>NC_139661.1:82500-772500 GCF_951799395.1 Argentina silus
GCAGTCTCTTTGATCAAATCCAAACTATTGGAGTATAGAGCTAAATGAAGACAAAATGCTTCCTCTTTCCAATACTTATGGAGGGCACTATAACTTATCTGGAATGTATTTATGCATAGAATGTCATTATTGCTTCACATTATTCTGTGATTGTTTGTACTTGTTATCAAGTGTATTTGGCGCTTATATTTCTGCCCTGGTCAGATGAACTTGGTTGAGGTAGAAAACCTTTATAAAAAAAGAAGCAATTACTGTGATCAATAACTAATAACGACACCTATTATGACCGCAAAATGAATGCTTAGGATGGCTGTGTAAATAACCAGATCACATCTAGCCATAACCATGACCACATCCCCTGTTCAGTGTGGAGAGCAGCAGATATGGGACAGATTCGTTCCATCATTGCTAAAATGTATTGTCTCATATAGAATAATAGGGCAACTTTCTATTGCTGTTTCCTAATCAATAGATTTCCTCTTACCCTATTGAAAATGCATTTTGACAACATAAACATATATAGTTCCTTTGATCAATGCATTTCACAAAATCATTCAGTTGTCTTCATAGTTATTTACTGTGCTGTAACAAAATCACCGTAGCTGATTATTAAAATATGTTTTCCCATCCAAAATAAGTGTCTCCATTATGGCAGGGTTTCCATTATGGCTCCTAGCAAAGATGCTATATTTGTCTTATAGCGACTATGGTCATATCATTGTCTGTCATTACTTGTCTGTCATTATTTCCACAATGTTTCAAATATTTTCAGCATTTCTGCTTCTTTTGCTAGTCCATCACTAGCGTTGTTAGGCCTTTTCTAGCCTTGTTCTGGTTTTGGGACCAGTTTCAGCTCTCGTCGGGTCACAAGCCCAGTTTCCTAGTGGTTCTAGTAGGTTCTGTATCAAAGCATTGTCACACAGTGCGGCTCTGTGTTTCACTGCCCTGATGTCAACTATGCTAATGGATTACTGCGGAACACTGAACTATGAGGCATTGTGGGTTTATTTTTGAAAGGCGGGATGAACATTTCTCACTCTTTATCTGACTGGATTGGTTCAGAGAGACAGCTGGGCTTGTCTGTCAATGTATTATTGAGCCGTTATCTGTCACTGACCCGGGGTTATTGTTGTGTAGGAACATTCCTGACAGCAAAGCGCTAGAGAGAGATTGAGATGGTGGGAGGGAAATGCAAAGGTTAGAGTGGCATCTGAAACTGGATGCTTCCTCGTTGAATTTTCAACAGTACACAGATTATTATGAAAGATTGGCCAAGCTGCATGATTTGTTGCTCAGGCTGACCCTCGTGAACAAGAAAGTTGATGTCCTCCTCTGTGTCTGTGAGAGGGAGTTAGGTGGGAGATCACGTGTGTGTAGCTGGGAGAGGCTGGGCTGTGCAAACAGGTGTGGGCATACATAGTATTTGTATGTACATGGTTCTATGGCTTGTAGGGGCGTGGAGAGTGATTTGTGATGAATGAAAGGCTGGTATAGGTGTGTCTGTGCATGTCCAAACGTGTGGGTGCGTGTGTGTGACTTTGTTAAGATGCAGGTTCCATGTAAGGACGGACGGCTGGCTGGTTTCTGGACTGCCTCATGTGACACTGCTATTTGTAGCCCAGTCATTCCTCCTCGTTTCTCCCTTTAGCAACAGAGAGTCAAAATCAGATATGTGACACCTCTGGAGGGGGGCTGGGGAGAGGGACTGGAGAGGGGGGGGGGGCTGGGGAGGGGGGCATGCGGTCTGACATGTGGAAGAACAACCCTCAAGCCACTGAACACATCTGATTCCTGTCTCTTACTGGTTCACATGACAGTGTTAGTCGTGCCAACCTGCTGTATGTGCGCCTCATTGTCTATTTGCCGTAGTACCACATTCAAATGTGTACCCAATGCCAAATGCGGTATTGTACGGTATATGATTTTACAGCCACTTGCAATATATTGTACATTGCCCTTGGCTCGATTCCTCCATTTGATTCCATGCACTCACAAATTAAATCTCTTGTACGTATGTTGCTCTCATTGTGTCACAGTGTGTTACTCATATGTGGCCAAATTATCCCTCGATATCACCAAACCAATCTTTGAGTAGAATTGGCCCTGCAGTTTGAAACTTAAAGTGCTTAAGTTTGTTGGAAATCTGCCACCTCTGGCCATCATGGACATTTTTTGTTAGAAGTTCCAAACAACACCACCCTCCATAATAATAATATAACCCCCCGAAATGGACTTGTGGTGTCGCACGTTAGCTGTTGTGTTGTGCATGCGCGTACTAGGGTTAGTTGCGTGGGGCTGGCGGGAGGTGTCTTTGCTCCATATATTTAATCTACATTGAAAAACAGAGTTATTTATGTGGTGACCGCAATACCGTATGACATTTAGCCTAAACAATCATTTAAACTTTACATCCCGATCACAGCTTGACAAACTAAACTAAACAGTTGCAGATAGCATAATATGATAGCTTAATAAGAAGCATCACACACTGCATTCGTAATAATCTAACTTGTCCTATGTCATATAGCCTATAGGTTATCATTTGTCTATAAAATATTTATTTAGTTACCGTTATGAGACTCTGCTCTGGGAGTTTTAATTCCGCTTGCTGCTTCCACGGCAAACTCTGAGGGCCCGGTCTGTCCGTTGCCTCTGGTCCTGCACTGCATTTGTCATGCCAGATTGAGGTTGTGGCCAAAACAGTTGAGCCATGGCCAATTCAGAGCCCTGATGGCGGCTGCAATGTTAGCAGCATTTTCAGTCATTATGGCTGAGAGTTTATTTGCAAGTGCTGCGCGGAGTGCATCAGCAATGTTGTCCGCCTGTGGTTTTCTGAAAAAAAGCTAGTAGGCATTTTGACTTTGATTTTGTAGTTTCCAATTGGGTGTGACAAAGTGAATGGTTAACGACATGTATGGGGTCATGTCAGTGAATAGCTGTTTGAACCTGACAGCAGCACTTGATACAGACAGGTATCCCATCCTTGCAGCTCTTAATGGGTGTTTTAGTATGAGGTGCAAGTGTAGATTAGTTCCCATTTGTGTTCCCATCTCTGGTCATCATCTTTTTCATGCAAATCCCGCAAATAACATTGTCCAAATCTCTAGGCTCTCTCTTATTGTCGGGTCGGAACCCAAAATGCTGCCATTAAGCAGCAGTGGCACTTTTTGTAGGGACCAAGTCACCTTTTCTTAGGTGGAAGAGGTCACGTGCAGCACCCTAAAAGTTACACTTGTAATTCTTTCTCCTACCAGGCTGGCAGTGGCGCTGTTGCACGTTGTGAATTGACCAACATCTCTTAATTTGGCAGTTTGATAGATAATGGAACGGAAATGTTATAACGGTATTGAAAAGCATACCGTGGGCATTTTCAAATCCCGCGGGATACGGTATTACTGTTATACTGCCCAACCTTAGCACGTACGATTTGAGGAGGCAGCCACCAGAGACAGAAAGGCGAAAATCGGTGAGTCCACTCCCCTTGAACACCCCTGGCAGTAACAACAGGTTTATATATGCAAACCAAATGTCGGGTAGGACACTCTATTTTAGAAAGCGCTTTTTCCGACCAAAACAGCATTCGTAAATGAAACATTTCCCTGATCACTACCGACTAAACATAGTCATTACAACCATTAGGAAGCTTTGATAAAGCTTGAATGTTACAAACTGGACCTTTCTAAAGTCAAGTTGAGGGCGAAGTGGTAAGGATGTGTTTGGACGGTAGAGGTTAGGGTTAGTAGAGGTTAGGAGGTTACATAATGGTGGGGAGGAACGGTTCTCTTTCATTAGAGACCTGTGGAGTTCTTCATACTGACCAGGTGATGACATTGTTAGTGTTTGTATGGTCATGTGGTCCCTTATGTCCCAGTACATATGACCGGAAACACAGAACTCTCACCCAACATTTAAACCTGTAGTCTGCATAGTACCAGTCTTTGCTATTGCATTGTCAATGGTTTATCCACCTACTTTAGAAGCAATTTGCTCATGGAAATCACAGTTTGTTAGAATGCCGGGTATTCATGGCATGTTGGTAATACAACAGTGTATTGTGAGAGCAGGGGGCGGTGAGTGGGTTTAGGCTCTGGTCTGCCCCCTACTGGTATGGCAGAACAATGCACTGATCTGAGCTGCTGGGAGGAAATGTCTTGAGGAAATGATTTTGCCCTACCAGGATTAGAAATGACCTGCAAATCGCCTCACCTCTCTGTCACCGGAACACAAGCAGACCACCTGTCACAAAGACTTCTCCTCAGAGTGCAGCCTGCTGGGACAGTGCTTGCACACACATTCACATGAACGCAGACACATACACACCTGAACAATAATACGCACTCACAAACACATTCACCAGTGAGGGGAAGAAAAAATAAAAAAAATCTCTGTGCAGGTTGCATAATCTGTAGCTTTACATGAGCTGTTGTGAAGCTTGTCAAGATAAGTATACGTTTGTCTGCTTTTAAACCTACTGGACGTCACATGACAAAGTGTTATTTTGCCTTATAAGCATTCATATAAATATAAATAAATTCATATAAATAAATTATATTATTATAAATTGGTTTGGTTATGGAGTAAGGCATGAGAGACTGACGTTGTGATAGGAGTTTGGGGTGTGTGTGTGTGTGTAGTGAGCGTATGCAGGAGTGCGTTTAAAACATCGGCCCAGTGTTCCTCTGAAGGGGTGTCTGCATGTTTCCACGGCCACCCCGCTACATGGCCACAGTTCTAATCACGGCCAGCCCATAATACTGTTAGCCTGGTCATGTGCTGAAAGCCAGGATTAGGAGTAGGAGGACAGCCCGCCAGATCCAGCTTAGGTGCACACACGTGTGTGTGTGTACACACACACACACACACACACACACACACACACACACACACACACACATATTTTTGACACATGCTTGAACTCACTTCATAGACATGCATTATTAGCTCAACACAGTACTGCCACAAAATACCCCCGGCCAATAGGAAAACATACACACACACAATGTTCCCTCTAAGCTGCGCGCCTGAGCAATCGCGCACTGCTCGCACATTCTCAGCGCACAAGAAAATCTATGCAGCGCATAAAATAAAATTCACCATAAACGTATTAATTAATATCTAATATTAGACCTAATCTAATCTAATTAATTAGACCAATAATGTGTTTTTTGTACCATTTTTCAATGTAACACAGTGAGTGACAGGTGTCCAGCCAATGATACGATACGGTTTACTTACGCTACGCAGCCAATCATAGCATTGATAGTGCTTGCATATGTGCCCTGCCCATACGCACCATGCAGTTTAGCTAGCTAACAACAATGCGGCGGAGTTAACCCATTTGTGCCGGATGCTGCGCTACGCAGCATTGCATCTACCGCCGGTTGCTGCGTTACGCACATTTGAATTTGCCGCCAGTTGCTGCGTAGCGCAGCATTTTTGATTTGTCGTAATTTTCATGAGTGCAGCATATAATGCACTGTCATTGGTTCAAATACACATGAGGTGGGTCTTGTTGATTTTTTTAAAACCACGTGAGCACCCAAATGTCGTGTAAATTCAAATGTGCGCAACGCAGCAACTCTGCCTCACTTTTCAAAGACGCAACCTGACTGTGATGGAAGGACACTGCTTTGCTAGAGCAAAGATTGAGAAGTTGCGTTCCCAATACTTGAAGGAGAAGGATGTACAGTGGAGTGACCGTGTCAAAGAGGCAATGGGGACCTCATCAGCTGATGGCAGAAATACTGGTGAGATTACTCTTTTCATTAGTAAGCTCTGTGATCACATGGATGCTCGTTTTCCAGAGGATGAATTAAAGGAGTGGTCTGCATTTGACATTGAAGCATTGAGCATCAGTTTTGACTATGGATCAGCAGACATTGCCACACTGGCAAAGAAGTATGAGGCCATTCTCCACCACCCACAGTCTATGGAGGCCATTAACAGTCAATATGCTGAATTCAAGTACATAATGAAGCAAAAACTTAAACAGGGGTCAATCAGCACATTCTCAGATATGGTTTCTGCAGCACTTAGATGTGAGGAGCTAAAGGAGATCTCACAGCTTGTGGATATTTGTGCTACATTTCAAGCTTCCAGTGCAGATTGTGAAAGAGGATTTAGTTTAATGAATCATATCAAAACAGCATCCAGAAATCGTCTTGAAGTGGCACATTTGGACCAGCTGATGCGCATAAAGTCAAAGCAAGAAGCAGACGAAGCCATCAACCTGGACAAAGTGTACAACCATTGGAGAAGTGAGAAGGACAGACGTGAAAAATAAGGTGAAATTAAAGTCAAAATTTGTGCATATTCTAGTGACATTTATTAAGATTTTTTATTTATGGATATTAATCATTAAATGCTGTTACTACTAGATAATTTATGGGTAGTAGAAATGCTAATAAAAAAACTGTGTAATTAGATATTTTACAGACAAAGAGTTACAGGAATTTACACTATCACAAGCTACAGCACATGTCATTGAGCAAAATGTGAATGTTTTAATGTGAACAAAATGTTATATCTGAAAGGTGTATATGTCTCATTTCTTCCAGAACAGGACCCTCAGCCAGGCCACAACTGGACCACAGCCAGGCCAAAGCAGGACTCTTCCCATGGCCAAAGCAGGACTCTCACATATAACATATAACATACTATACATCTCATGAACAACAAGATTTTTGTCTTTTTCATTTTAAGTGGGCCAAATCGCTTATATTAAAAGTAAACTAATGAAAATTGCTGCTGTAATTTGATTCTTTTAATAAGCCATGTAACTTGCTATGATCCAAGATTTTGAACAGGTGTGATACTGGTGTGTGGCCACAGCGTGCACATCTGATGTTGCTCACAGTGGTCCTCAGTGTGCTCAGGGAGCTTGTGTGTATGCCCAGACACATGAAAAATTAGAGGGAACATTGCACACACACACACACACACACACACACACACACACACCCTGTATGCTTTAAACATATAACGCTAATACCGGCACCAACGTTGTCCTGGTAACACACATGAATACATCCACCTCTGCCAACCCAGTTGACCATGGCACTGCATCAGTCTCACAGACCAGGCCTGGGACGGAAAGAAAGAAAGAAAGAAAGAGGAGAAGGGAGAGCTGTAGAGGACGCATGTCCTGATCAAAAGGGTAGAAGTGGAGTCATCCGGCCTTAGCCGGGCAGGGGGGATGGAGGGAGGGACAGAGGGAGGGGGGTTGGGGAGGGACATAAAGCGTGAGAGGAGGGAGAGAAAGCGGGAGAGGAGGAGCAGGAGGAGGAGCAGGAGGAGGAGGAGGAGGAGCAGTAGGGTCTGGGTCAAGGGTAAGGTGACTCCCACTCTCTTGGCAGCGTGGGGGTGTCAGGTCACGCTCAGCCTCGTTGCTACAGTACCAGGCCTTTTGATTGGCTCAGCTATGCGTCCTGCTGATGTGCCAGTTCTTCCTATTGGCCGGGAGTCCTCTACCCTGGGGGTTTTGATTGATCAGATCATTCTCCTCGCTCATGTAGGGTTTATTTAGGTTTTGGTTTGATAGAGGTGAGTAACAGTGTCCGCTGTTTGTTCAGTTATTTTTAGCGGTGAGTATTTAGTGTGCTTGTTATTTTAATTTGAGTGGTTTCACGTGCTGCTGTGAGGGGATTAGGTGAGGAACGATCTGGACTGAGACCTGTTTTGATTAGTGGGCAACGGGTTACTGTATGCCTGTGGGATTGTCAAGTCTCAACGGTATCATCAGCGTTGGCTGGCTGCCCAGACGTGTGACTTCCAATTGTATTGATCTTATCAGACACAATGGATCAGATTTGTCAGAGCTTTTTTCAAGTGCTCAGATCGATTCAATAATGATTGTGTAGCAGATTTGTGGCTTTGATTGATTGATAGTATTGAAAAGTGAATTTAGGCGAGGACTGTTTCTTTAGAATTGTTAATGCGTATTCATGGTTAGTTTGTCAGGTGCCCTATTGAGTTGATATTTGATAATGACACACACCAACACTATGTTACAGTGTGGCTGTTGTACATCCATTTGTTTGTGTGCGTGTGTTGGTTCGTATTCACCCCAATGCCCATAAAAAGGGGATAGCACACAGCCTACAGTGTACAGAGTGTTGCTTGAATCACTGTACCTCTTTAGGGAGGGGGTTAGAGTCCTTCCACAGTCTCCACTGAAACCAGAGAACGTTGACCTGAAGAGCATTCAAACATGAGACTTACCCAACACCAAAAAGCCAAAGGGGAACTAAAAGTGTGTGTGTGTGTGTGTGTGTGCGTAATCTGTATGTCTGTGTGTAGTCATTGTCTTGTAGTCAAATCATTGTTTACGTAATGCCCTGATTGCTGTTTATCCACTCTGGAAATGACAGGTATTCAAGCAAACAGTGCTGAGATACACTGAGTAACGTTGCAGTTACGCTACAAACACAGAGCAATGCGTAAACCTGCTTTAATGAGTGTTGCTCAGTGTTCAGAATCCACATGAAGATTCCCAGAGTCCCTACTGTTTTGTAAACCATACTTTAGCGATGCATGCTAACGGCAGGAGACCCGGGGCAGGCCTGTGATTGGGACCATATTTATTGAGTTGTAGTAGTGTAGTATAGTATGTCGTGTGCTTTTGTGTTAGAGAGTGCGCTGAACTGTGGCGTGTTGCCTGGTTGTTGTCATTCTCCAGTGCCCCCCCGTGGACATCGCTGGTCTTTGGCGTGTTTGCATTTGGGGCAGGGAGACAGCGGCCCCCTGCCGCTGAGGAGAGAGGGGGAGGCAGCAGGTGCAGCTGGGGCGAGCGGGCGGGTGGGCGGGTGGGCGGGCGGGCGGGGAGAGGAAAGCCACGGGGACTGATCACAAGATCAGACTCCTGTACAATAGAGGCATGTGAGAGAGATAGGCTTGGGCTCACAGGGGTGTGTGTGTGTTCTGTGAGTATAGATTGCGTGTGTGTCAGGTAGTGTATGTATTTAAGTGTGGGCCTGTGTGTGATGGAGTGTGTGTGATTGGAGACCCTTAGCATACCCTGCAGTGTTAATTGTGCCGACTGTTATCAGCCCAAAATAAACTTTGTTCTGTCCAAAAATACTTGATTGGCTTACCTCACTGTATGATGTTGTGGCCTAAATACATGTTGATTTGCTAAACCTCTACTAATCAGAAGCCAGTCTCTCTCTCTCTCTCTCTCTCTCTCTGTCAATTCCTCTCACATCGTCAGTTTTGTGGGAATGACTATTGCAATGCTAGTGATGGCTGCCGTTTGTATAATAGTTGGGTATATTGCCTGTTGCCCTGTCAGTGATGGTTGCCACGCGTTGTTAAGAACTGTTGAAAGACAAATGAATTGACAGTCATGGCTGCAGAAGGCTCCTCTGGGCTCGGCTCGGAGACCCAGTCCTGTTTTTGGGGTTGTTTTGTTGCGAGAGCTTCTGTCTTTGGACGAGAGGCCACATAAAGACATACTGTTCATCGGCTCTTTGAAAGGAGCTATTGTGCCGAATAACAGGGACATGGAGGAGAGAGAGCGGGGCCAGAAACGCAAGACGAGTGTGAGTGTGAGTGTGAGTGTGAGTGTGAGTGTGAGTGTGAGTGTGTATGCGGTCGTACAGCATATGTGATTTGAATGTCACACATACACACAGTAGATATGCCTGTGTATTTGAATACCACACACACACACACACACACACACACACACACACACACACACACACACACAGTAGATATGCCTTGTATTTGAATAACACACACACACAAGCCCAGTAGACATGCCTGTGTATTTGAATACCACACACACACACACAAACACAATAGACATGCCTGTGTATTTGCCAGAGATATTTGATCCTTATTCCTTGTCATTTGATGATACCGAATGCATATATGTTAGTGAATGTATATGTTATGTCTTTCATAAAGGCTTGTATAAACCTGGTTCTTTTTCATTCCGCCAGCATGTCAAAGGCATGTATTGTGTTATTCCTTAAGTGCTGATATATTGTGTGTTTGTCCGAGGTGCAGCTATACTCTGTGTGTTTCAATGCAGTAGTGACGGAGTTGAGGGGAATCAACCGCTCTAAATGCCCTTGGTCTGACTGCATGCCTGTTCCGGGCTGTGAGACCCCCCCCACACCCCCCCTTCCTGACCATCTTCCTCTCGCACCATTGGCTGCCTCCCCATCCGTCTCCCTCTCCTCCCTGCGTGCGATTAGCCAGTCAGGGATGCCCTGCCCCCTCTGAGGTGTGCTATTGGCCGGTTGGTGCTGTGATGCAGATGCAGATGCCTTCCTTTCAGAGGCAGTCTAGACTGCAACACCGCCACAACCTGCTGATTCCTCCAGCTTTCACTGGACCTCCCTCCCTCTCTCTCTCTCTCTCTCTCTCTCTGTCTCCGTGTTTCTCTGTCTCTCCCATCATCATGTCACCTCTCAATGCCCCTCATCCTGACACAGCATTTTATCGCTCTCTAGTTTTATTTTTCATTTGAGCCTCCCATCTCTGTCTGCCTTTCCCTCGGTAGAGTGTCCTTCTCTGGCATTCCCCCTCAACCGCGTTCCCACTCTTTCTGATGTGAGGACGCACTGCATGGTATGAAGGTGAGTGGAGTTGATTGAAAGACAAAATCTCCCTGTCACCATCTCTCTTTTTCTGGCTTTCCCTCTCGCCTCTCTCTCTCTCTCCTACCGTTCTCTGTAGCGTCAGTCATTCAGAGTGTGCGTGTGCGTGTGTGTGTGCGTGTGTGCTGCAGGTGTTGCAAGCCTATACCCGGTTGAGGTGTTGTGTGGCTTGTGAGTTTGATATTCTGTGTGTGTGTGAGAGGGCTTGTGACCCCGTGGCTTGCGTTGAGAGAAAGGGGGGGGGGGGGGGCTGTATCCTTGTTTGGGAACCTTCAGGACTGACAATGTTGCTGTGTCAATGCTGACTGCTGCTCATGACACAGCTGTGAGGTCCGGTGATGTGGTGCAGGGGTGACTCTGGGAGATTAATACACATTATACAGCAACAGCAAACAATTCAACTAGAGAGATGGTAGCCGTCATTAAATTAATAGCCAGCCGCCTTTAATTTGACACCAGTAATCCAGCAGTTGGGTTTATTAAAGGTTACGTTATTATTGGGCAGACATTCTATCCAGATCAGTGTGGGTGCCTGTAGCTAGCTATGTGCTCTGGGAGATGTCTGCAATGCAGTTGAATGTTTACATTTGAAACAAGAAAGATGTGTTTTCTTTAACCATTGTATAGTTGTTTGGAGGAACCTGATGAGTGAAACTGAATGTAGATCATATTTTCAGAGGGCAAAAAGTCTCTGCTTGATGATGAATGAACACAGTAACCACTACTGTATTTTGAATGGTCAGATGACACAGCTGGGTATGTTGTTCTTAGCTGTGTTGCATTAAAATCAAATACATGTGTGGTTTCTGTTACTTTTTCAAATACATTTTTCATTGAAGGCTTATGGAAAGGTCATGGCCTGTACCTGGAATGCCTTTACAAGGTTTCTTTCCTGAGGTAAATTCTACCAGCGGTTGAGAGCTCAGGTTGGATTCATGAATCATTTGAGCTAGGTTCCAGAGGGGAAGGAAGGGAAGTGTTGCTTTAGGTTTGAGATACTTGATTGCTCTGTCAATTGTCCAATAAGAAGCAGTTGCTAATTCAATAAATAATAATTGATTACACTGTATGTGTCCCCTACCACAAATAACTGTAGAGAACTGATCTTGTACCAGGAGCTAATAAGTGAGTTTGTTTAAAGTATGAGGTAGTCTCTGTAGTCTCTCTGGTGGAGCTGGTTCTTCTTTCCTCTTGACAGAGCTGCACAGAGGGACTGCTGACTGGTTGTCCCCCTGACGGAGCTGCACAGAGGTGCTGCTGGCTGGTTGTTCATGGGACTATTTCACTGTGGTCTCTTATTGTGGATTGGACACTGAGGCAGAGCATGTGGAATGTGATTCTCCAATATCTTCACATTAGTGGTTCTGTGAACAGTGACTCGAAACTACTGTGATGTGAATTTTAATAGTCCGGCATTTATGTGCTTTAACCATGGAGTGCACCTGACACCTGTTGGAGACCGGCGGTTTTTTTATACCAACATTATTAGCCTACAATAAATCAGTCCTAACCCATTCATCTTTGATAAATATGGTAATTTATTATTATTATTGTTTCCATACAAAGCTGCCGCTGTCAGACTGTAAAATACCGGTAATGTTGCAACGGTCGCTCAGAATCAAATGCTTTGCTTTAATAATCTGGTAATATCAAAAGAATACATATACCAGTAAACAATGTATTTTTACCTCTGTGCTTGTTGATGTTTTAGGGATCGGTTGATTAAGGCTGGGCGATGTGGCCATCGATAGTTTTTTTTTTCATATTGATCGATATTTATCATGATATATTAAATAATGCTCTGTTGGAGTTTGAGCTGAACTTTGAGTTGAAGTTTGAAAGGCATTTTCTTCTTAGGACTGAAGCATGAAGAAACCAGAGGGTGTGGTTAAGAAATATAAAATTACTTATTTTCAGAACATTAAACAGAACCAAAATGTCTCAAGGAGATACCAGACAATCAACGCTAGGCCTGTCAGCAGCCGGGCCAGGTGTGGTGAGCTGGTGTTTGCCACAGTATTTTTCAAATAGGGGTGTCGGCGCCCCACCACCTTTGTTTTGATGGACAGCGCTAGAACTAGATAGACATGCATCCACAAACCTGCTCCACCATGCATTATCACCTAAACCTCAGTGAAGCGGCAGTAGAATATAGACAGTTTTATTGTAACCTTTCTTGCTTCTTCGCATTAACTTTGCAACACATTTTCTTTGTTAATAGGCAAAAACTATGATGTATATCTATCTATCTATCTATCTGACTAGGTATATCTATCTAGCTACCCGACTAGGTATATCTATACATTCTGTGAAAATCAGAAGTAGGACGTTTTGCCAGAATTCATTTGACAGGTTTGCGCATGAGCTAGTGTCCGACGTTGTTGAGGAGCAAATAAGATTACAATAACGGGGGATGGAACCCATCACCCAAGTGAAATGTAGATTTGTCCAAACTGATGCTATTGATGCACAGCCCCTCCAAAAGAGAAGGGTCTGACCTACAGGCTTGAAATAGGGATGTCACGCACTGCTACTTCTCAGCTGGGATTGGTGCTGTCTGTGTCATCACCATGTACATCCATCCACACTGAAATGTGAGTAGTCTGTGTCAAGCAGGTAAGCTTAAGCTCAGATATAAAAGTTAGGTTTTAGTCTGGTTAGGCTTTCAAATTAAAATTGTTAAAATAATTACTCAAATCAATATAATTCTACATTTGTGAAATAATGCGCTGATGACTTCTGAATTACAAATAATGATCCAAGTCGGAAATTCATATGCAAACACAATAGGGTTAAACCTTTCCATAAAGATAGTTCTTGGTAGTTTACTAAATTACATCTTCTGCACTTGTCTGCAGTTGTTGATGTTTCTGGACCTCAAATTTCTAAGAAAAGCTCCCTTACTTTATGTCTACTCTGGGCCCTAAACCTAAGACCATCACATCCAACATTCTGGGCCGTAACCCTAAGACCATCACATCCAACACTCTGGGCCCTAAGACCATCACATCCAAAACTCTAAAATACGTTTTGCCTAAGATCTTATCAGCAAATGAAATACCAAATCTGGAGATTGACTTGGCCAGTCAACAACTTTCCACTTTTTGGGCCTGTACCCTCACTAGTTGCTATGGCAGCATGTTTTGGGTCATTATCCTGCTGTATGATGAAGCCCCGCCAATGAGTTTGAAAGCATTTTCTTGTACTTGGGCTGACAAGATGTTTCTGTACACTTCAGAATTCATTCTGCTGCTGCTGTCAGCAGTTACATCATCAATGAAGACAAGTTAGCCAGTTCTAGTGGCAGCTATACATGCCCAAGCCATAACACCCCCTCCACCATATTTCACAGATGAGGTGGTATGCTGTGGATATTGGGCAGATCCTTTTTTTCTCCACACTTTACATTTGCCATCATTCTGGTACAAGTTAATGTTTGTCTCATCTCTGCAGGCGCTTCCAGGTACTTTTTAACAAACTGTAACCTGACCATCCTTTTTGAGGATAACTAGTGGTTTGCGCCTTGCAAGTGAAGCCTCGTCTGGTGAGGTATTCTGTGGATGGTAGTCTCGGACACATTCATGCTTAGCTCCAGGAGAGTGTTCCTGATCTGTGGGACAGTTGGTTTTTCTTAATTATGGTGAGCATTCTTTGGTCATCCACTGTAGAAGTCTGCCTTGGCCTACCAGCCCGTTTGTGATTGCTGAGCTTTCTTTTTAATGATGCTCCAAACTGAATGGTCTAAAATTAACAAATTAAATAAATACCAGTGGTCACATTTAATTTAGGGTATATTTTGACATGCTGGAATTTTCTACATACCCACACAAATTAAAATAATTGTATAATTCAAGAAATAAGTCATACTAAAATCCCCATGGGAAATGAATAAAAACAATTACAGACCAGTAAATACCATTGTATTTTAATGACTAGAGAAATAGTACAGAAACCAGCCTAACCTTGAACCTGATAATCTGAGGAAATGTAGGTTCATAACAAATTTTCCTTTACTGTTAAGAAAACCCCAAAAAACCAAGCTTGCAAACTTTCTGCCTTTTACAATTCAGAAGTATTAGAACATTTCCAGCCTTTCAAGACTACAGCAACAGACTGCACTCATTTCATACACTGAAGCGTTTTGATACCACCATGCAACGTCAATGTTCAGCCCTTGTGGATTCACGCTTTCTGCTCTTTTGTCTTAGATTTGACCAATTCCATAGAATTAGGATACTCTACATTTGGCACGCCACGACCCCATTCCATTATATAAGGGCCATTTTGACATTTTGGACGACGTCCTTGGTCAGCCAAACAGCTCTATGAGAGTGCCAAAGTTTAGAATGCTGTAGCTCATGTATGCATCACATTTATTTGCCAGATTAGAATGAGAACTATTTCTCCAATCTTTATATGACAAGATATTTGTTTAGAAATTAATTGTTAAGCATCTGTGTAGCCTCATACAGCCTTAAAAGTGGTCATTTGTTTAAACTTGGACTGGAAATTCAAAGGATTGTGGGTTATTCAACAATTTGGACCCATTCTAAATAGTTTGAAGCTCTTGTCAGTGTTGTGGTTGGCATTAGGATAGCAGCACGGGGTATGGGGTATGACCTATTAAGTGTTCTAGAGAAATCTGTGCTGTTGGAGGGAGCTTTAGAGCGGTTGTGCTGGAGTGCAATGTTTAGAAAGGAGCTGCGCTGGCCATGTGACTGGAGAACACAATCAGTTAATACCTAGAGAATGAGTTGGTCTAGCTTTCAAGCTGTTTACATTTAATGTCCCTGTAACAACAATAGGCTTAGCATAGGAGAAAAATGTGCAGCATTGACCGCTATGAATTGACTCAGATAATTTGGCCCAGTAAATGAATGGAAAGAGAAACTGTTGATCAAGTTAGGTTTTTGATCATAGGGTGAAAGATGGAAAGTTTGAGGTATGTCACAGGCCTAACGTTTCTATCCAAACCCTGTTACGGTGGCTGACCCACTGGAGTAAACAGGCTGTCTGGAACTCTCTGGTGCCCAGAAAACAATAATTGTGTTGTCACATAATCCTTTGCCTGTTGCTTTGTGATTAGCTCTGTACCAGATAGACAGCTAAAATTATTGTCGGCTGCTGTCCCTTCCCAAGTACAGGTCTTTCTTCAGTTGATAAACAAGTGTCTGCTACGGTCTTCGTACATATACTGGTCTGAGCACACTGGATGTAAACATGCTGATTCGGTCGTCTTTACCACAAAGTTCAACCCATAAACATGCTATTAACTGCCTCCAGTCCAAATATACTTATAGGCTCATTTCAAAACTTGTGTTCCAGTGACTCTCACCGACTAAGAACCTTAGACGTCACACTGCAGGAGGTGGGGAAGTAAGAGCAAGTTTCAGTCAAATCCAAATGTCCAGTAACCTTGATGTTAGATGCTGGTATGTACTAAAGTTGGTTCTGACTGGAAATACTGGAAGAGGCTGTTACTGCTTTAGAAACAGGTATTTAATCTCAAGGGGATTACCAGTAGAAATAAATAATGGAGAATGAAAATAAGGCACGTCATGCAGCACTGCTTGGTTATTAGATGTTCTTTCTAGCGAGATGCTTGTTTGTTTGTTGGGCTAAGTCACAATGTGCCGTATTGGCAAGTAGTTGGTGTGTATCGACACTAGCCTCATGTAGTGGTGTCAGGTTCTATCTGGAGAGCCAGCAAAGGAACATTGGTGAAATAGGATCAGGTCTTGGGCAGGCGTCAGCTGCCCCCTGGTTGTGGTGAGTGTGTAAAGGTGTTAATTTGCTGCTCTAAATGCTGGCCGCATTGCTCACATATTTATCCTTTTTTAGCCTTATAGCCTTGTGCTGACAATTTCCCGGCAAACAGGCTGATGTGATTGTTTGAACTGCGGACTGTGATTTCCTACTGTGGCTGTCTGAGCCGTCCCCTCAATCCCCCCCTAGAGCGCTCTTTCATCAAAGCCATTTTTCATTCTTCGTCATCCTTGCCTCTCTTGCTTTTACCTCTTATCTCTTTCCCAACCTAAATCACACTCTCTCCAGTCCTCCCGTTCGCAGCTCCTCCTTGGCCCCCATTTGATAATTTTTTTCGGCCGAGTCACAAACACTGTTACTGGTTGGTGGGGGATGTAAACGATGACTTATTCTGATCTCTCTCCTTTTATATTTTGTTGCAGGTGAGGGAACGGTGTGGACCGACTCTCTGAGCGTCAAGCTATGGAATGCCCCCTCCACCCGCCACTAGTCTCCACTCCTCGGACTAAGCTCCAAACGCTTAGTTAGCAGTGTGCTTCTCCCCTCGAACTCTTACAACCAGGGGAAGAAGAGGGCTACAAAAGGAGAAAGGGAAGTCCCTACAAACGCACAAGGCACCTTGTTTTAGTCTACTTTAGTTCTGTTTTTTTTTTCTTTTCTTTGTGAAGATTTTGTCTACCCAAGAGAGCAAAGATGGATCTGGAGCCTTACCTGTGGATGGTGATCCTTGGCTTCATCATAGCCTTCATCCTGGCGTTTTCGGTAGGAGCTAATGATGTGGCCAACTCCTTTGGCACAGCGGTTGGCTCGGGAGTGGTCACCTTGCGTCAGGCCTGCATCCTGGCCTCCATCTTTGAGACGCTGGGCTCCATGCTACTAGGCGCCAAGGTGGGCGAGACCATCCGGAAGGGCATTATAGACGTCAATCTGTACAACGAGACGGTACCTGTGCTCATGGCAGGGGAGGTCAGTGCCATGGTCGGTAAGTTCAACTCTTTAGGTTGAAACAACAGTGTCAAGTCTAGGTTGGCAGTGGCCAAGCATAATTCTAGAATGTTGAGAATACTCAAATTAACATGAAAAGGAACCTGGAATCTGCAGAGGGCATCCATCTTCCTGTTGTCATATTTCCTAGTTTGTATGACTGCCATAGTCAGCCAGCACCAAAAAGCTGTCTCATAATTTGCATCTCTAGAGAGGATGAACAAATGCAAGAAGGAAATTAATCCATCTGGCTTTTCTTCACAGGGTCAGCGGTTTGGCAGCTCATCGCCTCCTTCCTCAAATTGCCCATCTCTGGGACGCATTGCATTGTGGGATCTACCATTGGCTTTTCCATGGTGGCTATAGGCACCAAGGGTGTACAGTGGATGCAGTTGGTTAAGATTGGTAATGCAATATATATAATATAAAAATATATGCCATTTAGCTGACGCTTTTATCCAAATGACTTACATTGCAGTGAGTGCATACATTTTTCAGTATATATGGTCCCAGTGGGAATCAAACCCACAACCTAAGTGTTGTTAGCGCCATGCTCTACCATAGAGCCATAGAGGACCATGTCTTACAATGTCTTGTAGGCTGTGTGTGTGTCTGTGTGGATGACCCATGCTGTTGCAGGAGATTCCATGCTATGGTTCTGTTCTGTTCGTGTGTGTGTGTGTGTGTGTGTGTGTGTGTGTGTGTGTGTGTGTGTGTGTGTGTGTGTGTGTGTGTGTGTGTGTGTGTGTGTGTGTGTGTGTGTGTGTGTGTGTGTGTGTGTGTGTGTGTGTGTGTGTGTGTGTGTGTGTGTGTGTGTGTGTGTGTGTGTGTGTGTGTGGATGGCTCCCTCTACAAGTATGTTACCCAGCCGTCACACACTCCTGCTTACTCTTCCTCCCTCCCCCAGTTGCCTCGTGGTTCGTCTCTCCTCTGCTGTCTGGACTCATGTCTGGATTCCTCTTCTACCTCATCAGACACTTCATCCTAAATAAGGTGGGTTCCAGCATGTGGTCAGAGACAGTCATACACACTGAGGTGATATCCATACATTAGTACATACTATGGTCTGCACACGTTGAAACACATGCTGATCGCACATGCTTATTTAATGAATAGTACAGTAAACACACACACACACACACACACACACACTTGCGCACAGCACAGCAACAAATAGCCTCTTATGTAATGTGCAGTTGGTTGAAAAGTGTCGTGGTTTATGTGCCATGAATTTAAATTTAAACAGTTTGGCAAACCTACATAGATTAAGTTGTGCTAGTTGTTTGTGTGAAAATAGTTACAATAACTGACAAAGAAATACTATTTGTAATTACAGTAAGATTGCTAAGAAAATAGTCAAATTAACTTTTGTTGTTAATGAGAGACTGAAGCTAATTCTTTGTTATGGGATTAATTTCTTTGTTTCTTTAGTACAGAGAGAAACATGACAATTTGGAAATAACATTGCATAGTTCATAACAAAAGAACAAGAGATCAACTTATTGACTTGTTTTTGCAGTTTAGCAAATTTTAAGAGTGTCATAGCAAAGGTGAATACATTTCAGTTTTTCATTTTTAATTAATTTGTAAACATTTCTGAAAAATAATTTTCATTTTGACATTATGGGGTATTTTCCTTAGATCAGTGACAAAAAAAAATCTATTTTAAAATAAGGTTATAACACAACAACATTTTTAAAAAGTCCAGGGGTGGGGGGCAAGGCACTGTACACTCACCGAGCACTTTATAGGGAACACCAGTACACCTTCTCATGGTGGAGGTGGTGTAATGGTGTGGGGAATGTTTTCTTGGCACACTTTAGGCCTGTTAATACCAATCAATCATTGCTTGAATGCCACAGCCTATTTGAGTGTTGTTGCTGACCATGTGCATCCCTTCATGGCCACAATTTACCCATCTTCTAATGGCTACTTCCAGTGTGATAATGCACCATGTCGCAAAGCAAAAGTCATCTCAAACTGGTTTCATGAACACAACAATGAGTTCAGTGTTCTTCAGTGGCCTTCCCAGTCACCGCATCTGAATCCAATAGAACAGCTTTGGGATGTGGTAGAACAGGAGATTCACAGCATGAAAGTGTACCTGAAAAATCTGCAGGAATTGTGTGATGCAATCATGTCATCATGGACCAGAATCTCAAAGGAATGTTTCCCACATCTTGTGGAATCAATGCCACAAAGAAATGAGGCTGTTTTGAGAGCAAAGGGAGGCCCTACCCAGTATTAGTATAGTGTTTCTAATAAAGTGATTTTTTCAATCAAAATATCTTTAATTAGGTTTAAATTTAATTCAAATTAATGTTTTTAATATAATATGTATATAATATTTTTATATACAAATGTCAATCTGTAAATAAACTACATGCAATGTGAAGTGCTGCCAAAAGCCACCACAAGGTGGTGAGAAGAACTGTGAAGGATCTTTGAAAAGAGAATGATTTGCTATCAGAGAGATTTATTCAAGTTTATTATAGCAGCTCATGAATTACAGAGATGAAGAGCGGAAATGGTTTAAATATCAGGTTATTTTAACGAGGATCTACTCTCATACCGTGATCACGCATTCCCTGACAGTGCAGTGAAGCGGGGGAAATGTTTTAGCACAATTACATTTCATGGGGGGGTGCTCCCTAAAATGCTGTGAGGGGGTGATGATGTTTTTGGATTAACCTTAATTTGGAAATAATTAATGTATTCATGGTCATAAAATGACATGGAATGTATGTGGCAGTGTATCCGCAAAATTGCATATTAATTAACTCATAGAATACAATGTTTCTCAGTTGATTCCGTGCATTTCAGCTATATGGACACAAATATGTTACGTGAAATATATAACATGAACTCAGAGCAGCGCCAGAGTTGAATGTTGAAATGTGAGAAAATCAAGTTTATTATAGCAGCTCATGAATTGCCGATTCTCTCACAGTGCAGAGAAACGGGGGAAATGTCTAGTATGTCTACCATGAATAAGCGTTAAGGCTTTAATAATGTTTAGAAACAGAGTGGGATTGAGACTGGATATAAAAGTAGGAATCATTTGAAGGGTGGATAATGTGCTGGATAAATTGTCACGCCCTTGTTTGTTTATTGGAGATGATCAAGAAAAATATTTTTTCGAAAAGGTGGCTCGGAGCTGTTTATTTATTTTTTTCTCGTCATTGCGCATGGCATGTAAACAATTTTGACTGATTCCTGAAAGTTATCATTTCAGTCATCTGGAAATGCCAGAGCAGAAAATGAATGTCACGAAAGGCGCTCTTTACTTTGTGAGCGAGCTGTGTCCATCTACAGTAGCCTGCTGCTGAAATTGGTGGAGTCAACTGAGAAACCTTATATGCAAATGGCAACAACAACTCATAAGCTACTCTTCACATAATTAATCAGGCGGCAATGTTTGTAAACACACTGTAAATATATCCAACATTCTCAATGATGCCTCCTTGTGGTGGTTTTGATGAGGTGAATGACCTGGAAAAAAACCCTCACCAGTGGCCACACGACATCGGCCTCGTGAGCGGTGGCTCGGCTCTAAACTTCGACCTACTGTACATATTTTATATACAGTGCCCTACAGTGTTGGAAAGAGGAAGCATTTTGTTTTCATTTAGCTCGATACTCCAACAGTTTGGATTTAAATACGAGGTTAATGAAAATCAAGGAAGCCATTATGAGGATGAAATATTAGAAAAAACAATCTCAGCAGTTTGTAACATAATTAAAAAAGAAAGCCAGCACAGGTGAGCTCAGCTATATAATTAAGAAAAACACCTAAACAACTGTACCACAGATCAGGAACACAGTACAGGAGGTAGGCGTGAATGTGTCAGAGACTACCATCCGTAGAATACGTCACCAGCCGAACTACAGAGGTTTCATTGCAAGATGCAAACCACAAGTTATCCTCAAAAAGGATGGTCAGGTTACAGTTTGCTAAAAGCTACCTGAAAAGTCTGCAGAGGTCTGGACATACTGCCATAATAACTAGGGAGTTTCTCAGGGCCAAAAAGGAGAAAGTTCTTGATTGGCCAAGTCAATCTTCAGATTTAAATCCAATTGAAAATGCGTTTCATTTCCTGATAAGATTTTAGGCAAAAAGACCTCAAAACAAACAACAACTGAAGGTGGTTGCAGTACAGGCCTGGCAGAGCATCACCAGAGAAGACACCCAGTGTCTGGTAGGGTCAATGGGTCACAGACTTCAGGCAGTTATTGCATGCAAAGGATTGTTGACCCAATACTAAACATGAGTACTTTATTTGGACATTATATGATTTTTTTCAATACTTTTGGAGCCTTGAAATAGGGGTAGTATGTTTAAGAAAAGTGCTTTCTAAATAGTGAACCCAATCGGAAAAATAAATAATTGAATTAAAGATAAGAATCTCTACTTTGACCTCATAGTAATTGTTTGATTTCAAATCAAAACTGTTGGAGTATAGCTAAAAGAAGACAAAATCCTTCCTCTTTCCAATACTTATGGAGGGAGCTGTACATCATTCATGTTTTGCATGATTGTCTCTGCGTGACCTCTGACCTCTCTGTATTTGTGTTTAGGTTGACTCTGTTCCCAACGGCCTCCGAGCCCTTCCGCTATTCTATGCTACAACTATTGGAATCAACACCTTCTCCATCATGTACACAGGAGCACCATGTGAGCACAAGGGGCCTGCTTAAACTTCATTCATTAATGCTTGGATATACAGTATATAGCGTCTTTCCACCTTCCACAGGTGCTCAAATCACTTTACATGTGTAGCGCCCACCTGGGTGTTGCCACGGCTGCCATTATGCACTCCTGGCTTTACATTCAAACAATGTTTCTCAGAATCAGATTATAATTTAGACAGGTTTCTCATGTATACAGATTTAGAAGTAAAAATACATTTGCTTGCTGGACAGTTATGAATGTTATATTTGACGCGGTTTAAATGCAGGTGTGTCCGTGTGTTTCAGTGCTGGGCCTTGAGTTGCTGCCTGTTTGGGCCATCTTTCTCATCACCCTGGCCGGAGCTATAGTCTGCGCCTGCGTGGTCTGGTTCTTGGTCTGCCCTTGGATGAGAAGGAAAATAGCAAGTAGGTATCACTGCTTTGGGTAAGCGAAAGTGTTTGTGATGTGATGATGAGAAAGTGTTTGTGCCAAGAGCTCCCTATATGTCTCTTGCTCACGCAGCCTGAAAGCTCTGGGCTCTAAACAGTGTGTGAGTCACAGCTACTTTAATCATCAGATGCCAAAATTAAACTTTAAAAATTACTTGGGTTTAGGGTCCTGATTTTGAGAATGAGGTGCCTGAATGTGTATCTATGTTTGTTTGAGGGTTAAGGAGGTGAAAGAGGGTTTGGGATTAAAGTTGTTGTGTGGCCTGTGTCATAAGGTTAAGATAAGCCTGTAGTGTTAAAGCTCTCCATTTCGAGAAGTAATCTTAAACTAAGCTACATGAACTCTGAGCCTAATACCTTTCAGTGGATGTCAGTAAATTAGGCCTTTCTAACCTGCATTGAAAGCTGTCAGTTAGTGTAAGCCAATCTGGAATCTTTGGGAAAATGAGTAGTCTCCTACTGGGGCGAGTTGTCCGGAAACCATCCTAAACAACCTCACTGTCTTCATGATTGCAAAGCAACATTTTGAGCCAGTTTTGTATGTAACACCAAAGAAAGTGTGTACTCTGCAATTGTTCTAAATGTTTGCGTAACCCTGGCATCTCTTAATAAATTAATAAGCAAAAAATCTTCCCTTTTTATTTCTCTAGCACTGTGACTGCTTGTGGCACTTATTCTTATAGAAAGTCTTATTTGCGATGACTGTGATGTATAGTTGATTTATTACTTAATTACAAATATATGCAATTTGCTCTGGATAAGAGCGTCTAATAAATGACCAAAATGTCACAGGATTGTTTCCTCAACAGTTCATGGAAATATGATGAAAAAAAATAATAATTTCCCTCTTTTAATGATTTGGGTATTGAGAGCTCATTCAAATATTTGTTATTGTGGCATGGTGCCTGAATGCTACCAATAGGATTTACGGGATGTTATTGGTCATAATCTCAGTACACTACTGTCAAAGTCAAACGGCTAGTGTTTGGATTAAGGTTTCCTTCAGGGTCAGCTGACTCTTATGTTCCTGTTTGTGGAATGTTGCAGAGTTCTCTGTGTCCACAAGTGCAACCCCACAACACAGAGGCTCAGTCAAGCTTACGTTTAACACCCAGTTTCTACTTCCAATGGTACATTCAGAGCCAAACCCAGTAGGATATGTGCATACTAAACTCATGTGTCTAAATGAGATGTGTGCTTGTGTGGCCTGCGTGTGACATAACCACTGCTTGACCCCTTAGGTCGTCTGAAGAAGGAGCATGCTCTGTCCAGGATCTCTGATGAGAGCCTGGATAAGATCCCGGAGGAGGAGGAGGAGTCCCCCGTCTTTAAGGAGCTCCCGGGGGCCAAGGGGACGGATGAGGCCGTGCTCCCACTCACCGGCAGGGCCACGGTGGACTCCACGGGAGAGCTCAACAGCCTGGCCAATGGAGGCACCGTCCTACCCAACGGCAGGGTATACGGTGAGAGCCGTAACATCACTCTAACCATCCGTAGGACCAATCAGAGCATTACTCAATGAAAACTGGTGAACTGTATATATATATTTTTTTTATTGTTCTGCTGTTCTGCTTTCCTCCTGGTCATTTATAATGGAGGCGGTGTAGGAAAGGATGGGAAGGGTGAAAGGGAAGGGGGACAATGAAAGATGGTGGTGTGGGGGAGGGGGTGAGAGGGGCAAGAAGGAACAAGTGGGAGGCAGTGAGCATCAGTTGGCAAGATTAAGAGAGGGTGGGAGAATACGAAAGAGCGAGTGAGGGAGAGTCTATGAAGGACCACAGACCACAGACCTAACTAATGTTCTCCCTTTTTTCTTTTTCTTGTACATGACGGCCCCCTTCTCCCAGGCCGCACCCACTCCATGACCAACGGCTGCCTGAAGTCGCCTCTCTCCAACGGCAGCTTCAGCCTGGGCGACGGGCAGCACATGCGTAGCGACGGCCAGGTCTACCACACGGTGCACAAGGACTCCGGCCTCTACAAAGACCTGCTCCACAAGATCCACCTGGGCCGGCTGGAGGACGACCGCTCAAGCCCTGCGGGGGGTGCCGACAACAACTACCGACTGTTGCGGCGTAACAACAGCTATACCTGCTACACGGCGGCCATCTGCGGCATGCCCGTCCAGCCGCTGCTGCTGCGCTCGGAGTCTCGGGAGGCGCGAGAGGACAACGAGAAGCTGGTGGGCGAGGGAGGTGCCGGCAGCGTGTCCTACACCAAGAAGCGGGTGCGCTACGACAGCTACTCGTCCTACTGCAACGCGGTGGCGGAGGCGGAGATCGAGGCTGAGGAAGGCGGCGTGGAGATGAAGCTGGCGTCGGAGCTGGGAGGGGAGGAGGGGGGCGGAGCGCCGGGAGGGGTGGGGCCGCTGGACGACCTGGCGCAGGAGGACGCGGAGGAGAAGGACAAGCCTGAGGTGTTCCTTCTCTTCCACTTCCTGCAGATCCTCACCGCCTGCTTCGGCTCATTCGCCCACGGAGGAAACGACGTCAGGTGCTGCCCCCTGCTGACCACAGGACATCACTACCATGTGGTTTGCCACGCATGTTATTCATGTCATAGCCCTACATGGTTTTGTATACCAGATAAAGTACATTATTCCATACACATAAGCCATCACACAACATTGATTGAATTTTCAACATCACATGTTTTTGAGCTTAACATTTACCTTAAACACTAAAACCCTATGCCCACTCAGTGATCTAAGAATACTCTCAGTTCAGAGTTGACGTGAGATTCAAATGGATAGATATGGAGCTGAGCGTGAAGACAGTACCATCACTTTCCCATCAGTTTTGTGCGTACGTTCGTTACGTGCAAAATATGGCATAGATACCAGCTCTTATCATGTATTGATCCCTCTGCAGTAATGCCATTGGCCCCTTGGTGGCGCTGTGGATGATCTACGACCAGGGCGGGGTGATGCAGGACGCAGCCACCCCCATCTGGCTGCTGTTGTACGGGGGGCTGGGCATCTGCGCCGGCCTCTGGGTGTGGGGCCGCAGGGTCATCCAGACCATGGGCAAGGACCTCACCCCCATCACTCCATCCAGGTGAGACCGCCACTAACAGGGGGGGGGGAGAGGGGGAAGGAGGGACAAAGTAGGGGAAGGTATTTTTTTTTACGAGGGTCTGGGGGTGACATGACTATGTGTTCTGTGTGTATTTTGGCCACCTGACTGTCTCCATGGGCTTTGGTTTGTGATGAGGATGCTGAGGGATCGCTGTTTCAGTTCTGTGTTTGGATCTGAAGCCAGACTGAAACGGCTCATAGAGGTTGTTGGAGTCTAAGTAGATTTTCATCTGGGAGGTGACGACTCGTTCTAATATTTTGGACTGTATATAATTGTTGTGGGAATATGCCTCTGCTTAGTGTGAGAATAAATTACAAACTTTGAAATAAATTTACCAAAATTATATAATTATTCCTGTGATTATAATCAATTTACTTTTGGGGAAGCTTAGCTATGCCCATGTCTGTACTCTATTTTTCTCACTCCACAGTAGAATCCTGCTTTGGGAATGTCTCTAGCACTGCTTCTTCCAACCCTGATGAGAGGCCCGTTTAGGTCATACCAACCTGAGTCTTTGTTTAACAGATGCCCCATTTCACTTTTTAAAAAAAAAGAAAGAAAAACAAAAAAAAATCAATTGTTATTAATATGGTTAATGAATCGTTTTCTGAAGTCGGAGCGTGTGGAGCGCTCCAAGTCTGTCATCGAGACACTAGGCTACAATTAAATATGCTTTATACAGTCATGAGAAAAAATTAGGACACCCTATGAAAACCTTTGTCTTCTTCAACATATTCAAACATATGGACATTTGATATTCATTTGAACAATATTGAAAAATTGAGGTAATATAACTAAACAAATACAACTGAAACAAATTATTAAAAAAATTATTGGTAAAATGTAATTAATAGAAATGCAATCTTCTTGTGAGGAAAAAGTTAGGACACCCCTACATTTAGTTCCACTTAAAATGCCTAAAATTATAATAAAGAGCACCACATCAGGTGCAAATGATTAGAACATCGTTACAGAGGATTTTGGAGGAGCCTGTCCTATTTAAACCTCAGATATTTAGTTTGGTTTGCTCTTGATTGTTGAAGTGAGTTGCATCACCATGGCGAGATCAAAAGAGCTCTCTGAGGCCTTCAGAAGAAAAATTGTAGATGCATATGAGTCTGGGAAGGGATATAAAAAGATCTCCAAACTATTCGAAATTGGCCATTCCACTGTCCGGAAAATAATTTACAAGTGGAGAACATTTAAAACCACCACCAACATGGCCAGGTCAGGCCGCCCAAGCAAGTTCAGCCTAAGAGCTGACCGAAAGATGCTTAAAGAAGTCTCCAACAATCCCAGAATGTCATCACGAGACCTACAGGTATCTCTTGCCACAATTGATGTCAAAGTACATGCATCCACCATAAGAAAGAGACTGAACAAGTTTGCATTACATGGGAGGTGTGCAAGGAGGAAACCCCTGCTGTCAAAAAAAAACATCAGGGCAAGACTAAAGTTTGCCAGAGAACACCTAGAGAAAGACCAGAACTTCAGGAACAATGTGCTTTGGACAGATGAATCCAAAGTTGAACTATTTGGGCACAGTAAGAGTAGACATGTTTGGCGCAAAACCAAGACAGCATTTGAGAACAAGAACCTCATACCAACTGTGAAGCATGGGGGTGGAAATGTCATGGTTTGGGGCTGCTTTTCTGCAGCAGGGCCTGGTCAGCTCACCATCATAGAATCCACTATGAATTTTGTATTGTATCAGAGGGTGCTTGAGGAAAATGTGAGACCATCTGTTCGAAAGTTGAAGCTGAAGCAGATGTGGACCATGCAACATGACAATGACCCAAAACATTCCAGTAAATCTACCAAGGAATGGCTCAAGAAAAATAAATTGAGAGTTCTGGAATGGTCAAGTCAAAGCCCGGATCTTAATCTTATTGAGATGCTGTGGATTGATTTGAAACTGGCTGTGCATGCAAGACACCCCTCGAACATCACACAGCTGAAAGAATTCTGCAAGGAGGAGTGGGAAAAACTTTCTCCCAATTGATGTCAGAGACCTGTAGACAGTTATAAGAAACGTCTAATTGAGGTTATTTCAGCCAAGGGGGGCAATACTAGCTATTAGGGCATAGGGTGTCCTAACTTTTTCCTCAGTAGGAATTGGCATTATTGTTAATTTTTCGTTAAATAAATGATTACAAAGTTACATTTTCATAGTTTTTTGTTCAATTACATCCCCTTTATCTATAGACATTGTTAGAAAGAAGATAACATATTGATATGTCCATATTTTTAAGAGAATAACTTAATATTTTGGGGGGTGTCCTAACTTTTTCTCATGACTGTAGGTTTCACGTCAAACATGTCCGATGTTTAAATAGCAGCATTTTCATTAAAGCCACAGTCTGTAATTTTCCCAGTAATTTCAAATTATGTATACTGTATAGGCCTTATCCTGGATTTTCATCAAATGTAACTGATAATTAGCATAATGAGGTAATTACAATTGTCTCACCTTTCCAGAACCACAACACCAATGACTTAAGCTAAGACCTCGCCTAGGGACCTCAAATTCATTAATGTTCATGTATTTCATAATCAGACTGAAATGTACCATATGTTAATCCATTTTAGCTGGATATTCGTACACTCTATACACATTGATACTTTTTTCTGTGTCGATTTGTCGAATTGCCTCACTTTTCTGAAAATGAAATCTGGAAAAAAATTAATCAAGTTCGCATAGCCTTATCTCTAAACAAGCGTGTATCCATTCCTTTTCAATGAGGAAACATGATGTCCTAGGGAACACGTATCCCTTAACAGGAGAAACACAGGGCACATTAACCACTGAGGCCTTCAGCCACCTAGCGCTATGAAAAGGAAGAGTGTTGATTTAACCCTTTGTGTTATTCCCTAAAGAAGTGGCGTGCTCCTCTGCTTCAGTCGTCTCTCTCTCTCTCTCTCTCTCTCTCTCTCTTGCTCTCTCTTTCTTTCTTCTGATCTCTTCTTCCCACGCATTAGCAGTAGAGAATGTGCCCTGTGTGTGTGTGTCCCTTCTAAGATCAAACAGTGCACGGAGGCTAGGCTCTGTGCCCAATAGTGTGTGTGTGTGTGTGTGTGGAGACAGACGGGGTGATGGGAGCAGAGGGCTCGGTGGCGTGGCAGGAACATCGCACAGAGCAGCACGAAGTGGGCCGCAGGGGGAGGCCGGGCCTTTAGTCTCTCGTTCTCCCAAACAATATCTGTCTCCCTCTTTATTTCTCACTCTTTCCTGCTCTTTCCCTTACTTTCTTACTCTCTCTCTGCTTTTCTACCGTTTGACCTTTCTTTCTCTGCCTCTCTCCTTTCTTTGTCTCTATCTCTGCTGCTGCTCAGCTGCCTCCCTGTGACCTTCTCTCTATCCTCTCTGTCTCTTGGTCTCTCTCTTTCTCTTTATTTCTCTTACATGCTTGCTCACACTACACTTTTTACATTTTCTCTCTCTCACGCTCACTTGTCCCACATTGCTCCTTGTCTCTTTCATTTCCCTTTTCCTTCCCTTTCTCACACTCCCTCTCTCCATCACCAGCTCTCCTTTTTGCTGTTACACAAAGAGGAATTTGCTTTGGTTCAGCATTCAAAAGCTTCTCTTTCTTCAAGTGTCCATTTCAATGCATCATCCTGTCGCCTGTGTGTGTGCGTGTGCGCGTGCAAGTTGTTGTGTGTGAGAGAATTGTAGATAGGTTTTAGGACCTGTCTCTCATACAGTGACTTTGGAAAGTGTTCAGACTCAATTTAAAATGGATTAAAAAATAATTATATATAGATTAAAAATAATAATTTTGCTATCAATCCACACAAAATACCCCATAATGACAAAGCGAAAACATATTTTAAGAAATGTTTGCAAATGGATTCAAATTGAAATACAGAAATCGTTTTGAGACCCTTTGCTTAAAAAGAGGCATTCTTAAATGCAAAAATGTCTTCAATCATGTTTCATGATCTTCAAATGTCGTCTTCAACAATCTTCAAATGTTGTCACTCAATTTTTGGCCACTTATAGACCAATTTTGTGGAGTGACTGAGATGATGTTGTCCCATCGATTGTGCTTTTTCCTCTCCATCATTCTAATTTGTAGATTTTTGTAAGTCTTTTTGTAAGTTTTGTTCCTCTCCATTTGCTCAGTTTGTAATGACACACAGTGTGTAATTGATTCCTATGCAAATCAGAGACCCTATAGAAAACAAAGATATTCAAAAATCACATTAACTATTATCCTTGCACTCAGATGGACTCAGTTCAACTTGTTGAGTTTTGCATTTGAGCTAATTTTAAGAGTGTCATAACAAAGGGTCTGAATACCTATGTAAATTAGGTATTTCTGTATTTTAATTGTAATAAATTTGCCGAAATGTCAAAAAAAGTGTTTTCACTTTGTCATTATGGGATATTTTGTCTGCATTGATGGCAAAAAAAATCAATTTTAAATTGAGTATACAAAATGTAGTGTAGTGTAGGGGTCTGAATACTTTCCGAAATCTCTGTATGTGTCTTAATGAAGTGACTTTGTTGTACGGTTACATAACATGCTAGCTCCATGACTGCTAAGGCTCCTGTGGGACAGATTAAAGAGCATTGTATTATTAAAGGCACAACAAAGTCTATATGCTGAAATGAATTGAGTGATTGTTGGGCACTCACTAGGAACCAATGGAAGCATGTGTTTGCCAGATGATTCTATAAAGATAGCCAAGTATAGGCCCACTATGGGAAATTGTTTTTATAATCAATTATATAGATAATATATAACCCATGGGTGCCCTGTGTGTATATTATTGTTTTTATTTCAATTTCAATTTTGTGATTCAGTAATAGCAATTTGTGGTGCCACTGGTTAATCCTGCAGCATGTACAACATCTCAGTACTCCTACTCCTCTTTTCTCCCCCAGTACACTCTCTCACTCTTTCCCTCTTACACACACACACACACACACACACACACACATTCTGTGGCTATGACAGCAGACACATCCTAACTGTCTCTTCAACCCCATGCATGCTGCATGCAACTATGTCCTGTGCATTTACATGACTGTTAGGGTTGTTTAAGTACTGATCTTAATAGTCTCAATAAAGACTATCTTTTGTGTGTGTGCGCGCATTTGTGCACATGTGTGTACTCAGACTGTGGTTGGACATGTGTATTGTGAAGGCGTGATTTGAAAGGCATGACAGTGAAGGATTTTTCTTTGCCCCCCCTCCCTGCAGTGGATTCACTATTGAACTGGCTTCAGCGCTCACTGTTGTTATCGCTTCCAATATCGGACTCCCTGTCAGTACCACACACTGCAAGGTATGACTGATTCGAGTGGCCCTTGCTCTGGCCTCTCAGCCCAATGGCATCTCAAAGGGAAGGGGAAGCCACACTGCCCCCGAGGGAACAGGGGAGGTAGCGCTTATACTTTAATGACTTCTCTGCCCCCCCAATAAAAGGAGAATTCTGTTTTCAAGGCAAAAGGCCAGGATCGCAAACAAACTGTTTCTGTTTTGTGCATGTTTGTGTCTGTGGTCTATGTCTGTGATGGTTTTTCCTTTTTTCGTTTGCAATGATCCTGGTCTTAGATGTAAACGATTAATAGTACACTTACTGATGTCACATTTCCCATATTTTGGCCTCCCTGAACACGCACAAACGACAATCTGGCTGTCTATGACAATACCTTGTCACACAATATGACGACCATCCAGCTCTAGCTCCTTCCCCACGGGGCAGTGTGTCTTCTCCCCTGACCCAGAACAGGTGGACAGGATCCAGGCTGAGGGAACCAGAGGACCACCAATCCCAACCCGGGGATCCATCAACATGTCTCATCACCACCCCACCCCACCCCACCCCACCCCTCCCCTCCCCTTCCCACCCCACTCCACCCCTCCCCTCCCCTTCCCACCCCACTCCTCCCCAGGGCATGTTGTGGTGTGGGTCCACCCGCCCACAGCCATCAGCCTCACCTCCCACCTGTGTCTCATTTCCTCTCTTCTGTGTTTTTGTCCCCCGCCATTTCTTTCTCTCTCTCTCTCTCTCTCTCTCTCTCTCTCTGTCTGTCTGTCTCTCTCTCTCTCTGTCCCATCTCCCTTCACAGTGGATTTTGCATTGAAGTAATGAGTGCGCTAACAGTGCTTGTTGCCTCAAATGTGGGCATCCCAATAAGCTCAACCCACTGCAAGGTATTGGAGTGTTGGTAGTGAAGCCGTATAGAGAGAGAGCCCTCCCAGCTCTGTTCCACCGCTTCACGTAGCCTAGGTGTCACCATTGACAAACCGCCAATCTCAACTCCTGAGTTGCAGCTTTGCCCCCTTGTGTACTTTTCCTCCGGCAGTGAGGCTCTGAAGGGCTTCAATGATGTCATATAGTACAACACACCAGAGCTTCTCAATGTAATGTGAAGCAGTATTTAGTTGTTGGGCAATGTCGTGGAAGGTCATACATTAAATAGTACATAAAATAGTATGCTATGGCACATTCACAGTATGTTTCACCTAGTTGTATTAACATACATACATGCATACAAAAGTAACTTACTTCACTATGAAATAAATTGATGTTGTTATTATAGGTATTATATATTATACGCCCCTGAGGGATCCATACTAAATGAAAGACATGCAAGGTTATGACCACTGGTCTTAGGCAGTGGACAGAACTCACTTCTCTCTTGAGTCATATTGAGTTTTGACATGGACACATGCAAAAACAACTGTCTCTGACGTTACATAGACAAAACACATGTTTCATTAGTACACTTTTACATTAGTGTATTCTTTGACACATACCGTACGTGTGAAACAAAGCACATCGTAAGACATCGGTCTCTCAGATGCTCTCTCGCACCAGGAAGGAAAAATGCACAAGAAACAAAACTGATTTTCTATTTTATTTCCTATGCTCAATTCCTAAAGATCAACATGCAAACCTTTTCTCTTGATTTCTCTTACCCCCCAAAATATTTGCCTCTTTGGTAGTACAAGTTCCTGCTTTAATATGCTTCTAGCTAAATCTTCAGAATGATCAGATTGATGTGTCCATATTGTTTCTGTGGTGGGTGATTGATAGACCTGTCAGAGGGCTGGACTATATATAGACATAATTGATAGTGGAGAAAGACTTTAAGTAAGTAAACCGTATTCACACAATCAGTGAGTGTATGTGACCTATATCAAGCCCTCCTAGGTGTGTGTGTGTGTGTGTGTGTGTGTGTGTGTGTGTGTGTGTGTGTGTGTGTGTGTGTGTGTGTGTGTGTGTGTGTGTGTGTGTGTGTGTGTGTGTGTGTGTAGGATGGGTGTCAATTCAATTTGAACTCAAGTTCAATTCAGGAATGTTCTCCCAATTGAAAATAATGGACACAACTCAAATGAACACGCTGACTCACAAATCATTGCCTTTTCCAACAAGTACATTTCAATTAATTCCTGAAATTGACTGGATGAGAACTGAATTGACCCCCAACAGGTGTGTGAACAAACACCCTTGTGTGATGATGTGATGTGCAGTGACAAGTCCAGTTCAGTTCTCCATAACGTAACAAATGTAGTAGACCCAAAAGTTCTCACTTATGCTCAATTGTCAATCAACTCTTATCTAGTCCCCCCATCTCCAGACATAATTTCAATGTAGATTGGAAAATATTTGATTAGCAATATGGCGATAGCTCCATCTTCCTCTCTGCTAAGCTTGGTTGAATGTTTTGACATATTGTTCACACATACTGTGTCCAATCTATTCAGATCTCCTCAGGGGCTAGGGTGGATCTGGCATTGTTCGATGGCACCCACCATCCTCAGCTGCACAGAAAGGTTCTCTGTGTTAAAGTGGCCTGTAAACATAGCCAGTCTTCTCTGTGTTAAAGTGACTGTAGACATAGCCAGTCTTCTCTGTGTTAAAGTGACTGTAGACATAGCCAGTCCCTCTTGACCTTGTGCACCAGAATTAGCTGTAGCGCCTCATAGGCTGCTCAGGTTACCCTAGCCGTATAAGAGCAGTCAGCTCCCTTCCTTGTCCCCCCACCCCCCTTGCACTGTCACTGTCACTGTCACATACACACACACACACAGACATAGACACACGTGTAATGTGTAAATGAGAGTGTTATTGTTTGATGAAGTGTTACATGAACAGAAGGTGAGTGAATGTAAATGGGTTGAGGAAGTCTGAACTTTGCAAGTGTAACTTGTGCACTCAACACACACACAGACATTCATTGATTTGGTGAATTCCACCATATTTGAGGTGACATGCCAGAACAGTAATTTTCAGACTTGCATCGACTGAATTGAAGAAACATGCTAACACAAGTGTAACATTGAGCTTGCACTACTAAACCAGAATGTTTAATGCAGTGGTAACACCATCCCTGGTCCTGGGGAGCTACAGGGGTGTAGCAGTCCTGATTCAACCAGCCAAGGTCTTCACAAGTTGATAAGTTGAACTAGGTTTCTTAATATCAAGCTGGAACAACAAGCCTACATGATGTAGCTCTCCACGACCGGGGTTGGTAACTCACTAAATGATTTAACTGTTCTGTGCTGCTGTTGATTTGTGTTTGTTATTGTTTTCCCCTCTTGCTTCTTTGACCTGGGTGATCAGGTGGGTTCGGTGGTGGCGGTAGGCTGGATCCGCTCCCAGAAGGCAGTGGACTGGCGGCTCTTCAGGAACATCTTCCTGGCGTGGTTCGTCACGGTGCCTGTGGCCGGCCTCTTCAGTGCCGCAGTCATGGCCCTGTTTGTTTATGGCATCTTACCCTACGTCTGAGAGAGATGGAGGGAGAGAGAAAAGAGGAGAGGCGAAGAGAGAGAGAGAGAGAGTGGGTCTCAAGGGGATGGAGAAGATAGAGGGGAAGACTGAGTGAAGAAAATGGCGGGAGGAAGGAGAGAAAAATAGCGAGGGCCTTGGAGATGAAGAGGTAAAAAGAGTGGCAGGAGAAAAGAAGGAGAGAGAGGTTTTGGATGGAGAGGTTAAACTGTGGTTGGTGAAGGTTGGATCACATGCTGCCTGGGTACAGTCCAGAGATCTCTGACTCGTTTGAGTTCCTTTCTGTTGTTTTATTTATTTTATTTTTATTACCCTTTGCATAAAAAGTTTGCAACCGATGTGTTCAATCTTACCGATCAACCTGCTGTACAAACAAACACTACGACTAATTTTGTGATAGTTATATGAATATGGAGCATCTGAAACGCAAATGCAGTCAACACGTTTCCTCACTAGTAAACATGGACACACACAACAATGCATACAATACTGTGGACAGTAACAGATTATTTTGCACAACATCCTATGCGACATGCCTGCAGATCTATATGAATATATCCTTCCTTACGTTAATTGCTGCCTGCGATACGACAGTGTCGTCGGTTGAGTAGCTATTCTTAATGCAGAAAATTGTAAATATTCTATTATTTGAGTGCGATTTGTTGTACTGCAGCTTGCAAAAAAAAGACAAAAAAAAAAAAAGACAAAAAAAGGTGTGTGTGAGGTCACCCTAACATGCTGGCCAAAAAAGTAGGACCGGGGCAGCATTCAGCCTCCGAGGGTGGCAGGACAGCAAATTCATTTTATTTTCCATGAGTTACCATATCAACTGGTTTTTGCGAAGAAGTCACAGTTTTAACGTAGTTCCTGTATGTTTTAAAGATGGATATCATATTTTTAAACAATGTATTATGCTGTAATTTGTACTGTAAATACTCCTCATTGGCTTTGGGTCATTTACATTTTTTTGATGATGAAGTTATTGTCATGGGTACCCTACATGATGTCACTATATGTATGTCACCCTGGGTTTGATGTAAAATGAACACATACAGACACACACCTTTACTTACACACACACACACACACACACACACACTTACACTTGACAGTCTCTTGCATTCCCGTTAAATCAGTAGAAGTATACAGTCACTTAGAAGCAAAGTCTGCCCCTTCCTCAGTGTTTAGGGGGTCCCACATGGATTTTTCCCCTTTATGCCACACTATTTTCAATATTGATGATTTTAAACAATTCAATTTGACTGTTCAGTAAATTACAGATATTTGCCAGAATTTACAAGTTTCTGCTGCAGAACCTGCACTTCCTCCCTTGTGCTCAGTATTAGAAGATATGGAGGAAAAGGTGTGTGTGTGTGTGTGTGTGTGTGTGTGTGTGTGTGTGTGTGTGTGTGTGTGTGTGTGTGTGTGTGTGTGTGTGTGTGTGTGTGTGTGGAAGTATAACTCTACTCAGTGTCTAATATATCAATCTTTATATATCAATTGGATTTAGTGGTGGTGAGCCACCCATGCCAAAGTAAGCTGCAGCAAAACGCCAATGTCATGTATATGTTTAAGTGCAGCAGCAGCCAAAATACCCAAACACACACAGACACACTCGTTTTGATTAGGCCCTGCAACACAGTGTACAGATCCTAACCTCACACACACACACACACACACACACACCCACCCACCCGTGTGTTCAGTCCAAGGGGTGGTGTCATATTTTCTTAGCCCTCTGTCACAACAGAAAGCCAAGACCACTGCGGTGCCCATATTTTGCGCATCTCATCTTTCCCTCCATAATTGCTGGTCAGGTTGACTGTCTATTTGTCAAGGTTTCCTGTCATTTGTTAAAGTATAGCATTAGTTCATTGTAGGATTAGTAGATTAACTGTATTATAGCCCCTCCTGGTCTAGATTTATTCTACCAAGCAGATATATCAGATGCTGGTGTGACAGAAAACATCACATTAATGTAGCATCCCACCATCACATTAAGTCTGGCTCCATTATAGCCTCAAACCGCCTCAAAGTATCGACTCCACTAGTTACTCTAACACAGACGGACAAACAGGGTGACTAACATGAGATTTCATTCAACCCCAGGCACCTGAGCAGCCATACTTTAACTAAGGGAAGTTGGTGATAGGAGAACAGCAATACTGATGTTGAGATGCATATCGACTGATAATTATCAGTATGGTTTTAGTTTTATCAGTAGTCATTAGGCTGATATGGGTGATGGGTAGAGTAAATATTGGGGTATTGCGGGAACTGATATCGGGACCGATATTTGGGGACAGGACAGAGTAAATATCAGGCGTAGTGTTGGGCGTTCAGGGGTATGCTAGTATCATGGTACCTCAGTGGTATCAGGCAGTGTTGTGTTAGATTGGCAGGCAGTATGGCTGAGCCTATACAGGATGGATAGTATCACCAGCTTTTTGACAGTCACCTGACTTGTAAATGAACAAACGTGTGGCTTTTCAATTTGAACAAACCCAATGTGTGGTGATGCTTTTATTTGTTTTGTTTTTTTGTGGTGTTTCTTCTTATTTGTATCTTTCATGAACAAATCTATGCTTAAATGGCCATTTGCCTTGTAAAGTTGTGTTTTACTGTGTGATGGATACAGTAAGTTATAAGTACTGTGGTGTTTACATTGTAACCATATTGTAGAGTAACTAAGAAAAAACTGTTGCCTAATGATGCCAATGAAAGACAAGAACTATTAACCATGAATACCAAGTGTAAGAAAAAATAACCAGAAGTGTCTAGAGAGAGAGTGTGATAACGTCTCATTGTCCTCATGTGTATTCTTTTTATCTAGTAGTGCTAATCATGATCCCAGAGTCACTTTACACTGCTACACGTTAACATTACATGAATGGGTGCAATTCAATAATGAAGAGAATAAATAGATAAATAAATTTCATCAAGACTATATTTTTCTACCATATCTGAGTTTTAACCTAAGTCAGCGCCCAACACTGAGAGGTCGCACTGGGGCCCAATGGAAACTTCAGCTTTGGAGACTGTGATGTCATCGCAATACAAGGAAGTGGTCCTATTTCACATGACTCAAAAAACCCTCTCTACTGCCAGGTGTGGCGTTGTGCAGGGTTTTGGCTCTGCCCAGTGTGCTCTCTCACTAACGTAGACGCTGTCGGTTGCCGATAGATCAGACTTTTAAATTACCATTTTTATTTTTGAATTGTAGATGAAAACACTTTGTAATTTTGTTTCCCTGCTGCTTTTATGAGCTGCCAGACTGGGGTCCCTTGTTGAGAGCAGGAAACGGCAGAGTTTTACCATTATGAACCCACTGGGAGCTGGCCTGAGACCAGCAACACTAAGGGCTTGATTTTAATGGCGTAAAAACCAGCCTGGATGGGGTCGGTGGTTAGGGGGCGTGTCTGTGATATCAGTGCTGTTTTCAAGGCGGAGTGATTCCAGCACTGTGGTCATTTGACTTGTTACCGCCGATACAAATTGTGAATATGTCTGCGTTTGGACTTTTGCGCCGGCTAAAAATATAGCCCTAAGAGCAGCTCTTCAGAATAGGCCTGGGATGAATGGATATACTAACATGGGTTAAGTGGAGGTGACTGTCACTCTTCCGTCTCATAATCCTTGTTTTGACACACAGTGTTACCCCGGGGGCTTCAGTGTACTGGTAGGCTTGACTTGACTTCACTGTTGGAGTAAGACTCAAAATTCCATCATGGAATAGAGCTAAGAATTTTATTTGGTGCAAAATCCTCCTCTTGCTAGGGTCTTGCTTGACAGTGAAGTGATTTGTTTGTGTTGGCAAAGTGTTAGTCAAGTCCTCGGCACTGTGAACCCTTTGGAACTCGTGGTCTTTTTTCCCCACGCATTCTCAGTCCTGAAAGGCTGAAAGAGATGCACCGCTAAAGGTAGAGAGGGACAGCATTTTGACCAATCAACATGACCTATCATTAATAAATAACCAATGAGTGATGTAGTTGCCAAAGGGGGTGTTACCATGCTTATGCATGGTAACGGTCCACCCCTTCGTTGTTTTTCCTGAATGTGCAATAAAAGCTGTTTGTGGTGAAGGCCCTGCAATGGCACAGTCTCCCTATAGGCTGTCACTGCTGGGGGACGAACGACACCATTTCTCACTTCCTCCTGATGGTGGTGCCGCCTCTCGTTTTCTGGTTAATTCAGTAGTAGAATGTGCTCCTTGGCTGGCCTGCAGGCTTTCAGCTCTGTGTCGTCTTTTTACTGTTTGCTGTTTAAACGTCCAGTCCCTCCAAAAAGCCTGGGCTTCAAGACCTAACAAAGCTCTTCTGATTTGCATATAACGTACTGTAATGTTGTTTTATTTGTTCCAATGTTAGTGAAGAATTGTCTGCATTGAAACTAATTAAATTATGGGAATAAAAATTACAAAGGATACCAAATACATTGTGTTGTTGGTGTGTTTCTTCTAGGGGGAGGGTAACTCAGGTCAGGGGATGTGACCCAAATGAAGGCTGGGCATATGATTAGCAGGCCTAATGGCTTCCTTTTAATGAGTTGCCAAAGGCTATAATTGGTGTTTGTGATTTTAATTTTTTTCCACATCTTCTCAGTAACTAAGTAACCATGGCTTTAAATGTATGTGTGTGTTATATACAGAACAATTAAGTGTTTTGGCATTTGGAGCTCTAGATCCCTGTTGGGTTTTTTATCTTTGTTGAGGGTTACTCATTCAACAGTGCCATTCCACATTTACTGCTGAGTTTGCACTGGCCTGGCATTAAAGGAGGGTTTTCTTGGTCTCCAGGGTAACACCATGGAATGGTAGCACACTGATGCAGAAGAACAAGGGCTAGTGTCACAGATCGGAAACTAATGGAGGGCAAAGGCAGTCACTGTCAAATCAAATTAGTGTTTTGTACGAGGCTCCTAAATTCGGTGAGGGAACCACATTGGGCTTTACAGTTTTTTTAAACCAAATAAACTGACTTCCAGTTATGCAAATAGGCCCAAACCCACAACAAAAATGCAGTATCGTTCTTATTATAGATTCATTTGATTGTCATTGAATATGTGAACATTTCAGTAGCTGACTGTGTAGTTTGTTTTTTACAAATACATTATAATAAAAATGATTTTACAAACATAAAATACCATTATCCATATTTATCCGTACTTAAATTTTTCCATTTACTGTAACACATTTCTATTTGTTAACACATCTGGAAATTGTATTAATTTCCATAATTTTGCTTACAGTTGAAGAAGCACATTGGGCATAACTGTAGTAGTGTGTGTATATAGTTTTGATTTAAGCAATGACTAAATAAGAATGGGCAAATGGTCAGTCACCAGATTAATTTCAATGGGAATAGCTAGTTGTCGTAATACACTGTTGAAATGCTTACTTCCACCTTGCCTTCTTGCGTTGTCCGCCCCAAGAACGTGCGCTATATTCTCTCGTGTAGGTCACACGGGAGCCAAAGTCAGCCCTCTGCCCATTGAGCATTTGGGTTATTTTGTTACGTTAATGTGATATTGAGTGTAAGCAACTGAAGATGTGTGTGCATTTCAATGTGACGTCAGTGCATTCTGGAAGTGAAAGAATTGTTTTTATTGTGTAATGTGTTAAAGAAAAAAATAACACAACATGAATTTGTAGATTTAAAAGCAATTATAGACCATGAAAGTCACGCTGGAATCAACAGGGTTTTGGCCAGGAACAACACAGATTCTGTCATTGGAATTACATTGGGAATTACCTTTGTGGGCAGAACTACGGTAACACTAGTAGCCCACTAGGTTTTCCGGCATGCCAGCCAAACAGCCGGTTGTTCCCCTGCTGTCAGCTCGTTGGGCCTGAAGAGTTGTGAAGGTTGTGTTTTGAACTGTTACCGAAAAATATGCCATGAACAGGCCTACAAACATGCCAACCTAGAGAACTGGAACGTGTGTATACAGTAGTCATACTATGATGTACATGCCAGCGCATAGTAACTTAAACACAACTAAACCACAGGATTAAATTAATTTCCATCCAAAACAATTTTTATTGTCCTCCGAGTTAAAGGTTTACCCTGTCTTTTGGCTGTTCCAAAAGCCAAAAACATTTCATACATTGCATGTCATAAGGTAGCAGTGGAGGCATACAGAGGTCTTCTCACACAGAAATGATTGGTAGAAACTTACAGTAGTCTTTCCTCCACAAGTCAAGTGTTGAATGATCTTTGCATTTGAGAGCAATGGAGAGGAATAACCCAAATAAGGGAAACTGGAGAGAATAGCATCTGGTCCATAGAGAACAACCCCTGAACCAGTACTGCTTCTATAACACTCCCTCTACAGGCTTTGTGATATCAGGCCAGATAAAGGTAATAAAGATTATTATCTGACTTTTATTTTTGCCTCCATGTTGCTTATCTACCTCCTCTTTACATAATACATATGTAGTGTATACTGTATGAAGCTTATCTGAATATGCTAATTCAAAGTGCCCATAGCAAGGACACATGACCCTGATGAATGCTGTCACACTGGGGGAGGAGCTTAATATAAGTGAAACTCAATTTGATTAACAGTCTGTTGCAATAACTAATTTGTGTTGCATTTGATGTCCCATATTCATAGCAGGTTAACAGTAGCCAACTTTGGAACAGAAGATCCCCTTTTAGAGTGCAGTTCAAAATGGGCACACGGTGAATAAGCTCATGCCAAAGTTGTGGTAATCCATCCAAGCACTTTTTATTAATAACCATAAATACACGAGCTTTTTGTTAGAGAAGAGTCCGCCTGCCTTCTCTCCTTGTGTGAGTGTGGACTTCTTTATCAAAAGGCTACCTACGCTCACCTGCTAAAGGAAACACCGGATATGTGGAATTGATTATCAGCTTTCATTTCCTATATAATGATTTTATATATGTGTATATATATATATGTGTATATATATATATATATATATATATATACACATACATACACACATATGTATATGTGTGTGTGTATATATATATGTATGTGTACACACACACACACACACACACACACACACACACACACACACACACACACACACACACACACACACACACACACACACACACACACACACACACACACACACACACACACACACACACACACACACACACACACCAAGCACGTTATTAGGAACATTATAGCAATACTGGGTAGGGCCTCCCTTCGCTCTAAAAACCTACATTCTTGGTGGCATTGATTCCAAGATGTTGGAAACATTCCTTTGAGATTCTGGTCCATGATGACATGATTGCATCACGCAATTCCTGCAGATTTTTCAGGTACACTTTCAAGCTATGAATCTCTAGTTCTACCACATCCCAAAGGTGTTCTATTGGATTCAGATCCGGTGACTGGGAAGGCCACTGAAGAACAATGAACTCATTGTCATGTTCATGAAACCAGTTTGAGATGACTTTTGCTTTGTGACATGGTGCATTATCATGCTGGAAGTAGCCATTAGAAGATGGGTAAATTGTGGCCAAGAAGGGATGCACATGGTCAGCAACAATACTCAAATAGGCTGTGGCATTCAAGCGATGATTGATTGGTATCAACGGGCCCACAGTATGCCAAAAAAACATTCCCTACACCATTACACCACCTCCACCATGAGAAGGTGTACAGGTGTTCCTAATAAAGTGTTTGGCGAGTGTGTATATATACACACACACACACACACACACACACACACATACATATACATATATACACACATATATATATATATATGTCATTTTCTCTCACATTCTCTCGTCTTTGTTCAATGTATTCAATCTGTGGGGCCAGGGGGTGGGACAGAGCTCAAATGACAATCACCCCCCAAAAAAGAAGAAAAAAACAAACAAAGCCAAAGAGCTGCAGTCTTTTTCTTTTTTCATCCGTTGGCAGTTGACAGACACGGAGGTCAGCGACAGCGATAAGCCGGGTGGCGGTGGCCATGTCATCAGGGTGCCGGTGGCCGTGTCATCAAAGGGGAGGGGCCGGGGGCTCCTTCTTCTCTTTGAGATTGAGGTTTTCAAGCGCCACGTCCAGGGTCATGACCTCCACGCAGCCCATGGCCCCAAAATCGGCGAAGTCCCGTGGCTGTCCGTCATAGTCGTCCTCGTCCTCAGAGGAGGCGTTCTGGTCGGGCAGGAGCGTGGAGAGCAGCAGCTCCGTCACAAACAGGCTCCGGTCTGCCCACTGGGCCTCGCACACCTGCCGCTCCACCTCCGACAGCCGCGGCTCGCTCAGCCTGAGGGCCACAGAAGGAGGAAGTGAGTGACAGACAAATCAGCCCCTCTCCCAGGTACTCCTGTATGCATTACATCCACTATTGTTAAAATGGGGTACGCGTACCCCTGGGGGTACGTGGATTGATCTAGGGGGTACGCAAAATAAATCTGTGATTTACCTTCCCAAACAGTCCTGTTGAATAGCCGACTGCAGTCTCAGTACCAAAAATAAATGCATGCACCCTATCCAACAGAATAATATTATAACAATGTCTAATATGTAAGGGATAATGTTCATAGAATATCATTTAGGCTACAAAATAACCGACAGTGTGAATCGCGCAGGGTCGTTAAATTTAGCTGGAACACACACTTTAACTGCTGTAGCTAAATTGAAGAATATAAATAAATATTCTATTTTTTTATATTCTTAAATTTAGCACGAATATCTTCCTGTGCCTATGAGTACACAAGAGCAGACACCTCTTGACCAATCACAACAGTGTTTATGCTCTCGGGTGCTGGGGGTACACTCAGTAGGATGTCGAGTGTCTCAGGGGGTACATGACTGTTAAAAGTTTGGGAACCACTGCATTACACGATTGAACAGGTAAGCAATATTGTGAAAATGACACCTTGTCTATTAGAAAGCAAGGTGAATAAGTTACCACATCGCTCACTCCTATCTGGGGTGAGTTTCCTGAAATATTTGTAGCGTCATTCAACTTTGTAAAGTCATTCGTGCAAGCCTTTGGCAGGTCCCATTGTAGCTCTCGCAGTACCTCAATTCTTTTGTGAATTCAAGAGAGTTACAGACCACTGGTGGAGCAGCCAAAGAGCGTCCGTGCTTCGCTTTACACATTGACAATGGACCACAAACAGAAAACTAACATTAAATCTCGCTGATGCCCAGAAACAGGTCTTGGCAAGCCGAACAAATGCGTTTTTACATTAACGCATTTCTTAATCAACATGATTATGATAACCCATAATACACCACTCTGTGATAGCATATTTTTCCATTTTCGAAACTAAAGCATGTGTTGAAATCACTTTGAGATTGTTGCCACATGCCTGTAAAAATGCGCACCTCAATGTCAACATAGGCGACAGTTTATTATAAGAGCTGGTCCAATGTCAGTCTTCTGTATTAACAGAAGAAACATACAAAAACATTTTATTTTTTGTGTGAGATGCCGCTTTAATGAAGGTAGAGTTCACACAGCCTAAGTGACGAGACAGAAATGTGGACCAAACAGACTGAGACAGACAGACAAAAGGAAGACTCTCCACATGTAGCGGACCAACCTGTTGAGGAGGAACTGGGAGTTGTGCTGGGTGTATGTGCTGGGCTCGGGCAGGCTGGGGCTGGGGTTGGTGTTGGGGTTGGCATTGGGGCTGGGGTTGGTGTTCAGGCCAGGGTTGGCGCGGCTGCGTTGCGTGGCGTTGCGGACCGTCTCCAGCTGCTGGCGCGCTGCCTGGGCCTGCTGACGCTCCAACTGGAGCTGCATCTGGAGCTGCTGGAGCTGGGAGGCCGACGGGCCGGAGCTCAGCTGGCCACCCGCCGAGCGCCGCACGCCTGATAGCTGGGACAGGAGCTCTGACAGAGAGGAGGAAAGGGCGGCCATCAGACATGAAACATACAGGGCAGACAAGTCTAGCCAAATGCGTCTTTGGATCTCTTGATCGTACGTGATGAAGCATTTTTTTCCTTTTGGCTCCGCACTCCATAAGTTTGTATTCGAATCAAACAATTACTGTGCGGTTGAAGTAAAGATTCTCAGCTTTTATTTGATGGTATTTGTGTACATATTGATTTCACCATTACGAAATGACAACACTTTTTATCCATAGTCTCCCTGTTTCAGGATAAAGTAATGGGGTTTATCAAATGTCTAAATTAAGCATTCATGTTCAGTATTTGGTTGATAATCCTTTGCGTGCAATAACTGCCTGAAGTCTGCAATCCATTGACCCTACCAGACACTAGGTGTCTTCTCTGGTGATGCTCTGTCAGGCCTGTACTGCAGACATCTTCAGTTGTTGTTTGTTTTGAGGATGATTTGCCTCAAGTCTCCTCTTCAGCAAATTAAATGCATGTTCAATACGATCTGGACATTGACTTTGCCAGTCAACAACATTCCACTTTTTGGCCCTGAAAAACTCCCCAGTTGCTATGGCAGTACGATGACCTTACAGTCTTCTGCGGATGGTAATCTCTTGACACATTCACGCCTACCTCCTGGAGAGTGTTCCTGATTAATCTTCTGATCTTCTTTTCTTTAATAATGTTCCAAACATTAGATTTTGGTAAGTTTAAGGTTTTGGCTAGGTTCCTGATTGATTTTTTTCTAATATTTCAGCCTCACAATGGCTTCCCTGACTTTCATTGACATCTCTTTGGTCCTCAAGTTGACAGATACCAAGCAGACGCGAAAGGCTAGACCCTAGAATCAATACTAGACATTGACAGCTCTCTTATGACTGCACATCAGAAACACATCAGGAACACATCAGAAACACCTGTCAAGCCAATTGTCCCATCACTTTTGGGTACCCTGAAATAGGGGGACGATCCATAAAAAGTGTTGTAATTTCGGTGAAACCAATATGTACATAAATACCATCAAACAAAAGCTGCCAATCTCGACTTTAACCTCATAGTAATTGTTCAAATCCAAACTTTTCGAGCGTAGAGCCAAAAGAAGAAAACATGCTTCACTGTCGCTTATTATTACTTATGCAGGGCACTGTATAACCCAGCCGGTATTGTAGGATACAAGTGTCTCTCGTCTTGTACTTTACATACTTAAAGCTAAAAAATAAACAGGTATTATTAGAACTTAGTCAATACAACCATCTATAAACCAATATGTTAGGACCCTATTGCCCACTCAGCATGCCATTTTTAAACCAAATATTGCAATCTGTAGTCAGTGTAGCAGTCTAGAATCCACTTAGGTCAGAATTAACCCGGGCTCTATTAAAACTACCTGATACAGCAGTTTAGCACCCATTTGATACTCTAGATCCCAGTATAGAACTTTGTAGGTCGGTTTGGACCCATTCAATATGGCAGTCTGGAACAATGCCATTCATTATGGCACAGCATGAGTGGTACAGTGAGTGCTGGGTACTCAACCGGATTTAAACTGGGAACAGGATTAATTTCAAGGAATTTGTCATAGCAATATCAGCACACAAACATTACTTTACTGCCTGCAAGGCAAATGTTCTGTTGGTTGCATGCTTGCTTTATGAAAGTCTGCTGCATATTGTGTGTGTGTGTGTGTGTGTACACTACTGTTTCTGATCAATGACGGTCTGAGGTCTCTCAATTGTAATTGGAGCTGTGTGTGTGTGTGTTGTGTCTGACCTGCTATGGGGTCCATGGCCTCTCTGTTGTAGTTGGAGCTCTGTGAGGAGCTCTGGGTGGTGGAGAGCCCCCCTGTGGTGCTGCTGGTGAAGTGCATGTTGGACCTGCGTGCTCGGGGCCCCCCCAGACCTCTCCCTGGATGGAACATCCTCCTCACGTGCCGCACCCCACTCGACTCATCGTGGACCACACAGTTAAAGAACACACGTGCACCCTCACTTTGTCTAAAAAAAAAGCTGTTGTATGTATATACTGTTTCTCTGGCACACAGATTACACATCAACAACACCACTACCACACACTTTTTTTCAATACTTACCTCTGACCAGCAGATGACACTGTCGGTCCATGCATGACCAGTGAATGAGCTTTCAACTGACTTTCCTAGAGTCTATGGTAGTGTACAGCAAGAGTGCACATCCTAAAATACCCAACCTTAGATTACCACCATTGGTGTTGTATCTTAGGCCCTAGTTACACCTAGTATTAACAAGTGTTCTGATTCGGACACAATATGGGCACCGGACACATAAGAGATGCATGTTAGCATTTATTTGACCATGCTGACTGCATAGTAATTGAATAGTGACCTGATCATTATCACCACGATCATCATTCAGATGAAAGTCACAGGTTATTAGGTGTAACCACAGCCTTTGAGGGTCTACATGGCTACATTTTTGCTGGTCAGCAGCACATTCCTGATCATGTAAAAGCAGTCATACATATGGTGTAGTACTGACAGAAAGGAGGGCTGTGCGAAGGATATTAAGTCTCTGGGTGCTCTGTGTTCAAGTGTGAGATGAGCAGCAAAGTCGTCTGTCACATGATTGGGGTCACCGCCGGGTAGTGCAGCACATATGGGACAGATCTGTAAAAGAAAGGGAGAGCAGACTGAGTATGCTCCGCTGCACTGAATTGAAAACCCGTCTGAGGGGTCCAGTTCTGAACATTGTCCATGATACATGCAGTGACCAATAAGTGTTTTAGGTGCTGTTAACAAAGTTAATTTAAATCAAGTTAATTTAAATAAATGTAGCTGTGCTCCACAGACCACTGTTCGTAATCACTTAATGTGGCTGTGAACGTGACGGACGGGTTGGAAAAAAGAGGAAAGTGCCCAATCTTCACTTTTTATGACACTTTCTCAAGCGTTAAATCTAGCGTTTTTTGTTTTACCTTGTACTGCCTTTACTACCTCTGCAGGCTTTTTAGGTACTTTTTAGCAAACTGTAATTTAATGAGCATCCTTTTTGAGGATAACTAGTGGTTTGCACCTTGCAGTGAAGACTCTGTAGTTCGGCTTTGTGACATATTCTGCGGATGGTAGTCGCCTACCTCCTGGAGAGTGTTCCTGATCTGTGGGACAATTGTTTTGAGTTTTTTCTTAATTATGGTGAGCATTCTTCAGCCATCCACTGTCGAAGTCTTCTTTGGCCTACCAGCCTGTTTGCGAGCTTCTTTTTAATGATGTTACAAACTGTTGATTTTGGTAAGTACGGTTTTGGCTATGTTTCTGATACTTCAGAATGGCTTCCTTGACTTGTCTTGACATGTCTCTTTGGTCCTCATGTTGACAGACACCAATTGACATATGCCTGCACAAATGATGTGACGGAACACACCCGACTAACCAGAAACACCTGTCAAGCTAATTTTCCAATACTTTTGGTGTCCTGATAAAAAAGGGTTGTCATTTCTAAATCTGAAAAAAGAAAACATTGAATTAAAGCGAGAATCTCTACTTTAACCTCTTAGTAATTGTTTGATTTAAAATCCAAGACAAAATGCTTCCTCTTTTCCAACACATATGGAGGGCACTATGTGTGTGTGTTATATATATATATATATATATATATATATATATATATATATATATATATACAGTCCAGTCAAAAGTTTGGACACACCTTGCCAAGAGTGTGCAAAGCTGTCATCAAAGCAAAAGGTGGCTACTTTGAAGAATCTAAAATATAAACATTTAACACTTTTTTGTTTACTACATAATTCCATATGTGTTCCTTCATAGTTTTGATGTCTTAAATATGTAATGAATATGAGCCGACAGATATTTCTGACCAATATCACCATTCCGAAATTACAACACTTTTTATGCATAGTCCCCCTATTTTAGGGTACCCAAAAGTAATGGGACAATTGGCTTGACAGGTGTTTCTGGTAAGTCAGGTGTGTTCCGTCACATCATTTGTGCATCATAAGAGAGCTATCAATGTCTAATTCTAGGCTTTGCATCTGCCTACCGCACCTTTGGGTCGACTGTCATGGTTTTAGGCTAAAAAGAACCAGGCTGCCTGTGAGCAGCAGTTAGGATACTTTATAATTTCCTCCGTTGCAGTTTTGTTTATTTTCGGTAGTCGGTAATGCAGGGCACATTACCCATAATTCTTTGTATAAAACATTCTCTTTTGTCATAATGAAATGAAGTGTTATGCAACATACCATGGTGTCTCCAATCTCCATAGAGTGTGTGTCGAGTCCATGGCATACAACTGTGCATCCACAATGTTCTGTTCACCTCAACTAACCCTGAAATACTCAATGGGATTCCTCTCAAGTAGGACTAATGTTAAAATAAAGGTTGATACTGAATTAAACAAGCTATGCGCTACTACAACTTGGGTTAAGAATATAGTAACCTGCCTCGCACAAACTGCACTCTCATCATGACACATCACCCAAATATGTGGGTTGATTTCAAATAATGCATTAAATAAAGCAAGGTTAATTCACTACATAGACATAAGAATCACTTATGTAAATCATCAAAGCTTTATAGCGTGCATAATGTAGGTTAAGTGGGTCAGGATGGGCACCAGACTCTGTGGGACAGAGGGCCAATAGCTCCTTCGGTTTACAAAAATAAACATTGATTGATGCTTGCCAGCAGAACAGAAACAAAACTTTTCTGTAGGCTCAATCGCACTGAGCACTAGGCGGGATTTGAACAGTACAGGCTACCTCACACAAACTACTATGGTCCTCTGTGGCTCAGTTGGTAGAGCATGGCGCTAACAACGCTTAGGTTGTGGGTTTGATTCCCGCAGGGACCATATATACTGAAATGTATGCATTCACTGCAATGTAAGTCGCCTTAGATAAAAGCGTCAGATAAATGGCATATGTTATTACTACGCTCCTCTCATTCTCCCATTTATCATGACTTCAAACCGGCTCCCAACTAACCCAAATCTGTGGGCTGCTTTTAAATAATGTAAAAATCAAATAAAGCTAAATAAATTCATGAATCAACACGAAAGAAGCACTACGCTACAATGTAGGCTTATAGTCTACAAACATGGGGGTAATTGACTTTCGATGCAAGACGGTGGGATGGAGGGGATAGACATGTTCATGTTCTAATTTTAATGCTCCTAATTTCACAGCTCACAGGCTACTTTGGATTACAAAAGTAGACACTGGTTGCTTTATAGGCTATGTACTGTAAAAGAAGCACTAGGCCTATGATGGATATTTTTTAAGCCCACATGCGAGAACCTATTGCTTCTTGGAGAGATTGGATGGACGAGACAGGAGGAAAAATGCAGGCTATTCTTAGAATGACATGACATCTTTGAAAGGTTGTTCATTATCATTGCCACCGTCTGCCTTCCCACTTTGGTTGTACTGTAAAAAATCTGAGGTAGACTGACAACATTGAGTTAAAGCAATCAAATCCAATGATTTTTTGTATGCTCCTTAGGACGGGTTGCCGCTAGTTATATCCATTTAATTTGTATGACTGGTCGCCATAGCCTAGTGCCTAGTACGTCCGATTGGCCCGCTCTCACTGTCCCGTTACTCCCAAACTAACCCTCAAATACTTGGAATGCTTTCAAATAATACTGCCAAATAAACCTTTTACTTAAGAATTAAAGGCTAAATTATCAAATATGCACTACTATTTTTGCACTACTAACTATGACAACGGTCGCAATTAGTAATTTCAATATATTTAATATAGTCCTACTCTAGCTCTTCGCTCCATAAATGAAATAACGGCAACTACAAAAGCTTCACCGTATTGGGTAACACATTAGACAACATTTTTAGGAAGGTACCCAGACATACATGTGGAGTTAATTTTGTTTTTCAGTCCACAGATGGCAATGTTTGGCAACACTGAAAGGGGTCTGTAACACGTGTTATACAACGGGTGGTTTGGAATTCTAATTGTTAGAGCCTATCATGCCCACGTCCATTTATACAATGCCATCGTTTATGTCGTTACCTAGCCGTTTTCACAATGGACAGCGTCCCTAGAAGCCAGTTCTGAAACTATCAACCAGCGCTTGGGTAGTTTTGATTTAACATGGCAGTCAATACGAGGAGAACTAATGACCAAAGAACGCCTTAAATTGTACTTGTACAACCAGTGTTAGTGAATGTAGCATCACTTTTAGTTGAAAAATTGATGGTTTGGGAATGAATATGGCTTTTTAATGCTGGTAACCCGTTGTACAAAAGCAACAATACACTCCATACGTTATGACATTTTTATCATGGCTGTGGTGATCTACGCCCACGTCACAGCCAAGATAAAAATGCCATAACACATGGCCTCTCATGTATTATTGCTTAAGTAAGCCTATCTATTAGAATTGATAAACGCCCCATGGTGGTGTTTTGCCAAGGTGAAATACCTAAAATAAAAATGTGGAAAAAGTCAAGTTGACTCGCTACTGCCGCGGTGGTACTGCCATGGTACCGTTGCTCAACCATGATCCTTTTAAACTCTGACCTATTGTATGCAGTATACAGTAGACATCTAGCTCTCCCTGCTGCTCCGTCACTGTGGTCCACTCACCACCTCTGTAGAGGTTTCTGTGTGCTCGGCGGACACATGCTCCTGCAGGGAGGTCTCTGTGTAGCCCATCCTGCCGCAGTAGGGACACGTGAAGGCTTGGGGCTGTTCCACCGAGAAGGCCTCCCCACCGTAGTATAGGTCTATAGGACACAGCGATCAGTTAGTGACTAGTTACTAGCATAGTGTTACCCTTACCATTGTTAAAGTATGTATGTTTTTTGTCAAAATGTAAGTACCCTCTTCACCATCCTTAACAAGTAATGATGGGCACCAATATCGATCTTTCTAAATATCGATTTCAGTCAAGCTGCAGCTTTCTAGCAAGCCTAAATTTGTGTCTCAACTCTGCGTGAGGTCCTGCTTGAAATCAGCTGTTTTCAGTATAGGACAACAGCGCTGCACTTGCTACTGAAGTGTGGCTCGTGCTATAGGCAACTAGTGATGGGAAGTTCAGCTCTTTTGAACTGAATCTGTTCTTTCAAACGTGTTCAGTTAAAATAATCAAATTTTAAATGTTCTATTAATTTGATTCAGAAACGCTAAAAAGCCCTCTTTCTGACTAACGGTGAACAGAAAATGACTCTGTCAGTCATAAGAGGGGGCTTTTCAACATGGACGTGACCCTCAATTTATCTAAAAGTTGCGTCTGCCAGCAACTGTCACAAGCAGCATTATTATTCATGATACACTTGAAAATATTGAAGCAAATTGAAATTAAATTTTTACACAAAAAGTAATAATTCAATAAGCAACAGGCTTGGTTTGGTGGAAAACCCATTACATTAGGCTGTACCAGAGGACATTTAAGATTTTTAAAAATGTTTGTCCACATGTATTAAGTTAGGATGATTGGCAGCTCAGTTCAGTCACTACTAAGCTGCAAATCATCATAACATCATGGATACACTAAAAGCAGGCCTTGATGCGGGCAGCAATCAAGCAATCGGTGACGACTCATTCATTTTGACCAAACTGCACTGGCTCGTGGGTGGCCTATACTTTCATGCGTGCATCGATTTTAAAAAGCAAACTCTAGTCTTCTATGGGCTCAGGAGCATGTCCAAATGGCACATTTATCATTGTTTTGAAAGTAAATCAAATAAAATACAGATTCTGAATGAATCAATTGTGAAGACGAATCGACTCACTTGAATCACAAAAAAAAGCTGAAAAAGAACTGCATCACTTTAAGCAACTACTAGACATGTTTTCTTTGATTCACGCTTCCTGTTTTATTCCGATACTTGCGGACATGGCACTGTTTATAGCTCGCCTTGATTAAAGCTTTTCCAACTAATGTATATCGATATTGTACTGAATAAATGGAACTGATATCCATATAAACTTTCCATCAGTTCCTGTCACTAAAAAGTACCATCTTTATATCATGTTATGGATAATGAGAAGTTTATACAATTGATTACTTTTTAAGGCCAGACACAGCAAGGTTTAAATAATTTTAAACAAATCTTAGGTGTGAAAGAAGGGCCCCTAAGACAATAACCAACCAGGGGTGCCGACACCCACATTTGTGAAGCAACAATGTGAACCACACAAGTGAAGCTAAATAATTTCAGGTAGGTTTCACAGTAGAGAATCACTAGTTATATGACGTTCTTATTCACATGCCTCGTCACTAGTATCATTTCATTAAATGAAAAGAAAACAAGTGATTCTGAATCCAGCCCTTACATGAAAACAAAGGATATATTACACATCAGTATTTAACAGGACCATGCCTCTATTCTAAACATAGCCTAATCTGGGAGGGCTACTTACCAAAGTCGACCCGCGTTAATATACACTGCATGGGATGCTCTGTGGTGTGTCTGGTTGTGGTGGCTCCACTCTCGTAGCACGACGCGCACAGGTCGTAGTCGTAGCAAATTAAACACTTGTATCTACGTCCTCTGAAGTTGCCTTTCAAACATGCATCGCAGCTTACACCTGGGGAAGGACACACATAAGAGAGGGCAAGACATTAGTTAAGGATAAGCACTTGATACGGATCGATCCCGACACACCACCTTGAACTAGGGCCAACAGCGTATTCAGCAGTAGGAGACTCAGGTTAGAGAAGCAGGCTAATATCCAGAGGGTATTAAGGTTGAACCCCAGTCCTGACAGGTAAGATCTAGCAGGAGGTGAGCCGCCCTGCCTAAAGAGGATGTGGCCCGCCAACAGAAAATCCGAAATTGCATATTAATTAATTAAATTGTGTTATAATGTTTCTAAGTTGATTCAGAGCATTTCAGTAGTATGCTGTCTGGACACAGCTCACTCACAACGCATAGAAGGCTGTTTCTTTTCTTTTTTGAGTTTGGGCACCGCAAGTTCACATTGAACGTATTGCACATGACTGAAATGAGAGCTTTTATGAATCTATCAAAAAATGTTTTTACAAGTCATGTGCAATGACAGGAATAAATCTGAGACGGGTGTCATGGGATAATAGAGAGCGAGCAGGTGGGGCTAGAGTGAGGGATGAGGACCAAAGAGACGTCAATGACAGTTATATGACAGAGACATCAATGACAGCCATTATAAGGCTGAAATATCACAACAAATAAATCAGAAACATAGCCAAAACCTTAAACCTATGAAAATCAACAGTTTGGAACATCATTAAAATGAAAGAAAGCACTTATGAGCTCAGAAAACACAAACGGCATAGTAGGCCAAGGAAGACTTTTATAGTGGATGCTCACCATGATTAAGAAAACCCCCAAAACAACTGCCCCACAGATCAGGAACACTCTCCAGCAGGTCGGCATGAATGTACCATGAGACTACCATCCGAACCAGAAGACTTCACCAACAGAACTACAGAGGCTACACTGCAAGGTGCAAACCACTAGTTACAAGATGGCCAGGTAACGGTTTACTAAAAAGTACCTCAAGGGTCCTGTACAGTTCTGGAAAAAGGTCTTGTGGACAGAAGAAACCAACATTAACTGTACCAGAGTGATGTCAAGAGTAAAGTGTGGAGAGAAAAAAAAGGAATTGCCCAATAGCCACAGCATACCACCTCATCTGTAAAACATGGTGGAGGGGAAGCTATGGCTTTGGCATGTATGGGTTCCACTGGAACTGTCTCAGCTGCTTAATTGATGATGTAACTGCTGATGGCAGAAGCAGGCTGAATTCTAAAGTGTACAGAAACATATTTTTCAGCCCAAGTACAAGCAAATGCCTCCAAACTCATTGGACGGCACTTCATCATACAGCAGTGCAATGACCCAAAACATATTGCCTTAGCAAATAGGGAATTTTTCAGGGCCAACATTTGGAAGGTTGTTGACTGTCCAAGTCAATCTCCAGATTTTAATCATATTGAACATGGATTTCATTGCTGAAGAGAAGAAGGCAAAACATCCTCAAAACAAACAACTGAAGATGGCTGCAGTACAGGCCTGGCAGAGCTTCACCAGAGCAGATACACTGCGACTGGTGGGGTCAATGGCTGGCAGACTTCATTCAGGCAGTTATTGCATCCAAAGGATTGTCGACCAAATACTAAACATGAATGCTTGATAAATCTGTCTCTATGCATAGGGGGACATGGCATAAAAAGCTGCACCTGAACACACCACTGGACAGTAGTCTAGATGAGAGTCTGTATAAGTTGCACAGTCGAGCGTAGTTAAACTCTTTAACACAGACCGACCTCCATATTCACAACAATTGTATCAATATAGTTTGACCATGAGAGTTGACTATCTAATGTTACTCCAAGGAGTTTTGTTTCATCAACCTGCTCAATGGTCACACATTTTATGGAGGCTTAGCAGAGGAACCTCTTCTTAAATACTTCTTAAACCAAGAGCCTTTCATTTGGTTCAACTCATTGTGTTAGTGCTAAGCCTCCATAAAGGGTGTGACCATTGACCAGGTTGACAAATCATGAAATGGTTTTTGTAGTTAGAAACAGATACAATAAGTATTAGTATCGTTGTAGAAGTATAGTTTCATTCTGAGAAAAAAGCTAATTGATTGTTACCCAAATTGGCCATTTTCATTTTGTGGGATTCATATAGGGTAAGTGTACCTATGCCTGCATACCCATTAAGCCCACTTCCCATCGTCTTATGACAGGTGGCATCATTACTATGTGACACTCGGCAGCCTCGATCGGCCTGTCTTGTAGAACGTGGAATCAAAGTTTTGAAAGCATCCGCGAAAAAATAGATCAAAATTTGTGAGATTCATGCGCCCTCCCATTGCTTTCTATGGGACTGCTACCTATGTTACAAAATCATGCAAACTTGATATAAATCGTTAGTTACTGTTGTTTGAAGTCAGTTTAGAATAATGTACAGTTGGCAGAAGTTTAGAGTTGGGCCGCCGGTGTGACGATGTCACAACGGCACTGCTGAGTTTTTTTTCAGATCGTCAAAACAAGCACAATTGTTGAGCTTGATGGATATGTTTACAGTGTTTTATAGTGTGTTTACAAATATTGCCACCTGATTAATTATGTGAAGAGTAGCTTATGAGTTATTATTTCAATTTGGATATAATGTTTCTCAGTTGATTACGCACATTTCAGCAGGAGGCTATATGGACACAGCACTCACAAAGCAAAGAGCACAGTTCATGTCATTCATTTTCTGCGCTGGCACTGAACGTATTTCACATAATTGGAATGAGAACTTTCATGAATCAATCACAAATGTTTACATGCCATGTGCAATGAGGAGAATAAAACTAATTATATTTTCACTGTTTTACTGCCCGTATCCAACAAAACTGGTGCCTTTTGACGGGAGAAAAACATAGTGGTTAGTGTTAGTGAAAAGCATGAAATGATCGGGTCTCAGGTAAATGATCACAAGATCAGATACAGTAGGCCAATCTGATACAGTATGATAATCTGATCTGATCAACCTCGCATTTTGGCTATTTGTCCCGATTCCGACAATGACAGAAGATGTTGAGATTTAGCCTACTACTGGTGATAGTTAAGGACACAATTTGTGTGATGTTTAATGTCTCTACCAATTCATCTGCTTGTTACATCCATGTCACTTTTTATTTTGAGCAAATCAGATTTGTCGTCATTAAGTTATGATGTTACATGATGTTCATGTGCTACAACTTCCTGGTGGTGATTTTAGATGTTGCAGTAAAAACTTGGGTCTGTAGAAGTCCCCCCAAAAGACACTTTTCTGTGCTTTTTTGGGTAAATACTCGTAACTCTTAAATACTCTTAACTAATTAATTTGTAATGAAAAGAGTACTTGAATGTTTAATATAATTAAACAAATGAATGAAAAGATGGGTTTTCTGAGCTCGACACCACATACAGAAGCTACAGAACTGTGTGTACTGCAACAACATAATCCATGTCAAGCAAACATAACCCTGCAAACATAACAAACTGTTGTCACTTTAATTATTCACTCTATGTATAAATCTGTATCATTTGAAAGTAAAGTTGTGAATTAACACTCAGAACAATAAAACAATTTCATACTTTATTCACCTAGCATTCATAGCATGGACAGCGCTATCTACTCTGGTTCTCTGGCACTGTATAATAGGACATTATACACACAACACGACTAATACTTTTGGACTGGGCAACCTGCATAGTATGAAGAAACAAAACTCCAAGCCACATATTACTTTTCAGCCATAGAGAACTGATATTCAATACTGCGGAGAAAATATTCTAAAGGAGAAGTTTGTTGGGTTGATGGGTGACTTTTGACAATTGTTTTGGATTCCTCATTAATCATTATCAAGTAGGACTTTGCTCTAAATCAGATTTGGGGTTTGAATTCTATTGAGTATAATATGAAGAGCACAAAATGAAAAAATGTGGGTAGAATCAATTAACTTATTTCTCAGAGATTTTTATTTATCCATGATTTAGTCAGGAAAGTCCTTTTGAGACCACAGTCTCTTTTTCAAGGGTGCCCTGATTACAAAATATATACACGTCACTGTTATTTACATCATGGTTTTAAAAGGACACAATTTACACAGACAATACAAGTTGTCAATACATTTCTTTTTACAGACAACAATCAATTATAACAACAGCACTTCTCCACTGAGGAATCCTTAATCAGGTTCCTAAAATGGCCAAATGATACTAAAGCTGCAAGTTTTAGAGTATCCTGCAAGATCATTCCATGCCTGAGGAAGATTAAACTATATTTCTACAAAATAATGATGCAGGATTTATAAAAAAATAAAAAATAAAAATAATAATAATAATAATAATAATCTGAACATTCTGAGATGGCAAATCCTCTTTTCTCAGTTGATTTGACATGGAATGACCCACAGGTTTAAGTGTTAACCCTAGGTTTTTTTTCAGCAGTGGGAGGTCAAGGTTTTGAATTGCGCAAGAGCACAGCTGGTGTAGCACCCCACTGGGTTCGGAGGACCTGCGCACACACTGACATAGCCCCCCAACTGGGTTGGGGTGAGTGTACATTTAGGTGACTCAAAACTTGAATTCAAATTACACTAATTTTAGAACCTATATTTATTATAGACTCACCATGATCAGTGTGGTAGAGCCATGGCTTAAGCCTGGGAAGATCTACCCATTTGGGGTCCCATCCTGACATTCTGTGCTTCCCAGACAAAGGCAATCTCTCTCCTCTCCTTCCTTCTTCTGCCCTCTCCTCTTTCATCTCTCTCTTGCTGCACTCCTTGTCCTGCTGCTCCACTCGCCTCTACCCCTACCTGTCTAGTAAGGTAAATACACTTGATAGAGTTCATACAGACATTGGAAAGTCAACTTCAAGGACTTTTAAGGACTTTTTCAAGCACTTAATTGTAATTTCAAGGACCCCAAATTTATATTTAACTGTTGTAATCAAGCAGAAACTTTAACTCTCTCCATTACGCATTACCATTTGTGTCCCAAACATATGCATTACTACTTTAATAATAATGCATTGGGTCAAAATGTTCTCTCTGGCATTTAAATATCTATATTTTTGCATTCCAAAATATATATAAATAAAGGTTAAATAAATGTTACAAGAATGTGAACATTGCCCGACCTTTTTTTTTTTACTGATCAAAACTCCTATGTTCTTGCTGGATTTAACACCAAAGCAGTGCCTACACATTAGATTGGATGCCGATTTATGCATCAGTATTATAATTCTTGTTGAAGCAATTATGTCCATGTAGCAGACAGTATAGGCCTACCATTACTTTCACACTTGTGATTTGAAATGTTGAAATATATATGTAAAATACAGCATTCCTTTTGTAATGGAACACTTTGAAAGCCATCAATATTAGAAGTCAACATATAGTGTCGTCTCCCACATATTGGATAATATCTAACCATAGCCTCTTTTACAAAGCCATACAAACTCCCGTCATTCTGTGCACTATTGCCCCTTATTGGTTTTGGGAGGGAGGTTTGGTCTGTAGGGTGGTCTTTTTTCAGCTAACAGACACATCAGGCGAATGTGGAAACAGACACGGTGCATAGAACAGACAACATTGACTGGCACTGTTTAATGTACGAGTCTCTATTTGTACAAGAGTTCATCAGTGACCTGGTACTAATATGCTTGACAGAAACATGACAGAAATTGTGATTTCTACCTACTCAATTAAACATCTCCTGATTCCACATTCTAATATCTGTGAAAGGCCCGTGCCCATGGCAGGGGTGGTGATCTTGCTGTTTTGAAAATGTTGCCTGTCCCCGCTGCCTTATCATTTGAGTGTATGACTTTTAAAATGAAGTCTCCCAGTCCTCTCACTGTGATACTCATCTATCGCCCCCCTAAAACAATCAGTCTCTTTTACGATCCCAATGTCACTGAGGAGCTGCGCAGCATGAAGACCCATGGCCACAGTTTAGAGCATCTGTGGAGAAGTACTGGCCTATAAAGACAACCAGGCTTGCTGTTTCAAAGCACTAACAGCAGCCCGCTCCACCTTCTTCTCTGCCATGATAGGCAATGACAAGGAAATCCACCATCAGTCACCTCCCCCCCCACAGCAACACATTTGCTGAGTTCTAAAAAAAAAAAGGCAACATTTTCAAAACAGCAATACTTTTTTCAATACTTTTTCCCTGTGTCATTTCACATTATTACACACAACTTAATTTCTGAACATATTTTTTTGGGGTTTCTTTGTATGTATGTATTACTTGGGTTGTTACCAACATCTGGTGAAAATGTCATGTTAATAGTACCTTTGGAAATATATTTACTGAGAAAGATGCTGACATGTTCAATACTTATGTCACCCGCTGTATATCCTAACCTTCTCAGTTTTTCCACACTGTCTCCATTTCTGGGATGGGGAATGCGAAATAATTAAGAATATTCAGTTATATTATATTATCCTGCTCTGTCACCACACATCAAACCATTGCAACAGCCATAAGTCTGCCTATTCTCATATATATTCTCATATTTCCTTGTGCGCTTCAGTGAGCATGTGTGCCTTTGAATGGCCCTTCGCGGCACTCACTGAAGGAGAGAGGTACAATCTTTGACCGACAGTCTGCTACTATGTCTGGGAGTTTTATGAACAATAACAATTTCCCATATTTTGCCAGTGTTCCACTTTATGGCTACTAGGCCTCATTTAAGTCTATGGCCCGGTTCAGCCTAGTCAAACAGACGCACCGGCATACACAGTAATTATCCAGGTGAACGAGGTAAATCCAGAATACAGTCAAATACATTTTGGGCATGCTATGTTATGATTATCTTGAGCACCGCCAGCACAAACATCAGACACAACCGTTGTAACTGCTGTGACAATATGCATAGGGCAATTCTGCATAGCTTAGACATCCATCAGTTTCCACTGTTCCGTAAAAGTCAAAGCCACATTTGGCCAATCTTTACTTTGTACTGTACATTCTTTGGTACCAAGGCTTCACACTCAGGTTGCTCAAAAGGACAAAGAGAGAAACGCACCACCACACTCTTATCGCTGAATAAAAACCAGCTTCAAGATATCCTACTTATTTGTTGTGTTGTTCGGAAAGTTGAAATTAAGTCAACATTTTTCCCTACATCGGTGGCGTACTTCCGGATCTTAACAAGCGCACCCTTTCCACTCATGAAAGTCTGAGTCTTCGGAGTCACATGTTAGAAGCCTGACAGTCTTGCGCAAGACTTTGAATTTGATATGCGACGTGTGCGCTTGCTATTACCCGGAATACACTACCGCCACCGGGAAAAGCGGATGAGTGAGTGAGTAACGGATGGTGAGTATTTTTTGACGTAATTTCAATTTTGGGTTGCAGCTGCAACCATCCATGAATTTACCCACACAATGGAATGAGTTTCAGGAATGCATGAAGTCATGGGGAGAAACTGTTCTCACATCAACAACCAATTTGATACCATTCCTCATTCTATGAATTACACTGAACCCGTCCTCCGATTTCATGATTCCTGATCTTAGCACAAGTAACTACGGCCCGGGATCCCCTGACCGCAGCCCTAACTAGTAACTAAGAAGCCCCGGAAACAAAATTACAACTTTGAGGGAGACAACTGATTGACTAGCTAGAACACTCACGCTCAACGCTATCTGGACATGGCAACGCGAAATTCCCTTCTTAGTTTGTCATAGTAAGTTATAGCAAACGTCAGATACAAAAGCCTGTAGAGGTTGACTTCGGCGAAGTAAGCTTGCTGGGGACGCTGACAGCCCGATCCCTGATAGTCTACCAGGGTTAGCTAGCCTGATGTGTTCAGTGGCTAAATTATACCAATGTACTGTCTAACTGGCTATTAAACAGCCTGGCATATAGGATAGTCTAGCCACTGTTGAAGGCCATTGCTACCGGGGCCTCCTCCCCTTATATAGCTTAGCTAAGTTGATGACAGTGCATTCACCGCCAAGTTAGATAGCTAAGTTAGCAAGGGCTAGGCTAGAAAAGATCCAAGACTCGGGGCTATGATTAGTTGGCAAATAAGGTGACCTAGCTAGCTACTCAAGAAAATGAAAACAAAATATGTAAATTAGCTGGTAGGTAGCTAGTATTTGGATCATTGCGCTAACGTTAGCTCAACTGCTAACATTACAGCTCAGTCACTGGCTACCTATCTAATCTAGATAACACTTTCTCGGCAGTCGGCACTGTCCTTCCGCCCATTTCTAGCCTTTCTCTGCCTTTGTCAGCAAAGCTAACTTTAGCGCACACGGGGTGGATAAAGTGGGAAAATGCATTGTGGCCGCCATCATGCACCCCAGTTCAAAACACGGAACCTTGCCTTGTCGTTGCGTAGCTAGCAAGCGCCAACTTTTAGCCTGGTCTCACATTCAGTAGCACTAGTGTAGCCTACGACATAGGTTTCCATCTTACCTTCATGACGGGACATCCTATGGACACCAACACAGCCCCCTACACGGGCTCTCTGGTTTAAACCACGCAATTAATATCGCTTGTAAAGAAGTAGCCGGGGCTGGCTGTCGCTGGCCTCTTCCCTCATGAAGGATCCGGTCTGGCACACTGCCTGCCTACCGAGTGCCCCCTGCCGTGTTACCGTCGAATACGAGCTGATCCACCGCTTGAGGGTGTAGTTGGGTCATTCCACGAATAGGGGTCATTTCAGACTTTTGAATTTGAGAAAACAATATATTTCTCCGAATTTGTTTATCTTGTCTTGAAGAGAACATGTTGAACCTCATGAAAAAGTTAAAATATGCAAATTATGCGCAATTTCATGACACAATAACCACATTGTATATCAAACCTGTTAAGTACATACATATAAACCACCAGAGATTGATCTCTTTGCACGTTTCAGATAATTCCTACATTTAGATACAATGAATGTTCCTAAATCATTAAAATGAAAATATAAATGTATTTTTAGAAATCCCCAATTCTCCTAAAAAATAAATTAAAATCCCAAATATTCCCAAAACATAAATTCAAAGAAATACACCAGAACCTTTATATTGGCAAATTGAGATCATCGTTCTTTACAAACATTCATTTGTAATAGCTAAAAACAAGAAATATTAAGCAACATTTTTGCAGAGAACAGGGATGACACTTGGGTAAGACATTGACCTCAGGTCTTTAAAAGTTAGTGTTGCATGAATTTTTCTATATTTTTTATTAAACAGACATATGAAAGCTAATGAGCTAAAGGTTTAAGAAAATTGTGGACCTAAAGTCTCATGATGTAAATATATTTTCAAGCCGATGAAACATCTGAGCGTTGGATTTTTGTTACAACGTATTGTAGCGAACGGCGGGGCAGAGCAGCTTGCCTTAAGCGGGTATCGAACTCGCAACCTTCCGCTTACAAACCGGCCGCGCTAGCCACAACACCAAGAGAGTTAACTCACTTGGCGGAGCTGCTAACGGGCCTTACACAGGGTCGTTACAGTATGTTATTTGATGCATTTTTCATCTCAATCCCATATACGTATTCAAATGATTTATGTTAACTGACTAATGTTCTTGTACTGAATAAAGCTTTGTTAAGTCAAACATTTGTCAACTCGTCATCATTTCAAATGACAAGCCACTTTGCTCGCAGACCTAGCAATGAGAACTGTTACAATTTTGAAAGACAAACAAGTATCTTTGTTAAAATGCCAGCTAGATTAAATCCCTTTTTGATCAACTATTTTTAGTGGATAAACATTGATATTTATGTTGGAATAGAGCAGGTAAAATCAGCCTCATCAGCTAAATCCATGCCTGGGATATTGCGCAATACACCGTGTTGCACGGTTAGGGTTAAGGGTCGTCCTAGCCCGACCGGCCATTGTTGATACTGACTTTTGTACATGCATTCTCACCTTGAGTTAGCGCGCCCCTTAAACATGCTCCATTCAGGCTGTAAAGTCGTATATTTATTTTATTTTGGTCAAACTGATTGGCTGAATGCTGTGTAACACTTATGAAGTGCAGAAGTAGTATGACTCATTTCGGGAATTGTGTTTTATGAAGACAGGGTGTCATATTGTCACACTTTTCTTTCAATTTAAGACTTTGGAACCTGACTACTTTAGAGCCTGATCGGAGTCTGTTTAAGACAAGCTGAACGCTGTGTATTAAGAGTGACTTCTAACGGCCGGTCGGGCTTGGGTCGTCCCAAGCCAAGGATTCCACTTGTTGCATAGCTGCCATTCTGTGTTTATACTTTTCGACGACCAAAATGTATGTCGGGCAACAATGGGCTGTTCATTATGTCTTTGAGACTTGTGTCAAACGACAGTCGCCCAAAGGAGTATACACCAAGCTTTATTCTGTCAACGCGAAATGATGTTTTGCAGAAGCCCTTTCCAGCCTACTAGAAAAACAAATTTTTACGCCAAGATGTTCTAGTTACATGGAGATAGTCAACTGAGATAAAGTCATGCATTTGTTGATCTTTTCTCGATGGAATTAACACATGGAATGTTAGTGCCAAAATTCTGTTAACAAATGAAAACAAATCTACAGACGTAATTTGATCCGCAAATGCAGATTCCCCAGTTCTAAATAATTTAAATTATTGGATACCTACACAATGCAATGCTTTTATGTATAACTTTGGAAAGATGTTTTGTTTTTATTCACACATCGTGACATTTGGTTGCAAATGTAAGAGCATTTACTCTCAAATCTTTAGCCATATACAAATCATTTTGCATTAATTGTTTTTTGTTTAAGGATCATGGTGAGTTGTACTCTATCTATTTAGAATAATATCTGTCTCCAAAAATGTCCCTGTTGTTCCAAACTATTACCGTAGTTCTTGAAATACTAATCGTCTTTATCAAGTATAGATGTAGAAAACGTAGAGGTATTTGATTGTAGAAATGTATTTGAGGAACCACAGTACGGTAATAGTTTAAAAGAACAGGAAAATTAGACTGTGGTCTTATTTGCTGTGAGTTTATTGAACATGAATATGAGTTCCAACACTCAACGAAATATAATTAATACCTTCTATGGAGCCAATATGAGGTCAAAAGTATTCGCCCAAAAGTAAAAAATAAATAAAATAAAATAAATAAAAAAAATGGTAAAGATTATTATTATTTTTTTTTAATTCAAACATATTGAAAATGATTTTGAAAGCATTCAAGTATTGTTTGCATCCAATCATAAAGTTTCTTCGATCCAACAACTTATTTTCATTCTCGGTTCTTCTCCTTGCGATTACAATGTTGTTACATTTTACATTACATTTACACTTTAAGGCATTTAGCAGACGCCTTTACAACAAATACATTTGTTTAAGTAAGTGAACCATCTATCCATCAGTCATCATAAGATAAAGTAATCAATGCTCAGACCAGGGGCCATAGACAGTCACAATGCTAGAAGAAGGAAAATTATTTATTTATTTATTTATTTATTAACAGGAGAGAAACTTGTACAGGGGGGTAGTGGGGGTGAAGAGGTCTTTAGGAGGGACCGTTAAGATGTAGCCTGAAGAGATGGGTCTTCAATCTACAGTGAAAGATTGGTAGTGACTCTGCACTCATGACAGCAGTGGGAATCTCGTTCTACCAGTGGGGCGCCAGGACAGTGAAAAGCCATGACCGAGTAGTGCGGCTGCTGCATCCACGTAGAGGCGGCGGTGCCAGGCGGCCAGCCGAGGTGGAAGAGTGGAGTGATTTGGGGGCTGACCATTGCTTGCAAGTAGGGAGGGGCTGTTCCCTTTGCCGCCCGGTAGGCGAGCACCAGGGTCTTGAATCTGATGCAAGCTGCTACCGGGAGCCAGTGAAGGGTGCGGAGGAGGGGAGTGACATGGGAGAATTTGGGGAGATTGAACACCAGACGGGCGGGCGGGATTCTGGATGAGCTGCAGAGGCCTGATGGTGGAGGCGGGGAGACCAGCCAAGAGTGCGTTGCAGTAGTCAAGGTGAGAGATCACAAGTGTTTGGACCAAAAGTTGTGCTGCTTCTCTGGTGAGGAATGGACATATCCTTCTGATGTTGTAGAGGAAGAATCTACAGGAGCATGCTGTCGCTGTGATATTCGCCACAGGATAAGTGGTTTGTTAAGGGTCACCCCAAAGTCAGAAGGGGGGAAAGAGTTGAGTGTCATCTGCGTAGCTGTGGTAGGAGAAACCATGTGAGGAAATTACTGAGCCAAGAGATTTAGTATAGAGGGACAACAGTAAGGGCCCAAGGACAGAGCCCTGGGGGACACCAGTGGTGAGGGCTCGTGGAGAGGACAGCGATCCTTTCCACTTCACCTGGTAAGAGTGATCGGCCAGGTAGGATGCAAACAAGGAGAGTGCAGAGCCAGAGATGCCCAATTCTGAGAGGGTGGAGAGAAGGATCGGGTGGTTTACTGTGTCGAATGCAGCAGACAGGTCCAGACGAATGAGAATAGAGGAGAGGGAGGAAGCTCGAGCAGAGTGGAGGGCCTCCGTGACAGCAAGGAGAGCAGTCTCAGTAGAGTGCCCAGCCTTAAAGCCGGATTGGTGAGGGTCAGGGAGGTTGTTCTGAAGGAGGTAGTGAGATAGTTGGTTTGAGAGCACGTTCAAGGGTTTTAGATAAGAAGGAGAGAAGGGATACCGGTCTGTAGTTATGGACAGCAGACGGGTCAAGAGTTGGTTTCTTGAGAAGAGGCTTGACTCTGGCTGTCTTGAAGGCCGCTGGGACAGATCCTGTGGATAGAGAGGAATTGATTAAGGTGGTAAGGAACGGGAGGAGGTCTTTGGAGATGGATTGGAGAAAGTGGGAGGAGAGGGGAGAATATTTTGATAAACCAGAGACCGGGTGTAGCGCAGTGGGTTTGGGAGAAGAAGTAGCAGTGTTGGTGAGAGGTAGAGGGAAAGAGCTGCTAATGTCATCAACCTTCTTTTCAAAGTAGGTGACAAAGTCATCCGCAGACAGGGATGAGGGAGGAGGGGGAGGAAGTGGATTGAGGAGTGAGGAAAATGTGGAGAACAGTTTCCTTGGGTCAGAGGCAGAGGTTTGAATTTTGGAATGGTAGTAATAAGCTTTACCAGCTGATGCAGATGAGGTGTTGTTGAGAAGGAGAGAGAGATAAGGTTTTAGGTCATCAGGGAGGCCAGTTTTTCTCCATTTCCTCTCAGCTGCCTGGAGACCTAATCTACAAGCTATAAGGGTTTCAGACAGCCAGGGAGTGCATGAAGAGGATCGTGCTGGCATTGAGGTCTGTGGACAGAGAGAGTCGAAGGATGAGGAAAGAGAGGACAGGAGGGTGGAGGAGGCTGAATCAGTGGATAGAAGGGAGAAGGATTCAACAGAGGGTAGGGCGGATAAGACAGAGGAAGAGAGAGCGGTGAGTGAGAGGATATGCAGGTTGCGACGAGAGGATGCAGTGTGGGGAGAGATTGACTGGGAGGGGGAGGATTTGAGAGGAAGGGAGAAGGATACAAAATGATGATCAGAAACCAGAAGAGGGGTAAGGTTGGAGGTATGCAAGAATCTGGTGAAGACAAGGTCGAGCTGATTGCCCGCCTTAGTCGGAGGAGAGTGGGACAGGGTAAGGCCGAAGGAGGAGAGAAGGTCAAGTGCTCCAGACGAGTGAGGCTTATCCGACTGGATGTTGAAGTCACCCAGTAGTGTGAGCGGTGTGCCGTCCTCAGGGAAGAAGCTGAGAAGGACATCCATCTCGTCTAAGAAGTGGCCAAGCTGACCTGGTGGATGATAGATTACAACAAGTTTGACAAGTACCTATGGCAGTATGTTTGGGGTCATTGTCTTGGGGTCACTGTATGATGAAGTGCCATCCAATGAATTTGGAAGCATTTGCTTGTACTCAAGCAGACAAGAATACATTCTGCTGCTGCTGTCAGCAATATCATCAATGAAGACAAGTTAGCCAGTTCTTGTGGCAGCTATACATGCCCAAACCATAGCACCGCCTCCACCATGTTTCACAGATGAGGTGGTATGCTGTAAATCTAAGATCCTTTTTTCTACACACTTTCCTCTTACAATCACTCTGGTACATGATAATATTCATCTTATCTTTCCACAAGACCATTTTCAAGACCTCTGCAGACTTTTTAGGTATTTTTAGCAAACTGTAACCTGAGGATAACTAGTGGTTTGCACCTTGCAGTGAAGCCTCTGTAGTTCAGCTGGTGACATATTCTGCGCATGGTACAGGAGTCTCTGACACATTCACGCCCACCTCCTAGTGAGTGTTCCTGATCTGTGGGACAATTGTTTTGGATTTGTTTTAATTATGGTGAGCATTCTTCGGTCATCCACTCTAGAAGTCTTCCTTGGCCTACCAGCCCGTTTGCAAATGCTAAGCTCACCAGTGCCCCCCCCCAACCCTAATAAATTCTTGATGTCATGCAAGTACAGGCTACTTCAAATAATTGAAATTGCAGATTAGTTGTTGAGGCTTCAAGAATATAGCCTCCTGTTATGAAATGTAACTGAAATTATTTTCAGATAACTTCCATTTATGAAATATGGCCTATTTTGTCATCAGATGAACGTTTGTGGCAGCACATCTTGTCTCGCTCTTGGTGCAGCACCCTGAAAACTGTGTGAATGGAGCTACTGTATGACTGTACACTCTTGTTTCGGCGTATGGTTTTGCCTATGTTTCAGATTTTTCAGCCTAATAATGGCTTTCTTGACTTTGACACCTCTTTGGTCCTCATGTTGACAGACACCAATAGTAGACTCCAAAGGCAAATTTAAGGCCTAGAATCAATTCTAGGGATTGACAGCTCTCTTATGCCTGCACAAATGAGGTGACGGAACACACCTGACAAAACAGGAACACTTGTCAAGCCAATTGTCCCATTACTTTTGGTACCCTGAAATAGGGGGGCTATGTATAAAAAGTGTTGCCATTTCTAAATAGTGAAACCAATATGTACACAAATACCCTCAAATAAAAGCTGAGAATCTCTACCTTCATAATAATTCTTTGATTTAACATCCAAACTTTTGGAGTACAGAACCAAAAGAAGATAAAATGCTTCACTGTGCCATTACTTATGCAGGGTACTGTATTATTCATATGAGCCTTCAATTACCATCCCCACAGACTTACCATTGTTCTTGGCTTGAGTACAACTCACAAATGTGTACCATGATCTGTGAACAAAAACAAAAAGCACAAATATAATTTACTATCCACACACAAACTCCTGTACACCATACATGCAAAAATGATTTGTAAATATGGCTAAAGATGTGTGAATAAATGCTGTTACATTTGTAAACAAATGCCACGATGTGTGAATAAAAAGAAAGCAGTGACAAACATCTTTCCAAAGTTAGAAATAAAAGCAAGCTTTGTGGTAGCTAAGTGGCTCTACCTTAGCCAGTCATGACAGTATCAAATCGAGCATATAGCTAGCTAGCTAACTTGTGTAGCTAGTTAGTAGCATCACCTTTGTGTCTGTATCTAATTATTTCAATACAACCCTTTTGTGGATCTGTGGATTTGTTTTCATTGGTGTTCATGGAGAAAAGAATAGAAAAATTAATCTCTGTTGGCTATCTTCATTCAACTATAGAATATTTGCACAACCCTGTCATTGTGTCCTTTGTCATGCCAGTTAGAGAAGGTGAAGTTAGTTCTAAACATCTCTGGTGGAATTCCCTGCTTTTATTTTGTCACATTCAAAATGTAAGTTTCGACATTTTCCTGAAAGCTGTGTTTTGCTAGCTAGCTTGTTATGCATCAGCTATAGCTAGGCCTACATTCATTGAACTGATAAATTGTGACCTTAATGTAAAGTGTAACACCAATTAACCATTTATTAATGAGTTACCAACTTTAATTAATGAGTTGTCAACATTTCTAACTGATGAAATGTGAACTTAATGTAAAGTGTAACACCCTTTACCATTTATTAATGAGTTACAAACATTTGTAACTAAGCATAATTACTGTGCACCTACAGTATAACATCTACAACATGCACTCCAAGTGACCTTTCATAAGCAATTATGAACAGTAATGCATGTTTATATGGGACATCAAGTAAAGTGATCCAACACTGCAATGATTCATAATAGGTTGTCATAAACAAATAATTCACATTGATTTGTTTATTCATGCTTATCTATACTATGGTAATGACAGAGATGGCATTCACTTTTAACAAAACATAACCCAAGTAAGAAACTGCAGCAAGGCTACTGGCCTGCTGCGAATGAAAATAGATAAGTTAATAAAAAGTTTGAAAGGTGCATTTCACATTGGCATCAACTTACAGGCTTGCTACAGGTGATACTGGCTAACTAGCTACTACCTAGCCTCATTTGGCATTGATTTTAGCTAGCTAGTGAGCAACACCAGTGGCCCAACACAGCATATAGCAAACTGTGTATTATGTTGAAACTACAAGTTGTTTCAAGCTTACGACAAAGCCACACTGGTGTGGAGCTAGCTAGGTAGTTCTATGTTAGACAGTATCAAAACGAGTATATAGCTAGCTATATTCTATTTTTCTAAAAATAATCAAAACCCATGACCTTGACCATCATTGCTTCAGACTATGATTCTTAGCACAGCGTTGCCTGTGCATTATATCTCTTTCATTCTACCATTGTACCATTTAGACAACCCTAACCCTCATTGGACTATAGAGACATTTTATAGAGACATTATTACAGTATTAGACAATTAGTATTGTTGTTAATTAATCAATTTTCAAAATGTTTTCAATGATCATGAAAGTGTACCCAGAGAGGTATGGAGAACTGGTCTGCTATTGCTGTTGTCCAATGAGGTCTGGCCATACCAAAAATTAAAAGTGGAGGATCTCAGTTTCAACCATATCTGATGAGGGTAGTCATGGTGGTAATTGTAGGATAGAGGCATAGATAGATAGAGTACTCCAGACTAATTACACCCAGTGGTATAGCAGAGTGAACCAGATCTTGCAACCTGTGGGGGAAAGCAAGCCTTTCCTCAACAGGCCTCCAAGAAACCGATGCATTAGGGTTGAACCAAGTTGACAGTGGACGTAACACAAATGACCAAAATAGTTTTTAAAATTTGGGACTGAGAGACCACCTTTAGATTTGTGATGTTGCAAGGTAGACATTTTAACCCACGGTCGCTTACCCCCCCCCCCACTACTGAGTGTATCTTATCCCAGTAATTGGTCGGAGGAGGTATGGGTAACATTGAGGAGAAGAAATTCACTCGCGGCAGAATGTCCATCTTAATGATAGAGACACGAGTCTGGGTCTGCTTCTATGCGACTATAAATGCCTTTAAAGTTGTTTGGAGTTGTGATGCCTAATGAGGTAAAAACATCCACCCCTAAGTACTTAAAATGTTTGACTATGGGTATATGAGAGGGCAACGCTGATGGTACCAGTGTTGAATTTAAAGGCAATAGTGCAGATTTGGTCCAATTAATTTTGTATCCAGACATGGTACTAAATTCACTAAAGGTCTCTAAAATGTGTGGAATAAAAGAGGCTGCTTCATCCAAAATGTCAGCGTACAACAAAATATGGTGCTTGGTGCCGTTGAATGCAATAGGAGAAATTACAGGATGTTGTCTAATTTTCTGTGCAAGGGGTTCCAATAAGAGGGCAAATAAAAGTGGTGAAAAGGGGCACCCTTGACAGGAACGTGAAATAGCAAATTGAGAACAATTACAGCAGAGGGGTTAAAGTAGAGTACCCGCATCATTTCTTTTTTTTTAATAAATTCAGAGCCAAAGCCAAACCACTCAAGAACTATCCATAAGTAGTCCCATTCTAACCAAGCAAAATAATTTTAGACATCGGGATAAAACAGCACAGGGTGAATCAATGTCTCTGGCAGCATGTATAACGTGTAGCAGGCGACGCATGTTGTCTGACGCCAAGTGTGTTTTGATGAATCCTGTCTGATCATGATGAACTAATTTTATCATCTGTGTTTCAACACGGGTTGCTAAGACTCTTGCATATACTTTAATTTCTGCGTTTTAAATTGACAATAGTTTATAATTACTACATAAAGTGGGGTCCTTGTTGGGTTTAGGTAACACCGCTATTATAGCTGAATTGGCATCCCTGACAAAAGAGCCCCTTGCAAATGAAGTATGAATCATTTCCAAAAAGAGCTGCCCAAGTTCATTCCAAAAGGTGAAATAGAACTCAGGAGGAACTCCATCCCAACCAGGGGATTTACCTTTTTTCATTCCTGCAATAGCCTTTCAGTCAGGGTGGTGATGGATACACTAAGATGGTCGGCATCCTCCCAAGTAAGAGAAGGAAGCTCCAGATCCTGCAAGAAGTTCTTACACCTATTTTTGTCCAATGCAATTTCAGAAGAATAAAGTGAAGCATAAAATGAGCGGAATTCTGCATTAATCTCTTTAGGATCAGATAGAAGGCTATGTGGTGTTTTGATAGCTGTAATGTTAGAGTATTTCTCACTTTTCTGCAGTCTCAAAGCTAGAAGGTGACTAGGCCTAGCCCCATTGAAATAGTAATTCCTTCTTGTTCTATGTATCTGGAACTCCGCCCTCGACCTCAAGAGGGAGTTAAGATTCACCCTGACTGAATCAAATTTCCTTCCTATCCTCTGAGATGCCCAAATTTGTGTTGTTCTTGTTCCAAAGAATGTAATGTTGACTCAAATTCAGGTATTTTGCCTATTTTAGTCTTGTTGAGATTGGGAGAAAAGGAAATGGAAGAGTTTCTAATACATCCCTTAATCGCATACCAAAGTATACGCGGGTCTTCTACGGAAACAACATTCTCAGCCAAGAAGTTACTTAGTTCAGTTTTAAAGTGTTCACAGAAGTCCTTGTTTTTGAGCAAAGTGATATTAAAGCGCCATCGTGTGGCCCTGACAGGTGTGCAAAAGGCAGCTAAACTGTCTGGATGAAGGATTAATAGTCCGGAATAAATCCATTAAGCTAAAATCTGACATGAGACCTTGGAATGCAGAAGAAGCTAAATTATGAGAATGTTGGTCCCGTTGACAAGAACGGTCAAGTGCAGGGTTCAAAGTAGCATTCATATATGCGCCTATAATAACAGCAAAGTCTTGCATATCTGACAACATTTCTGTGACATTGTTATACAATTCTGTTTCAAATTGGTTTGTGGCATAAATAGAAATAAAGGCATAGAATTTTAGTTTCTAAAATGGATAATGACAGGTTGCGCTTCAGTACAACATGCGAGCCGCGGGATTTGGAATCAATTGAGGCGGAGGCAGTAGTATAATAGTGCCTATTTGCAAAACGTTGAACGTCGGAATTTCTCAAGTGACTCCTGTATAAATGCCACATCAATTGTATGTCTCCGCGCTGCGTGCTTGATTTGACCATTCAGCCCATTCGCGTTCCAACTAGCCACTTGAATCGCTGTCGAATCAAAAAAAAAAATAGACTGGCTAAAATGTGTCAAGTACCATGAAACGAGTGTTTTCAACAATTCAGTAGGAGATCTATTCCACCCCAAACCCTGGTCACCACGACCCCCCATAAGAAATAAAGAAAACCCAGAAAAACATGAAACACCCAAGAAAATACCCATTACATTCACTCGCAAAAGGAATATCCCCACCCATATCACTCAGACTACCTGACACTGAGAAAGCGAGCTACATACAGTCACACACCGCTCATTCCCCCGCAGGCTATCACAAAAGCCCTTATTCAAACGAGGTTTATATAACATAAATGATAATTAGTTAGTAAAGTGCTACATAGAACTATCCCAAACACAAAATGAGAGTAATGCTGACCTTACAGTTATGTCATAGGGATGTGTGAACTTTCTAGGAGTCAGGTAGTTGGAAAAACTGATTGGTAAGTCCCGTTTACATTTTCCAAACGTTTCAGTCAAAAGGTCTTAATTGTTATCAAAATGATATAACGTCACACTCATTTTGACAGTATTGTGCACACAAAATATTGTCTTTGTGTGAATTTCCAGAAGTCATTAATGGTGAGCAACATGTATTTCTCTTGTAAGATTGGGTGTAATCTGGAATTCATGTATTACCCCAACTTTGAGAAATTGCTGATTCATTCATTAGGTTAGGGTAATATGCATGAATTTGAAAACAAAACACGCACTAGTGTTATCCAACCTTCTCTATCCTACCAATTCAGTCAAACGCAAACAAAGGTTCAACATGTCTTATTTTGAGACTACTAAATCAGGACGAGTGGTATATTTTACGAGTGGTGTATTTCACTTACAACAATTTATGTACAAATTATGAGAACTGGAATCATCAACCAGTGAGGGGAGTCTAATGGCAGTGGTAAAAGGTTTCTACAGTACCCCAGACAACTCCTTGATTTAATTTGGAAATGTGAAAAATAGGTTGTGTGTAAATATTGCAATGTGAGCTCCACCAAATTCAGCCCTTTGATTAATACAGTTACAGTAACTAGAGAGAAAATGCCCAAACTTCACAGGCACAAGTACAGTTTGATGTGATGTCACAATGACAGTGATGGCAGGTATTTGGAGAAAGACTGAGCAACTGGTAAGTACTCTGTACCAAATTTTCCAAATGTTTAATTGAAAAGGCAATGATTGTTATCAAAATGATATAATGATATAATGTCACAATGTAATTACTAATTTGTATAGTATTGTGCACAGAAAATATTCATGTTTTCTCTCTGTGTGAATTAACATTTTAAGAACCAATTAATTTGTAAGCAGCATGCATTTCTCTTGTGAGATTTGATGCAATCTGGAATTTGTATTTTTTTTTCTGAAAAACTTGCCAAATTGTACATTTCATTAAAACAAGTTACATTAACGACTTAAGTGTCCTGACTGAATTGAAATATCACATAGGTTCAATCAGGGACGGACAGTTGTTCTGCCTTTTGCTGATCATGTCACATGTTCATAAGAGCCAGTCATGTTAGTTCCACCACAGCAAGAGACATACCTATCAACATAAATCCGAGGCTGAAGCCACACTTATTTTGAATGGCCATACCTGAATAAAGTATTTGTCCAGTAAGACCAGTTATGGTTTATAATGTTGGTAGGAGTGTAGAGAACACACATATATGTCAAAAGTGTGCCAGGTATGTGTGTCCTTTAAATGGTCGGCAGAAATGTAGTGTGAAATGTAGTGAAATGTCCAGTTTTTGTAGTTACAGTAGTTCATCCCTACTCAGACAGCACACATGGATTGGATTGACGTCGTCACTACATCTAAACTACGAAAAATGTCTAATGCGCTTACTTTGCATAGATGTGGCATGGAGATCTTTTCCTCATCGAGCCTCCGTCGGTCACACATCAGAAAAAAGTATCTCCAGCTGCTCCTTTGCCGACCATCAGTTACAGTAGGTCAGAGTTGTGGTGTGACGACGTCACAGGCGAACGGCGGCACTAGTGAGTTTTATTCAGGTCATTCACCTCGGCAAACCACCAGGAGGCACCGTTGAGCAATTCTAATGGATATGCTTACAATGTGTGTGTGTGTTTACAAACATTGCAGCCTGATTCACAAATAATTTCAATCATCCTAAAACTAAGTAGGAAATTTGCAAAAAAATCACTCTGAACACACATTAAAAGGTTCAGTATCACATTTTAGGGTTGTATTAAAAAAAAAGATAAACAGTGTTGAAGCAATTCTTGATGTCATGCAGGTATAGGCTATTTCAAATAATTGAAATTGCAGATAAATTGTTGAGGTTTTGTTGTGGAAAATCCCAGAATGATGTGACAGAAAGTTCAGTGATAGCCTTTCTAAGAAATGTCTTTCTAATTATGGCTAATAGGATCCAGATGTTGTTAATGGGACAGGAGTGAGAAAAAACAAGTCATAATGATGATGTTTTTGCTAAAGTCACAAGGATGTCGAAACGATGATGTTCTGATCCAATTCTTATAAGCCAATGGGTTTTGGGCCAAAGGGTGGATATTGTACACATGCCAAAATAAATGTTTTCAGGTATATAAGGGGCAGACGTGATAATTATTCCTTGGGAATACCTCTGCAGAGACCCCAGTTTGTTTGTGAAAATATTATTATCTGCATTAATAAAACTGTATAACTCTTTGAATAACTCTCCTCATTTGTCCGCTTCCACTCTACCACAGTTTCAATATATATATATATATATATATATATATATATATATATATATATATATATATATATATATATATATATATATATTATCCCTTTATGGAATATAGCCTATATTGTCGGCAGATGAACATTTGTGGCAGTGCATCTCTTGGTGCAGCATCCCGAAAACTGTGTTATTGGAGCTATGACGGTACGCTCTTGTTTCGGCGTTGGTAGTTTCGGCATAATCGCGCCCACATTATTTTTCTCTTTGGAAGAAGGTGATCGCACCAAGAGAAAAGCCCTCGGGGGCCCTCGTGCGCAACGGGGACACATCACTGTAAAACAGAGACAACCACAGTGCCATAGTAAAACATTTATGAATAAACGTCTTGCTTCATTGACGGGTTTCTCCATCACTCTCCTTTTATAGAGGGGCACTACATCATTCGTAGGGGACCACATGTTTACTGTACACTTGTTTATATTTGGATAGCGCGTACTTAACGTATAAGTTCTCTTAGTCGGCTGTGGCAACGTAAAACGTAGCCCTCATCTCCTGATAGGCAAAAACATAAACGATCATAGCCACTCCGTACTGGGTATGTCCCCTGACAAGGTTGCCCATCGGTCGTCTCCAGGTAGGCTAAAAGCTGCACACTTACGTTGTGGCGACCCTTAAAAGTATTTCATTGATATGTAATAGCTACCTTCTGACAAGGTTGATACCAAAATAAGTAGGTTGACACTATGTTACAACAACGTGGCTGTGTTTGCTGGGTTGTTCACATAGACCTAGAGGTAATGTGTGCATACATTGTTTTGGGTATAATATGCAGAAGTCTAGCAGTAGTTATTACTGCGGTAGCCTATCGTGTGTTCGCTAACGTTACGTTTATGATGAATATTCAGTGCAGACATGAATGATGTGACCACGCCCAAGCCAGTAGGCTTGCTCCGTTTCCCCGATAAATGTAGGCATACGATAAAGCTGTTTCTTTTATGCATTGTGATGATTTTGACAATAAATAATATAACAGCAGTTTGTTGTACTGAAATCATAGCAATTGGTGTTGGCTGGACAGGTTTCTCATTGCAGTTTTTGGAACCCATGTATGCAATGATGGGTATCACTGTCATGTACACTCAAACAGGTCCTCCAAATGAAACTGCAGCTTTGCACATTGAATTAACATTATAGTCATGGGACAGTACATACATAAACAGCATATCAACAGAATAGTATCAATGTGGGAAACACAACATTAAACAAAAAAAAAAAATACATGCAACTGCACAAATTAAATAACAAATGAGAAATGGAATGTTTTTAGGCACTTCCAAGATCTTAGTTTATTTGTATGGTCAAAGTATACAGATTAGAGGTCCCTTTATTTTTGAAGTCTACAGGTACAGGCATGGCCTAGCATATTCTTCAACTCAGAATGCTGCAAAGACTACTTCTGCCACCTGTAAACCTCTAGATCATGACATTTCCCAGAATAACCATTGATTGATCAACCCCATGTCTTTGCTACATACATTATGTGAAGGTAGCTAGCTACAACAAAGCAATGCCATTACCAACATACGGATATATGGATTTGAAACAACAAAAGCGAAAGAAAAACTATTTAGTAACAAAAGTTATTGCATAAAAAATTAGTACAAATCAGCATCTGAGAAACAAAATTCAAAATCATGCAACATAAAATAAGAGCAAGATATGGTGATTGGTCCAAGGCTTTCTTGACACAGTCATTTGAATGCCACCTCACAACTTCCTGAAAAGACATTGGGTTAAATCATGGAGAAGATAGATCACCCGGCAATGACCATGACTAAATTTCCAGAATATCTTTGCCCAACAAGCTAACCAGACAGACTCTAAAGCAAATATTTTAATGCAGGTTGCATTCAGTCCAAGTTAATCAAGCTAACCAGACAGGGGGTGAATACATAAGTATCTATTTACAGGGAAAAAACTGGAATGTGACCCTATCCATTGATTGTTTTATTCAGACCCTGGTGTGCACATAACTAACACATTCGCTGGAATTATGTCTTCATTTTTTCAAAGTTACAAAAATAAACAGATTATTCACTTTGAGAGCATAACAGGTGAACATAGACAGTCCTTGCAGAGGAAAATCACATTTTAGATGATGATTGGAGGTGTATCTTTATTGTTACTGAATGAAGTTCAGGGGACATACAGAAGTGTAGAAATTGAGGAAGGGAAGAGAAGATTATTCTAATATAGATTTCTTTGCTTCAAAAGGTACATCCCATACAGACATGACCTCACCAGACAGAACTCCCGTGTTCACTCAGAATAATTTAATATATTAGTTAGGTTCTCATGCATACTGCTGGCAATGTGCAGAGACACCAACTTTATAGAGGGTCTACTTCATCTGGAAATTAACAGAGACAGTAACAGAGGTCAGACTCAAGGTCATCCAAAAACCATAGAAAGAGCAGCTTTCATAAACATGTTTTTTAAAACAAAAAAGAAAACCTCAGATTATGTCATGTTTGACAGAGTAAATCAAATTCAAGACTTGTCAGTTGAATTCTCAACATTCCATCCACATACTGTAGCTATGGATGTACATGAAATGTGCATGTACACCACTGAAGGACAGAGCTGTTGATTAATATATCATAAAGTGAGTTAGCTAGTTACCTGGAGTTTACAATACATACTTTGAGGAAAACATTGTTGAAAGAAATAGAAATATTTGTCCTGGGCTCCCCCAGGTTAAGAATTGAAACTTCAATGTCATTCAGTCCAGTATTCAAAACACCGCCCGCCACTCGTTTCAAAGATCAATGGGGGTTTCCTGTTTCTTTTTTTTTTTTTTAATTCTTTTTTTTAAAAGTGTGTGCGACTACATGACATCTGGCAGAAATAAGAGCATGGAGGGGGGAAAGAAGGAGAGTTATCTACAAGGAAAGGAGAAAAAAAGAAAAGAAACATGGGGGACAGGTCTGGAGAAGCCCATTCCGAAAGCCTAGGCAGGGGTAAACTCAAGTCAGTAAAGTCACTACCTTGGGGCCAGCACTCTCCCAGTCCCTCCCCAAACTGTGCTCACTCTCTCACCCACCCACCAACGCACCCAGTTGTCAACTCGCACCGATACAAACACCAATGTCGCCCTCTGGTGGCCTCATTTGGTAAAGGCGGCTACCACTGCCCACAGCAGCTCGTTGGCGTTGGTCTTCATGCTCTCGCCCTCCGGTTCCAGGTCCAGGAGCTGCCGTACTCTCTTCATGGCCAGGTCGTATTGGTCGTCCAGCAGCGGCGCAAAAGCATTCTCCAGCACGTCCGAAGAGTGGGCCAGGAAGATGAGGGCCAACAGACGCTTGTCCATGCGGTGTGGGTCGTTCACCCACTTCTCCAGGACCGACTCCTGCACCTTCTTTATGAGACGCTGCTTGATGTTGTTGTTGGTGAGCGGGTGCGTGGTCATATCGAAAAGCAGGAAGTTCTGTTTCTCTGTGGTCAGCACACCTTTCTCCACCAGGTTCTTGGCCAGGCGCTCACGCACGTTCCTCAGTTGGTAGTGAAGCTTTAGGGGGTTCCAAGTCTCGCCTGCAGGGGGAGAGAGGGAGAGCTGGGTGTGAGGATGGAGGAGATATGAAATGTACAGTGCCATGCGTAAGTATTGGGACAGTGAAAGAATTTTTTTTGCTGTGCACTCTACAATTGCTATGAGGTTAAAACAGAGATTCTCAGCTTTTAGTTGATAGTATTTGTGTACATATTGGTTTCACCATTTAGACACTTTTTAGACATAGTCCCCCTATTTTAGGCCACCAAAAGTGATAGGACAGATTTATCAAATGGCCAAATAAAGTACTCATGTTTAGTATTTGGTCCACAATCCTTTCGCATGTTTGTTTTGAGGTCCTTTTGCCTCAAGTCTCCTCTTCAGCAAATGACAAATCTGTCCCATTACTTTTGAGTACCCTGAAATAGGGCGACTATGCATGAAAAGATATGTAATTTCTGAATGGTGAAACCAATATGTACACAAATACCATCAAATAAAATGAGAATCTCTACTTTAACTTCATAGTACTTGTGTGATTTCAAATCCAAACTTTTGGAGTGTAGAGCCAAAAGAAGAAAACATTTCTCACAATCTCTGCTTGTAATGCCTTTGTGCACTCTAGCCTACTTCTGCGCTAATTTCCTGGACTCTTAAACAATCCAGATACCTGCCACCCTCCCAGATGCTTTGATTTCACCTTTCTGACCTAAGAGCTCCCAAATGGGGTGTCACTTCCTCCTGAGCTCACAGGAAACAAAGCCTGCCTATTGTACTTCTTGACATACAAAAAACATTTTATATTAGATATTTTGAGTTGCCAATAGCTGAAAAAAGACAGGAAATTCAGCACACAGTTTTGACTGCTGCTACAGTGGCTTTGGGCTACTGTTCTTCAAACAACATAGGAAGGTTACACTAAGAACTGGGTATGTTGTTAAGGATTCACACCTTCTATAATCATGGTGCTATGCTAACGGGGACAACCTGTGGTAAGAAAGAGAGATGTCTTGTGTAAAGGCTGATTTACACCTTTCGCATTGACATCCGCGTGGCTTTTCATAGCGGATGCGGATTTGAATCCATACATCTCCCGCGCAGACCAATGCGGACAGGGAAGTGTCTAAACACCAGTCTTTAGACTGTACCTTGATGGTGTGACACCAGAGACAAGTTGAACCAGCCTTTAGACCTTGATGGTGTGACACCAGAGTGACCCAAGGTGGTCTCCTTTTCATTCACACTGATCTGAGAAGAGGAGATGAAAGCATGGCCAAGAGTAGCCTTCTACTTATTGTGTATTGTTCTCCTGTTTTTATTGTTGGTGAAGATGGAGAAGAGACAAACAGGCAGCCATTCTTGACCCTTGAGATGCACCCCTCGTGCCAAGTGGAGTGAGCAGTCTAAGTTACACTAATACGAATAATTTTATTTGTAAAGTGCTTTTCATTTGAACAATCTCAAAGCACATACAACTGAGCGAATACAAAACAAATAAACAATGTACTAAAAAAAACAAATAAGACGAGAGGAAGGCCTGTACTAAAGGCGTAACCTGAGGCGTGGTTAACCTACTCACCACTGAGCAGCTCGATCCAGCTCTGGACTGTCTCTGGTGGCTGCGTCTCTTTAATGTGTTTCAGAGCCTCGTCCAGCAGCACGTCCCCCGTCGGAGCATCCGATTTACAGATTACCTGGAGACATAATCACAATAATTTACAGATTACCTTGAGGCATAATCACAATAATTTACAGATTACCCAGAGGCATAATCACAATAATTTACAGATTACCCAGAAACATAATCACAATAATTTACAGATTACCTGGAGGCATAATCACAATAATTTACAGATTACCCAGAGGCATAATCACAAGAATTTACAGATTGCCCAGAGGCATAATCACAATAATTTACAGATTACCTGGAGGCATAATCACAATAATTTTATTGATATGTGAATTTGAAATATCATTCCAGAGAGCAGTGTTGAGACCCAGGGCCCTGGGTTAGGGACCAGTTTAGAGGGAAACATAGTGTTGAATGCACAGCTATAGTCAATGAACAGCATTCTGACAGATGATCCGCTTTGCTGATGGATACTCAAGGTCATATTTGATAGACACCTTCCAGTCCACTGTGGGGATCTGCAGGTATTGGACGTATGAATTCAAATTGGACAGAGTCTCAGTTTACTTTTACCATTTACTTTTAGGCTTTATTGACTTGATATGAGAAACAGGTTGTAGATATGAGGCTAGTGTTTCTTACACCCCACAATCTGCTCTGCCTGGTTGTTCACCTCCACATCCACTCACCTCAGGTAACCTGCCTGTGCAAGGTGGCTTTGAAATCACCAGAACACCTTTATATTGCTCATAAGAAAATGATATCATGATATTATCATAACAAAGTTAAATATTGTTATCTAACATGATGCAGCAGGTTACAGTACCAGAGGGGGGTGAAATCGTAAATCCACTCACTTTGATCGTACTGTGAATTTAGTTTCCCTACTAGAAGCTCTAAAATGAATTCCTTGTAATATGTGTCTTCATTAATTATACAGTCAATGAACTCACATTTGGCCAATGATAAGAGGATATAGGTTACTCCACCCATTTGGAGAAATTGGCCCTGTCTACTTGGTGCTGATTTGCGATTTTACCCCAAAATGTGTGGCTGAACCAAAGTGTCTGCTAGAAACCCCTTCCCCATCATACAACCGGAGTGCAACAGTGTCCCCTTGTGGCAAGAAATGGTTCTAAACCACAATAACATGACTGGGATTTGAACACATGCTATAGACTGTACCCTTGAGCCATCACCCGAGTCATTTAAACCCATGTCATTAAATACAACTGACTATGAGACCCTCTCCAAACCCATACTGAACGGAATAAAAGTATACACTATGATTCTGGGTGAATAAATCAGTTCTGGCTTCCAATCTGTTCCTCAATAGACAACATTTTTCATGAATTAACTGCTTATGGAGCAAATTGAGATTGTGGCTGTACCTTGTTATTTTGCTTGTAAGACTTCTTTATAAGACATTGAGACATTTAGTCAAGTTCAAGGTTTAGCAGTGATGCACATCCAAGGGGAACAGTCATGCAACATGAATTGGGGTATTTGAGTACATAAGAGGTTTTAAGAATGATTAAGAAGATTGTGAAGGTTCCACAGAGAGATTGGCGACTTTGATGGGGGTAGAAGGTGTCTGGGGAAGGTGGGCCTTTCAACTGGAAGTCATCATGAATCTCTATGTAATGAGACTTTCCCTGGAAGCTTCATTATGACATATGTGGCTCTTCCAGCCTAACAGCACTTAACCCTAACCCAATTTGCTCATAGGAGAGTGTTGTAATGACTGTGCTCCTATGGGAGTGTTTTAATGCACGCACGTCAGTCAACATCAAATCTCAGTCAATGAACTGAAAAAGTTACCAATATGGCTTCAAACTGGTAAACACAGATCATGTCCCCTAGACAGACAGACACACACACACAGTCAGGTTACTTCACCTTCCTAGCAAGCAGGCTTTTCCTCCTCATGCCGCAGGCCTCTAGCTGCAGGCGTCCTCGGATGGCCAGTTCAATGAGCATGCAGCCACGCAGCCCTGAGGAGATGCAGTCATTCCAGAAGGACGTGTATCCCTGTCACAGAAAGGACAAACGCAGGGTCACCACACAGATCCCTCAACTGGACCAGGCTAACAACTGTGGGATTGGTACATAGTTGTTGTTTTTTTACTATTATTAATATATAGCCATTGATTCTTGAGAGGAGAAAAAAAAAAAAAAAAAAAAAAAAAGCCTTATGAGCTTTGTACAAATGTCTTACCCCATCAGAACCCAAAATATAAGCTTGTTTTAAACATGGTTAAAACTATCATTTTGATGTCATGGATGGTTATCTATAGTTCTTGCATCCATAGTTCTGCCTATGAAATTGAGGGGTTACATTTCTCCAGCCCCATCCCGCAACTGGTTATCAAACAAAGTGGCGGTGTGAACGTTTTGTTGTTGTTGAATGCCAGTGTGGCCCTTTAAAAGAAACTTGCACCTAAACTCAGAGTTACAGTAGGATCAGCTTACCTTTTCCCCAGGAGAGGCAGACTTTATACCATTTCCCATGCATTACAATGAGCCCATCCTCTGATTTCTACCTCAACCAGCTTCCACGGATCTTTCCTGATCCTGATTGTAACATTTCAGAAGTAACAAAGTACAACAGAGCAGAGGTCTGTGATTAGAGACACTGTCATACTAGACATGAACAGATGCCAGCCATCTTATCTCCCTGTCTGGACTGTGACTGGTTAAACATGCCCCATATCCACCTTCCTCTCTGCTCTTTACTTCAGTCACAAGACAACCACATGGTTCTAATTCAGACTTCGCAGGAAGCATCAAACCAGGAAACTATTGGCTTTGGGCGGAACTCGAAAAACGACACACAGCATCATCATCTATTCTCTGTCATTATGAAAACAACCCCACCAAGGTGAAGCAAAGCAGGACAGCTGGCTGCCATTACCTCCCTCTTCGTGGAGATGTTGAAGATGATGGAGTGTAGTGTAGTCAGGTTTAAGGGGGATCTAGAGAAATGAGTCCTGAAATCAGTCTTAGCCCCATCCATAGAGCAGAACAGACTGTGTGAAGTGATGATACTGCTTCTCAGGAGGCAGAAGGCTTGCAGAACCTTCTTCATACAGCAGGCTGCCGTGTCATCCAGCTGTATGTTTGATCATAGATCTGAATCAATAGAAAGGACATGGATGTTCTAATTCTATGTATTCCATGTCGACTGGGACTTGGACTACTGTTGCTCTTTATTTGTCACAATGACCTACGCTACTCTGCCTTCACTAGAATTTCCCACAGACAGAAAGGCACACCAATCTGAAATTAACATGAATTGATCTTAATGGGTGAACACCACAGCGTAAGAAACTCTACTACAGGCAGAGATACTTTGCCATTGTGCAAATTCTGCTTAGGAACATCTTAACAGGGAACATGACGAGGACAACCACAGTGTGACGCGGGGAGCAGCAATGTTTAAAAACAAAAACAAACAACAGGACTTGCAGGCATCACATATTGTGCAACACAAAGGAAAAGGATCAATTCACTGTAGCTATTGCAACAATAGCCCCAAAAAAAGTCCGATGCTGTCTCCACCAACCAACAAGGTTTCAAGTTAGTTCCAAAACTGTCCTCCTAGTTCATGTGGGTTTGATGCAGGGTCATGGTGCTGGTGCGTTGGGCTCAACACACCTTTCTATCCCCAACAAAACCTGGTGTGTGAGGAAGGGCAGGCTTCCTCCCAGAAGCCCCTACACCAAGGGCAGGCTTCCTCCCAGAAGCCCCTACAGCTCCTACTCCAAGGGCAGGCTTCCTCACAGATGCCCCTACTCCAAGGGCAGGCTTCGTCACAGAAGCCCGTATAGCTCTCCTGATCGATTGCCACCTTCCCTGCAGCTCTATCACTTATCACACACCTATTCCAGGGGAGTATTGAAAGATTAGGCTGGCACCGGAGAACCTGGTTAGTTGACAGTGTTTCCATGTCCCAACCTGGCAGTGGATCATAACGAGGCAAGCAGCCAGAAAGTACCCATCACCACCATGCCTGCTATGGTACAGGAGGAGCTCTCTCTTTCCTCTCTCACCCTCGCGGTGCAACGACTGGAGGCTGAATGGAAGCACTGTGACCAGATGTGTGCTGGAGGAGTGGAAGGCATTAATTTCCTTCTCTCTGTGGGGCAGGCTGGCAGTCAGAACACGCTGTCCTACCACACGAAACGGCACAACTTCAACACTACACAGAGGGGCAGGACGGTGCACGTCTGATGTTGACTATGCAGTTGCCTCATTTGTTCATCTTCAAAATGTGCAACCTGCACTGATCAGACTCCGCTTCCAGCAGAGCTACTACTGAAGAGAAGGATGTTAGTCCGGTAAACAAGCACAATGGGTTTGTCTAAAGCAAACAGTAGAGGAGTGGCAGGGAGAGACTGTCTAGTGGGAGAGCTCACTGCTAAACCCTCTGGTTCTTCAACACACTCCTACAGTAGGGTTCTTAACCCTGGGGTGATCCAGTGTGGCCTATAGTGGTCTAGTGGCCTAGCACTGCGGCCTACAGTGCACACATATGCTGGCATGGGTTTGAATTAGTATTATAGTATCATTGACATGTATGTCTCTGGTTGGCAGCTAACTGAGGCTCCCTAGTTTGTGACTGTTTAGTTTTATTTATTTATTTTGCTTAGTTGTGAGACATGGCAAAGGTCTCCTATCCATATCTCATATGCTTTCAGTTGTGATAACCAAGTGTAATAACAGACTGGGTGGCTTCTGTTGTCTAGCAGCCAAACAGTCACTACAGTACGTCCACTGGTGGGATGAGTGTGTTCTGAAGTGTAAGCTCCTCTCTCAGCTGGGCCCTAGAACAAGAGGCAAGAGCTGAACATGTGTGTGCCTGCTGCCTACACTGCAGAGCAGCTATGAGAGACTCACTACAGAGGAGCTATGAGAGAAAGTCACTAGAGAGGAGCTATGAGAGAGTCACTACAGAGCAGCTATAAGAGTGACTACAGAGCAGCTATGAGAGTCACTACAAAGCAGCTATGAGAGTCACTGCAGAGCAGCTATGAGAGTCACTACAGAGCAGCTATGAGAGTGACTACAGAGCAGCTATGAGAGAGTCACTACAAAGCAGCTATGAGAGTCACTGCAGAGCAGCTATGAGAGTCACTACAGAGCAGCTATGAGAGAGTCACTACAAAGCAACTATGAGAGAGTCACTACAGAGCAGCTATGAGTCACTACAGAGCAGCTATGAGAGAGTCATTACAGAGCAGCTATGAGAGTCACTACAGAGCAGCTATGAGAGAGTCACTACAAAGCAGCTATGAGAGAGTCATTACAGAGCAGCTATGAGAGTCACTGCAGAGGAACTATGAGAGTCACTGCAGAGCAGCTACGAGAGAGTCACTACAGAGGCATATTCATGTGTAGAACTTTCAAATATTCATGACACGTCTCTTCTCAGCCTCAGGATGTGTCATTAGTTCAATTGTTAAGCTATTTCCAGCCAGGTACTGACTTATCATCACATCCCTCATTTCAGGTCCTCGCACAACACAAGCCTCTCATTTAGATGCTGATGCTCAATAGGACCAATCTGCACAATCAAGATGATTTGTCCATTAAAAAGATGAGCCATTCAGAATTCACAGAGATTATTGGCATTCAAAAATGATGGTAAATAAATACATAATAATCACAAAAAACATGTGCATAGGGGTGTGATCACCAGGGCAGGAAGTAGCAATCTGTCATTGATCATCACAACAGAGAAGAGCTCAGTATAACTGAATCATGTCTGTTCAGTGGCTCTGTGAGACTGGAGTGGCCGCTGGCTCCATCACTTTAAACAGCTGTCGGGTAGAAACCTAAGGTTTTCTCAGGAACTGGCTGGTTTGGTGCTTGTTCATGTGAACCCCGCTCAGCTTGGCCAATGAAAGAGTGAATCTTCTATTTTCCAAACAGCTGCCCATTAATCCTGCATTTTAAAGCCAGAATCCGTAGTTCAAAAAAGAACAAACAGTTAGCCTTGCCACATAACGCACAGGAATAGGGTCGGAGAAATGTTACCACTCAAATCCATATTCTGGAACAGAACTCTGACATTGACAGTCTTGACAGTCTGTGACATCAACATGGGAGTTTTAAACATATTTTGAAGTTATACAGTGTTTACATACATGTTGATTGTAAATAAGTAATATTTTTCAAGAATCAATGGGTATACAGGGATCTCCCCAGGATGTTTGAACAATGTGGTGCTTGAATGCATTATCAAAACCTGACATTTATTCATGTCAAAATGCAGAAAAAATACATCTTAACGCTGAATTCACTGAGGAATGCTTACACTTTTGAATGCTTACACAATGTCGTTGGTGATCAAAGATAGTTACTCTATCATTACTAAATACATAGTTTAATTTGCCTTGATGTTTACACAGTGGCGCCGCCAAGTTCAAAGCATGGTGCAGCAACACACTTAAACATTCGTTTTTAATATATTTTTAGGGCATTTCTGCTTTATTGGGATAGAGATAGTAGAGATTAACAGGAAGGATGGGTGAGAGAGGAGGGATGACATGCAGGATATGTCGATGGCTGGAATCGAACCAGGGACCCTGCGATTACATGGTCTGCGCCTTAGTGTGCTACGCCACTGACGCCCCCACTTATACATTCTTTGCGGAGAAGCCTGACATATATCATAAATGTATAAATTACAGATTGTGACTTTAAAGACTACAGTGTCAACAAGGCCATTCAACTGTCGATGTGTTTAGCAGAGAAGTCAGCTTCCTGTCATTTCAAATGTATCCACCTTATGAAAGAGGTTGATTTTAATCTTTACTACGTTTGAGTACACATTTTATCACTTTGTGAACTGAATGTCAATAACTTGCACATCTAAATGTAAGTCATCAACATGTGTGTTGCTCTCTTTTCTCTTTGATAAACACATGGTTAAATTGGCAGTGCTGTCACTGCCCTAACCTACTCCAGTGCTGCACAGCAGTGAACACACACAAGAAGCTAGGCAGCCACCTGACTTCAGCCTGCAGACCAAATATTTGGTCCTCTGAGACAATATTCTGAGTGCCTTGCAAGGCAAGGATAGGTCAGCCCTTTGGCATGGACAAAACATCCCTTTTGTATACGATCTGGAACACGCTTTGAATGACTGAACTGACATCTTCAGGGTCACGTCACTGGACATTCAACATTCATTTATATGGACGACAGTTTGAGATGTTTTTTTTTCTCACAGAATGTCAACGGATTACGTTTGTCACAATTGCAAGGAATTATTGCGATTTAAGATCCTATTCAATCATGCAGCCTAAAACAACAACAGCAAAGTTCAGTCCAATATAGCCAACCTTTGGTGCACATCAATACTGCTGTTGCTTCCTCTTCAGAAACAATTGGCAGATTCTTTCAAGAGTACTACACCAAGTTTTACAACAGAGACTTCTCTCACCTACATCTTCAGTGGATTAGGCTGAATATATGGTTTCAGCCCTTGTTAGGATTTGGAAAAGACAGCTAAATAACAGTGGAGGGTAGAAATGTATACTGAGTTTAAAAGCCCATCGCCAGTTAAGAGAATGCAGGGAGGGCTCAGGTTGTCACCATTGTGACATGACATATGTCCTTATCATCTACAAGACAACATGACCACCTTCAAACAGAACATTCTTTCTGCTCACTATCACTTGAGCATAAATCATGAGTGGAAGACAAACAGAAGTATTTCCCTGACTAAAGAGATACTGTTACATGCTCAAGTGCATTCTTTAGAAAAGCTTTGCGATGGACAATTTCAGACAAGCTCATGTTCACGCAAGTAGGCCTAACTTAGTAACCAGCTAAACACAGTTCTAGGATCAACATGAATACTGGTAGATTGCTAGCTAACGTTATGGAATCCTTGCCCAGACATAAGCAAGCTAGCAGGTAGCTAGCTAGCTCCTAACCAGAGAATTAGCTAGAATGATCCGAACTAGGTAGTAAAAGAAGACATTTTGAGATGACAGCCACCGACTAAACCGTAAAACTTGCTTGATTGCCTAATGTTAGAAACAACAAGAAGCAATAACTACGGCTAACTAATTGACTAGCTAGCTAGCAACTACTTTATGGATAGCTAACGAGCGCCGAAATGGTCAGATGTGTTGACAAAATGTAGCCAACATAGCAAGCTAGCTGGCTCTCTGTTAGCGCTCCAGGTATTTGACATTTGAGTAAGCTAACGTCGTTAGCCAGTTACCTAGCTAAATTATAAACTGGACTGGAATTACAAATCCATATACATTAAATGATTAAATGAAAATGGTATTAAACCTCGCGGTCCTTCAATCCCAAGAGTAACACTTCTTCCATTAAAGTGAGTCGAGTTTCTTTGGAGTCTCCCTTGTCGTCGTCATCCTGCTCATCTCCACGTCGGGGCTCGAAGTCCTCATCCCCAGACCCGCTGTCCTTGTCGGTAGCGGCGCTACGGGAGGCCTCGGTCCGCCTCTGCACCAGGCCGGAGCTCCGCTGTGTCAGGGAAGTCATGTCTACAAGTCCTAACAACGACGAAAGAACAACCCCTCGGACTCTCTATGCCCGAGATTATAGACTTATTTTAATTGTTTCGATACATATATAACTACGGATTCTACTGATTAAGGCCTAGTATTGACAACTGCACTACAACCAATGTAGTTACATAGGCACCACAACGAAAGATTTCTTTCTTCAGCCTCCACTCCTCTCTCCGTCCACTGGTAGCTAGACTATCCAATATGGCGGCGAACGATGACGAGAGCAGTGGATGTGGCACTTGAGTACCCAGGTAATATTATGGGGAAGAACAAGTGGTGTGAAGAGTCAGGACAGGTAGGTAGGTTTTATCCCGCGACACAGTATCCTGGCAACACTATTTATGCAAAGTAATAACAGATCATTTAAAATAAAATGTTTTTTGGTGGAACCAGCTGTTGACCTGATGAGATATTGGACTAGTACAGTCTAATTTTAAAGAGTAAACAAGCATAGTATGTCCCTTCTTTATAAATTACCATTTTCATTGCATTTCATGAGCTCACTCACTTTCTTTTGGTAAGAGTTTATCTTTTGTGACAGATTGTGGGTCTTCTGGGATTGCAGTTCTGTTTATTTTGAAACTCCATGGGCTAGGTCTAATCCTGAACAGATTACCTCGTTTTACATTCCATTCTCAAGAAGATGTCTGATTTCCATGTTATGTCGTTTCAATCCAAGAAAACACTTTTCCTTCTTGCAGACATTTCCATTCACTTGTAAGACATCAGTTGTCAAAGTGAATTGAGAAAGTGCATAGATTTCAAAGAATAAACTGAGTTGCTATTATGCTATGGAAACACCAAGTAGGGTAGTGGACAGTACACATCAAGCAGGGAAGCTCATTGAAAATTACTGGAATCTTGAAGAGGAACTCACCTCCAAATGAGCACAATTTTCCAATCTTTCAAAATACAACATCTACAATTTACGACAGACTAATGCATGCTTTCAATTCATTCAGAAATAATTTATTACAAAATCATAAGTAATATAAGAAGCTGATATTTATCATCGTAGACACATTGGTCTGTTAAAAGATTTTTTATTTAACACAGTGATATAATGTGCAATCAAGTGTGCCAATTTCAGTATCTGACATCAGTAGTGCAAGAAAATATAAAAATACAGATAAGAAAATACAAAGTGATTTCTTTCATCTAAAACCGGTAGCAAATAACAATGCATTTTACTCTTCTGTATTTCAGTGCTCTCTGAAGCTTAAGGCAATCTCATTAAGGATGAGCTTAAAGTAGAACAAGCAGTACGATTGGTTTAAAAAAAAAAAAAAGAAAAAGAAAAAAAAAAAAAGAAAACTACAAGTGCATACAGTAAGTGTAACATCTTGTGTTTGAGCGCAGAGCATTGCCTTTGATTTCACTGTGTTTGAAATCAATGGCATTTGAGTGTTCAAATGCAACACATGCATGGTAAACATGACATGGATTAAATGTCAAAATGCATCATATAACCAATATTAATAGTAAATGGGGGATTGTTTTTGCAGATCCACACATTGAATCATTATTTGTGATTCAGAATCACAACTCAGAATGACATGGTTTATACAGGCATGCATGTCAGGGAAGGGTTAGCAAAACATACACATCCTCATTTGAGATGGGACTCAAATGACTTCTAATAAGGGGCAGTGGAAAATGAACACACTTTCAGTTATGTATGATTAGAGACCATTGAGTGCATCACATTTTGGTATTCAGAATCATCATTATAGCAATTAACATGATTTCTTTCAACTCTATTCATGTTTATTTTAGGTACTCTGCCCCAGCACCATCCAGAAGGTTACACAACCCAGAACCCAAGTTCTCAAATATCCTGACCAAATCAGAATGTCCAGTGTCACAACACGGCTACGTTAAGCAGTCACTGAGAGTGGAACTCAACAAGCTCATCGATGGGAAGTAATGCTTCCACCTTGCAGGTTAAATACACAATTATTCTTTACCAGCAGATGGCTCTGAAATAACTAAATCATAGCCTACAAGAGAAAATCATCTAATTTGGAGTAATATACACAATACAGTATCAAATTAAGAGCCTGCTCATTCTTCATATTTACAGAAAACATATCAAACGTGGAATGACAAAAAAAACATTTCATCATAAATTAAAACAAGGACAACGGGCAATTTTCAATCAATATCAATTCCTTTCGGATTCAATGCATTCCCCATAGTTTTTGACGTACATATGAAGCTGTAGTATGTAGGCATATCAAGATATAAAACTATATCTTCATGTCAAATAATATGGCTGGAGTAAGACTGAACACACATATTCAAACTACTGTACATTTGGTATAATGTGTAGCAACAGAAATAATGTGTTTGATGCAATATATGATAGTGAGTATCTGGTTACCTCAGTAATGGTTGGATATAATGCAGACATGAGTGAATGACCAACTAAATGTGTCTTTGGATGTCTTTAGAAATAGCCTTTGACAGGCCTTCTCAACCCTGATGGGACAAGCATTGTATCAACAACAATTAAGAAGGAGATTGACTTTGAATTCCACAAAGTAAAAAAAAAAAAAAAAAAAAAAAAAAAAAAAACTAACCCTAACCCAGTATAGAAAAATATGCATATTTTAAGTTCAACTTATGGCTCTTTTCTTAATACATATTTTTGGTTACTTTGGTTGCATTTTGGTTCTGGACCACTTGAGCAAGGCAGCACATAAAAGGGAATGGCTCTTAACCAGTTAAGCAACCTCTGGTATGAAACTGGTAACGAAAGAGGATCAGAAGGTTTTGCTTAATTAAAAAGCAGAAAAATCTTTGTATTATTCATAGTAGTATACATTTACAGCCTGTGCCCTAAGCTTGCATAATATTATGTCCTTTACACAAAATTATTCATCCATAAAAAGTGAGTCAGTCAAATCTATAAATCGACAAAGCACGGGATTACCTTGCAACCCTCTCTCTTAGGATGAATGTGCATCACTACATTATATCTCTTTTCCTTAAGAGACTCAATATCAAATCACAATTGTTTCTTGGAAGATCTACTTTGAATCATTTTCAACATAAGTGTTGCTACAGTAGGGCACAAACGGTATAGCTTTGGCCTTCTTTCTCAAAGGCTTTTCACTTTGGACCTCCACAAAACTTAACTTCTTAGGTCCAGACTAGTTCCCAGAGTATACACTACCAGGCCATGCAGAGTGCGTGTCCTTCTCAGACCATCGACTCCGGATCATCCTCCTCCTGATGCGCCAGGTTACCTGACGCCATAAGGCTCTGTAGGAGACTGGAGGGAATGGCTGGCTTGAAGGACCAATTCCTTGGCGTCACAAACGGGAAAGATGACGACAGCCGCACAGAGGACCTGGCAGCAAACTCGGCCACTGCGGTCTTGCCCCTCGCCCTCTGGTGGTTGGAGGCTAAACTACAGCCGTGTCTGTCCAGCTGCTTCTGCAGCTCCTGGACCTCCCCCAAGAGGTCGGCCACCTTACTCAACACTGTGACAGGTCCTCCTCCGAAGATCTGCACCTCCGGGATCCAGCGGAGGTACCTCTGCATCCACACACGGACCGAGGGCCCGTCCAGGCAGGGCAGCAGCAGGCCGTGGTAGTCCAGGGACTTGCGTTGCCAGGCCTCATAGAACTCTCGCGTGGTGGGGGAGGCCTGGGGGGAGTCTGGGGACAGCATCCAGCGGCTGATGCGCTTGACCCGCAGTATCTTCTTCAGGCTGTCCGCCTCGTCCTTGAAGAAGCCCTTCTTTGGTGGGGTCTTGAAGGCAGAGCTGGGCAAGGACAGCTGCCTTTGGTGCTGGAGATTGAGTATGAGAGTGATTGTTTTTTTTTGACCATCTAAATTATGTAATTTTGTAAAGCTTAAATCACAATAGCCTTTTCTCAATTGCTAGGAACACAACTTCTCTCGTCCTCCACTCGCGTCCTGCTGAAAACACATTGGAGAAGTTGTTCTAGGTTCCTCCCCTTAGATATTCTCCTCCAATGTGAGCGGAGGACAGAGGAAAGGACGCGAGGAGTGGTGTTCCTCACAATGGAGAAAAGGCTATTGTGTGTGGTTGCCTCTCGACAATTGCATACTGTGTTTCAGGCGTGGATGTGCACACTGAAAATGAGAGCAATTATGCTAAAACCAGGGCTTTAATTGTAATACTTGTGCTGTACAGTCTGACACTGTAATCTACATGTGATACAGATGTGAGTGAATGAGAGACATGTGTGCTACTATTTACCTTGGGTTTGTGCGTTTTCTGCACTGACTTGTCCTGCTTGGGCTTCTCAGCATACAAAGGGTTAGTGAAGAGATCCTGGGCCTTGCAGTCAAACTGCACCGACCAGTCCCACACGGTGGGGCAGCTCAATGGGCCTCTTTGTGTGTGTGGCGATTCTGCCTGCCAAGACAAGCACGCAGAGGGAGTGAGGGAGGCTGGTGGGAGTGTACTGTACATACATGTGTACCAAAGTAGGCCACAGAGAGCAGCTGAGACAGGACAGGAGCTGCTGTCTATGGTACAGGCTCCAGAGTAGTCCAGTGACTGGAGTGATTGTTACAATACTGTGTGTTAGGTAATGTCAACTTACAGGAAGCTACAGTACTCACTAGCCAGGGTAACTGGAACACTACTCATGTAGAAGATGGCCATATTTTTTATTTAATTTTTTATTCTGATATGTTATGGCAAACTACCAGTCTGGCATGTATATCTCACAAATATTAATCTTGAGAAGCAAGCATCATTCTGATACTCTAACTATAGACTGATATGCAATTATAGGCCTCTGGACTGCTCTGGCTGAGGTGAGAATTTGGCAACTCAGAGATACAAAAGTGTAGTTTAATGAATTTGTTCCCATTAGTTGATTAATCTGATGTAGAAATGTGATTCAGTTTTTGCCTTATTTTTCACCTTGCAATTTAGTTGCAGTAGTTTAGTTTAGATTTTCTAAACACTTCTTTATTTAGACAAGAATCCCAAAGTGGTGTCTAAACAATGAGTGGGGGATTAATAGGGTACATTTGAAGTTAACAATGAAATGATGGGCTCCAAATCAAAGGGAAATTGTGAATTGACTTCCCATAGATGAAGGCAAAACGGTGCAGACTGCTTGAACTGAGTTTACTGAATTCAACACACCTGTTTATTGGCTACATGTCACTCACTCCAGCTTTACTTCTTATCCTTGGTTTGATATCTAGAAATATTTTCTTTCAAAAATTGTGTTGTAATTATTGTACCTACAAAATTACTATGTAACTTAATTGAACAAACACCAATTTCTCACCAAATAAGCAGAGGACTGTACATTGAATCATATCAGGTAACAGACAGTGTGTGTGTGTGTGTGTGTGTGTTACCATAATGACGCTGGCCCTGTGGTGGTCAGAGTTGAAGAGGAAGGTGCTAAAGACAGGCACATGGAGGCTGTCTGACAGCACGGTCAGGTAGGTCTCAGAGAACTGGAAGGCCGGCCCGTGCTGCTGGAGCAGCTGCCACACACACTCCAGGAAGAGAAGGAACACAGGAGACTGGGTCTGGTAGAGGAGAGATCAATGGTCCCACATTCACCTTCAGACATTATATGGTGCATTTTTGTACATATATAGAGAAGGGTCCTGTCTCCAGATGAGTGCTCAGGACAGCCAATAGGCTTTCAACACCACCTACACTGCATTAGCGTGTCTGCCTCCGCGAAGTAATAACCCAGCCAGTTAACTGATTAATAGATAGCAAGTGAAATGTCACGTCATGTAAAGCTAAATTCACCTTATTAGTTGTCTAGCTAGACAGAACGAAGTGTTGAAATTTATGTTATTGAAAGGAAACACCAGAGATATGGGAAATTGTTATTGCTCCTAAAACTCCCTGACATCGTAGACCGCCTGTCCAACACTGCAACTCTCTCCTTCATTGAGGCATGAAGCACCGAATAAAAGGGCTGCATCACATAGTTACACTGACTGCAACATCCAAATGCAACACTAGATAGGGCTTTGTAAAATGTTGCATATCGAGGATCAAAATAAACGTTCCATCACAGTGATCAAGTATTTTTTGGGAAGCCCAATCGATTGTGAGATATGGCATATATATTTGATATGGTGAACATTTTCTCATGGTTTCACATTGGTAGTGTTTCTGAGCTCTCAGTAAAAGGAGGAAATCCTGAAGGCCCCTGGGGCACTGTTACCCCATTGCACAACCAGAGGTTTGTTCTGATTGGCCTATCCCTCTCTGCTCTGTGACATGCAGAGCCAGGAAGCTGCAGGTCTCTGTTCCCAAAGTCTCTGGCAGAGCTCCTGAGCAGTCAGTTTCAAAGGGCAATGATTTGATATGAAGTAGAATTCTTTGTATCAAATGTAAGAGTGGTGGCTTTCTATTGAGTGTCCATTTTCAACAGTGTACCTCCATATATTCTGCTAAGGCAGCTCCACACATTAGCATCGTACCTCTTTGGCCCGACAAAGACAGGCTGAAAGACCACATTGGGCTTGTTGCCTCATCCTACCTCCTTCTCCTTGAGGTGGAGGTGGTTACAGCGGTCCAGGAAGCTGTGGCTGCCTGCGACCCACTCCTTCTGAACCAGGCTCTGGAAGCCTGTCAGGGTCCTGTAGTAGGGGTCTAACATCAGCTGGACCAGGCTGGAGATCACACAGCACAGGTCTGAACCTCCATCCTCTGGAACAGATCAGACAATTTATCTTATCTTAATTTTATTATCTTTATTGACGGTCAATGTAGGTATCAATACCATTCAACTCAGGAAAAAAATAGTGGGCAATGTCCAATAAGGAAGTTCCTTCATTTCCTGAACTGACTCCAACCATATCTTCTAAATCACAGGTGTCAAACTCATTCCATGGAGGGCCGAGTGTCAGCAGGCTTTTGGTTTTTCCTTTCAATTAAGACCTTGTCAACCAGGTGAGGGGAGTTCCATACTAATTAGTGACCTTAATTCATCAATCAAGTAGATGGGAAGAGCAAAAACCTGTAGACACTCGGCCCTCCATGGAATGAGTTTGACACCTGTGTTCTAAATCATCACATGTCCACAGGCAATTGCCTATCCAGCTGATTGTTCCTCTATTAATAATACAACTAGTACAACTGCAAGGAAAAACAACTACGGCCATAGCAACGTTAAATTGGTTATTATAGCCTACCCATTATAAGAACATTGGTGTTTTCCTTTTCCAGGCACTCAACTACCTCAACAGCCTTTTGGAGACATTGCCTGCAAGACAATCCGGAAAAACACACACACGCAATAACAGAATAAAACCGTTAGCATACCCACTGGCATTAACACCCCCCAAACACAATAACAGAATCCATGAAGAGCAGTAGTTAAAGCTGACCTGATGATGTCCAACCATCCACAGTTGTCAAGCGAGGAGAACCATTTCATATCGGACATCCAAAATTCTGTTGTGTTGTCTATGAAGAAGGAAAAAAAAATACATGAGAATATAAATATGAAACTATTCATACTGTGTTACTCTGCAGGCAAATGTTGAAGCTTTTGGCAGCTTTGCGGGGAAAAAAAGAGTTGTCAAGATGTGCAGTGATATGATCATTTGGTCTGCCGGCAAAGGGACAGACACCAGCGCCTAGGTCACCAAACACTCGTCATGCCATCAAAAAGCACTTCTTTCTTTTTCGGAGTGGGGATTTCTTTTTAAAAGGAGTGGGGCTCCTTCCATTTTAGTTTTGATCAAGTTTATTAGATAGAGACAGTGTAGGAACGTGAGGAGAAGTTGTGTCGGATTGGAACGTGTGAGGATGAGGATTACTAACTAAATTAACATTGTGATTGTGCATTGTCCTTGTCACATGGTTGTTTTATTGTTTTCTTGTATGTTATGTCCTGTTTTATTTGAATAACATTTTTTTTAACATAAAATATTAACAAAAAACAACAAAAATCTTCCCTCAGCCATTCCAGTGGTGAAAGGGTGAACTAAACTCACCGATGAGGAAGAACTGTTTGAACTTGTTGTAAGACTGCTGGATGTCCAGGACCGTTGGCAGTGTGTCCGAGAGGTCTTCCGTTTTCACAGAGAAAAGGTAGTTATGAGCCACAGCCGTCAACATTCTGCAACAGAAACACTGTGTTGGGATAGGAAGACTGGCAGAGGACAGCATCAACTGTATGCCCACATTCTCTAGTTGACCTGGGTCAAATACTTTCAAATATATAGTGGCAAAACTTCAGATGGCGTTATTTTCCGATGACAAATGTAATTTGGTATCTTACTTCTCCATGTAGGCCTGGGGGACGTTGTCTTCCTGTAACAACGGCAAGGAGGCTGTTTTGAACAGTGCACATCCGCTGTGGTGAGACCAACACCAGATCTGAAAGGACAAAATAGGCCCACAAACGCACATAAAACATCATCAATATATCATCAAATGTAATGTTCAGTACAATACAATGGTGGTACTACAATATTAATACAACAAATTACCTTTTATTGACAATACAGAAAAGTAATGGTCTATGAGGCATGCATGTGATATCATAACTTTCTAATAGATTCTTTAGTACCCTTGGCCTATTATTATTCTTTTTATTACACACACAAAACAGAGCTGATTGGCTGATACAAGACTAAAAAGCACCTACTGGTAATCCTTTCCCCTGGAATGTAGTTAAATCCTCATCAGAGACATGTTTTGGGACAATGAAAAACTGTGGCAACCTGCAGGGAACAGGCATGCAAACACGGTGTTATATATTGAGGTAGATTGTGTGTGTGTCACACTGTAAATGTAGACTTTTTTTTATGACAGCCGACTGCTTTTTAGTTTTGTGTCCAGTCGCTTCCACACATCCCATCCGTCATGGGATTATGTAGAAATATTGAACAAAACATAACGCAAATAACACATTACACTTATCAGCACACTCTCTGAAAAGAGTATGCAAAAAAAAAAAAAAATAGCAATAACATGATTAGGGCAGTACATGATTAATGCAGTATAGCATGATTAATATATCAAGCCTCAATTGTGTTTAGTTATCATACATTACTCTTTTTCCTCTACTCCATGCTTTGTGACTACATTGAGATTGTAAATATGCCATTATCAAAGAGCCATTTGATTTTCTCAGTCACTAAGCCATATTCTGAGTAAGATAATCCCCCCAGGACCTTATAAATTATATAACTGGGAAACCCAGTGACAAACATTGGTTGGGCTTCTTCATCTGCAGTCAACATATTGCAGGTTTCATATTGCTGTCATATTTCATATCAACTGATGTACTAAAATTGACTTACTTTTGGGAGAGCTCAAAGTTGGCGTTCTCTACAACACATCTGCAGTTTCCTTTGGTTCGTTTCATGTCCTGCGCCCAGTCCTCCTTGGAGTCAAACATGACTGTCCTCTGTTTCCTCTGCATCTCTGCAAAACACAAGGCATTTACTTTAAGGGATTAGACTAAATAACAACTGCATTTCAAACAGGTTCTCTGCTAGTTTCAAGGTCATGTAACTAAGATATTCGCTGGATAAACGTCAATTGTTTGAGTTAGAAGTTGAGCAAGGGGAGAGAGGAGGAGACACTATTCTGAATTGTCATTGCAATTCCCATTGTCGTCAAAAGAGGGCATCTGTAATCCTGTATATAGTGCCTTTAATATGCCATCAAACCTCATGCTGTGTATCTCCAGTTGGCAGTCTAAAATAAAAATGCACTTTGACTGTTTATTTTACAAGTAACCCTAACAAACTTAAATCTTCTGTATTTTTCTATTGATCTTTTTTATATGCCGTCAATAAATATAAATGACCTAATATAGAAAAACCAAGCCAGTTCTTCCCACTTAAAACAACACCACCTCATACAATCTCTCATCAGCAAGTGCCATCTCTTTACCGTACATTTGCAAATACCAGAGTTAATGGAAGTCCCTTTCACAATCTCAAGTCATCGTAGCAAACAGGGAGAGAACCTTCTGGAATGTAGCACCAGACAGCCCTGACAGAGGGACACAGTTGGGGCCCTTCACGCCAACTCCCTGTGATGAATTGAGGCTGGCCCACCCTGAGTAAGCTAAAAACACATTTTGAAGGCGCTGCTTTGGGGCTTCTCTCCAGCCTGTAATTTATCTAGAAGACAATAATGTTATAGTGCAAGAACTTTAAGGCTGGTATTCGCTGGTTGTTTTTTTTCAATCCAAGACGACTTTCTCATCGGTTTCCCACACTTCCTAAATTATTGGGTGTGCATTAACATCTGACATCTAACATTTCTGGAAATGTGCAGCTATCAGATGGTGCATTATAAAAGCTTTTCAGCAAGGATTCCCTGTGCTAGAATGACGGTACCTGATGTAAGACATGCCTGAGAGTGTAGTTACAACGTATTGCTCTGTGCAGAGGGACACAGTAATGCGTACTTCAACAGAAAGTTCTACTACAAAGCAATGGATTGAATGTTCATTTGACTTTAAAGTGATGGTATTAAAAGTGGAATTAGCTTCGATGGACTGCCACCACTTTATTATTAGTTGTAAGTGTCATGTGGAGTTTATTTGGGTGCATTTTGGACAGACTGATCTTGTAGCCCAGTCGACTGGCAGTAGCATTAGGAAAATGCTATCAGGTGAAGGTGCTCCATAAGAATGACAGCACAGACAGGTTCCAAAATAGTACCCATCGATGCACTGCTGGTAAGTAGAATACATAGATATACATGGTTTGGGATTAATACATAGATATATAAATCCCAAACCAACCCTTGAAAAAGCACCCACAGTGGGGTTTTGTGTGTAGCTTGATGAGGAAAAAATAAATAATTGAATCCATTTTAGAATAAGGCTGTAACATAACAAAATGTGGAAAAAGTGAAGGGGTCTGAATACTTTCCGAATGCACTGTATTGCTAGCTAGCTAATAGGACAGCTATCAGTGTTATCACAGTGTTGGTATGTTGGATTTTTAAAAATGATTTAAGATATAGTGACATCGTTTTTTGGGGTAACATGACCCGAAGCAAGACTACTGACTGCCAAGTTCCTTGTTTTGACAGGCCATTGGGTTGGCTTATTGATATCTCCATGTCAACCGCCCTATTCTCACGTGTCGTGGTCAAAATTAATGACTTCGAAAGCGGAAATCTGTGATCTGATTTAGGAAATCAGATCACAGATTTGTCAGAACCTGTTTATAAAGTCTCATACATTACACAAGTATGCTGCCATGGTATATTTGACTCATCATAAAATAACATTCAATTAGGAATGTATCCTTCATCAGAGTTTACTTCAATCTCACTCATTTGCGCACCTGGACATGCTGTCTCTTCACTGTAGGAAAAGGCAAAGACACACTTCAGAGACTTGGGCTCTAAACAGTGGTGGACAATTCCTTGGACGATCTGTCAGGAGACCATGAAAGTACAAATAAATCAATTTGCTTTATAAAAAGGTACAAAAAGAGGAAATGCAAGAAGTGCAGCTACTTTTACCTTTTTAGCATCTTCCTCTTTCGAGAAAGTTAGAGAGAACTGAAAGACCCGTAGATCTTTGCAGTGAATGATGATTTTCGGGTACTTGTTCTTTACAAGGCCACCTGTTAATAGCTTCTTTTTTTCCTCATAACCTACAGAAGACATCACAAATGATCATGAATTAGTAACTTCCAAAGGCACCATCTGTTTATCACAACACTTAACAGGAAGTCAACATGCTATAGTTAAAAATGGATGAGGTTAGTCAAGAATGAAACAATGTTGCGCGCATATATATATATATATATATATATATATATATATATATATATATATATATATATATATATATATATATATATATATAAAATAAAAGTATTATATATATATATATATATTCATATGTATTCAATCTAGGCCTACATTGAACCTTAAGCTTACTAACCCAACAGTAAATGTAAGTTCTACACTTGAAGAAAGAGATGGTGAGAGATAAGACAGGGAAAACAGTAAAAAGATATGATTTATTATTTTGCCACTGCCACTGAGTTGAACCCTGGTCTGTCGGGCTGGAAAGCATCGTCATGACCATTAAGCCATGGAGAGTTCTTGCCATGGAGAGTTCTTGAACACACACCAACGATAATGGCTGATTTAGACCGCATTGTGTGTAGTTACATAGCTCGCTGTATTTCTAGTTAATCTATTTGTAAAAGACAGTGCTAGATAGCTAGACATAAATTAGCTAACTAGCTTGCAGTTTCTTTTCACTAGCAATACTGATAGTTAATATCTTCCATATGGCTGTTCAGTGAAAAACAGTGTAGGACTATAGGCAACATGAAGTATTCAATTTACAAATGTTATGTTGGCAACATTTGCACAATTCAGCTTATAAAACTAACTTCTTGTTCAACTACAACTGATTGCTAAGCGATTTAATGGCCACCATGAACTCCCTGTAAATTGCTCTATTCCAATCTCAGTTAAGTTTAATTTTTAACTCCATGTAAAACCAATGGGACTTTGAGTTATACAATCGTTTAACTTTTTGGAGATGAATAGAAAAGTATATTAGGTATCAGCAAGCTTTTTACAGGGTTTATATTTACTTATATATTTTGAGTTTTTGAGGTTTGGAGTGTAAAAGTAGTATGAACAGCAGCGTTCCAAATTGCATCTTATCACCATAAACCCTTTAAGCTAAAGTGGTAATATTTTTGAAAGTATAATGAGTATGAAAAAGGTGAATAGAAGCAACTCAAGTTAGACCTCTCTACACATTATGAAGTTCAAATGGTATGTTTTGCATAAAAGCTGTAGGAGTAGCAGCAGTGAGAAGAAAATCTAATAATAAAAAGAGGAAAATTAAGTATGAAGAATAACAGTAGTATGTTGCTTCGCAAGCACACTAATAATCTAAAACATACAAATGACAATGTCATCCACTTGTAAACTAATGAAACATGTATTGAAGAGAAGTCAAAGCTGGTTTCAGTCAGCTGTACCTCCATAGATGTTATCCACACATGAGAGAGGGATGTCATTTTCACCATAGAGCTTATTCTTGAAGAGCTGGGCCTACGTACAGTATGGGAGGAAATCACACTAGTGACTGATTCACCCACAGAGGACACCTTCAAACAAACATGGAACAGGAACAATATAGCCTGAACTTAACAAGCAACATAGCTGTACATTTTCACCATTTCAGAGCCTTATTCATACAGTAGTATGTAGGATTTTGTTGAAGAGTAAATCACCACACACTGGTAGTCTTTCTACATTGGAGCAAAAAAACTAAAAAAGTATGTTAGTATGTAGTTTACACAGGGAGTTCCTGTATGGCACTATAAGGTAATTATAGCCAGCCACATTAAGAGCAGACCTCAAAACAAACCAGCTCTACCCATGAGTCAGACACTTAGTTCCTCAAACGGCCTCTATAATGATGGTATGACCTACAGTGAGAGCTTTCTCTCAGTGCGGCTTCTTCCTCATACAAGGTCACGGAGCGTGGAGCTGGAGTAGCTGGTTAAATCCCAGTACATTTTGGCACGATGATATGTTCCAGACCAGGGATTCAACATTTCCCATCATGTATGTGACAGTTTGTGTCAATGTTTGAAAAGTACAGTGCCAAGATATAGGGTGCATCTTCTCAATACTCTAAAGAGGCTTCCTCTCCTTTTCCACCTTTCTCTCATCAGCCCTGACCTAACAGAACTGGCCATGTGACAGCAGAATCCCCTGACAGGCCTAACAGTCCAATACCATGAGGTGACTGGAGTGTCTCTCAAGCTACCACTAAATAAATGGAGGGCAGCTCAATGTATGGTGACCTAGTTATTTTCCATCATTGAATGTGGCATCCTCACCGTCTCCTCTGACGGAGCCTCGTCACTGACAAAGGACACGCGGAAGTTTGTGCAGAGGAGCGTGCCAAAGACGCCCCGCTGGGACAGGTCGTCCTGGGTGTACTTGAGCACGGTGCTGGCGCTGCAGAACACCACCTCCCCTGGGAAACACACACACACACACACATTAACCTTTTGTGCAACTTATTATGACAAGGGAAACATTAATAAGGAGTGCACACAAACTAAAAACAAATTAAAAACCTAACTTATGAAAGCATTCAACACCCAATACCCCTTGGTGCATCAGTTAAACAAAACTCGTTGACACAAAAGAACAGGCTAAATTCTCTCTAAGACATGTTGACATTACTTTTTCCCAAACAAATACATTTCTTCAAATATAATTCAAATAATAAAGCATAGAACTACTCATTAGTCATGTGCAAATACCTGGTAACAAGTCAGGATGTTTCTCTTGTCTTGAGGATTCCTTTTCTGACTTGATTTCCTGTTTATAAAACGAGGGCAAGATTAGCCTGCATCTGGAGGTTGGTACTCAAAGATGAGAATGAGAAAAAGTAAATGAAATTAGAGAGAATTTTTCACCAAGGAATGTGTCGATAATGTAAACAATTAAAGGGACACTTCACGTTTCCAGTTCACCTTACAATCGTGTGGGCATGTGAAAACAGTGTTCTGTAGATCAAAAGCTAGGTCTCGCTAGTTTGAGGATTTCACCCTGAGTGACATATTTGGGGGTAATCACATGCTTTTTCAAAACTACAAGGAGCTTTAGGCTGGATGAGTGAGGTTATTGTTTCTGAATTAGCTACTGCCTGGTTTGTTTACATCCATAAACACAGCGCTAACGTTAACATCTATAACTTGTGTTTACTAACTTAGTTTAGACGAGCCTCCATGGCTGGCTGGGAGGCGCAAAGCACTATGGGTGTTGTAGGAGTTCATCATTCGGACATACATATTACTTCCTGATCCGATAAAAGGCTTTTTCTTGCTTATTTGCTTGAAGTCTGTGGTGAGGGCATTGTCAGATCATGACATAGGCTAGGCCTAGCTGTTTAAAATGCCTCCTTTTGTTTAAACAGCTGCTACAGTATGTCATGGGCTGACAATGCCTTTACCACATACTTATTTCTTAGGACAACCATTTTCAAACTTAAAGCCACATAACTGTAGCCTTAAATGTCATGTGGCCATAACTGTCATGACCTGCTGTTCAACCATGATCGTTAAGAGTTGCCCTGAGTTTGTCATTGAATACTTCAACCTACCTAGAACAAGATCAGCCTAATCTGATTTTTGCCTTGTGAACAGGGTAATCCAGTTTTGAAATTCCAGTTCTGAGTGAAACGGAACAAAGATAAGGCTAGCCTAATTTTAAATAGCCTTAGCTATGCTGCTAGTCCCCCTGAGACTGACACTTCTGGCTTGACAGAGGAAGTGAATTATTTCAGTGTGAATGTGCAAACTTCTGTGAAGCACTACCATTTGTAACAAGTGTACAGTAATCATGTTGTCCATCATGAATTATGTAGCACCCCTCCTTGTGTGAATTGGTGACAAATCAGGTAACAAAAGTTACCTGAATGTGTACGGCTTATTTGATTAATTATCCAATTTGCTTCTTACAACCAATTGTGTTTATTTGAAGGCAGTCCACAGTCCTCTTTGCAGCTAAACATCATAATAGCATGCAACGACACAAGATGAATCGAGTAATTAATACCCTCATCATAGCCTATTAATAACAGATAGGACCAAGCTGAAGCTTCTGAACATGTTTAATAATCATGTTATGATTATTATTAGGCTTATTATACACTATTATAAACTAATATTGTTTTAAAAGACACTGAGTCTGGCCAACGGCCACTAATGAGCTGCTCTTGCTAGCCTACATCCACCTAGGATGAAACTCACCCAGAGGACATGAATGTAGTCAGAAGGTATACTATAGTATGAATAATCTGTCAAACAAAGGGGTTTATCAGTGTTTGGGTCAAGCATGTATATAAATCAGACCATTTAGGCTTCGATACCACATTCAGTTAAGTACGGCCAGTTAAGTACGGCTAAATACGACCACTTGATGGTAAGGTTATGATGACTGCAAGGCATGTTTATTCTCATGCAGTCTCATGAGAATAAACATGCCTTGCAGTCATCAGGATTCTCATGAGAATTCAACCATCAACCCTACTAGTAGAGACAAACTATATGTTCTGCTATGACCCTTCTCAGAGGCTGTTCCCACACAACACATTTGTCTCAATCCTCATAGGACATTGGGGATTCCCATACCGGATGGAAATACTATGATATCACATGGGGTACATTTCTAACACAAACACAAACTATTGTTTGATAATGCAATACATACATTTTGTTTGACTCTAACGGATATATTGCAGAGACAGCTCTTTCTCAAGCGCAACATTGTTGCAACGAGTGTTGCATCCTGTCTGAAAGACTCGTCATTAATTCAGAAACTACACAGTTGCATGAAATACACTGAAAAGTGTCCCATTCAGTTCGGCGATCGTAGGCCTATAGCCAAAGAAAGGTTCCAGTCAAAACATGACAACAATATCCGGAAAAAACAGATCCGTGAAATGCCTTTGCCATAGCCATGAACCCACGCCCTGTCAAACATGTTACAAACATGGTTAGCAAACAGTTAGCATTTATGCTAGTCAGTATCTGAGTGAAGTGCTGGGAATTTTTTATTTTTTTTTATCTTAGTCCACAAACACTCTGATATTTTTACAAAACATAGCCTATTCATTTCATGAAACGTACCTCTGGCGTGACATAGGAAACAAACGACGGTTTGGCAGTTTTCCCACCCCCGCTTCCCAAACTCAACATTTTGTCAACTTCCACTGCTTCGCTCCAGCCGAGTGGAAATCAGGAGGAGGAGACGAGATGAACCTGCATTGACACATGACCGCGTCCATGTGGCGTTCCCATTGGCTGCTTTTAAAGCAATTCTCATGTTCTCAATGAATCTCGCGCTTCCATTGGCTGCCGGTGATGTTACTCCCTCCCCATCCCGCTATCGGACAGCAGGGGACGACACTAACATTATAAAAGCACAATCAGCCACTTCTTGAGTTACCGCGGAGTGTGGAGGACAGGGCGGTGTTCATATCAAGTATCTCTTTTACAGACTTGGGGTGGAGACAGTGAGCTCACAGAAACACACCCCTCGCCAACAACGTTCGCAAGAAATGTATAATAATAATAATAATAATAATAAGAATGCATTTATTTTGTATAGCGCTTTTCTCAGTAGTCAAATACACTATATTCCATGGAGAGAACAAGAAATAAAAAGTTAAACAAAAGCACAGTAAATAAAACAATAATAAAAAATAGTTACAGATTAAAAGCAAGTTTAAAGGACGAGTTTTGAGGGGTCTTTAATGTGGTTTGGGAGAGTGTTCCATAGAATGGGGGTTGCAGTGGAGGAAGCCCAGTATAGATGTTTGGGGGAAATAGTTAAAAATGAAAAAGCAAAATGTTCTGAGAGATAAACTCTAAGCTCCGACAGGACAGACAGTGTCTCGTAGCTTGCGACTTAATTCAACATGAATGCCCTTACCTGTTTCGGCATCACTTATCCCAGTTTTGAAAATATCCATGTACTCTCCATCATCTGAGATTTTCTCCAGGCCAACGAAATATCCACCGCTCATTACCTGAAGCCACGGTGGAAAACTCCAAACATGGCACTCTGTATTTGGAGTTTTCCACCGTGGCTTCGGGTAATGAGGGGTATAACGTTTATTTGTATGGATATTAAGCAGCCTTTTGGATATTTTGCTGGGCCGGAGAAAATCTCTGATAAACATTACTCTGAAAGGTCTACGATTAAACAATGGAAAGTGCGTATTAGATCAGGCTCTTCCTCCAAAGTGAACAGCCAGAGAATAAGGAAACATCAGAGGTGTGCTGCCATGATGCCAATAGTGACTTTGAAAGAACAACAGACTTCAAATACTCAAAGTTTTAAATCAGAGGCAAATCTAACACAGTGCATCATTACCCAGTCAGTATCATTCCTAGCTTCAAGTATGATGACCGCAGCATCACGGTATGGGGATACTGAGTAGTTAAGTATCAAGAGGAAAATGGACAAATAAATTGACCCTTCAGTCTATACACCTCTGAACCCTACAATATTGTTGCTGGTACTGTTGGTCATTACTGTGCTATGAGTGTTGCTATTGTTTTTGTCCCCCCCCCCCAGTTGTGTAGGAAATGATTCAAATTATATGAAACCATAAATGATTGCTCTAATTTGATGTATTAGTGTTCAATATGGATATTTGCATATCCATACCCCCCCCCCCCCCCCCCCCCCCATCTTATGATGACTGATGGATAGATGATTCACTTACTCAAACAAATGTATTTGTTGTAAGTCGCTTTGGATAAAGGAGTCTGCTAAATGCCATGAATGTAAATGTAAATGTCCATTTCCTAAGTGTGAGACTGTGGTGGAACAATAGCAAGCAGAGTCCACAAAGGAAAAAAAGCTCACATCACAGCAGTCCTTCATTCAAGAAATGTCTTTATTCTGCCCATTGTAAAGCAGAGGTACTTTGACAGAGGCTGACAGGCATCAAAGAATGGATCTACATTAAACCGCAATTACAACATCAAAGTTATACTCCCTCCCTCCCCAGTTACCATTTTTTTTGTTAAATTTTTTTTTATTATAGATTATTCAAATGACCTATGCAGCATTAAACCAAGATAAAGGGCAAGCCATTAAAGCCATTAGCCATTATTAAAACCAAAATGTTAAAAGCCATAATACAATAACAAAAATCTGAACACGGCCATGCTTTCTTCAATAAATCAAACACTTTTTGATCTATTGCAAGATTATAGGTATATTTTCATATATATTAGAGCTACGTTTAGGAATAACTGCACTACGAACACAAACATCTCAGGAATCAGTGTATTCTTCAGAAATGCAGTACGACAATGCCACAGGGACCTGTGAACAATTGTAGCCTTTGGACAAGACCATAGCGTTACACCTATGAATATGGTTTCCTTTTAAGTGCATAACACATTTAAAAAGAAACCGTATTCAAATTTACAGCCAAGGAAAAATAAAACAATTGACGACCGAATCATGTGCTTCACAACGGGTACAAACTAACAGCCAAAACCTCTGAATGCAAATAGAAAATGCATGCATGCATGTAGGCATTGACATTTAACCCAGGTTTTTTTTCCTGATCCATTTATACAACTGTAACAAACAAATAGATCTCGCTCTTTTTTTTCTTTTTTTTTGATTTTAATAACAAGAGGAATGTCTTTCCCCAAAATAAAAAAAAATAAAACAAATCCTGAAAGTAGTAGCAGAAAGCCTTTGTCATGTATACTTCTACTTGAGAAGCATATAGGGTAAAAATGGTTTTAGCTAGGATAGGCTTAGGTCCGAACCACAGGTCAGATCAATCTATAGCTAAAACGTTACACCTTGGACTAATTTGGTTTCTGCAGTACCCAGTGCAGCTGCAGTCATACAGGTATACTCATTGCTTTACAACACTAGGCTGAATATGACACTGGATGTGAGCCACTACACCAGAGGCAGAACAATCCAGCTGTTAATAGCAGTGACAGAGGTACATATAGACTACTTTAAATTAAAAAGAGGGAGGAGGGGGGTATTGGTGGGTCCTAGTAGCTGTCATAATCCTTCTTGTCCTTCTTTCCCTCGCCTTCAAAGCCGTCTGTCCCATCACTGTTGTCCCGGCGACGCTTGCGGTTGTTGCGCACGTTGAAGCGGGGGTTCATCTGGGGCAGTGGGTCCATGCCCAAAACCTTGTGGATCTGCCGGAACGCTAGTAGCCTCAGAGCAAACTGGAGAAAGACAAGAGGTTTCAGACTGATACCAATGCTCATACTGAACGGCCTGTGTGATATGCACAAGGTTTCTAAAGTCATCTGTTGTCCGCGTCTCCTGTGACTATCGTCTGCTTCTCTTTATCTGACTCATCTGCTTCTCACTTCAAACTGTCGCTCGAGCCTCGTCCCACTGGCATCTGTCTCTTCTGACTGCATCTCATTTGACTGTGTATTTACTTAACCTTTTATTTAAGCAGGGAGTCACATTGAGACCAAGGTCCTCAATCAATTTTTGTAATTTTCCAAGCAGCACCAGAACAACCAACTGTAATGTATTTTGTAGATGGTTCCAGCAGTAAGGTGCATCAAAACTAAAAGTGTATTTACCCAATTCAGTGGAGACCTAAGAAACCTTGAGTCAACCAACCCTGAAAATTAGTTTGGTAACTTATGTTCTTATATTTACAATAACGAGTTTAGGTAAGCCAGGAGCTTATGCAGCAGGGCTTTGTACACAAAAAGAGAGTACTGCTGCGATATACAGAACTTCAACAAGGTCCAGCCGACCTTCTGATAAAGGATGCAATGATGTGTTAAAACTCTCTCCTGTGATAAAGTGACGGGTGCTATTGTAGATGGCTTCCAAAGTTTAAGAGTAGTGGCTGCTGCATTCTGGTAGATGACATCATCATAATCAAGCACTGTCATGTATGGTATGTATGCCAGTCTGCATCTCATCTGAATCACTCCTGCCAGCTCACCACCCTCTACCTCCTACTCCAAGTACCTGGGCACTTGAGGTTATGTCCTCTCTCTGCTGTTCTTCCATCGCTGTCAGGGTGTCTGTTGGATTCTTCTCACATGGATCCACCAACCCTGGTCCGCCTGAAGAAACAAACAAAACACCAATGAGCAAGTAATACACAAGGCTGAAAGACATATCATTAACCATACACATAAGAAACACATCCCTAGAAACACAACAAGAAAACAAGAAACACGCCTACCTCAAGAGAAATGTCAGGATAAAATCTAATTTCAAAATGTATTCAGAATGCAGTGCATTCAGTTTGAACTCATTAACCCCCCCCCAACATAAAATAATGTTTTTATTTGCCTCTTCTCAGACAATAACAATTCAGTCAGGTGTGAAATCTCTGTAGCTCTAACTGGTTAGCAAATAAAACACTTTATATACACTCTATATAGTGGGGATGGGATGCATGGATCTTCTGAGCCGAGAGCTACAACAAAATTAAAAAAGAGAATGATAAATTATAATTTGTCAATAATATTTGTAGATTTTTGCTCATCTTAAGTAACCAATAACTGTGCTTTCAATTAATTTCCCCCAAGATTTACTGATAGTGTCTTACCAGGAAGAAGAATCCCAGAGGAAATACATTCAAAGACTCGTCTCAGTGCGTCGCCTGGGCTCAGAGGTCCAGAGGCACTGCTGATGGCCTTCTCAACCAGCAGCTCCATGGCCTGGAGAGGAGTCAGTAAAGCAGAGTCACATCGCTGAACCCACTGGCCTTTATACCCCAGTGAAGGGGAAGGGATTCCAGTCACTTTACAGGCATTAGAGATGAAAGTGTGGAGAGTTTGTGTATGTCATATACACTCACCGGCCACTTTATTAGGTACACCTGTTCAACTGCTCGGTAACGCAAATATCTAATCAGCCAATCACATGACAGCAACTCAATGCATTTAGACATGTAGACATGGTCGAGACGACCTGCTGAAGTTCAAACCGAGCATCAGAATGGGGAAGAAAGGTGATTGAGGTGACTTTGAACGTGGCATGGTTGTTGGTGCCAGACGGGCTGGTCTGAGTATTTCAGAAACTGCTGATCTACTGGGAGAGAATGGTCAGAAAGAGAGAAAATATCCAGTGAGCGGCAGTTCCCTGGGCGAAAATGCCTTGTTGATGCCAGAGGTCAGAGGAGAATAGCCAGACTGGTTCGAGATGATAGAAAGGCAACAGTAACTCAAATAACCACTCGTTACAACCAAGGTATGCAGTAGACCATCTCTGAACTTATTGTCATGTTCAAGAAATGATGATGTGAGCTTTGTTGAACCTTGAAGCAGGTGGGCTACAAAAGGTCCAATCCAGTACTAGCAAGGTGTACCTAATAAAGTGGCCAGTGAGTGTATAAGGCATGGTGTGTAGATGGTTAGACAGTTTTATAGCACATTGGCTTGGTAATGAGAAATATTGCACTAGAGATTTCACTCGGATGCTCATTGAAGAGAATGAGGAGGCAGTGACAATGCAAACAGCTCAATTCACAAAAAACATCCTTTTAGAAACTCTAAAACTCCTAAAGTGTATTCATTTTATGTCTCCAGATGTTTCAAATATAAATTGAGGTCTTCTGTAGTGTTATTATAGTATCATAATTGTGAGCATTATTGACATTTTTTGAGTTCTGACTGGAAAATTTTAACTGGGACCAATGGTTGGCTCTCACCATACTCAGCTAGAAGCCACAGCAAGTTTCAAAGCAAGTAGGAAAATACGATTCATTTACGATTTAAAAAGGGTCCAGCATGTAGATTTTAGCTTTAAAATAGCGCTAAATGACCACAATAAATCGGTAGCCATCAAGGAATGAGATCACATGATGAAGAATATTCAGTGAAGTGATGTATAAGTCCAAATGTAGTGTTTTGTAAAATCAAGTGTCTTGTAGGACATTTGCCTTTACCTGCCTATATGGTTTGTTTACAATGATATGCACATGTTTGGCGCTTTTAGAAAACAACATGTTTTCAAAATGTCAATGTGGCCAGCAGGGGCAGCAACATGCAAAACTGCATGCTCTAAATGTTACTTTGCAAAAATTCTCCAGTAATATGTGCAGGCACAGCCTCAGATGACATAGTCGCTACACTAACTGCTTCTGCATGTCTTTTTTGGGGTCTCTGGAGCAGTTGTCCACGTTGTCACTGCTGCTCCATTCTCCGCAATTACAAGCTTCTGTCGGGTGTGTCCGGTGCAGTAAGTTTCTTGTCCCAAGCCAATGCACTAAACAAACCTGTCTGTAAACATGAGCATGCCTTAGAAGTCAAAATATTCCAAAAGTAATTTTTAATGTCCATGAAACATTGCATACTGAGTGGCTGCAGGTGCATGTCTCTCTGCCTGTACGACTGGTTGGCAGGTACTCACCCAGCTGGGAAAAGCAGACCAGGTGGGAACTCGCTGACAGAGGTCACGTAGGATACGAATAATAATCACACAGGATTGAAGTCCATTGGCTCTAGCCTTTGATGCAATAAAGTCAAGTTTAGTGACAAGAGCAAAAACAAGCAACAGCATACAACAAAATGGGTCTGTCAAAGAGGTCCAAACACTACTGTACATAATGGAAGCTTGTGATAGGTTTGAAAAGTGTCATGGCCATAATTGTTTGGAATCAGCTGCCATTCCCAGCAGTATTTTACCTCATCGTTAGTAAGGGAGTTCAAAGTTTGCAAGATGCACAAGAAAAGAGCATTTCCTTATCATCTTATAAACCCTGACCTCAGGTTGTTCAGGTATTTCACAAACAGGTACTTTAAGTACAAGAGTTCCGTTTGAAAGGATAGCTTAGGGACTGAAAGAGTCGAGGAAATCTGCTTTACTTTGCCTGTGCTTTTGCTTGACCAGCAGTGTCACAGTAAACTAATCAGATGTTCCTTTTCTCTCAATCCCTATTCTACAAAAAGTAAATCACAAAATACAAAACGCTCAACATGAAAGCTCTTATTGATGACACTCTTATGCAAAGATACTCTGCAGCCTTATGGAATCATGTTTTTTTAAACTAAAAATACATTCTTGTATTGTGCAAAATTAAAAAGGGGAATACAAGGATGCCAATTTAAGACCAGAAAATGTATATTTATTCTAAAATTAAAACTATCAAGAAAATATAGATTTAAAAAGTGTTTTTCTGGTCAAACATATCATTACAGGTGGCATCCTTGAATATTTTTCTCTTTCAAATAATAATTTATTATATCAGGTAATTCTTTAGAATTCAAATGAAATTCAAAACAAAAGAAAAAGACTGCATCTCATAAGGCTACAATAAGAAAGTAAAATGATGTTCCGAACCTGGAACCACTTAGCGTGGCGCAGAGCAGCCAGAGCGTCAAGGCATTTTTGCCTGTCCAAGACGTCCGCTGGGTCTTTCACCATACCCGAGGTTACATCTAAAAATGGATTCGAATTGTCAAAATGGTGGTGAGGAACGGGTGTTTGACCAGGTCAGCAAGACTGGCGAGAACAAACACATTGCCACACATACCAAGTGTTTCCCCAGGTTAACGGTTGTCTTGGTTCTCTGCCAAATGAATCAATGCAGGGCTGTGAAGCCTAACATCTGTCCAAAACCTCTAGTGGTTTGGATGTAGTGTCATGGATGTAGTATCGCATTGTATAAAATGTAAGGTTATTTTCACTTGTAAAAAGGCAAAATGTGAATGGGACCAGTGGTGTATTGCCGGCCAAACCTTAGAGAAGAGAAGCTGTATGAATGATAAAACCAGTCAAAAGGACTTTGAAAAAGTATACTAGGTGTCTTAACTTTTGCCAATATCATTGAATTTGATCATATAAAAAATATGAATGAGTACTGTGTATGCTGCTAGAAATGTTACAAAATTAAATAAAAGGTAAATCTCATGAAATCTCTAAAAATATTATACAAGTTTTTTTTGTTTTTGTTTATATCAATATTATGCCAATTTAGTAGTCATTTTCAGTATTTGTTTGGGAGCTAGTCTCATTTACTGAGAAAATCTTGGTGGGACAGAGTAAGGTTCCAATGGGTCATGGTTATTAGTATGAACATGGCACTGGTAACAGAAAAACAAAAGAAAAGAGAAATCATGAGAAATCCAGGGGTGTACTAATGACTGATTGGGTGTGACCTGCTCACAGTGGCATGGCAATGGTAGGTGTGGCAAAGTGTTTGGGGTGGTGGGAAACCTTGGTCAAAAATCCTTCCGGAGCTGGGTGGGCAGTACAAAACCTCTGACGGAGACAGGTTATTGGAAGATGTTTTTTTTTTCTTTTCCCCCCCCCTTTCCTTTTTTTTTTTTTTTTTTTTTTTTTTTTTTTTTAAAAGAGAGGGCTTTGGGTTGGACTTGTAAGAATAGCTACGGATACATGGAGGCAGCGATGCGTGCTGGAAAGGAAAAAACATGGAAGCTCCCAGCAAAAGAAGGGGGTTAGGACATCACTGCATGCATACCTGGCGTCAGTAGGTTTGAATAAAAACCCAACAGTCATTGCATACCGATGGCTGTACCCAGGTCCAACCAAAGATTCCTCTGTCAGCCTTCCTCCCTGAAGCTTACTAATACTCCCCTAAGGATACCGCGTGAGATTAAGGTGTAAATGCCACACACACACACACACACACACACACACACACACACACCTCCATAAGTATTGGAAAGAGGCATTGAGCATCAAATCTTCTTTTAGCTCTACACTCCCAACAGTTTGGATTTGAAAGTACAGTAGACAGTACACCATTTTTTCAACATACCTAATTCAGGGCTCCAAAGGTATTGGAAAAAAAACATAATGTCCAAATAAAGTATTCATGGTTAGTATTTGGTCGACACGCAATAACTGGCTGAAGTCTGTGACTCCTTGACCCCACCAGATGCTGGGGATATTCTCTGGTGATGCTCTGCCAGGCCTGTCCTGCAGCTTCTTCAGTTGTTGTTTGTTTTGAGTTTTTTTTGTGCCTAAAATCTTATCATGAAATGCATGTTCAATTAAGATTGAAATCTGAAGATTTACTTGTCCAGTCAAGAACTTTCCACTTTTTGGCCCTGAAAAACTCCCTTGTTGCTATGGCAATATGTTTGGGGTGATTTAAGCACCATCTAATGAATTTGGAGGTATTTGCTTGTACTCGAGCAGACAAAATGTTTCTGCACACAGAATACATTCTGCTGCTGCGGTCAGCAGTAACATCTTAAATTACGACAAGTTAGCCAGTTCTTGTGGCAGCCCAAACTATAGCACCCCCTCCACCATGTTTCACAGATGAGGTGGTATGGTGTAAATCTTGGGCAGATCTTTTTTTCACCAACTTTCCTCTCGCAATCTTTCTGGTACATGACAATATTCATCTTATCTGTCCACAGGACCATTTTGGGTAGGTTTCTGATCGATTTTTCAGCCTAATAATGGCTTCCTTCACTTTCATTGACACCTCTTCGGTCCTCATGTTGATAGATACCAATAGCAGACTCCAAAGGCAAATGTAAAGCTGTAAATGTAAAATGTAAACAAGAAACACCTGGCAAGCAATTGTCCAATACCTTTGGTGCTCTGAAATAGGGGGCTTATGTATAAAAAAAGGTTGTAATTTCTAAATGGTGAAACCAATCGAAAAAAAGAAAAGAAAAGAAAACATTGAATTAAAGCTGAGAATCTACACCTCATAGTAAATGCTTCATTTCAAATCTAAAATGTTGGAGTATAGAGCCAAAAGAAGACAGAATTCTTCCTCATTCCAATACTTGGAGGACACTGTATATACATAGCCCATTTCATGATGGCCATAACTCATTCCACTTCATGCCAGATTATTTTTAACATTCACTTTGACCTCTCGATTGTTGATGTATACAAAAGACAATGGTTGATGTATTATCAAAAGGGCCTTCATATCTGTTTTTTGTTTCTATTCACAGAATAATGATTTAAAAGGATTGAGCCCAATCTTTGTCATAGGCTTTAGATGTGGAGGAGGACACTGATTCACTCAGGGGAGCTTTCGGTGTGGAGGACACTGATTCACTCAGGGGAGCACTTCTGAACAGGGACCTCAGCATGGTGAACGTCTCACCACCAGACAAAAGTAAGATTTGTTTCCTGTGGGGACATGTGACCCAACTTATTGTTCCTGTCTGTGGCCGGGAACTATTTTTCTACTGTTCATCCCGAGCCGAACCTCAACTTGAGAAACAGGCGTGCAATTTGAACCTTCACGCAAATCTCCTATTGACTATACACATGATAATCTGATTTATGCCAAATTTCTTGTTATGCGCACATTTCTCAAATTATGATTCAGCTCCCCCATTCCCTCCCAAATGTGCCTCAAATAATTGATTCAATTGTCTTTGTGGGCGCCTGCAGAAAATTAGGTTGTCACTGATGCTATTCACAGCTAAGAGAGAAACGAATGACCCAGTGGGATGGGTTTATCGTTGTGGTGTGGAAACAGAATCCCCTGGAACACAGGAAACAAAAATGAATCTTACCTGGGACTAAACTACACTTGACACAATGCAAACACAGATCATGCTTTGTTTTTAGGGCCAGCCTTGAGAGCACTGGAGAAGAGTTACAGAGCGGAAGCCTAAGAGCAACGCTGCTGGCACCTGAGGACACCCTTCACCAGGAGTGCTGAGCTCACCATGCTTGGAAGGCCTGAATGAAATAAAAAATACCTTTCATGAATAAAAAAAAAAGTCTCATAATTAAAAACTCTCTTACTAGGCACCAGTCTTAAATCAATTGAAGGATGGTTGATCTGCCTTTACAAAAAATGTCCACAAAAATACTGCAGGAAAAAAAATTCTTATGAATCAACACACTGAAAAGAAAAAAAAACACAAAAGTACTCTAACCAACAGTAAAAAATAAATAAATAAAAATAAATAAATAAATGAATGTGGGAGCTAAAGTGGAATTCACATCCAAAGGCTTTTGAAGGCATAATAAGAAGAACACTGTTTCATGATGGGCAGCTTCTCATGACAAAGCTCCAGCACTTGCCTGGTTGATGGAAAATTTAAATAAGTGTCTAAATGGTGACACACTATGCATGGGAGAGCCAGACGCACATTAAAGCTACGACCATCTGTACTCTTTTCAAATCACTGTCTTCCTCTTGAAGTGCCAGCAGGGTGGGGCTCTTAAGGACACAAATCAACATAGGAAAATTGATCTCATAGGTAAGAAGGCAAAGAGAGAAAGAGGGTGGAAAGGGAAGGGGTTGCGGTGTCTTTCCAACCTCCGTCCCGTGTATTCTCCTCTCGGATGATGGGCGACGTCAGCGTGATGGTCACTTGCATCTGGGGCTCGGCGCCAGAGGTCAGAATGATGGCTGCCTCTTGGACAGAACCTTTGACTTCATATTTCTCTGGTGTTACCAACTAAAAAACAAAATGACAGAGTTAAGGTGCTTTAACAAGGATGTGACCTCTTACAGACTTGCTTAAGAAATCAAAATGGTAGATACTGGGTTGGGAAATGTTTAAGAAATGTCCTCAACCTCTTTCCCAATCATTACAGTAGTGTATAAAACATGTAAAAGACTGAAGAGTGGAGAGGGTGGGCTGGTACCGTTAACTGCTTGGGGAGGTGCTCCACTATGCGGGTCAGCAGGTTCTCGGTGGGCTTATCAGAGCAGAGGAGGACCAGGTTGACGTTCTTGTCTCCGCGGAGGAGCAGTCCTTTAGCCAGGACACCTACCCTCATCACACCTTTAAGTGCTCTGCAGAGGAAACAGAGTAAGGAAACCCCCTATCAGCTACCCTATGTTGTAGTTCAGACAAACACTGCATGCCCTCTGGAAACAGTGATGCTTTATTAGGGGTCTAAGCAGAAAAGCTGCGCAGAACCCTAGTCATTGTCAGCGTTGTCCATCATTGTTATCATTCCCCTGCATCCGCCGTTTTGGAAATAACTTTTACATGGTAATTGCAGAGGAGCTTGCAAAGTGGCATGATGGTAAAGGGCCCTAGGCCACATAAAGTCATGTCATCTGGCCATAAGGTGGTGCAACACCATGCAATTGGTCTGTCTCTTCACAAGGAATACATTTTCCTGAAGGACCCATAACTTCCACCATGATGGATTTTCAGCATAAACAACATGGCCGCTCTGAACCAATGAACTTTGAGGTTGTATCCTATTATTTACATGCTTAAAAATCAGACATGGTGAGGTGCATCAATACCAAACGTTTGCCTAACAATGTTCTTATTGGTCACATGGAGGCGTTATAACAGGCACATATGTATGTTTTGATCTGTTTGACTTAGAGTCATGACATTTGGCACTGATGGTCAGGGGTGTGTGCACCTAACCCCTAGGGTATGATTGTTTGACCACAGGATGTAGCTACGAGTTAAGAGTTTTTGGCTTTTAGCAGCCATGTTGTTTTAGCTAATCTAATGTCATTTTACATGGAAAGACCTTTGCCCATAGACCATGTATACCAAATTGCATGCAGTTCCCCAAAGCAGCTTTGGAGGAGAAGATGTTCGAAGTCTGCTACAACATAAAAGACAACCGAATACATCATGAGCATTTCTCAGACTTTTCAAAATGACAGGAAACGCTAACAAAACAGTGTTCTGTGGTTGCCCTGTGAAATATGCTGGGCGAACCTGTGGCTTAGACCCCGGCCAAAGTACTCTTTGCAGCTTTAAGTGTTATGATGTGTTATGTGTTATGTGTTATGATGTTGCCACGAGAAGTTGAATGACTTCACTCAAGCAAGACTCACTATTAATTCCATTAGCACACAAGCATGGCAGTGCAACATGATCAATAAGGCTGGTCTTCAAGTCGGCTAGTTATCTCTGCCAGAGGTCGTCCAGCTATTTCATGGCTGTGTCATGTAGCGGAGTCTACCTTTAAATTCCTGAAGAAGTGCATACCTTTCTGGTACTTACTTGCTACATACCAAATGTAACACAATGGTAAAACCAAAGAAACAGGTCATAACTTAAATTACAGTCTCACCATGGTAAGATAACATACCAGAGAAATGATCACTCAATGGCTCATGCCACTTACCGGTCTTTGGGGATCTCCTTCTTGTCCTTCTCCTCCTCCTGCACCTTCTCTTGATCGGTGATGATGTCAGACACCAGTTTGAGGGCGCGCTCTGTGATGGACACAATCTTCTGGATGGCCTGGAGCTCGTCCTCTGAGGGGTAGATGGCCGCGTGCTTGGTCATCACATAGCGGTCGTCTGAAGAGTCGGGTCGACGTGGAGGCTACAACAAACAGGGGTCCAACACAGTTAAACATGTTGATCATCTTTCCCTGTTAGAAGTATTTAGGTACTTTAAAAATATGGAAAAATACATCTTACAATTTCTATTACTTCTAATGGGAAAGATAGCATAACTGTGGCTTGGTAAGACCTTTGATAAGTGTCATTTTGACATACACTTCACTCCTTAAGCGTAGAGAAGAAAAACTGTTGTCATGTTTGTGTGGATGAAAATGTATGTCAAATACATTTCTGTTGCAATAAGTTGTTTTTTTGTTCGCAATTACAATTCAGATAAGAGTGCTTCTCTTTTAACCAGTCAACAGTGCCAACAGATTACTATAGTTGCAATTGCATTGAAATGCAAGTACAGCCAAGGATGCTGTCGCTATCTACAGTATGCACACGACCAACATTGAGACCAATACAAGTGCATTCTATCGTTTACAACGCAACAGTTTAAGCGCACATTGTGCAAATTATTGTGTGCACATCACTAGACAGAAGGATGGTACTAAAGCAAGAACAGCTCAGTGAGAGAATGGACATCTTGAGCGCTTACAACAGGTCCCTGCGGCTGAGGGATGGGCATGCCAGGCCGGACCCCCAGCAGCCCTGGGGGTCCTGGGGGGCCCTGGGGGTACCCTCCGTCTGGCATCCTACGCCTGTCATCCCAGTGGTGGTCCTCCTCCATGCGTCTCCAGTACATGTCCTCTTCGTAACGCCTGTAAACAAACACAGACAGATGGGATCTGGATGCATGTGAGAATTAAACACTAGAGGGCGCTCTCCCCTAAATCAACAGTGATTAAACGGGGAGCACCATGGAGTTTACTTTATTAATCTTCTGTGATTTGAGTTGGTGTAAATCAAATGACGGTGATTCACTGCCACCTGCTGTGCTGGAGTGTTGAATCAACTCAGCTCCAGTGTCTCAGGTCAGCTATGACCATAACAATTTCAGGCCAATTTCAAACCTTTCTTTTTAAAGTGAAATTCTTGAGAAATTAGTATTTAAACAGCTAAATGATTACCTAAATTTCAGCTGTATATTTGAGAAGTTTCAATCTGGCTTTCGTCCTCAACACAGCACTAAGACAGCGCTAGTTAAAGTTGTAAATGACCTGAGAATGAACATAGATGACAAGAAACTCTCAATATTAGTACTTCTGTTCAGCCTCTATATGCTGCCACTGGGAAATATCATCAGAGGATAGGATTAATTTTCATAGCTATGCTGATACACAACTGTATATATCTCTATCACCCAATGATATCAGCCCTATTGATAAACTGGTTCAATGCATTGCTCGTATAAACTTGTGGATGTCACATAATTTCTTGCAATTGAACAAACATAAGACAGAGGTTTTAATTATCGGAGCAAAGGTCCAGAAAGAGATAGTGTGCACCAACTTAAAATCCCTGGCACAAAACACCAAACCCCTAGCAAAAAATCTTGGTGTGCTTCTAGACCCTGATTTGTATCTCACATCAGTAATCTCACTAAAACCGCCTTTTATTACCTTAGAAATATTGCTAAAGTGCAACCGTTTCTCTCAGGCAGACACAGAGACTTATGCATGCTTTTATCACTAGCAGGCTTGATTACTGCAATGCTCTCCTTTCTGGTCTACCTAAGAACGCTATAAATAAGCTACAGATCATTCAGAATGCAGCAGCACATGTACTGACCAAGAAGGAAAGCACACATCTCATCTGTCCTAAAGTCCCTTCATTGTCTGTCAGTTTTAGAACAGATTTTAAGATAATTTTATTGGTGTTCAAATCACTCAATGGACTAGCGCCCGAATACTTGTCAGACATGCTTTTAATATATGCTCCCTCTTGATCGCTCAGGTCCACGGGCACAGGCCTTTTAGTTGTGGGTGAGGACAAAGAACTACGGGGAGGCGGCATTTAGTGTCTATGGTCCTCGCCTCTGGAACAGCCTGCCAGAGGAGCTGAGGGCGTCACAATCTGTAAACACCTTTAAAAGAAATCTTAAGACATACCTTTTTATTTTAGCATTCTCTTAATCCATCTTATTTTAATCTACCCTTTTCTACCGTGCTACACTGGTCTCTCTGTTCTACCATGTTTCTTATTTCCTATACTATAATTTCCTTATATTACCACTTATTTTCACTGTATTATTGTATTTCCTTATATTACTGTTTATTTTCACTGTATTATTGTATCATTATATTGTTAAAGCATCTTGTATTGCAATTTTGCACGAAAGGCGCTATATAAATATATTATATAGCGACTGATTTGATGTGTTGATCTACTTGGCTGATGCAATCCCAACTCATGGGAAGTCCCACCCTAGTTGACTACATGTTGCCTCTCATGCAGTCACTACGATGCATGTACACCTAGGTTAGGGATCACATCTCTGATCCTTTTAGAGGGAGAGGATACCGTAAAGACCTGGGGTAGGGGGGATTCAGAACTGGATACCTCATCTCCATTCTCCAGCGCTCCTCTTCCTCCCTCCTCCTCCAGTACTCCTCCTTCTGCATCTGCTTCCTCATCTTCTCCTCCTGAATCTTGCGAGCCCGGATACTGGGCTTCACCTCTACCTGTAGTTCTGGGTTCACCTTTTTCTGGAACAAGAACAATTCTTTATTAGACCAAAATGCCAAAGACAAAACTCAATCCACAGAGTGTGTTAAAAGCCAACATCAATTAATCATCTCATCAATAGTTATTGAGAGAACAATGGGTTCAAATAGACTACAAATGCTAAAAAAAGGTGTCAGCATTGACCGAAAAGATTCTAAATAAAAACACAAATACAAAATCTACTTGGTCTAAATACATATGCATTTTGATGCATCTTGCTTTTTTGTGCTTTTTTAACATGCTCAAAAATCAGCTCTTTCCCCCCTCTCCCCTGATGATCTCCTTGATTCCAAAACTGATCACATCCAAGCGGGCAACCACCTGCCCCCACGATCCCATCGCATCCCCCTTTCTCCAATCCATTTCCAAAGACCTCCTTCCATTCCTTACCCCCATAATCAATTCCTCTCCATCCACAGGGTCTGTCCCAGCTGCCTTTAAGACAGCCAGAGTCAAGCCTCTTCAACAAACCAACTTGACCCGTCTGCTGTCCATAACTACAGACTGGTATCCCTTCTCATCTAAAATCCTTGAACGTGCTGTCTCTAACCAAATGTCTCACTACCTCCTTGACTGAGACAGCTCTCCTTGCTGTCACGGAGGCCCTCCACTCTGCTCGAGCCTCCTCCCTCTCCTCTGTTCTCATTCTTCTGGGCATGTCTGCTGCATTCGACACAGTAAACCACCCGATCCTTCTCTCCACCCTCTCAGAACTGGGCATCTCCGGGTCTGCACTCTCCTGGTTTGCATCCTACCTGGCCGATCGCTCTTACCAGGTGAAGTGGAAAGAGTCGCTGTCCTCTTCACGCACCCTCACCACTGGGGTCCCCCTGGGCTCCGTCCTAGGGCCCTTACTGCTCTTCCTTTATACCAAATCTCATGGCTCTGTAATTTCCTCACATGGTTTCTCCTACCACTGCTACGCAGACACCCCCTCTGACTCACAGGTGGCAACACGTCTCTGCGTGTCTTGCAGACATTTCTGCTTGGATGTCAGCCCACCACCTCAAGCTCAACCTTAACAAGACTGAGCTGCTCTTCCTCCCTGGGAAAGCCTGCCCTCTCCAAGACTTCTCCATCATAGTACAAAACTCTACTGTGACCTCCCAGACAGCCAAGAATCTTGGGGTGATCCTTGACAACCACTTATCCTGTCACAGCGACAGCACGCTCCTGTAGATTGTTCCTCTACAACATCAGAAGGATATGTCCATTCCTCATGAGAGAAGCAGCATAACTCTTGGTCCACACACTTGTGATCTCCCGCCTTGATGACTGCAACGCACTCTTAGTCGGGTTCCCACGCCTCCGCCATCAGACCTCTACAGCTCATCCAGAATGCTGCTGCCCATCTGGTGTTCAATCTCCCCGAGTTCGCACCCTTCACTGGCTCCCGGTAGCTGCTCGCATCAGTCCCGCGACTCGGTCACAGCTTTTTACTGTCCTGGCGCCCCTCTGGTGGAATGAGCTTCCCGCTGCTGTCAGGACTGCAGAGTCTTCCGCCGTAGAATGAAGACCCATCTCTCCAGGCTTAACTGTCCCTCCTAAAGACCTCTTCATCCCCACTACCCCCCTGTACAGCTTCTCTACTGCCAATGGTCCCTTGTCCTAGCATAGATTTATATTTCTTATGAAGACTGATGGATAGACGATTCACTTAGACAAATATATTTGTTGTAAGTTGCTTTGGATAAAGGCGTCTGCTAAATGCCAAAAATGTAATGTAAATCACTGCTTTAGAGAAAACCCATTAAAAATGTAATTCCCCAACCTTATACTGCAGGCGGTGTCTTCTTCCCTTCAAATGCATCTCCTTGGCATTTGGATCGTTAAAGCTACATTCGCAGAGCTTGCAATGGAACCGGATGACCTTGCCTTCATCATTGCGTACCTAAAAAACAAAAAAATAATTTTACACAAATACTGAGTACACAAATACAAATACGGCCTCTGAAGCTAGTCTGAATTCTCATTCAACATGGAAATGTTCAAAAAGTACCTCTTCCACATAATCGTGCCCAACAGGTTGGACATCACTCTGCAGGGCAGCCAGGGTGGACGCAGACAGCGAATCAGAGGTCTCAACCTTTGTCTCCGGAGTCTGGGTAGCCAATGAGGGTGGTGGAGGTTTGGCTGCCTCCACCTTGGCTTCATCCAGTTTCCCAGTAGTCTGCAATTTGTTTCCTCCTGCAGTGGAGGAATTCAATAATGATGAGGAATTGTTGAGTTCCCTATGAACTGCAGCTTATGTTGAACAGATGTCTCATAGTTGGTGAAAAGATGAAAGCGAGGAAATCTTCATCCTATTTTCAGTGGAAACTAGATCATAAATTCTATGAAAAGAATGTGGTATCGCATTCTATTTGATACCACATTATATGCTACAACCAAAATCATGTTTATATGACCCCATGAAATTAGGTTGAAATGATGTTTGTGTCTCTCTCATTAATTAAAAACGGACAGAGGGCAACACTGGATCTGGATTAAATGTTTTTTAGTTTTTTTTAAAAACAACACAGGTTCTAAATGTAGATAGATAAATAGGTACGTTCTTGATCCAAGGGGAAATTAAAGCATTACAGCAAATTAAGGCATTACATTAGCATTACTGACTGGTTAAGGTACAAATCATAAATATCACAATAATATTCCACAATGGTGTACATACAGGAATGCTATGTAAGGCTATTGAATTTGGAGCCGCTTTCTCATACCAGGGTAGTGAGGACAGAGGGGCTTTCACACGTATGAGACGACAAAACAAGTAGACATTGTCATTTTGGGGTGTGAAATACGGGCTACGTTCCAATTCTCTACCCTTTTCCCCAGTGTGTTCACTCATTCACATCTCCAGCAGTCATGGATTTAAAAAGGAGTATGCTCCATGGCCAAAATCAGAAATCGCTTTTAATGAAATTACACAATTATATCAGAGGTGTATTGTACAAAAGATTGACTAATATATTCATAAAACGTTATTAGAGCCCGACCGAAACTGGATTTTTTCCCCTTTACAGAATTTCTTTAGCACAGTCTTCATTAAAAGAAAACAATGGCAAAAACATGCTCTCAATGATGATTAGGCAAAAATCTGTGTCTCAATAATGACCTGAAATTATCTCCATTGATAAAATAAGTAAATGTTGCTCTATTTATGTGCAAAGTTACTTGCACCAAATGAGAATTTCACATGTTCAGTGCACAGTGCGTTGTTCGCTGTTGTGACAGTTTGATTATTTTACTGATTTTTAAACATTTTTTATTTGTTACTCATAGTATATTTCATTTACAAAAACATACACAGTGAAAGCATTCTTAAAACATACTGTTAGAATACCCCCTGCACTTTCTGGTTGTCATTCACTGCCATTTCCAGGCATGGTTTATTTCAGCCACTCCCCCTCCCCAAGATGAACTTCATCAAAGTGGTCAATTCTGCTCTCTTCATAAGGGTAACCAAACCTGCGTCGTGCAGTCCAAGCTGATACGGTTGATTGGAACTACACACCCAATCTGCTTGTGACAAGTTTGCTTGAATGTCAGACTCTGAAATTCATGGATACAAGCTAGCCATGTTAACTGGTAAAATAAATGATTGGTAAATATGTTCTGTGTTCTCCTTATGCCAATTAACTCTTGTTCAGTCAACATCCTTTTAGTTAGTAAGTGTGCTAATTGACTGCAGTCCAAAGAGCTAACATCAGTTTGCTCAATTAAGCCACTTCAGTAGGTACTCCAGTAACAGCAAACACCAATAGTTTATTCATTAATAAAAATTCTTATGTATACATTTTGCTCTGGAAAAACCCAATTAAAAACAGACTGACTCACATCTTTGGTGTTGTATCAGTGCATTATGGGAGGAGTGTGCCGATACAGATATTTCTGTAAAAGGCTATCATCGGCCGATAATATCCCATGCTCCTACATACATCTGTCAGGCTCTAAATATTATCATATGCTAAAACATCGTAAATTATCACTGATACATGTACAGTAATGGCAAGAAGAGGATGGTGTTAAGTGATGGCCAACAGCATTTTACACTCATCACAGGTTCTTGAGGTCCTCTAGAAGTCCTTCTCAATAATGCCAATCCCACAGTGGCAGGTTGTAGTGCAGGAAGCACATTTTCTCCCTTTAGAAAGCTCCGCCTGTCCTCATTTGGCTCCACCACTCAAGAGGGTTGCCTTTCTTCCTGTCAATCACAGGCTCTTTTAGGTAATGCTCCAGCTCCAGCTCTTCCCCCCCCCCCCAGGTATCTCTGGATGAGCCTGTGAAGTCAGCAGGGTATCAGAGACTGTCTCCTGTTCCTCCACTTTAGGCCTTTCCGGTCCTCCCTCCTCAGTGTTGATTGCTGATGGTGTTGTGGTAGTTGCCTGCATAATCTTCTGTCTCTTCCCAAAGCCAGACTTTGGCTTGGTTTATACTCTCGTTTGACAGGAGGCTCTCTTTGCAGTGTAGGTCGAGTATGCATGCCAGCACCATCTCTTCTGTTGCCATCTTGGAAAACCTTTTCTCCAGGCTCTCCAGCATCGTTTTTAAGGTCTGGATTCCTGTACTGGTTGGTCCTTGACTCCAGCAGACGCTTCAGCACAGCCACAGGGTATACTGCATGAGGCAGAGGATTCCGCTTTGCTCATTTCTAGTGTATATTAAGGGTCAAGGTGTCCATCAGGTCTGATGCTACATCCCACTCTTCTGCACTTCAACATGTAAAGGGCCTGTGGCCACTTATATACACAGCTCTCTTCTGCTCCAGCCTCTGGAGCATGTGCAGGGATGAGTTCCACCTGGTTGGCACTGCTTGAATGATGGAATGTTGTGGGACACCAACCTCCTCCTGGATGGCAGAGTCGTTGCTGTGCAACAAACATTCAGTTGAGTTTTGCCAGTATGTCCCCCATTACTCTGAGAGCTGAGGCCATCATTAATGATAAGCTGCAGATCAAGTCTTCACCAGTCTCATCCCTTTGACCATGTTGGCACCACTGTCTGTCAGCACCAGCAACCCACGCTTAGTCTCAATATCCCACTCAAGCATCTTCAGGAACATCTGCCTGATGTACTCAGACATGGCCTTTGCATTAAGGAAAACTTGGACTCTCTTCCAATTCCTGTCAATGAAATGAGCAGTCAAGCTCACCAGTGCTTCAGTTGACCCTGACAAACAATCTGTAGTAAAAGCGATGCTGCTTCATGTCTCTGTTGAAAATAGAAGTTGCTTCACCTTTACAACAACTTTTTTTCACCCATCATGTCAGTGCGGAAAAAACATTTCAACCATCAAAGTGTGGCTGGGCTCTGGCTTCGACATTAACCTTTACCCACCAGTACCCTCTACCACGGCAAATGGTTGGATTATCAACTCCATAAATCACACTGTCCATCTCTTTTGATCTCGGATCAGTTGTGGAAAATGAGTCTCGCTCCCATCTGTGCCTCATCATATGTTTCCTTATGTTGCCCACAAATTGCTTAGATTTTTTGGCTGGATTTGCTGGACCCCTTGCTGACAAACCCATCGGAAAATACAGAAATGAGGGAGATTCATTTAGTATCCATTAAAGCTGTATAGAAGCAAACTATCATGACTTAGTTTGCATTATTATCATTTGTATGTGTTATATACACTCGCCAAACACATTATTAGGAACACTAAACTAATACTGGGTAGGGCCTCCCTTTGCTCTCAACAGCCTCAATTCTTCATGGCATTGATTCCACAAGATGTTGGAAACATTGCTTTGAGATTCTGGTGCGTGATCACATAATTGCATCATGCAATTCCTGCATTTTCTTCAGGTGCACATTCAAGCTGTGAATCTCCCGTTCTACCACATCCCAAAGGTGTTCTATTGGATTCAGATCTGGTGGCTGGGAAGGCCACTAAACTCATTGTCATGTTTATGAAACCAGTTTGAGATTACTTTTTCTTTGTGACATGGTGCATTATCATGCCCATTAGAAAATGGGTAAATTGTGGCCATGAAGGGATGCACATGGTCAGCAACAATACTCGATTGATTGGTATTAACGGGCCCAAAGTGTGCCAAAAAACATTCCCCACACCATTACACAACTTCCACCATGAGAAGGTGTACAGGTGTTCCTAATAAAGTACTCGATTGAGTGAGTGATATACATAATATATACATACACACACAGTGCATTGTCTTACAATCTGTAACTAAACTAGCATAACATGTAATCATAACACATCTAATTCAGCTCCTTTATTTAATGTCTGACATCATTCTCAATCAACATAATTTGTAACTGCCTAGGCATGGAATTTATTCAAAGCAATATCTAGCTAACAGTGAATGGGTAGGTTGCTTATACATGCAATTCATTAGCCACGCAACAGGCACACTTGACCTGAGATTTGAGTTGACCGGCTATTATTATTACTACTGTCCATCTAGCTGCCTCCCTGAAACATGCCATCTTTAGCTATATCTTGCTGCTAATACAGGCATAATGAGCAGAGATGCTTATTGATTAGCTACCACTCTTGCTAAAAGTAGCTAGATACCTAGCAATGATTTGCAGTATAACCCTCAGGTGTGATTAGCAAGATGTTTTTATTGTCACAGGCCTAAGCCCTTCTGCCTTTAATCTCAGTTTGGTTGTCAGCTTCATATTGGCATGCACCAAGCACAGAGCTCAGCAACACAACTCTAGCCCAGGTTAAGCCATTCCTTTTCACAAGAATTTCATCAGTGAGGATGTTTCACGTCAAAAGCCATTTCAATGGGGGATGGGCAGTTACCATAAGATTAAAGGTTCTACGCTTTTCAAATAGATTCTCAAAAACGTTTTGCTGCAAATCCACAACAACTTGCGTCTTTGGTGTTTTGGTCAACAGTATCAAATATTCTATCCCAAACATGCAAAACCAAACAGCACTGTTAAATCACTTTTAAGACAACTACATCTTGTATGGTTATATCCACTCAAGAGACTCCCACCTTCCCACCCAACCCCTTCAACATAACAGCTCCCTTACCAACAAAGTTGATCTTGGGGGTGTTGACTTTCTTGACAGCTGGGGTGGAGCCAGCAGAGGAGACACCGCTGGCGGTAGGGCTCTTGCCTAGAGCGGCCACGGTGCTGCTGCCCATGGTGACAGACTTCAGGTAGGCGGAGTTGGGGGGGGCTGAGGAGGAAGAAGAGAAGGGCAGAGAGGAGGAGGAGGCGGTGGTGTTGGAGCTGCTCAGGGTGGAGCCGGGGGTCTTGCTGGGGGCAGCTGTGGTGGAGGTGGGGGTCTGGGTGACCACGCTGGGCTCAGTAGAGGGGATGGGCTTGCCCAGTTTGGTGTGGAGCTTCACGACCTAGAGTCAGAATCAGAGCATTTAGACAGTGCTAGGAGACACAAGCCATGTTACTGTGCTCATTACATCGTGAACATGAGGGAACTGATCAGTGTGTGAAATTACTCTGGAAAAGAGGGTGCACATCACAGTGAGGCTCAGGCCAAAACCTCAACCAACACCTACCACCAAAGATATCACTAGATGTGACATTTGCAGATTGTAGTTAATACACTGGAGCTGACACAACACACCACTTTGATGTGTTCAGAATTCATAACTTTTATTCCTTTAAAGTTTCCATGTAACCATTCCAATTTTAATTTCCAGACATCTCTGGGTATCTAAAAAGTGCATTTTTGATTGACAGTTGGTCTCATGAGTCCACGTTCTTTCCTAAGTTCAATGTTTACCAATTTTTAGGCAGCCTACACATGTGGATATCTGAAGCATTTTTGTTTGCAATTGGATGCTACTACATTTTTGGTGATTGACTTTGGAGCTAGCTGTGTAAAATGATTAGCAAAACAGGTTTGTTTTTCTAGCTAGCAAAAGTTGCTAAGTACAACACTGTGCTCTCTCAAACAACAAGACAACTTCAACTACATCATTTTCCGAACAGTCTTGCTGCATTTTACTTCAACATTTTACACGGCCAGTTTCATTTAGTCTGGGCTGTTATCTGCCAAGAGCAGTCACTGTGTGCACTGCTAGTGCTGGTTAAAACCTAAACAAATGATATAATGGTTTATTTGATTGAGTTTAGTTGATTGAGTACTTTGTCGTCATTGGTTTATTACAATCATCGGGTGACGCAGTGTGAGGACCCAATACCACACCCAAGGAAAACAATCTACAATTCAAACTGGCATCATACTTCTCACAATTTCCGTGTTAATTCAACCTCAGTACGTAAACACCATATAAAACACTGGAAAATCTGGGTTGACTACATGGCCCCTTTCAACATTGAAACAGTTTATATTTTCTAGACTTAACATCCCTACTACTGAGCATTTGACATGCCATGGGAGGATTAACATTGGACATGGACACGGCACTACAGGACACTGGAGAATCAGATACTGGCCAGATGAGAGATGTGAGACTGAGGGCCATTGGTGATTGTGACCAGACACAATGGGCCTGATTCCAATCAGATGATTTTCTCCCTTCCTTTTCTCCCATATCCATAACATACATGAAACATGAAAGCATTCTGATAGGATTTCTATTATGGCAAAGCACGAGCCACTACCATATCAACACCCATGCAGTCTTCAAGGAGTAAAGAGTAATCAAGGAATCAAAAGGGGGTGGGATGTCAGCTTGGAATCCACTAAGTAGCCTACTCTGGCACAAAATGGCTGCTGTGCATCACAAACACGGGGAAAGCTACAGTTGTGGTGGACTAGTTTACTTTAATAGTGCTTGTTCCAGTGACTACCAAAGAAACCAAGGTAGTCATCAGGCAATGACCATGCAAATACACACCAGGCAAATCAGGACAGCAAACTTTGTAAGTCGCTTTGTATAAAGGCGTCTGCTAAATGCCATAAATGTAATGTAATGTAAATGTAAACTGAAGTGTAACCACTAAAACAGGACCAATATAAATCATCACTCCTACCTTCTGGTGCTTGGCCCCTCGTATGTGTGCAGCGTAGGCGTCGGCGCCGGTACAGGACACGTCACAGAGCTCACAGCGGAGCTGATTCTGGGTGCCGCGGGCCGAGCCAGCACCGCCGCCGCCACTGCTGCTGGTGCTGCTGCTCTGGGACACCTTCAGAGCAGCCTCCTTCTTCTTGTGTTTCTGGCCCTCCAGGTGCTCCTTGTACGTCTAGGGGAGGAGGGAAAGGTGGGAAACACGCTTTAGATCCTCACCAGCTCATTACCCGTGGTGGTGATGGATCATGCTGCTGGGAGGCTCTCACCAAAACGTGTTTCTCAGAAAACTAACCTCGTCTCCTGGCTATTGCTGCATGCCGCCTGGTAAAGCAATTACAACAAATCTGGCCGAAGGGAGTGAATCCCTCAATTATTTTTCGGAGCCAATCACACGATAATGAGGTATGGCTTTCCTCCCATTTCAGAAATTAATATACACTAACAAAGCAATTGTACATAATTGAAAATACTGACTACAAACCTGAAATGGAGCAGACTCAACTAAATCTTCAGAAATCTCCATGTTACATGTATCACAGGAGCTCAACTGTTCTAACGGCACAGATGCGGCTAATTCATGGGAGGTTCGAAGTGGAATATAAACTACATTTCGGTGGAAGATTCTCCCACCATAGGCCACCTTGAACATTGTTATACCAGAGCCTTTAAGACTGAAGAATAGATAGATGAATGAAAAGTAAAACAGGAACCCAACAATAACACCCCAAGCGTCTGTGTGGTCACCTGAGGGCCAGCACAGCTGATCTTACAGACGTCACAGTAGTGGATCTGGGGGGGCTTGGGCGGCTGCTTGGGCTTCAGCTGTTTGCTCTGGAAGGGGGGCTTCTTGGTGAAGGTGCTGCCGGTCCACGCCGCTGTAGCAGCCACGGCCGCCACTGCCTGCTTCTGCTGCTGCTGCTGCTGGTAGTACGTGGAGGCTGCAGAGTACACCGCCGCCTCGTAGCCCGAGTATGAGGTACCTGGGAGAGGTAGAGAGAAGTCAATTAATATTGGGCTGGTAGCAGCAAGTTTGAATCAACAATCAAAACCACACTCCACGTCCTCACACATGGATATGTCCTACTTATCAAATAAGGTTTAAAACACAGCTATGAAATTCCACTGGATACACTAGTGACCAAAACTGGATAAACAACCGACACTCATTTAATATGAACATCACCATTATCTTAACATTGGATTTTGAAATGTCAAAACAGGGAAACTTCACAGCTCCATGTAAAAGGGTCTTTGCTCAAGCATATTGGGGAAAATCACTAGAAGATGAGGGGTAGATGAGTCATGGTGCTTACCAGAGTAGGTGACAGCATTGGTGCTATAGGTGGGGCTCTGGGAGTAGGAGGGGACTACGGAGGCTGCAGCTACAGGCTGGACGGTGGAGGACACAGGGTAGATGGAGAAGGTGGAGGTGGCAGGGCTAGGCGTAGCTGGCTTTATGGCTGTGACCTGACGAGTCTGCTGGGTCTGGGTGTATGGTGTCACACCCTGGGTGTATCCTGTTTTGGGGGCTGCAGGAGTGGGCAGCTCAGATTAGTTAAGATTTTTTGGTAGATTATACAGTATATCTACTTCAATATTAATTAAACTCAACTAATATTTGAATGCAAAGATGCACAGCAAGTTACACAACGCACATTTAACAGCATACACAAAACAAGATTTATATAGTGGAAACATTAATGACTTGGTAATCCTCAGGCATGCAATTTAAATATGGATAACAAATTACAATTTTGGAACAATGATACTAAAAATGAACTACCAGGAGGTCAATACTATGAGCATTTAATTGCATACAAATAAAGGAGTAAATAAATAAAAAAGTATTGACCTTGAAGGCTCTTCTTCCAGGTGGAGTCCCAGGGCGTGCTGAGTGTGCCTGTCTGGTAGTAGGACTCGGCCACGGTGGGTTGTGGCTGTGCAGCAGCCACCGCCCCCGTAGCTGTAGGCTGCTGGTAGTACTGCTTACTGTCATACGCTACAGCTGGAGCTGTGGAGCGCACGTACGAGTAGGTGTCCTGGAGAGGCACAGGACACGGTCAACACTTGCCCACTTGCCAACAATGTCACTTTGGCAGCTTGACAATTTCACAAAAATGAATATTGTTCAAATGCACTTAAGTATCGCTGGTGGTATGTACAGGGCTACACAATTACACAGAACAAATAGACAACAGATTTGTTGTTAGGCTTGTGTAGCTGCAACGAATAATTGAAGTTAGTTATTGAATTGTCTTTTATCTTGTTTGGGGAGGAAATTATGGGTTTCAATACATTTAGTTTGTAAGCCCCTACCCATTTCTTTCTTATAAAAAAACAAACAAAACAAAAACCAAATGTATTATGCGATCTACACTGTCACACATTCACTCGTGTTTGTCAAGGGTGTCGGAAAAGCTTTATAAATGTGTTGCTTTGTGTTAAACACAGATGACAAGTCAATAAGATTAAATATGAACTTCAATTCTTTAAGACTATTTGTCAATTAACACTGGTTGGTATACTTTCATTCCATACCACCGAAATATCGAGTCATGTCGCTAAATATGACAGAAAGATTAGATTGGGCTCGGGTTTTACTTGAGTGGATGAGAGCGGGCTGCTCAAATCTAATGTCTGCACCGATTAACTCATTGTGTGCACTGAGATAGTAGCAATAACTTTCATCACAGGTAAACTACAACATCAAATGTCATACTTGACAGCGCACACACTCCTCAGTTTTAACTGCTTGGTTTGACAGACCATTTAAGTCTAAATGTTGTAACACTACCTCAATAAAAATTATTGGAGAAAATATATTGTATCCAGAGTGTCTTTAAGGTCATGGTTGCAATAGTGAACACCTTTGACTTCTTGACACTGCCTAAAATGGCAATTTGCTTAATCAAAACACTTTTACAATAATTGGAAATGGGTGGATTTTGTGTTGCTCCCATGAGAGCAGTTATCTGGGGTGAAGCTCATTAAAAGCTGCAGGAGAGAATTTCTCTACTTCATTGAACGGTTTTCATAAAGGACACATCTGGACAACAGAGGGAGACTAAAAAGACCAACTAAGGTCCAACACCTTTTTTCAATCTGCCTTATGTAAAAAAAACTTAAATCAACTATGACATTACAGCATAAAAACGAGTGGAGATTCTCCGAAACAACTCATGAGCTACACACATGGCCTCGTGGCAGTGTTTTTACTACTATTACTCCACCTTTTCAAGCAGGCCTAAGCCCAATGTGTCTTCAGTCGGTCTCAATACAGTATGAATGCAGATAATGTTTGTGGAAATCACCACTTTTGGATATGCTTATTGTTTGCTAATCAGGAAATAACAACTAAGCATTTTGCCTATGCTCTGCTTGTCTACAGCGTGTCATGTTGCCCTGTATGTCTCCAATGTGTGACCTGTCACCACCTTTCATTATAGAAACAAACTTGGTAGCTTCGTTTTGGCTTCATTTTTCAACAAGTTACGACATGCAACAGTGGAGAAGGCCACGTCAAAGTGGCCCCAACCTTGTGGTATTTAGCCAAGGGGTTCTCACAGCCACTCTCGGCGTTGGAGAGAATCAGCCTCAGCAATATTGATCTCACACAATGGGTTGTAATTTCTTGCAGCAGGTGATTTTTTTTTGTAGATCAGTTATTCTCCAACCCTAACAGGGCAGTAGTCTTGCTGGCCGCACCGTTGGTGCCCAGCGTGATGTTGATATAAGCCCAGTTCTAGTTCTTGTCACAGGCTGCAGAGACTTGACAGTCAAGTCCCTATAGTACAGTAATTCAATCAGAAAGATGGAGGATTTATTATTCCCTTTGAATTTGTGTTGCGACTCTCAGCTGAGAAGATCCATGCATCCCATCCCCGTTGTGTAGTAGCTTGTCATGTTACCATGGATATGGTGGAGTAGATATAAGTAAGGCATTTATTTAATTTAACCAGTTAGAGCTGGAGACTTCACACGTGGCTAAATTAGAACATTTAATTAGGGCTAAATTTGACCAAACAGAAATGCCGATTCATTTGTGATTAATTCAAGGCAAACCATGCAATGAACTCACATATTTTACGATTCATGTGGATGGTACATTTCATGGCAAAAACAGCAACAAGTTTGCACCCGTTAATTTCACCAACCCAGAGAACACTTTAAGGGCCTTTGCAACCTGCCAGAAAACCATCTTGGGAAAACCCTGCCTCCTGGACGTGTTAAAACCACTGTGGGTTGTAGTTTACCTGGTAGTTCTGGGAGGTGACGGGCGGGGGCGGCGGGGGGACCTCTGGCTGGCGCTGGGCGTAGCCGTAGTCCGTGGCGGCATGGGCTGGCTGGTACCCTCCGTAGGCTGTGGCGGCGGCTGCCACGGCGACGGGCAGCGGCCTGGCTGCAGCCACGGTGGCGGCAGTGGGGGCATACGCTGCTGCCACAGTGTGGGCCGCCACGGGGGCCTGGTGCACAGTGTAGCTGGCCACGGTGGTGGGGTGGGTGTAGGCCACGCCAGCCCCCGGCTGCTGACTAGGAAAGGGGGGGACAGAAGGGCAGAGGTCAGGGGAAGGTCACACACAAGGAAAGACTCATGTTTGCGACAGCTTGGAATAAAATGACATATACAGTATATAGCCTGACAGATATCAGAGCACCAGTATTATTGGCCAATATTGGCCTTCTACAGAAATCTGTATCAGCGTCAGCCTCACATTCCGAATTGATAGAAAATCAGTAGTTTTTTCCCCAGAGCAAAACATATATATATGGATTTTTATGAATTAATAAATATACTGGCGTTTGCTGTTACTCAAGTGCCTACTGAAGTGGCTTATGTGAGCAAACTAACGTTAGCTCTTCGGAATGCAGTCAATTAGAACAGATACTAACTAAAAGGACGTTGACTGAACACGAGTTATTCGGCATACTAAGAGGAGAGAGCATATCACTCCAGTCTTAACGGCTCTGCGCTGTAAGAATTTATTGATAAATTAAACATCACCGGGTCAGTTTTTGATTTTTGGAGGGACAACAGCTGTGTATAAATAGAAGACCCATGCAATTCTGCTATGACGGATGGCTGGCAAAGAGGCATCGTCCAGTTCGGGATAAGCAGAGACAGCTACAACCAACTTCTCCGTTCTCCCAAGCAGATCAATTATTGGAAATAACAGTGGTTGGCAACCATAAAGTGCAGGGGGTATTCTAACAGTATGTTTTAAGAATGCATTTCACTGTGCATTTATGTTTTTGTAAATTAAATAACTGAGTATAACTAAAATAATTGGAGTAGGTGATCAAACTGTGTCACAAGTTAGATTGAACAGCAAATCACTGATATCAATATGCAGTGCACTGAGTTACTAGTACAAGTAGCTGTGCACAAAATGTATAGAATGTTGCTTTATTTGACAATGGAGAACATTTAAGGTCATTATTGAGATGTGGATTTTCACCTTATCAGCATTAAGCATTATTCTGCCATTGTTTCGTAAAAGAGAACTCAATAATCGTCCGATATCATTTATCTGAATTTTGCCCCCCATAAAATCGCATTGGACCCAAAAATCCAGTATTGGTCGGACTTTAACATACAGTACGTACGCACCCTGAAATAGGGGGACTATGCATAAAAGGTGTTGGTATGTGTCCATATTGGTTTCACCGTTCAGGAATTACATCAAATAAAAGTAGAGAATCTCACAGTTCAATTTCAAAATACTAACTTTTGGAGTGTAGAGCCAAAAGTAGAACAAATGCTTCACTGTCACAGTACTTAAGTAAAAATAACCCAAACTTTTTTACACATCAATGGTTATTGTGGAGATCGCCCCAGTCAGCCCAAGCCGAGCCATGTCAAAGTCTTCAGTGGCCTGCGATGTCACAAAACTGGATTTCATTTTAGACAAGAGAAATGTCAAAACATCAACACAAGATGGCTGCAAGTTTATGCTTTCAGTGTTCCAACATTTAAAATATCCCTGCTTCATGCCACAAAGGTATCTGTCTGTTCAATGTTTGCATTTGAGATTCCATGTCGAACTGGGGGGTGGTGTAGGACAGAAGATTGAAAATCCATCATACTGGCAGATTAATGCGCTAACCATGAGAGAGAGGGAGGAGGGGACTTGGATTATATTCAAAAACATAACCACTAGAGGATTTTCTGCTTTACAATATTTCAAAAGGAAGATTCTCAAATGACATACACAGCAACCACCTGCCACGTTAATTTGACAAAGACAGAAACCATTTAAAGAGAAATTCCTTCAATATTTCTGATGGCACTGATTTAGGAATGTGTTATTTGCAGCGAGATACAAGAGTCTCATCAAAAGGAATCCAGGTGTTGGGTCTGAGACAGGGGGCAAGAGTGCTGCAGAGACGATTACAAAATTCAAGAAAATCTTTGGTGTTCTCTCTCATGAGCAGTAGAGCAAAAGACGTCTCCCTGTCGGGACGTGTGCACAGACCAGGACAGAACGCCCCTAAAAACACTAAGGGCTCTCCAACTAAGCACCCACAACGCAAACATCTGAATGGCTTCTTAGACATGGGGTGGTGGGGTTTATTCAAAACAAAATAGACTGCAAATAACAGAGCAAAACACTAAATGGTGGCATCTACAGAAGAAAATAACAGAAAACAAAACCCAATACTGCAATCCCTGCTGAATTCATCCATTAAACAATATGAAAGTTGTACTTATAATAGTTCAAAAATGTGTCGAGAAGAATATTGCTCTAGTTTTTAACCGTTGGGCAATACTATTTCATACTATTGCCAAGGCTGGAGCATCAAAGAGCTCTGCATTCTGAGGGAGAGAGCATGTGTTGGAGGGAGGAGATGGAGACAGTTCGATAGATAGATGGTAGCAAAACAATTGAAATTGTTCAAGTCAAGACAAAGTTTATTGGTCATATGCACAGGATACAGTTTTAAATTGGACAATGAAATGCTTACTTTGCCAGCTTCCTCTCAGTGCAAAATTTAGCACATAAGAATAATAACACCTTTAGGTTAGACACTGTCATATGGTGGTGACCTCAACCCTTTCAGTTACTTAATGCACCTAAGGAGGGACATTATTTGTCACAGTGACTGAACAAGTGCCATCAGTATTCCTCCTATAAAGCCAAGCGCACCCAGAGGTCTGATTGCTGCTATTGGCTTTACCATAGTTTCAAATAGGCTCAAAGCCCTTCACATCTTTTTTGGTTCAACTTCTTGTTCAATGAAGCACAGTCCTACATTTACTTAATACATTTAACAAGAAATCTATTATTATATATAATATTATAAAAACTGTAAATTCTAAACATGTTAGCTATTATTTTTGCAATGTAGATAAGCTAGATTGGTTGTGTCAAAGCTCAGTCAGTGTTGAAATTAAAACCTGTGTCCCCTCCATTTCTGGGTATTAATGGCCAATATGTTTGCCTCACGCATGCATGTCTAGGCTGCAGCTTTGGAGGGGGTGCCCAGACCTTTACAGCAGGAAATATTTTGACCCTGATGCATTCGTTCACCTAAAGGCTGTAATATCTAACCGGACCCCAAAACGAAGTCCCTCATCCTCTCTACAACAAAGGCAAGTAGTCCCGTTCCCAGACACTTTCGCCTAAATGTGCCAAAGGTCTGGTGTACCAACGCGTCAAACTTGGCCTTTATTAAGCCAACAAAAACAGCACCGTAAACGACAATGCATAGCCATTGGCTTTACTTCGTATCAATCATCTCCCAGAGCACTAGCACCCCTAACGTTTCTGATTTGGAGATACGGCTCGCAGTTGTGTGATTCACTGAGATCAAATAATAACAAAATACTTCAAATCAGTAAATTCACTCCCTCTAAGGCCAGGTTTGAGTCATTGTTATTCCAGGCTTAAATGTGCTGTGCGCAATAGCCTGGGGATGAAGTTAAATGGCAAGTAATAATGTTGTCACCCAATGCAATAGGCTACCAGCTTATATTCATTGATTCCAATACATAACAAGTGTACAGTAAACATGTTATCCCCATGAATGATGTAGCGCCCCTCTATAAAAGGAGAATGATGGAGAAGCCTGTGAATGAAGCAAGACTAAAATTCATAAACTTTTTACAGTGCTTTTTACAGTGCTGTTTCCCAAATACAAATGGCTATAAACCTAGGTTACACAACTCTAGTTTCCATATTGGTATAGGCCATGTTTTGGTAATAAATTATGTTGCATAACTTCTCACAAAAATATTACTCAAATTCATTAGGCCATAAGCCTACTGCATTAGGCTACACTTCTACAGCTGCATTTGTAGCCAGACTGAAAAGTTACCGTAATGTGTAGTGCTTATTTGATTCATTATTTATATAATATATAACTTGCCTCTTACAGTTTAGCATTGACTTCTCAAAATATTGTTCCCAAATTCATAATGCTATATGCCTACGGCATTATGCTACACTCCTAGCTCTCCACTTCGCACCCTATGACGACGCGTTTAATTATCTCAAAACTCCTAAATAATCTCTATGGCGAGATGCATTTTTCCTGTAGTTGTCAAAATTGGACCAGTGTAATTTACTAAAATATCATATCTGTATGGCAAGACCCATCATTCATCCAAGTTTCATAAAAATTGTCCCAGTGGTGTCGGAGGAAAACCTTGTGACATACGAACGGACAGAGACCGTTTCATAGTCCCTCCTTAGATGTCATTGGTGGGGGACAATATTAAGTGATCTGATGGCAGAGCCAAAACCTCTCATCTGCTCTCGGCCCCTGTGCGCACACAGATCACATCTCTGCTGCTCCTGCCTCCCGACAGTCAGCCGTTACTCTGAAGTTGGCTGTAAAAAAGCAGCTTCTGACTAGTCTTACTAACTAGTGTCTGTTCTGATTCGGTTTAGCAGCTTCTATTAGGCTACAAATAAAGCTAATTACTTCTCTGGATAGATTCCCGTATTGGGCCTATCCGCTCAATACACTGTACTTACACCCGATAAGCGCAAGTGTTTTGTTTGACCTGGGGGGACGACACAACACTTTTTTTTTTTTTTTATCACACAAGGGTTAAATACTTTGTTTCAAAGATCAGCACCAACACAGACAACTGCAAAAAAAGCCATGCAGTGACGAGAATTTCGTTATTTGAACTGCAACCACAATTTGAAAGCTCAGGGCCATCTCCTTCTGTTCACAAATATACTGCCATCAACTTGAAAAGTCTAGCTCAAATCCAAATCACATCCCTGCTATCGTCAACATCCCCAAAGCTAATTCTCCTCTCTCCCAAAGTGGAATAATTTTAAAATTCCTCATTTCTGTCACACTGTGGACCCCACTGATAACTGATGGAGGCTTCAGAGGGAGGTGAAAGTGGCGTTTTTGTCCATGGGCAAGGCAGCTGACAGAGCAGAAAGTGGCATGCCCTGACTGTTAATGCCACGAAGAATAGCCTTGGCTTCCCATGAATGAGCTTTAAGCTGCAGGAAATGTGCTTGCCATGCATTTCAAAAACACTTCCAAGTACTTGCATCAAAAGAAAATTATCCCCTTCACATGCATCTAACAGCTGCTTTAGCAATAACTGAACATAATGTCCTTGATAAAAGACTGCTAAGTACAACACACCACTACCTATAGTACCCTGGTGGTGGTTACACCAGTTCTAACTAGGAAAGAAACAATAATGGTTGTTTTGAGTAAATAGTATGGTGTGTTTACAGTTAAATACAACAAAAGGTGTCACCAATGTCAACTGAAATACTATTGTTCAATTAATATTTATATCACAATACAGTAATAAGATAATGATGCATTGGCATCACAAATAACCCTATTAATCAAAGTATGTTCTGAAAGTACTGAGTGATGTGCATCATGCTGCATTATAAATGAGAATGTGTGTGTGCGCTTCTGCATCATGAAAACAATTACTTTCTACACAACACAATGTACCTGTGCATTTTAAATCAATACGTCACCATAACAACATTTTACAAATGCCTTCCTTCTTGGAGAACACCAAGGAGTCCTTGACAAATGGCTGCTGATCAGTTCTCCAAGTCGACTAGGGAGATCATTTATTGATTATCAACAATCGTGCATCATCTGTCCATTCCATATTGACTAAATTACATTTTCGTAGACTGGTCTTTACTGGAGTTAGCATTATGCCGTGAAACACTAGAATATGTAACAGGTAGAACGTATTCTACTGAAATACTGTCCAATTTGCAGCCGGAATGGGCAAAACGTATCGAATTTTACTGCATTTTCAGTTCAGGAACGGACAACGTACACTTCGAGGCCAATTCGGAATGGTATTGAAAATCTGAGCTTTTCCTTGCAACATAAGCACAACATGAGTGACACTTTGTTCCACTATTACTTCGCGACTAGCTAAAGTAAGAGCAATTTCATTTTGAAGGCAAATGTTCAGTTGCGGCCAGGACACACTGAACACCAATTTGTTTGCAAAGTAGATTGGAAAAAATAGCTCTTGCCTAGCGATATAGTTATCCAGCCATATGTCCTGATTTGACAGCCAGCTACATATTCCAACACTTCACGTATCTACAGTTGGCCACATTGGTAGAACTGCTGCATAGTTACCAGCCCCTGCCGCCCCCTCCCCCAACATGGAACACAATAGCAACCTACGAGTATCACACCGTCGTCAGGATTATCATTAACAAGGGTCGTGAGGTGATGGACCACACACTGCTGTCAATGCAAAACCTCCCTCATCTTTTGCGTTGGATCTTGTCTTACCTGTACTGCGCAGCAGCACCGTGGGTAAATCCAAAGTAGTTGCCGGTAGCCATTTTGGCATCTTCACCAAGCCGGCTGGGCACTGCAGAGGGACAGACAAGAGACATCGAGGGTAAACGCTAGGCTAGCGCTGGCTGGCTAGCTACTGTTAGCTAGCTACAGGGAAGACCCCCGCATTGCTGAAACAAGCTGAGAGGTGACCTCAAGGACACATACGACTTCAATGTATTATTACAAATCATAATCTGAAAGTCTTGGTCACGATTGGAATGAAATATTCCTGTTTTTGAACATTTACTTACCATAGGTGAAGGAGACCACTGGGCATATGGGAATCATTTGGTTCCTATTCTCTGACGAACTCTGACTCATAACCCTTCCTATTTATATGGGAAGTTCGAAGCAGGAAGTGCCGCTGTAGCGCATGCGTGGTAACGTAGTAATACATGGGTATTGTCGTTCTTGTGATATTTCTGTCAAGGTCAATATAATTTTGATTGATATAAAATATATCAATATCTGTAATAAATGGCCAGCAATATTATTTGATAAATTACACACATTTTCGGTTAGTGTTCTTTCACTAGTGTTCTGTCCCTCAAAAATACAATGGACGAGAATTTACACTTATAGATATAGCCAAATACATTACATGAACATTTCTGTCAACATTATCAAGTGCGACATTTGGAACTACAGTGATAATGAGATACTTGTGAAGTGTGTGTTTTGTGTTTGCAACTGGGATTTGACAGTAAAGGAATAAAGGCTGAGCAGCCATTGATTCTCAAGGAGTTTGCAGGATGGTGGACCCTGGTCACATTGAAATGTAGTATGCTGCTCTCACGTAAAGTAAAGTATGACATTACGTGAGAGCAGCATTACAAAAACACGAGTTTAAGCTACGTAATTTGTTTGTAAAGTCTCCTATGACAACAAAAACATAAACAACAATGTTCTCCACCAGAGGGCTTGAGGAGCGCGCCTATAGAGTTTTGCGCTCGCCTGCGCAAACGGGGAAACTTCACTTCCCACAATGCACTTAGCGACCAACCAGAGTGCTGGGGCTCATCATCATCGTCATCTTCAACACCAGCATCTCCACGCTACCCGCCGCACACATCAACCGACCCTGCTGCAGCATTAGACCCCATGTAAGACTGTTTTCTATCCTTGGATATAAATGCCATTCGTTAGGCAGATCTAATCTAGTCTGTAGCTAAATAATGGTGCTAGCCTACGGAGCCTAGCCTTTGTTCTATCTGTTCTGGAGACTTTGCTAAAGCTATCAAGCCAGGGGGCAGACAAGTGCAAGGAAAACATGTTTGTGTTTGTTACCTACTAGCGAGCTAGTACCTGTCTACCCCATGCATGTTAAACCAAACCAGCAAATTCTGCTGCTTGATTGCAGCTCATACATATTTGTCGGGATGCATATTATCACATTACAATTGTAGTACGGATGTATAGGCCACACCATATAAAGTTGGTGTTGATGATGGACAAAGTATGACAAGGCTACTTAGCTAGCAGCTATCTACTCAGCACGTTCACTTAAACGATTGAGAGGTGCAATTTCATTAGTACCATTAGAATGAGACCACATAGTTCCTGCAGTCAGTGTTGTGTAGGCATATTGTGGGACCAACTGAACCCTATTGCAAACAGTGCTCTTACAACAGGTCGACTACTGAGTTCTGCTCCCACTAAGGGGACTTGGCAGCCAGAGTGGGGCTTGAACCATAACCCTGCTGTAACAGAGCAAGGTCCTCTCTCTCACCAGGGATGGACTATGCTGCCTTGTGCCCAGTGAGCAGTGGCTCATTGACTACAACATTGTTTAGTTACTTTGTAGTCAGGACAACTACTACCATCATCATGATCAGGCTAGCTAGCTCTAGTGAATTGCTTAGAAATGGTAGAACTCAATTTGATTCTGTATGTGTAACAATTTCAAGAACAATATGTACCTCTATATTAACATGCTTTAGGCCTGTTCCCTAGACGCTGAGGTTGACATTCAGTCTGGTAAATCATGTAGGCCAGCATTTTTCAGGAGCAGGGATGTTGTCAGAAACCATTGTTGACAGTGACACTGCAGGTGGCTCTGGACAATGGCCATGGGTGGTGCTCGGACACAACACTTCATATAACTTCATGAGATGAGTATCATCGTAATGGCTTGCCAGACCGTTCGACTTAAATCAGCTATGAGTGCCCTTATCTGGTTCTACATCAAGTATCCATGTATTCACCATCTGAGATATTCATTCATCCATGAAATAAGCAATTGATGATAGATAGATAGATAGAAACTTTATTTATCCCAGGGGGAAATTCAGGTTCCAAGTAGCATACAGACATAGGGGTATCACACATAACATACACATACAACATACAACAATTGGCAGCTTAATATCCATACAAACAAACGTTATACCTGAAGCCGCGGTGGAAAACTCCAAACATGGCACTCTGCAGCTCAGGTGCATTTCCTGTGTGCAGCTAAACTAGAGGGTGATTGGCTAAACGCCATAATTGAAACCAAAGAAGCAGAAATGCAATTGAGATGCAGTGCCATGTTTGGAGTTTTCCACCGTGGCTTTGAGTATACATTTCATTTGTTTGAATTAAAGGGACACCTCACAGATTTTTAACCTCAAAATCGTTATTCAGATCACCTTACAAAAGTGTGGGCATGTAAAAACAGCTTCCAAATGCATTCTATAGATCAAAAGTTAGGTATCGCTAGTTTGAGGATTTTACCCTGAGTTGTTATTTGTGGGTAATCACGACACATAACATCACACCCCGTAGCAGGCTGGTAGGATATATTTTTAATTATACAGGCGAAATCTTACTGAGACCTGAGTCTCTTTTACAGAAGAGCCCTGTAAGAACAAGTATAGAAGGCTAGAAACAGACAGACAGAATCACAAATTGAAATATGAAATAAAAGCAGAGGGGAAAAATGGAAATCTACAAAAGAATGAATGGAGAAAAAACTGAGAAAAGAATAACAACAATGAAAAACCCTTAAATAAGCACATTAAAAAAAAAAGAAGACTCCCAACAGTTTAGATTTGAAATCAAATTACTTTGAGGTTAAAGTCGAGATTCTCAGCTTTAATTCTTAAGTTTTATTTTTTCAGACTGGTTTCACCATTTAGAAATTCCACCCCCTTTTATACATAGTCCCCCTATTTCAAGGCACCAAAAGTATTAGAAAAATGTCTTGATAGGTGTTTCTGGTTAGTCAGGTGTGTTCTGTCACGTAATTTGTGTAGGCATAAGAGGGCTGTCAATGTCTAGTATTGATTCTAGCCTTTACGTTTTACTTTGGAGTCAGCTATTGGTGTCTGTCAACATGAGGACCAAAGAGACGTCAATGAAAGTCTAGGAAGCCATTATGAGGCTGAAATATCAGAAAAATCTGAAACATACTTACCAAAATCAACAGTTTGGAACATTATTAAAAAAGAATGAAAGCACTGGTGGCTCAGCAATCGCAAACGGGCTGGTAGGCCAAGGAAGACTTCTACAGTGGATGACTGAAGAATGCTCGCTATAATTAAGAAAAAAAACTCTCCCAGAGATCAGGAACACTCTCTAGTAGATAGGTGTGAATGTGTCAGAGACTACCATCCGCAGAATATGTCACCAGCTGAACTACAAAGGCTTCACTGCAAAGTGCAAACCACTAGTTATCCAACAGGTTAGTTAGCTAAAAGCGTACCTAAAAAGCCTGCAGAGGTCTGGAAAAAGGTGTTGTGGACAGATAAGATGAATATTATCATGTACCAGAGTGATTGCAAGAGGAAAGTTTGGAGAAAAAAGGATCTGCTCAAGACTTACAGCATACCACCTCATCCTGTGAAACATGGTGCACGGGGTGTTATGTTTGGGCATGTATAGCTGTCACAAGAACTGACTAACTTGTCTTAATTGATTGTTATTGCTGACAGCAGCTGCAGAATGTGTGCTGAAGTGTACAGAAACATCAAGCAAATGCCTCCAAATTAATCTTCATCATACAGTAAGACAATGACCCCAAACATACTGCCATAGCAAAAGATTTTCAGGGCCAATAAGCGGAAAGTTCTTGACTGGCCATGTCAATCTTCAGATTTAAATTCAATTAAACATGCATTTCATTTCCCGATGATAAGATTTTAGGAAAAAATGTCCAAAAACAAAAAACAACTGAAGATGGCTGCAGTACAGGCCTGGCAGAGCCAGCATCTGGGGGGGTCAATGACTTCAGGCAGTTATTGCATGCAAAGGATTGTCGACCAAATACTAAGCATGAGTACCTTTGGAAATTATTAATAGGCAGTGTATGTGGATAACAGAAAAAAAGCAATAGATAGGAATCACATAACAAAGGACCCGCTAAAACAGTCATTTTACTTCCTGGTCTGATTTATTTAAGGTTATTTTCTAGCTTATTTGCTGAAATATTTGTTGTATTTCCTGGCTATTTAGACAACACCAACCACAAACCACTAATAACTTGCTGTTAAGTCGTGGTGACAATCAGTGTAATGTTCCTTTTATGTCGAACACTCCGGCAAGCCATTACGACAATACTTGTCGGAGCCCCAAATGTGTCCATGCACCAACATTGCTGTCTAGCAGAGTTGGTGGCTGCTGCCCATCAAAAACAATTTTGCTATAGAATACTTACTGAAAAGGCCTGTTTTAACTGGACTAAATTCAGTTTGGTATCAGAATTTAGGAATTTGCAGGTGACCCACGATATACACATTGATTTGAGCTAACCCTGATTGATGTCAAAGGTGTTGTATACAGTAAAGAGCATACATATAGGCCTATTGCTCGTTGGCCATGTGGTGGCAGTGTTGCATTTTGTACGATCTAATATATTCTTCCCTTCTCAGCAGAATGCCTAAATCAAAGGAAGTGTTGTCGACCACTTCTGGAAGTGACTCTGACAGTGAGGTGGAGACCAAGGTATGCTCCTCCGTTACCCAGGTTTCATCATGACATTTCCAAAGCTGAATAGCTTCCTGTCATAACTGATAGTTTGACGCTCACTTTAGCTCCCCTAACACATTGGTTGAAAATGGCTATGATCCTGGCATATATCTGAAGTACACTATACAAAGCCATTGGTTACATCCTAACGTTCATACAGCAACCTATTTAGACATTTTCATTATGCAAGATTAGAAAGGTGAGCTCAGCAACTGGCCTGGTAGGCCAAGGAAGACCTCTGCAGTGGATGACTGAAGAATGCTCATCATAATTATAATGAAGTAAAAAAATGTTTTTTTAAAAATGTCAGACAGGTCAGGAACACTCTCCAGAAGGTAGGCGTGGGTGTGTCAGAGACTACCATTTGCAGAAGACTTCACCAGCAGAACTACAGAGGTTACTGTAAGGTTGCAAACCATGAGTTGGCCTAAAAATACCTAAAAGAGCCTGCAGAGTTCTGGAAAAAGGTCTTGATGAGATGAAGATTAACATGTACCAGAGTGAGGGCAAGTGTGGGGGGAAAAAAGGAACTGCCCAAGATCCACAGTTTACCACCTCAGTAGAATGTTTGCTGAAGAGTACAGAAACATATTGTCTGCTCAAGTACAAGCAATTGCCTTCAAACTCATCCCATCTGAAGATGTCTTGAGTACAGGCCTGGCAGAGTATCACCAGAGAAGATAACCAGCATCTTGTAGGGTCAGTGGGTTGGACTTACAGACTTCAGGTAGTTATTGGGTGCAAATAAATGGGCGGGACTATGTACAACAAGTGTTGTTTCTAAATGATGAAACCAATATTTATACAAATACCTTCAAATAAAAGCTGACAATCTGTACTTTAAAGGTTGTAATTGGTACATACATTCTTTTACATTTAAATTAATGATATATAGACATTCATTGTTGAAGAATATTACTTAGAAATGCATTATGAGCTTAGTTTTACGGTTTTACCCCATCGCAACCTAAAATATAAGCTTGTTTTACTCAATTGTAAGCAATTATAAGCAAATAAACAATTCAATTGTAAACAAGTGTACAGTAAACATGTTGTCCCCCACAAATGGTGTAGCGTCCCTCTATAAAAGGAGAGTGATGGAATGAAGACTGGTTGTCACTGTATTACAGTGCTGTGTCCCGGTTGCACACAGAGGGGGCTTTTCTCTTGATGCGATCACCTTCTGTGATCAAAGAGAAAAAATATTTGAGCGCCATGAGGCTACCATCATACTAACTCTTATTGATATGAAATGCCAGGGCTCCAGAGTGCGACCATTTGACTTGGCTGTGCAAGTAAAAAAGAATGTTGGTCGCACCAGGTGGGAACTGCGAAAACTATCTCAGTGCTCATTGGTCTACATGATGTTTTATAACGCAAAATGTTTAATATTTATTCAGCCCTCTTAATATTCATTCACCCCTGTCATTTCCTTCTAATAGCAACCTAAGAAGCTGTGAGTGATGCTAAGCATAACATTATACATTCAACCTCAGTCAAAACATTGTTGCTCATTTTCACGTGTAGAATCGCTGCTGTTCCAAAACGATTCTCCAGTACTTTTCACCTGCTGAAGTGAAGGCCATAAGCCTACATGAAAACAAGTATTATCTGCCGATAAATGATTTGCTACCTTGATGTTGAGAAAGAAAAAGACCGACCAATCGCGCGCTGCAAGTTGTTAAGTAGTTAATAGGTTCACACCGCCATTGCAGCAGTGGTCTACCTCAATGCTGTTGCTGCAGCAGACACAAGGTGAGAAGTGCTGCCGAAAGCCACCAAAAGGTGACTTTACATGAGCTGTGAAGGATGTTTGAAAAGAGAATAAAAACATGATTTTGCCAGTCTATTACAGCAGCTCATGAATTGCAGAGATGAAGAGTGGGGATGGTTTAAATATCAGGTTATTTTAACGAGGACCAAGCAATGGGACCAACAGCAGCCTTCTCTCGTCCACTCAATGTAATAATAATAATGCATTTATTTTGTATAGCACTCTTCTCAGTACTCAAAGACACTACATTTCATGGAGAGAACAAGAATAGATAGATACATAAAAAGTAAAACAAAAGCACAGTCAGTAGAAATAACAATAAAAATAGTTAAAGACTAAAAGCAAGTTTAAAAATGTGTTTTGAGGGATTGTTGGAAGGAAGAGAGCATGCTGGATTCTTTGATGTGGTTTGGGAGTGTCCCAAAGTGAGTGGAGGCTGCCATGAAGAAAGCCCGTCCCCCCACTAAAACACTGCTCAAGTATCTTTCTATCAACAAAAACAATAAACAAATCTACTATTGACAGAAGTTGAAGTTAATTTTTTATACGTTTTTTACACGTTTGTCAAACAGCAGAGAGATGCACCACCGCTAGCTGCCTAAACCAGCTAACAGTAAGGGTTTGCAATAGGCTTATCTGTAACTATCTATCTATTGTAGCCTATCTACCAACATGACATGGAAAGCAACATACCGCCCTGTAGTATGTACAAACATCCCACCCTGTAGTATGATCTCCACTTTGTTTACTTTCTGAAGTGACAACCACTTATCCTGTGTGGCGAACATCACAGCGTCAGCACGCTCCTGTAGATTCTTCCTCGACAACATTAGAAGATACGTCCATTCTTCACCAGAGAAGCAGCAAAACTTTTGGTCCAAACACTTATCTCTCGCCTTGACTACTGCAATGCACTCTTGACCGGTCTCCCCGCTTCCACCATCAGGCCTCTGCAGCTCATCCAGAACGCTGCCGCCCGTCTGGTGTTCAATCTCCCCAAATTCTCCCATGTCACTCCCCTCCTCCGCACCCTTCACTGGCTAGCAGCTCGCAACTCGCCTATCGTGCGGCAGAGGGAACAGCCCCTCCCTACTTGCAAGCAATGGTCAGCCCCAAACCCCTGCCCAATCACTCCATTCTTCCACCTCGGCTGGCCGCCTGGCACCGCCGCCTCTACGCGGATGCAGCATATCCAATGCAGCATTGGATAAAGGCGTCTGCTAAATGCCATAAATGTAAATGTTTGTGTCATGGCGAACTGTAAAGGAGATAACTGTCAAATAGCCTTCTGTTATCCAACAGGTTACGGTCACTTTTTAAGCACTTTCTAAAAAGCACTATTCAATTTGGTTGTGTAGCTCCAGCTAGCTATAACTTCAATCAAGCTAGCCAGCGAGGATGGCAGAGGGAGGCTACAAGCACAGTTGAATCCTGGGAGTGAGTGTTGAGAAACACTAGAACTTGGCATCCTTACATGAACACTGCCCCTCTATTTCAGGCAAAGAGAAAAAGGCCAAGCGTGCCGGAGAAGCCAGCCAAGAAACAGAAGAGTGGTGAAAGCTCCCGGCCAGCTGGCTCTTCAAAGGGCGACGGCAACCATGACAACATGTTCCAGGTTGGTCCTCTCAGAGACATGGGACAGCTAATGATGTTATACCCGCTAAGCCAGCTAGTTAGCAACAGAGATGTCCAACAGTTTCCTTAAGTCAATAACCCTGGAGGTATATACTTCATCAGGTACCATAGGATTTACAGCTTCTTCGATTTAAGTGTTTAATTTCAAAATGGGATTTGCTCGCTTGTGATGTATGTGATTGGTACTTCGGGTCGTCAGTAATTTAATTTTGAACATCAACAGCCCACCCACTTGTGACTGCTCAATAGCCAATGACCAAGTTGTGTTTGACAGAGTCGGGGGTGAAGTGTGTGTGCATGCGGTGCGCATGAGTCTTGTCGAGAGACTAGGGCTGTTTTTCAAAATGCGTTCTTGCACTCTATCTAGAGCGTATAACAAGTACAGTATAGTAGGAACACAGCCTAGGTTAGGCGTAATGTTTTTTGGGGGGGGGTTTTTCATGCAAGAACAACCACAAAGAAAGAGAGACACCATTTAAAAGTAATCAGTCAATATCTCAAATGTGAATGTCTGATATCTTTGATCAAAACGGTGATATAATGACAGAAAATGTATTTCCTTTTTTTTCAGATTGGTAAAATGAAATATATCAGTGTTAGGGAATTTAAAGGCAAGGTGTTGATTGACATCCGAGAATACTATATGAATGCTGACGGCGAGATGAAACCAGGCAAGAAAGGTAATCACACAGAAAGAACACTCACTCTGCATAGTTATTAGGACAGTGATATTAGGACATGTTTTCTTCTTTTGGCTCTACACTCCAAAAGTTTGGATTTGAAGTCAGACAATTACAATAAGGTTATGTAGTTAATAGTTAAGTTAGTACACTTTTTATACACAGTGCAACTATTTCAGGGCACCAAAAGTATTTGTCGGTATTTGTTTCTCCCCTTGCCATCACTCTGGTACAGATGGAGTCAAATATATTGTGTGTGACGATGCAGCAATTGTGCACGCTTCATTTGTGCATCACAGTGAATTAAGGCAGGCTAAACCTGACCTTGTGAACACACTGACCTCGGTTGCTAGAGGGCACTAGTAAGTCTCACTTAGGCCAGTTTTCTAACTAATGCAATGCAGCTACCACTATTCTTCACACGAGGGATGGTATGGAAACTGCATTGCATGTGCTGGATTTGCACTAAACTTAATGCGTTGTAGTAAAACCAAATAAACACATTTCCACGCACTTTTTTTGCTGTGCCACTTGAATTCATTGTTGCAAACCCAATTATGGATGTGAGAGATTATTTTCCATTAAGGGGCCACTTGGTTATAGATCATCAACTGTGTTTTTCCTCTCCGCCATTCAACTTTTGTAGATTGTTGTTAGTCTCCCCAGGCCTCAGGGTAGCATTCCTGAGCAGTTTTGTTCTTCTCCATTTGCTCAGTTTGTAATAACAACCTGATCCACACAGTGTGTAATTGATTCCTATGCAAATCAGACCCTATAAAAACAAATATATTAATTCCAAAATCACATGAACTATTATTCTTACATTGAGATCAACTTATTGAGTAAATTGTTGGTGACCTTTTTGCATTTGAGAAAATTGTTGTCATAGCAAAGGGTCTGAATACTTCTGTAAATGAGGTATTTCTGTATTTCAATTGTGATACATTTGCAGACATTTCTTAAAAACGTGTTTTTGCTTTGTCATTATGGGGTATTGTATGTGGATTGATGGCAAAAACATCTATTTAATCAATTTTAAATTGAGTGAAAAGTTACATTTCATCTTGACCATTCTTACTGTATTCACTGCGTCACACCATTTATTAAAGTGTGTCTTTTTCAAATTACTTTAAGGTATTTCCTTAAACCCAGAACAATGGAGCCAGTTGAAGGATCAGATCTCAGAGGTCGACAATGCAGTAAAGAGAATATGAGCACCCTCACATGAAAAAAACAAAATCAGTTTTTTAAAAGGACTGAGTTATTTACTACTTGTCTTTTTTGCATGTGCTGTGTAATTTGTGCAGTGTGATACTGGTGTTAATGGTGTCTTTGAAATGTGTGAGTGAGATTATATTTTGTGGGTATGGTTGAATCATTCTTTGTATTAAAATGCGTAATAAAGACCAATAAGGCTCTTAAATTGTTTGTTCCATAAGTGTGTCCTCTTTTTTATTTCTCTGGATATTATGTTTCAAAAGGTACAATAAGACTGTGTACAGGCATAAGACCAATACGCCAAGTACCTGTTTCATAGTGTCCATTAGGTAAAACAATGACCCTAAACATGCTGCCATAGCAACTAGGGAATTTGTCAGGGCCAAAAAGTGTGAAGTTATTGACTGGCCAAGTCAGTCTTCTGATTTAAATCCAATTGAACATGAATTTCATTTCCTGATTATCAGATTTTAGGCAAAACGATCTCAAAACAAACAACAACTGAAGATGGTTACAGTGTCTGGTGGGGTCAATTTGTCTGAGACTTCAGACAGTTATTGCATGCAAAGGATTGTGACCCAAATACTATACATGAGTATTTTATTTGGGCATTATATGATTATCCAATACTTTTCAAGCCCTGAAATAGGGGGAGTATGTTTAAACAATGTTATACTTTCTAAATAGTGAACTCAATCTGAAAAAAAAACCCGATTGAATTAATGCTGAGAATCTCTACACTGTATTTGAGAGACAGACTGCCCAATCACTAGATGGCGCCAGTTGTCTATATATTGTTTTTGTTTTTGGAGAGTCTTTGTTACCTGGGTGACAGATCAATGGTACTTCAGCCAGCTAGTCCCTGTGGATGTGAAGAAGATGGCTGCTTTAGTGGTTGTGGAGCACACTGAATGGTTAACACTTAGCAATAGCCATAATCCGTAATTCATTAAAGCTGTTTTTGGATATATAGATTTATTTGATATGTACCCATTGATTCTTGAAGAATATTACTTAGAGATGCCCTATCATAACCCAAAATATAAGGCTGTTTTACTCCATTGTTTATAAACAACAGGAATGTAAACAAACTTTTACTTTTTTTTTTTTTTAAATACTTTTTTTTATAGCTTCAAAATATGCTTAAAACTACCATGCTGATATCACAGACTGTTAGTCTTGCATCCAGTTCTGTCAATGAGTCTGTGAATTTGAGAGTGGAAGCACTTTTCCAACCCCGTCCCTCAGTTTTATGTGGCCAAATCGACTGTTTGTTGTTTTTTCAAATTACAGATTAACGACTAAATTGGTGAGCAGTGTAACGACTAAATTGGCGAGCAATGTAAAAAAAAAAAAAAAAAAAATGATAGATTCAGACATGATAGATTCAATTTTAAAATATTTTATTCCAACCAGCTTGAAGCTAGGTATAGAGTCCCTTCATTACATATTGTGCAGACTACTTCAAAGGACCCAGAATAGTTATCCATGTATCTCGCTAGCAATAGCTAAATGGTATGGCTTATTAGTCAGGCTAGCGTCTTTGTCTCAAGAGGGTAAATTAAATCAGGACCAATTACTACTTGGTGACTACTATCACGCCATATCAGATGTCTGGAGATGCTCTGTCAAAACAATGTTTAAAGAGACAAATCAGAGAATACTTGGTACCTTAGTCTAATGAACTCATGGAAGATGTTAGGCTTATCTTTTCCATTTAAGGAATTTCAATGTGCTCATTCACTCTAGAGGTAATTGTCACTGTTCAGAGCAACAGTTGCTCAGACACTGCTTCCCATGTGGCCTAAGAGAAGGCTAATATACATTCAGTCTTATGAAAAGAACTTTGATGATTTTGTGGATTGAGAATGAAAGACCTCAAGTCATGGTAAGTTTGTTGCTTGTAAGCTACAGAATGGTTATATGTGATGCACAATGCTGCAAATTCAATCACATCCTACACAATGCATTTATTAGGCTGCCATTTCAGAAATGATCATGATTTTCACACTCTTACAAGAAGAGAATCATTTGTTTCCACTCGTAACATCTGTTGAATCATTTCAGCCGTCAAAATAATTTTTGTTGCACACGCAAGGCGTGTCCCCTTAAATCCATCTTCTAAAAAAGGGATACTCCCTTAATGCTGGAAGTGGTTTGGAGTGCCCGTCCGCATGCAGCCTGCACCTGGGAACAAGGCAGGGCCCAGCCAGGAAAGGTGGGTTTTCAGGAAACACGGCATTTCTCATTCAAAAGAAACCTTTAGGCCTATACTTTGATGGTTTTATGGATCGAGGCATGCAAAGTGTATCCTGGAACCAAAAATAAAGAGAGAGAGCGAGGCGAGACGGGTCACTGATGCCTCCGAAGCTGAAAAAGCCCCGACATCTGCTTCCATTTGAAGGCCCTGAAATAAGGCCGACCGTCGCGCCCCCGAACATCAACGGCTGTGGTTGTTGGAACCGAAGCAGCTCTTTGTCACTTGAGCCCCAGGATTCCATCGCTGGTGTTTGCTACCTCAAACTCAGGTTCAGGTTTGTTTTCCCGACATGTGAAACTGCTTGGAGAAGAGGAAGCTCATCTCTTATTGTTTGTGTCCAACTGACATTCACGGATGTAGAGAAAGAAAGGAATGAATAAAGGAGGTGTGAAAAAAAACCTCTGTTTCTGATTTGATGGATGTCTCTGTTGTTTTACGCCACAGTGGCTAATATAAAGGATCCCGTTTCCTGGAAGGAATGTGTTCCTCCATTGAGATGTGAAGCGCATATTGATTATGGGGCGTCTTGAGTTTCCTGTCCGTGACGGAGATGGTATTGGCAGGGCCGACTCGTGTTATTAACTTGCCGCCGGAGCCGGCCAATTTGTCTGAACTTTTATTATCTTAGCGATGGACAAATGATATCCGAAAGTTTACAGCCTAGAAATCACCACTGCTTTGCAGAAAGGAGATGGAATCGTTTATCTTTGGCTTGTCAGTGGTAAGAAAAAGGAACCTTTTTTTGACGGCTACAGCATGATCCATTTATAGGTGTTGGATACGTCTCGGTGAATGAGATTCCTTAAAGTTAACAGTGATTATTCAAGCTTGTTGGCAGAATAATGTAGGCCGACAATCATTCTTCCCATACAATGTAACCAATCTAGAATAAAAAAGGATTCTACAGAGGTCAGATAAGTGTAAAAGCCATAAAAAGTGGAGATAGATCAAAACCAACTTTCATTTACAATTGATGAGAATTGATAATTTAAAAAGCTGTCAAGGATTCAACAGAAAAAGGGTCTGATGAGATGCTGTTTGAGTTTGTCTAATGATCACCACCAGGACTTGAGGCGGACAAGTTCAGAAGGCAGCCTATGGAAGATTCTGTTTGATCAGACTTAGCCTCAGGGAGTCTGGTTAAAAGAATGTCTATATTAGAAAAAAACAAGGCCAAATCGTTGCTGTGAAAGAGGATGATGCTATACATTAATTGACCCCACATTGGTTTGCATTGGATGAATTAGATATCATGTGACTGTTTAATGTGGACAAGTGTGGAATTTACTGTGACAGGAAGCACTGAACAAGCCTCTGTGTCACACTGGTGTGTCAGATTCCTGCCTCCCCCAGGTCTGAGGTGTTAGTGTGATGGATAGCCTGACCACATCAATCCACTAATGCCGTGTCAGACAAGCTAGTTTTTCTAACTTCTCACCATCTGGTGTTGAAGACCTACAGTAAGCCATACTGACATTCTACAGTAAATCACAACACACACATGACTTCATCAATGGGGGAAGTAGCAGTGAATTAATATAAAGTCTATTAATTCACTAATTCTGGCACTACTATTACAACAGCTTCTACTATCACTACATCTACACTCACCGAACACTTTATTAGGAACACTATACTAATACTGGGTAGGGCCTCCCTTTGCTCTCAAACCAGCCTCAATTCTTTGTGGCATTGATCCCACAAGATGTTGGAAACATTCCTTTGAGATTCTGGTCCATGATGACATGATTGCATCCTGTAAATTTTTCAGGTGCACTTTCAAGCTGTGAATCTCCCATTCTTCCGCATCCCAAAGGTGTTCTGTTGAACTCAGATCCGGTGACTGGGAAGGCCACTGAAGAACACTGAACTCATTGTAATGTTCATGAAACCAGTTTGAGATTACTTTTTCTTTGTGACATGGTGCATTATCATGGTGCATTATCATGCCCATTAGAAAATGGGTAAATTGTGGCCATGAAGGGATGCACATGGTCAGCAACAATACTCAAATAGGCTGTGGCATTCAAGCGATGATTGATTGATATTAACGGGCCCAAAGTGTGCCAGAAAACATTCCCTACACCATTACACCACCTCCACCATGAAAAGGTGTACAGGTGTTCCTAATAAAGTGTTCAGTGAGTGTACATTCCAACACTACTAACAGTAGGTCATCATAATCTAACAGCACTACAACTGCTAACATTCTTATTACCTAACATTCTAAATTGAATTATCATGAAATCTCAACTACACACACACACACACACACACCAGTATCCATAGAGAATTACTTTTGGCTTACGTACAGCGCAGTGCATAAGCCCAGCACATTCCCCCAAGCGTGACCACACATCAGCACACAGCGGTTGCTGGGGGTGTGAGGGGTCTTGTATGTTGTTCTTAGCCCTTCGGCCCAGCGGTACATGTGGTGATTGGTGGGAGCCCCGCGTCCCAGCATGGTTCCTCACGTTGGGGGTTTCTAGACGCAGTGTCAGCGTGGCGCTGAGCCCTGCTAGCCCACAGAGAGAGAGTGAGTACGGGCCCAAAGCTACTGATCCAGAGCCCCTCTCTCTCTCTCTCTCTCTCTCCCTCTCTGTCTCTCCTTTTGTCTCTCTCCCTCTCTCTCTCCTTCTGTCTCTCTTTTTCTCTCTCTCTCTCTCTCTGTGTCTCTCCGCGGCTGCCCGCTGCTGTTGACATTGGCCCGGGGGCATGGCTGTGTGGATTGGAATGTGGTGGGCTTGTTTATCGCTGTTAGCCCCCCGACCTCCCCTTCCCCCTCACCTCTCAGCCGGGCCATGGTCGGCATGGTTGGGCCGATCCGCGAGACCCCATCCTGCCTCCCTAAGGCTCAACTGGAGGTATCAACCCCTCCGATACACACCCTGACAGACACACAAGCACCCCCATCTGTCCACAGAGACCCTGCCAAATCTGCCAAACACCTTCCAGAGCATGAACAGCTATCACAGCCATAGCCCAATGGACACCCCCCTCCACCCCTCCACACACACACACACACATCCAGGAGAAATATAGTTCTGCTTGGGGGCCTGGGGTTTATCAGCTAATAAGGCAGATTTCCCCTATTGGCTCAGCTTGCTGCACAGTAGGACAGGGAGGCTCCTGCCCTGCCTTCAGTCTCAGGGAGGCTCCCGCCCTGCCAGCTTCAGTCTCAGGGAGGCTCCCGCCCTGCCAGCTTCAGTCTCAGGGAGGCTCCTGCCCTGCCAGCTTCAATCTCAGGGATGCTGGAAGACATCTCATTTCACACTGACTGGTTAATGGTGAATCTTGTATGTGTGGAACCATTATGCAATAAGCCACACATGCCTTTCAAACAAACCAAGGCTGCCATGACACCACGCATCCACTGCCTGAGGACATAATGAAAACAGTCAGGGCTGTAAATATACTGTAATTTCAACCCCACTGTGGCCCAAAAGCAGAAAGGCCGTATAGGTGACTGAGGGACAAAGTCATGATCTTACTCTCACTGGCTAAGACGGTACATACCGAGGAGAGTATCGTTTATAGATGCCACCATGTCCCATAAATTCCATCTATAACATAGTTTGGGTGCGCAACCTTGTCCTCATCATACCGTAGAGACGCATTACAAGTGGGGAGGTCACATGTATATATATAAAATATAAAACGTTGCTGAATACACCTAAGCATGCAGCACGCTTGAGTTGCGTTCAACACATAATATGAGCTATCTGTCACCTAATTGTCGGTGAGAATTGGCTCAGGATTTGGAAAGTAAATTTCTGTTGTGCTCCAATCCTCCGCAAGACTCCATGCAGTTTCTGGGGGAAATATTCCCTGGTTAATGGAAAAAGATAAAGTCGGAATAGGGCAGTCATTATAAATTCATGGTTGTGTTATCCTGTGTTATTCAACTATTCTATTGTAAAGAGGTTTTCCCAATGACGTCTTTGCAGGTGAGACAATGTAAAAGCATTTTACAAGCATGTAACATCACCCTTTTATATTGGAGAATATGATTTGCCTCAGGTCAAAGTAAATCTATGGATTGTAAACTAAGCTTTGAACGCTGACAAAGAAACATACATTTTGCAAGTCAATCTTCAGTTAATAATTGAGCCTTGAGACACAATTTTAGAAACTGACAATCAAAGGTGTCACTCAAGTCCTGGAAAACTGCACTGAGAAATAATTTCCCCCAAGGCTAGTGATAAGTTTGAAGGTGGAGTTCTAACTGAGGTAGTCTGACAGATTACAAAGAGGATCTTCATATAGAGTTCACAGGCACAATGCTGATAGCACCAAACGCCACATACCTTTGGCATCTAATCCTTTTGTTCTGATACAGACCAAACACACCAGTCTATTTTGTAAGAAAATAATCCCCATACCACAACCCAAAAGCTATCTCTGTGCCACCGCTCTTTGGCAGGGAATGTACATGAAACCCATACAATGGGAGGCAGTGATATAATACTCAAATAAACTGTGATTTGCGGCCTAAAAAAAGAACCAGGAAATCTCTGACGTACACGGGCCCGCTCCACACACGCTAAGTCAACATGCGGTGTTTCTCCTCAGTCCGAGAACAGAGGGACATGTGGTGGATGTTTGAACAGGGATCTTGCACATCTCCCTCTCTCCATATCTGCTGTAGTGTTGAGATGTGACCCCAGGCATTCCTCAGCCAGCAGAGGCATAACGGCCTGAGACGTCATTCCAACATGTCTGAGTCTCTGTCTACGTCTGTTAGTGGGGGATTTTTTAATGGTCCAGGTGAGTTGAGTCAGGGTTTGTTTGAACGTAAAGACCATCAAAACATTTGCAGGATTGAAGTGGGTTTACAGACGTAAAGAGGTGTCGTACGCAAACATATGCAACCTATTGTAACTTGCGGTAAGCTGAAAGAGACACATTTCCACAAAGGAACTGTACAGTTCTGTGTGAAGCACAAATATGTCAAATATACACACATTCACAGTTTCACAAGAAAGAGGTCTGGAGAAGCACACCAAGGCTGCTGGCAGAGTCACTATCATACCATTTTAACCATTGATGCTTGTCCACCAGTGGCGTTTCATCATTCAGGGCCATGAGGTCCGGCCCCACCAGCAGATGGTGCTGTTGCACGAATTAAGCATTATCCTGTCATATAATTGTATCTTCATATCCTACCGTTAGAAAATCGAATACTTTTTTTTATTTATCAAAATTGGTTAATGAAACATTCACAGCTGTATTTATTTTTAGTTTAGTTTATTTTTAGTTTAGTTTATTTTCCTTGAGTATGGAAGCTCTGGAATACGTGAAATGTGCTGTTTTCGCAGCTGACTGGCTGGCTCAGTGCTACTGATTTCTATGGTAGCGGGGCCAGTCCTGTTCAACCCTTCTCTTCAATGAAATGCTATGAGTGGGGAAAATGATTGTGCGCCTGCTCAAAGTATGCCTCTCTCTCTGTTGAGTCAAAGGTTTCACCGGCCCCATAGTCCCTAGTAGTTCAAAAAGGTGCTGCAGCCAGAGAAAGATAAAATGCCTAGAGTTTACGGTTCAGCTAGCTAGCTCTATCACGTTGGAAACACTGCACTGTCTTTATTGAAATGTATTAATGAGAACAGAGGTTTTGGCCAAGACAGTCTCTCTTCTCAAAATCACCACTCCAATGACAACCTCAGAGTCTGAGAGAAATGTTGAAAAGAATTAAGACATTTACACAGAACATTATGGCCCCTGACAGGTTGAATGCACTGCGACCAACTGCGATCATGACGGGTGATATGTTTTGTTTGACTGTGGTTCCACTGGTATGCATCTGAGCATTTTTGATAGTGGCCCCACCAAAATGTTGGGGTTAAAAATGCCACTGTTATCTGAATATGTTGCTGTGGTGCAGCAAAAGGTTGACACAAAGTGAAATCGACACAGTCAATGGAAATCGTGATCCCTTGATTGGTGTACTTGATAAGTGGGAAGCTGGTTTGTTCGTATAGCAATATTGTAAGAGTTAGACTGTTAGGAAACAGGCTAATCAGGCCAACCATTTGGAACTGGTTTTCACAACACCCTGTGATGGTGAGTGATAGTTCTTGTTAAACTTAACTATCAAACCAATTAACATACAGGTTGCTATGACATGAAGATGTTAATGCTTTGTATATGAAACAGACGTCAAGTTGCTGTAAACAGTAGCCACGTAATTCAAGTTGCTCCGACAGAGTCTCGAACTTGCGAACACTGACTTGCCAACACACTTAACTGTCTCCTACAATACCCAATGTAAACCAGCTATGCTATTGAAAATCTAGCAATTCGACAGCACCGGTGGGGGTATTTGAACTTGAGGAGTGAGTTTACTATCTCAACTTGGTTACATATACTGCTTCAGACTGGGTCATAGATCAAAACACTACAAGAGCTAATGGAAAACCCAGCTCTTGGCTCAGACCACACGGCTGGACCCAGAGCATTGACTTGCTCTGCTGCCTGATACACCAAGTAAAAGATTCCTTAAACACAAAAGTTGTTAATGTCCTTTATTTTCTTACTTTTCTTCCTTCTTAATGTTTATCATAGCAGTGTCGCATCCTTGTGCATTTATATATTAATTCATTTGTGATTTTTAGCTTAGTAACATTGACTGTTGATAATTTCAGCCCTCTTGAGTAGGAGGTATATCATAGGTGAATATTAAAGTTAAAAGAATAGAAACATTTTTGAACATCTTCACTATATAGAGCATAAATCAGCCCTGGTGATTATTTCTAGCAGATGTTATTATTTCCTAAGGTTATGAAGTGTAAAACCCTGGTCAACTGTTTCCCTCCTCAATCCATCAATGTAGTTATTGAGATTGTAAGTGATTTCAAATATTTTGGGGATTTGGGAAACGTGTTGGTTTGTAAGTGAGACAAGGTAATCGAGTGCCCACATAATGGCATTTATTAACAAGAAAGGGCCCAAAGTAGCAGGCTAGACTTGCAACTCTGAACATAAGCCAAAGCAGAAATCAAAACAGGGCAATCAGTTTAGAAAGTATTCTGCTTGAAACTACAGCATTCAGCAAATATTTAACTTAAAGGTTTATTCAGTTCAAGCTATATGGAGAAATAAACTAATGAAGCCAGTTCCGTACTGTAACTGTGTACAGGTGTTGGGCTCACTACTCCTTAGCCTATGCTTTGACCAGAGTAGTTCAGGTAGTTGATGAGAAGGCAGGCAACAGTGTCTTACAGCTTGTGCTCCTTTATCCTTCCATTGGCCGCTACACATGGACCCTCAGCCGAGCAATGGTCTGCGTCTCCATGTCTTTGACTTCTGCTGCTGGCGTCTCTGCTCTCTTTGAGAGGAAAGCATGTCTGGAGACCTTGCAGGGCACAGTCGTCCACAAGGAAACTTTTCTCTACCATTATGGCCATCTCTGGGTTTCAGCAGAGACAAGATGCTTCTGCTTCTGGATCTCCTTGTCCTTGAAACATTTCTCTTTCTTCCCTAACCATTGGCCTTTGTGATAATGGTTCAATATGGTGTGATAATTTTAAATAACAAGCGGATGAGCGAAAAGGTAGTAATATAGTATTAAAAATTATATTGTATGTTATACTCCTACATAGTACTGCCCTCACGGTACCGTTAATTGCCTCCAGAGGGCAGAATGTAGGAGTATAACATCCAAGATCCTGTTATAGCCACATCCAAGGTTGGTGGAATTAATTTACAAGACAACATTATGTCCATATTGTGCTTTAAACAAAACACGTACCATGAAGAGCATAGTAGGGCGATGTAGAAATTAAGTACTATAAAACAGCTTTTCTTCAGAATGTTTTGGGTTAGCTTTGGCTTTTGCTTTCTCTGTCAAATTGTCTGCTTACCACTGATCAAAGTACACCAATCAAGGAATCGCAATTTCCATTGGCTGTGTTCCCAGAAAGGCAGGCTCGTCATTGCAAGTAGCAAAAGTTTTTCTAGCAACGTATGCCTTATTTTATATTGAGAGTAAAGCCTTTTTGTTTATGGCCTTACAGAGTGTAGCCGTTTCGTTTACAACCGTAAGGTGTAGAGCCATTTTGTCTTTAAGGTGAATAAGGCTTTATGGAGCATGGCCTTTTCCTCTATGGTCTTATGGAGTATGGCCTTTTCCTCTATGACCTCTTCATCCCCACTAACCCCTGTACAAGTTTCTCTCTTGTTTAAAAAAATAAATAAAGTAATGTAAAGTAAATCTTCCTTTTTCTAGCATTGTGACGGTCAATGGCCCCTGGTCCGAGCATTGATTACTTTTTCTTATGATGACTGATGGATAGATGATTCACTTACTTAAACAAATAATAAAGGCGTCTGCTAAATTCCATAAATGTAAATGTAATGTAAATACCTTATGGAGTATAGCCTTTTCCTCTATGGCCTTATGGAGTATAGCCTTTTCCTCTATGGCCTTATGGAGTATGGCCTTTTCCTCTATGACCTTATGGAGTATAGCCTTTTCATCTATGGCTTCATCTATGGCCGTAAGGTGTAGAGCTGTTTTGCCTACAGCTGTAAGGAGGCTTTACTGGAGGATGACAGTCTCACACCTAAGGGAGTATAGTTGTTTGATCTCAGAATACTTCCTTTTGACAACTGACTCTATCTGCTGAGAACTGAGGATATCATAAAATGGACACTCTACAGACAGAACTGTCATCAGACACCAATCACAGTAGGAACTTCACTTCAGAACAGAAGCAACCCTTGTCCAAGCCTGCACAGCAATCCTATCAGCTCTGGCTGACAAATTGGGAGAAAGCAGTGTAGTCAGTCCCACTCTACCACTGAGGTGATAGAGCCACTCCTCTGAGAACTAGCCCCAGGCAAGCATCACATCACAAATGATGTTGCAAGCCCCATTTACAGTGTTGTTTTACAGTTCACATTTCCATTTATTTTAAAATGGTTAATAAATTGAATATTTTGGACTGAAATTAACTCCTAATGACGTGGAGGGTTTTTTAATGTTCCCCCGGGAGCAGAGTCTGTGTCTGCTATGTGAAGGTGAAAGGAAGTTTAGTGGAATGTCTGCAGCATAATTTGGAGTAACAATGTTGTGTAACCGTGTTATTATTTTGTTCCAAAAAGTATTACTTTTATGATGTTGAATTCTCCCTTTTTATTTGGTCTACAGTGAACTTATAGAATGGCACTGACAAATACAGCTTTTTTCATTCAGTCAGTATTGTCTTTTCACACCTACTGTATTTAAACCAATTGATGGCATTGTATAGGATGACTTTCATGACACAGATATTCCAGTCTGAGGAGAACTTTTATGTTCAGGGATATTGATATTGTCCAAAATTAACTAGAAGTTTTAACTAGAAGTTTACATTAGTCATTATGTGTTACTGTAGGGTTACAAGAGTTAAGTAAGGCAAATCAATTCAAGAGAGGCTTAGATGGTTATAAATGTCTTAGGGGTTGAAAAGATTGACCGGAAATGTCAAAGAATTGAGCACTATCTATTCAAATGGTACATCTTTGTTAGCTTGGCCTTTTTTATGTATGTGTGCGTTACCTTGACTCCAGGAGCTGGGGGCATGCTTACAACCCCCCTCCACCCCCACAACCTTTCTCTGGGTCCTATTAACCTGTCCCTGAGAGTCTGTTTTTACATGCCTGTGTCTGTGCTGCCATGGCCTCTTTTTAAAAGGCTGGTGGAATGCTTGCCAAATGAGTTGCACCACACTGGAGATTGCTCGCTGAGGAAGAGGAAAGACACCACGGGGGGTGTCTGCTGTCCAACAAGGCAAAACACCCAGCTCCATTAGGGGGCAGGCTCCAAATATGTGCTTGTTTGGTGTTAAATATAAAAATACCAAAAAACACAAACCCTTTTAAACATTGCTCACTCTGTTTCCCTGGTACCCCTCTTTTGGATGCTTGCATTCCACTCACAGCAGGGGGATGACTAAAATGTGCTGTGATATATAGGAGGCTGGTGATGGTGACATGGGGGTTTTGGCGCTGGTTAGGTCTAGGCCACCATGTTTACGAGCCAGTATAAACCTGTGGACGCCCAGCTCTCAGCCTTCACCAACTGCTTCTTGGGGTGTGAGCTTCTGACATGAAAACTAGGTTTTGCCAATAGAAACAAGGTCATGAGTGTCATAGCCATGGATGACAACATTTTATGAGGAGTATAATTTCATCCTTGAAATAAATATCTGAAGGCAGTAATTGTGTTTTATGAGTAGTTGACTACCTCACACACATGGATGTGTCCCTGCCCTCAACTATATTTCAAGTAGAGTGGGAGCAGGATTTGAATCCTGTATTCAAGGATTTGAATTAAATGTATGTTACTATATCTCCATAAGCATTTACAGTATATAGAATATGTGTTCTCTTATTCAATCATATTGCCTCATCAGACTGAACTCATTCGATGGGAGGACTCAAGTAGTGCTTGGAGAGAGGCCAGTATATGACATAAACAATATTTGGATCCATGCTTGTTTCATGATTGTTCCCCAAAATGTCTGGTAAGTCTTTATTTTACAGTCCCCTTATTACCTGGTATTTATCTAAAAGTGACATGGTAACAGTGTAATTACAAGATTATAACCAAATTATTATTATTCTGAGTTAGGATTAGTGCTTAATTTGGACATTATATTAATCTGTCCCATTACTTTTGGTGCCCTGAAATAGGGGGACTAGGTATAAAAATTGGTGTAATTTCTGAATGGTGAAACCAACATAAGTTTGTATCCTATTTATACCAACTCATCAAAGCCCACTTTGCAGTAGCGGTGCCTTTGTTGGGAACTAACGCCGAAACTACACCAACACCAAAACAAGAGCGTACCGTCATAGGTCCGTTAACACAGTTTACAGGATGCTGCACCAAGAGCGAGACGAGATGCTCTGTTGCAAATATTGATCTGATGACAAAATAGGTTATATTTCATAAAGGGAAGCTATCTGAAAATAATTTCATCTATACTTCATAACGAGAGGCTATATTCTTGAAACCTCAACAACTGCAATTTCAATTATTTGAAGTAGCCTATAGTAGTTGCATGACTTCAAGAATTGTGTCAACACTCTAAACTGCGATAGTGAACCTTTCAGTGTGTGCAGGGTGATTTTTGCAATTTTTCTTCTTAGTTTTAGGATCATTGAGATGATTTGTGAATTTATATTTGATATGATGTGCTTATTTCTCTGTATCTATGCTTCTACAACACTTTTGCTGCCGATAAAATAGACTTGAAGCGTTAAAAACAAATGCTGCTTCAACTGTTGAATGACTTGCCACACCATTAAAGAAAGGAAATAAACTCAATTCCTAACGTGTGAAAGAACATGTGGCAGAGAAACAACAGGAAAAAAGGCTTATCTCATCGCCTCTTAATTAAGAAGCAAGAAGCTGGATTCGAGAGCACCATCATTGCCCTCGGAAGGAAATCCTTCCAGATGGGATGTTTTGACATCTTTCACAAATTGGTTTGAGACTGGCAACATGTAACATTCTGCTGAGATTTGCCAGCTATTCTCAAATTGAAGTGCATATGAAATCCAGGGCCCAGTCGAACAATGACAGATAAAATTACTTTAATTCGTTAAATGGTTTAGAAGAGTGACTCATCCTATCTGGTGGATGTTTGGACATCCTTGACCTGGTTTGCCTTGGTAACAGAAAAGCAAAAACTAAATAATTACCTTTCACTTTAAATTCATCTAATGTCATGTCAGGACCTAGAAAATCTCAAACCAATAAGATTCTTTGTTGTTTTCAAATAAAAGGAGTAAAAAGAAGAAAGAAAAGGCAACTGGAATAAAGTATATTTAAATGAAAAATACACAAAATGCCCCAGTGACTCTCTCTCCCTTTCGGGCTGAGGGACTGTCCTCTCCCACTGACTGGTAGAACATGTTCAGCACTCGGACCTGAGCCTCCTCAGGAAATAAAGCCGGCTCTGGCCCCTCTTGTACAGGACATCTGTGTTACCAGTCCAGTCCAGTTTATTGTCCAGGTGCACCCCCAGGTACTTGTAGCTCTGGATCACCTCCACGTCCTCTCCCTGGATGGAAACAGGAGACAGAGGGACCCTAGTCCTCCTAAAATCCACCACCATCTACTTTGTCTTGCTGATGTTGAGTAACAGGTGGTTCTGCTCACACCACTCAACAAAACTGTCCACCAGTCCTCTGTACTTGGTCTCCTGGCCTCCACTGACACATCCCACAATAGCAAAATCGTCCGAGAACTTCTGCAGATGGCAAGTATCTGTGTTGTGCCTGAAGTATAGAGGGTGAAGAGGAAGGGAGCCAGAACTGTCCCCTGGGGGGCGCCAGTGCTGCTCACCACCCAGTCTGATACACATCCCTGCAGCCGTACAAACTGTGGCCTGTTGGTCAGGTAGTTCGCAATCCAGGAGACATTGGGGGAGTCCACCTGCATCCTCAGCAGCTTATCTGCAAGTAGTAAGGGCTGTATGGTGTTAAATGCACTGGAGAAGTCAAAGAACATGACCCTCACAGTGGTGCCAGCCTTATCTAAATGGGAGTGAGCTCTGTGTAGCAGGTAGATGATGGCATCATCCACACCAATGTCTGCCTGGTAGGCAAACTGCAGGGGGTCCAAGGATATCTTCACACTTTGTGCTAGCACCAGTCTTTCCATGGTCTTCATGATGTGGGATGTCAAAGCTACCAGTCTATAGTCATTCAGAACACTGGGGTTCCTTTTCTTTGGTATCGGTACCAGGCAAGATATTTTCCAGACTGAGGGTCAGGTTAAAGAGGTACTGGAATACTCCACACAGTTGGTCCATGCAGACTTTGAGCACCCTCTGGCTCACACCGTCAGGGCCCGCAGATGTGGTGCGGAGTTTCCCCAGCTTTCTCTTCACTTGAGCCATGCTGATGGGGACACTGGAGTGGGTGATGGTCCGGGGGTCGTTGGCTGTGGCAGTGATGTCGGGGGGCAGAATGAGCGCTGAAGAGTTGCGCTGAAGAGTTGTGAAGTGAGGAAATGGTGGGGCTGGAGGAGGAGGGGAATGGAGGGGAGGTGTGAATGGAGTCAGAGGGGCTGGAGAGGGGAGGGAAGGGAGAGGGTACTGGATGGGACAAAGGGGTAGGTGAGAGGTGTGAATGGGTCCAGACAGGGCAGGGGGAGGGGGGGAGGCTGGTCTGGTAGCTGAGCAGGGCTGGTGGAGCTGGGGGGAGGAGAAGGAGAAGGACGGAGTGGAGAGTCGTTGGTGGAGCTGGGGGGAGGGAGACAATGAGCCCCTGAGTCAAACCTGTTGAAGAACTGGTTCAACTCGTTGGCCCTGACCAGATCTCCAACCACTTGCGGGTCGTTAGCCTGCTTGTAGCCGGTGATCTTCCTCACGCTGCTCCACACCTCTCTTTTGCTGTTGTCCTGTATGCTGTCCTCTATCTTCCGCCTGTAGGTGTTCCTGCTCTCCTTCAGCTTCTCCTTGAGCTTCCTCTGCACCCGCTTCAGTTCTTCCTTGTCACCAGACCTGAAGGCTCTCTTCTTGTCATTGAGGAGGGCCTTTAGGTCTCTTGTAATCTAAGGCTTGTTGTTGGGAAAACAATGCACACTCCTAGTAGATACGGTGTTCTCCACACAGAAGTAAATGTAGTCTGAGATGCAGTGTGAAAGACCATCAATGTCCTCCCCATGTGACTCACAGAGAACTTCCCAGTCCGTTGTCTCAAAACAGTCCTGCAGAGCCTCATCAGCCTCCTGTATCTCCTCACAGTCCTAGTGGTCACAGAGTGCTGCTGGACTAGAGGCTCATACATGGGCTTGAGGTGGACTAGGTTGTGGTCCGATCTGCCCAGGGGGGGGAGTGCTGTAGAGATGTAGGTGTCCTTTACATTAGCATATAACAGGTCCAGTGTTTTGTTCTCCCTAGTGGGGCACTTCACAAACTGGGAGAACGTTGCCAGTATTTTTGTACGCAAATCCACCAGGAATAAAAACAGTCCCCATGAGTAGTAAGACGCTGAAAAAGTAAATAAAAAGTTTAGTGTCAATGGTTATTTTGGTTAAATTCCGATGTCGGTTTTAACAAACAGTATAAAAACGACTAGAAACTACTATAAATAACTAAAAAAGACGGAGCTGCTGAAACAGGCAGTCAGCTCTACCGGCGCCGGAAGTCGATTAACTTGATTTGTGAATGACAGTATCATGTTTCCACCAATGCTGATAAGCACTGGGAAGCAACACATTTCAAGGATGTTTGTGTGTTAGTACAATGTTTAATGACTGTTGATTTTAAGGTATAATCTTAAAATCAGCAAATTCCGACTTATTTTGCAAGAACATTTCCAACATCACATTAATCACACTTGATAGGCTCTATTTTCAGCTGAGGCAAAACAGAGTCCAAACTCATGCATATCTGGCCTTGAAAATAAACAACAACAATAAACAATCAGAGCAACTCAAAGGCCAAATGTTTTTATTTTGAATGGCAAATTTATATTTATTAGAAGTATACTCATGACTAAAAATGTAATCTAAAGTAATGGGAGGATAGCCTATAAATTAAGCAGAGGTGGGAAAATAGGACTGTGCGCACCATTCTCTCCAGCAAACAGGCTGCCTGGACATTTAGTAAATTAAGCTGATCTCAATGCTTCATGTGGAACAATTTTTCTTTTTAACTGAGACCTGAAGTGTATTGGCCCTCGTCCAACCAATGCCTTGGTTTTGGTAGGGTAATGATTAGTATGCTAGCTTCTAGACTATGTTTGGTTTTTTGGTCTAATGTATCTCTAATGTATCAAATGCAGCCTCAGGCAGACATGTAACATTGGTACCGTGACTTCGATCATACAGTCAAATGAAAAAATACATAACAAAGGGAGATATTAAAAACACAATGGATCATGCATGTTACACTTGGAAGACAACACAATAAATCATGGTAGTATACAGTGTATCAACAAGGCAAAACCTGTGCAAAACAAACCTCTCCTGCCAACTCAGCAATTTGGAGTAATTTGCATAGTGTGTGAATGTTTAGCAGTTCATTATCATGTTTAATAATTTATGGTCTTTCTGTTATGATGATGGTTTATTTGCCAAGGTAGAGCAAGTTGATATCCAAAGTCAAGTACAACAACACAAACATAAATAATAAGTACTGTAGGCTGAGAATTGTTGCTTAGAAACTGTGTAAACTTCCCTTGCAAATCTAAATTGAACTCATAGTTTTGTGAGGTTAAAAGTGATGGGGTGTTAATGGTTGATAGCTTTTCAGGGGCTTTATTTGACCCTTGTGTGAACGTATCTTTACTTTTTACTGTTTCTTATTCCATGTGTTTATTCACTCTGGAGGAACATACAGGTACAAACAGGTACACAACTTAATCTTACGCTGATGCACATGCCTAGTAGATGTGGCCTGAAGAGACCAACAAGATAACTACAAGAGATCTATAAACTCCTTCAGCCAGTTGTTGTTTTCACAGAGTAGTATATCAAACACAGAATAGTATATCAAATACAGTTAGGTCCATATATATTTGGACTCTGACACAATATTTGTTATTTTAGCTGTTTACCAAAACATATTCAAGTTACAGTTATATATGAATATGGGCTTAAAGTGAAGACTCTCAGCTTTAATTTGAGGGTATTCACATCCAAATTAGAGGAAGGGTTTAGGAATTACAGCTCTTTAATATGTAGCCCCCTCTTTTTCATGGGACCAAAAGTAATTGGACAATTGACTCAAAAGCAGTTTCATGGACAGGTGCGGGCTATTCCTTCCTGTTATTTCTTTATCAATTAAGCAGGTAAAAGGTCTGAGTTGATTCCAATTCCCATTTGCATTTGGAAGATGTTGCTGTGAACGCACAACATGCGGTCAAAAGAGGTCTCAATGCAAGTGAAACAGGCCATCCTTAGGCTGCAAAAAAAAAAAATCCATCAGAGAGATAGCGGCAACATTAGGAGTGACCAAATCAACAGTTTGGCACATTCTGAGGGAAAAAGAATGCACTGGTGAGCGCGGCAACACAAAAAGGCCTGAATGTCCACCAAAGACAACAGTGGTGGATGATCGCAGGATCCTAACATCTAGCCAAGTGAAGAACACTCTCCAGGAGGTAGGCATATCATTATCCAAGGCTACCATAAAGAGAGGACTTCACGAGAGCAAATACAGAGGGTTCACCACAAGGTGCAAACCATTTATAAGCCTCAAGAATAGAAAGGCCAAATTAGACTTTGCAAAAAAACATCTAAAAAAGCCAGCCCAGTTCTGGAACAGCATTCTTTGGACAGATGAAACTAAGATCAACCTGTACCAGCATGATGGGAAGAAAAAAGTATGGAGAAGGCTTGGAACTGCTCATGGTCCGAAGCATACCACATCATCTGTAAACCATGGTGGAGGCAGTGTTATGGCATGGGCATGCATGGCTTCCAATGGCACTGGGTCACTAGTGTGAATTCTGAAGTGTTTAGGGATATACTGTCTGCTCAGATTCAGCCAAATTCAGCAAAGTTAATTGGACGGCGCTTCACAGTACAGATGGGCAATGACCCAAAATACTGCGAAAGCAACCTAGGAGTTTTTTAAGGCAAAAAAGTGGAATATTCTGCAATGGCCGAGTCAATCACCTGATCTCAACCTGATCGAGCATGCATTTCACTTGCTGAAGACAAAACTAAAGGCAAAAAGACCCATAAACAAACAACAACTGAGGACAGCTGCCTGGCAAAGCATCACAAAGGAGAAAACCCAGCATTTGGTGATGTTCCTGGGTTCCAAACTTCCGGCAATCATTGCCTGCAAAGGATTCTCAACAAAGTATTAAAAATGAAAATTTTATTTAGGATTATGTTAATTTGTCCAATTACATTTGAGCCCTTGAAAATAGGTGACTGTGTATAAAAATGGTTGCAATTCCTAAACGTTTCATACAATATTTTTGTTCAACCCCCTGAATTAAAGCTGAAAGCACTTCAATTGCATCTCGATTGTTTCATTTCAAATCCATTGTGGTGGTGTACAGAGCCAAAATTATGAAAATTGTGTCACTGTCCAAATATTTCCGGACCTAACTGTATATATCAGACTAATCTATAATAATTAGAAGGAAATGATCCATTACAATGTGTTTATTTTCATGGGAACAGTTGAAGTTAGATTTTCATGCATCAAACGAGATCCCTGGAACTGTACACCCTGATTCCAGAAGAAAAGGTCTGTTCAAGTACATTATGTTGCCGATTATCATGAACTATACTGACTGCTTGTTTGTATGAATGTCTAAAATAAATACTACATGTGGATTTATCCCCTAGAAATGGAAATCTCAGTTTGACTGTTTAATCTTTTTAGTAATTCCCATTATTGAGTCTGACAACACTAAAATATTCAACAAGTCACACAGCCTAGCCTGTAGGTTGTTTGGGGTTGTTTGTGGTAATTAGTGGGCTTGCCTCAGAAATCTCTATAACTAAATATATTTTCATTTTGCATTTTCTTGATTCCTATGCAAATCAGAGACCCTATAAAAACAAAGATATTAATTCTTTACATTACATTCTTTACTTTACATTACATGAACTATTATCCTTGCATTAAGATGGACTCAATTCAACTTACTGAGTGATTTGTTGATGACATTTTTGCATTTTAGCTAATTTTAAGAGTAAAGGGTCTGAATACTTATGTACATGAGGTATTTCTGTATTTCAATTTTAATAAATTTCCAGAAATTTCAAAAAATGTGTTTTCGCTTTGTCATTCTGGGGTATTATGTGTGGATTGATGGCAAATTCTTTTAACTTAATACATTTAAATTGAGTCTATAACACAACAAAATGTGGAAAAACTGAGGAGTCTGAATACTTTCCGAAGGCACTGAATCTAACCTTCTATTTTTACAACCTTATACTGTATCTATCTAACCTTTCAACTCCTTTTTCAATTCCTTTTTTCACTCCTGCCACTACTGCTTCACTAGTATAACCCATACTGATTAATCTCTTAATTGTATTGATCTATCTATACCTACCCTCTCTCATCTGTCCACCTCTCTTTCATCTGTCCATTCATCCATCCAACCAACCAACCAATCATCCATCCATCCACTGGACTACCAAACCTTACAACATTCTATCTAACTAACCTTCTAACTCATACTGATTAACCTACAAATGTGTATCTATCTATACTTCCCATCTCTCAACTATCCTGTCTCTGTCTGTCTCTATCTATCATATAACCTTCTCTCTTTTTCATACCATTTATACTTTTTGAGCATAAAAATCAAAAAGATTTTTTTAGTATACCATCACGTGCACAGCCTAAGCCGCGTAACCTATTAAGCTTCAATTCAAATTTTAAATGCCCAGACTTGTGTGCTTGAAAAATAACTTTTTCATACCATTCATATTAGCTGTACTAACATTTTCCTGAAATCCTATTAATTACTATGGCCATTTGCTCTGAATTGGGACAATTAAAAATGTATATCCTTTTTTATCTTTTAAGCTTGATACCTCAATTTAACTTTAAAATGTGTAGACTGACTACACTTAAAGAAGATTAATTCAGATGTTATCCACTTATCACTGTTATCACTCTCTTTCAACTACCCAGCAAATCTATCCATTTATTGTCCAAACAATCTTCAAACATTTTTTCTACGACTAAAATAAGACTTTGCAAGCCCACAAAGTTTCTTCTGGAACTTATTTGTCTAGTTAGAAGTAATGATTGGCTGGACAGAAGAAAAACTAGAAACCAAAATTCTACAGATTATAATATTATATCCTTGATATACTTATTAAAATGTTTTAAAGGACTATAAAATGAAGAAGTTCATACTGGCAGAGAATCAAAGTAGTAATATAATATGGAGATGTTAAAGATGCTATATGGAGAATTGACATGCTATGGATGAAGATATGTACTGAACAGAATTGGGAAACAATACCATTCATTTTGGATTTGGCATGTAATGTTGGATCTATTCAGCAAATGTGGGATGTGGATTCATTTCTTCATTAGACAATGTATGAGGTTTAAAAATGTCAATTAGAATGTTTAAATGGACTTTACCTTTAAACATGTCAAAGCCAGTATTGGCCAAATTCCATTCTGAATGTAACACTGACTGTGGTCATAGCAGCAAAGCCATGGGGCCGATAGTCTGAGAGCTTACCCATCAGGGCCAATCGGCTGCAAAGCTTAAATATGAAGATATTATGGCAACGGTAACATACTGTTTGTTTAGCCCTCATGTGAAAGCAATCCTACCAGCTTCTGGAGAAACATCTTTATGGCAGTTAACCAACAGAAAACAAATGCCTGTTTCACATGCAATGTCATTTGATATCATGTTGTGACACTACTGTATCGATTCAGTCCGAGGGTGTAGTGTGACTTCAACATGGTTACAACTCCAAAACTCATTGAACATTTGTCTGAAAACTTACAGGATGCAGTATGTTCCTTGTTATTTTCATCATGTTTCATGTATACTTCATTTCATTCATAGAACGTATTTTTTTAAAGAGTTAAAATGATCTGTGCACTGCTTCTATTTCCCCCCAAAATATATCCATATGAAATGCCAATATGAGTGATACTCATGTTTTCATCATTTAGTATTTTAAATAGCAGCTTTTGTGTGCACTTATTTTTCCTCTGGCCACTAATTCCAGGAGTCCTGGGGCGTTGCCTTGTTTGATAGCTGACGTTGTTGAAGTTAGCTAGCAAGCTAATTAAAAGTACAGAGCAAGTAACCCTACATCTAAATGTATCAAGCTAGCTACAAGATTGCTGTAGCAAGCAACCTTACCTAGTAAATAAGGCCATGTCTTTAAAAAAAGTAACATTTTATTCATGAACGATGAGGTGATGTCAGCTCAAATTAGGAAACCGCAATGCATTTTTGAACCATTTGTATCAGATGCAAGATGTTATATTTTTATGTGCGCTATTTCTCACATTCATGTTATAGCTACAAGAGAGAGGCCTGAGAAGTATGATTTGTCAGAAATTGAGCTTAAAAACTAGTTTTCAGGGTATTTTAAGAGTGAATGTATATAGATCAGTGGGCAGCATTGTGTCACTGTGTAAAGTTCACGCCATCCGGCTGGACCTGTGATGGTAACTGTTTGAATGAGCTGCCCTAGTGTTTGTTGACATTTCCCAGATGGTTGCTGCTCCGTCCCTGTCTATGTACACTGTATCCTAGATGGTGCCAACAATGGATGACATCAAACAAAGTCTTCCAAAGCAGACATGGAGAAATGTAATCTTCAAAGGTTAAGTTGTGACCACTGTTTTCTTCCCATATTTGACCCATGGTTACATATGGGTACAGCCCTCTCCACATGGTAGAACACTTGGTCTGGTGAAATAAAGCGTTTTAGAAGGGTTGAACAAGGGGCCAAGGCAAATACAAAAGCATTCAAGAATTGTGAGGAACACACTGAGTAGCTATATGTACCAAAGCTGTTATTTGAGAAAAGCTGAAAGCTACTTCTCAGCCGATGATATAATTCACAGGTAATTCACATTGGAAATCCTTGTAGCTGTCCCTCACTTGAAATCAGCTTGACATGCCAAGTGCTATTTGTCACTATGAAGGCTCCTTTCATCCACGCTCTATGAGTTTCTTGCTGTTGCGTGTCTTTTCATTCCATGCTGCATGTTATTTAAGTGACACGTAAGTCTTGGAAATATGTTTTTTTTGTTGTGGTCAGGGTTTTGCTGACTTTTGCGTCTTTACAAAAGTGGGTGTACTTTATTTCAATGCCACTCCTCAATGCCTCTTCAGGTCTACATGATCCCCTACAATGTATATACTTTATAAGAACTGGAAATGTAATCTCTATTTGATTAAGTAATTTGAGAAAACTGAATGTAATTGTAATGTCTCGTCCGGTTTCTTAGTTTATGTTTGTCTTTGTTTTGTTATACAGAGGCATTCGGGTGGAACCAATGACAGCGCAGAGAGCGGAGAATTACGGTTTTGCCCGAAGGCGTTTTTAATAATAATTAATAGGGATAAGAGAAGAGGAAGAGTAGGGTAATCCAGGGAGAGTAGTCGAGGGCCGGTCCAGGGTCGGCAGAGGGGGAGGTCCAGTTACAGGAGAGGGCTAGGTCCGTGGGGCAGGGGTAGAGAGTCGAGGATACGAAGGGCTAGGTCCGTGGAAGGGTCAAGGCAGAATCCAAGGGATCGGGACTGCAGGAGGAACACAGGAGACAAGGGGTAAGGCAACGACGAGGAGAAGAAAACACTGGAGGGCTGAAGCGTAGTAGCGAGAATACTCTAGGGTTACCGTATGGTCACAGTATGTTCTGGCACTGGAGTGGAGTTCAGGCAGGTGATTCATGTGATTCATTTTTGTTTCCTGTTTGTTTTGTGTTCCTCACCTTGTCTCTCGTTTCAGACACTTGTGTGCCCTGCCCTTGTGTGTTTCCCGCCTGTGTGATTGTGGACCCCGCCCTGATTAGCTTCACCTGTTCCTCATCATCCTTCCCTGTGTATTTAGTCTGTGTGTTCCCCTATTTTTGTGCCAGTTTGTCTTTGTACCTTATGTCAAGTGTTCCAGCGATTTTTCTTAGTGATAAGTATTCCTGCTTTTTTGATCCCCGAGTGTATTTTTGACTTTGCCTTTCTGCCTACCCCTTTTCAGATTATCTGCCTCCCTTTTTGAACTGCCTGCCTGTGTACCAAACCCTGCTTTTCCTGGACTATTCTGCCTACCCACTGATTGCCTATCAAACTGCCTTAGCCTTATTAAAAGTTGGGTAAACATGTGAGTTCCTGTTAAACATTAGCAAACAACCTTGTTGGACACTGGTAAAACAGGTTGGAAAAAATAAGTTACTTGGTCAGGCATTACAACATCAACATGTAACCACAGAATAATCATTATTTGTTGGGTTTGCTTGTCTATTCACACCAGCTTCCTAAACCAGTGATTATTTTCGAAGAAAGAGAAAAACACTGGAATGGGAGTGAGGATTGCTTAAGAGTTTCTCCAGACACCACTATCTGTGTTCCTCTCTGCAGATGCAAGCTCACTCACTCCCGATGAATCACTGATCATTAAAAAAACAGATTCCTCTCAATGCATTACAATGGTCCTCTAGTTATCAATAAGCTGGCTCGAGACATTGTGTTTTTATAAGGAGATGGAAATTGAATTGGGAGAGGGATGACTCTAGTCCAGTCAGCAGAGAAATTATGACCCAGATTTGGCCCATTCTGGCTGCCATTCATAAGCCTAATCTTTGCCATAAAAAAGGCCAGACCTTGGTCGGCATGTGGATGTGGCACAGATACAACTTTGTTGCTGGGGCAAAAGTGAACTGACTCTGGCCGTCATATCTGAGCCTGATCTTTGCCATGAAAAGGCCAGACCTTGGCCGGTATGTGGATGTAGCCCAGTTATCATTTGATAAATGGTCCAGATATGGGCCAGGAACAAACTCGGTTGAATGCCCCTAGCACATTTCTTTAAAATGAGTGGATGTTAGCAGTAGTTTGTCTAAACAAATCCAAACCATGGATAATACTGCATTCATGACAAGTTTGAAACTCAGAACCTCAGAGTTAAAATTAACTTATTTTCGTACGATGTAGGCTACACATTAAGGTTACTGCAATTCATCTATACTGTATATGCTTTAGCCTTGGTTAAAGAAAAGCATCTTCTATACTAGCAGGTATTGTTTTATCAGTTGAATGATGTGCTGTGTCTGTGTTGCTAGCATTGCTTGCTGGCGGAGGGCTGAGGGGTGTTCCCGTGTGCTTCTTGTATTGGTAACCCAGTGTGCATGCTCGATCGACCTCCTGCAATAGAACTCCCACCAAATTACAGTTTAGAGTTTACATACTGCCTTAATGAGTGGAGGGCATCAGGTGTGTTGTGTCTTAATTGGCCACACCTAATTGGGTGTCTCGTATAAATGGAGGATGTGTGTTTGGCAAGCTTTTTGGAAGTCTGAGGAAGCTGATATGCTACATGTTTGTTTGTATCCAGTTTGTTCAGAAATAAATATGTATAGATTTTGTTGTATCAGTCCAAGAATTTGTTAATGTCTTAGTGGGACACAGATGGTCTGTCTGATGAAATCTAGACTTATCTCAAGTTGATTGGCTCATCAAAACCAAATGAGGTTCAAGGCCTTCTTGAAATACAATAGTAGAATAGAGGGATGTATTGCGAGGGGAAATATGAAAATGGTTATATACTGGGAAAGGTGGGTTGACCTGTAAATATTGGAAGATTTGAATTATATATGGAATGGATTGATTGGCCGATTCACTTGTGAACCCAATACAGTCCTCCATTTTAGGGGAGGGTTGGGGCTTGGAAAAAGAAAAAAAGGGACTAGAAATTATGCAAGCAATGTTATCTGATATATCTTTATTTATACAATTTTAAAAGCTGACCTACCCCTAAAACAAAATTATTAAAAAAATTAGACAAGCCATTCTTCAGATGGTCTGTATGCTTCTCATCTCATCTGGCTTTGATGAGTCTGTCAGTGTTCCACAGTCAAATTCTTCTAAACCAGATGAGATGAGTAGATTTCCCCAAATGGTCTGTGTATTTTTTTTACTGGAGGCTCAGTTAAGTTGGGATATGACTTGAGATTGTGTATGAGACAATTTCACAGATGCTTTGAAAACCCAAACCAGTTTATCCAATTTAAGATATATCACATAATTTATGTACCATCTCATTGACTAGGACTAAATATTAGGACTATATATATTGTTCCTAGCAATGGATCAACATTCCTCGTTTAAGGGTTAGGGCTAGTCAAGTAAGGGGAGAGGAGGGTGGAACAGAGGGCACAAGGGGAGACCTGGAATAGCTTTCACAGAATTCATATTTTTATGGCATTTCGTCTTAAGTTACTACAGTAACTTATTTGGGCTACAAACCTCAAGCCAGAGTTTGCCAATTAGCAAACTGCTAATTCTCACCCAGTACTGGCCCCCCACATTCAGACCTACACTGGCCTAGTAACAATCTGAACTTATTATAGCCATACATTGCATACAGTACCAGAGCTGAACCATAGCCAAATTTCCAACTGTCACCCAGTACTGGTCCCCCACATTTAAACCAAAGATGGCCCAGCAACTACAGGAACCTATCAGGGCCACTTTCCTCATAACAGAGCTGGCCCATGAGCGAAGTTCTAATTCTCACCCAGTACTGGTCTCCCACACATTTCTGGCCATATGTGCCACCATAAGACCAGATCTGGACCACAATTGTCTGCTGACTGGGTGCTTTCTTACCCTAATTTAAGATTAAAAAAACATAAATATTTTTTGTATCAGAGAACATATTTTGGTATCAGAGCCAAAGTTTCAAGATAATGTTTCCTTTCACCGCAAATTAGGTAGCTCCCTTTCAACACTTGATTTGGGGGAGTTGCTAGGTTTTAGAGGAAAGAAATGTGTTACGTTCAACAAAAACCCAGCTTGGCTGGTGTGTTCCATTTAGTTAGAGCTTGTCCAAGCCCTGATATTAGAGGCTTCACTGTGAGAAGCCATTTAAAGTCAAAATACTACTCTCCGACATGGACACAAAGGATGACATTACATGAAGTACAGATCAATTGAGAATGAAATGAAAGTATCTTCTGTTTGACAGGCAAAGAAGACCTCTTTGCTTGAGGTGATTCATCACAGCTAAATGTCTCCTTGACAGTTTTAAAAGTGGTTCCTCACACTGGGACAGGCTGTGGGGCACTATCTCTAACTCAATAATTATTTTCTGCATTGCAGTACTTGCACATGAACTCCAGGAAATGTGTTGGGTTTTTTAATATCCCCAACGATTTACGAAGTTCTCATCAAATCATTTGAATTTGGCATTCAGAAAAGTATGCTTATTTGAATGTGGCCTCTTGTGCTTCTATGGTGCTGCAGCCAAAGCTAGGTAGCCACATGCTGCATACAGTTTATGTTTTCCCAACCATTGCCCCTTACCTGCTGGCCAGATTTCACACAGGTTTACACAACCACTTTTAAGTAAGAAATTAAAAATTGGCATAATACAAATGCAAAATGTCTCTGCCAAGTTGACCTTGGTCTATGAATTATGTTATTTTGTGGTGTAAGGTACACCTGTGTACTGTGTTTGTACTCACAGCTTTGCTTAGATTGGGACCAGTTATGTTTTCTATTTGTGGCAAGATCCTACAAGTTCTGTTGAAATCACTCTCAACATATTTCAAGATTTAGAGTTTAGCTCTGGGTCCAGTATCACAGTTGCTTTATGTATTAATGAGTTAGCTAGAGAGCTAGTTTGCATCAGTAACCCCTATGCCCAATTGTTACATTGCACTTAGAAATAGAATAGGAATAGAAACTAGAAAAGGAAGTTCCTGAAGAAACGTTGTGGGCTTGCAAAGTCTTATTTTGGTAGTTGATAAAGTTAAAAGATGGTTTGGTTCTATCTGATAGATCGATAGAGAGAGAAAGAGTGTAAATGTGATTAATGTTTAAAAAGTCTAAATGGTATAAAAAATCTGTATAGAAGTTATTTAAGGTCAGTACACATTTTAAAGTTGGATTGAGTTGTCAAGCTTAAAAGATGAAAGAGGAGATGCATTTTAAATGTATCATAGGAACCCAATGGTCTTCATAAAAACCCATGTTAATTCCTGCAACTTAAAAAAGCTTAAAGTTTAAAAAGTCTAAATTGTTAAATTGTGTCTTAAAAACTCTGAATGGAAGTTATTTAAGTAGAGTCTGATTACATATTTCAAAGTTGAATTGAGGTGTCAATATGAAAAACTGGATACATTTTGAAGTACTTCCATTCAGAGGCAATGGCCATAGGAATTAATAGCAAATTTAAGTACAGCTCAAAAAGTATAAATGATATGAAAAATACTTTTTCAAGCAACTCAAGTTACACAAGTCTGGGCATTTAAAAGTTGATTTGAAATTAATAGCTTAAGTGGTTTATGCTGTGCACATGGGGGTATAGGCAGGAATATGATTGCATGCAAATTCAAGTAAAGCTGAAAAAGTGTAAATAGTATCAAACATTGGAATATAATTTATATGGAATGGAGTCAGTCTACACAGATAGATAGGATGAGCCAGTGGAGTGGGTAGAGAGTTGGTCGGTTGAGTGGTTACAAGTGGTAGAGTTGTTTAGTTAAGTAGTTGAGAGTGACTTCAGTAGGGTAGAACTGGTTGCAAAGAGAGTGCAATCATTGTTGTGTAATCATTCTAATAATGTGTTCTGTACTGTAGGTCTCCTGTATTCAAGAGTTCTGACAGTTCCATGGTAGTTGGAGTAATTTGCTACTTTTTGACAGTGGTGCCAGTGTGTGCCTAGTGCTCAAAGGCTGGTGCATAGAGCCGAGTAATCAAGCCTGTTTGAATTTCCACAGCTGGGTTATCTAGTCCCACCCCGTATGATCTCCAGTTTGTTTATATTCTACAGTTTGTAAGGTGGGGAACTATCGAGACACTAGCAACACATCAAGTTCTCTGGTTTCCCAACAGGTTCTGGTAACTTAAAGACTGTTGTTATGACAATTGTGTTTGTGAAAAGCCAAAAGCCAAATCCATTCGATTGTGTAGTTACAGCGAGCTAACTTGGATTATGCTGTCACCCACCAAGTTTCGCGAGCCAACTAAAGCACTTGACGCCTTCGCTCTAAACCACGCCCCTAGCCCTGTTTGGCCTCATAAAGACCAGTGGGTAGAGGAGGCTAAAAGCCAGAGTTTTAAGCTCTGAATAGTCCTGTAGTAAGCCCTGCTGAAGCCTGGGATTGACTGAGGGAAAGCAATTGGCCTTGGCACACACGGCATAAACACTGCCTAACTCAACATTCTGTTTTGAAGTTCAGTCACAAAAAGTATAAAGAGTTTCAAAAAGTTGAAAACAAGCAACTCAAGTTAGACCTCTTTGCACATTGTAAAGTTGGATTGGTGTGAACAGCTTAAATGTTGTAGGAAGAGTAGCATGCTGAAGAAGCAAGCCCACTAATAAGTATGAGCAAGAACAATAGTTGGATTTGCTGAAGCAAGCCCACTAATAATAATAATAATAATAATAACTGAAAGTCAAATAAGTAATTGGAATATCAAGAGTTGGACTCTAATTACAGGACACACTAATTACAGTACACAGTTGCACAGTATATTTGTTTAGCAAAGGTATTACTTTCAATATCTGGGTCAGCCAGCAGCCATTAAATAGTGTTCTAGCTCTAATGCTGCAAGATAAAGTTCCAGATGGCCAAAATATTTATATTTATTTATATAGGGGTTCAACAACATACTTTGGAGAGAGATAATACTAAACATATTGGTAGTCGCGTACAGGATGAAGACCTGTTCTTCAAATGCTAGCTTATGTTGGCTGGCTTGTAATTAAATAGCTGACGCTCAAAAAAGCAAACAAATGAAACTAAAGTGTGGCCTAAAAGTGATTAGTGCAAGTTGTTAAATAACCAGGATATGGACTTAAACTGTGTTTTGGTCTATCGACTATAGTGAGAGGATGTGATGATCAAAGACAGATGATTTAAGAACTTTCCCTTTAACCATGTGGCCTGCTCAGGAAAAACTCCCTTTATCATAACACAACACCAATATCTGTAGGTATTATTTACAATGTTCATGACTCAGAATGGATACATTCCCACCTTCCCTATGACACCACGATCTTTCAATCTGAGCAGTTAGGAGAATCCACACAAGTCTGTAGTATTCTCTGATTTGAATCAAAAGCAGCAAACAAGCTTCAACTAATCGATCGAGTCTATCTAAAACAGAGTGAGTGAGGGAGGAAGGGGATGATAGAGTGGACCTGATGACTGTGTTCCTCTCTCACTACAGTTCTGTGGAGTACCAGCATCGCCCTGAACTCAGGAGTTGGGACATGTTGAGTGATGAGGAGCAACACCCACATGATAGTCAGGGATGTGCAGCCCAGCTTATCAGACACAAGCCTGATGTCAACGAGCTGAAAACATGAAATGTCATGAACAGGTCACAAGCTCTCTTTTTTCATGAGGGCTCATTAGGATTCAGCACAAGGTCACACTTTTCACACAGTTACCCTTCTACCTGAGTAGTAACACTAACTCAATTATACAGTATGTGCAATATTCAAGTGTTATGACACCAGACAGGACCACCTTAAAGGGTTTTTCTACAAAAAAATGTCCATTCTTTTGATAGACATAAGGCACCCGACCCCGAAAAGTGCTATACATTGCCCTACATAAGTAATGGGACAGTGAAGCATTTTTTGTTCTTTTGGCTCTATACTCCAAACGTTTGGATTTGAAATCAAACAATTACTATAAGGTTAAAGTAGAGATGTAGATATGACAACACTTTGTATACATAGTCCCCCTATTTCAGAGCACCAAAGTAATGGGACATTTGGCTTGAGAGGGGTTTCTGGTTAGTCAGGTGTGTTCCATCACATCATTTGTGCAGCCATAAGAGAGCTGTCAATGTCTGGTATTGATTCTAGGCTTTAGAATTGCCTGAACATAGCCAAAACCTTAGGCTTGCCAAAATCAACAGTTTGCAAACACACTGGTAGGCCAAGGAAGACTTCTACAGTGGATGACCGAAGAATGCATTTAGAAAACCCCCAAAACATGAATACTCTCCAGGAGGTAGGCGTGAATGTGTCAGAGACTACCATCCGCAGAATACGTCACCAGACAAAATACAGAGGCTTCACTGCAAGGTGCTAGTTATCCTCAAAAAGGATGGTTAGGTTACAATTTGCTAAAAACTACCTAAAAAGCATACAGAGGTCTGGAAAAAGGTCCTGTGGCAAATATGATCATGTACAGTGATTGCAAGTCTGGAGATACCACCTCATCTGTGAAACATGGTGCAGGGGGTGTTAGGTTTGGGCATGTATGGCTGGCACTAGAACTGTTGATGTTGTGGTACACTTTATTGAGCTAGCAACCTGCTGGATGTAGCTAAATAACCACCTGGATCGATCAACAACATTGAGAGATGTATCTAAAACGGATCTAAGTGTCAGAATAGTTCAATAGGATCTTATAAGTGTCACTCAAATATTATCAAAGAGTATGAATTATTTGAGTAATTAAAGTTACAAAATAGAACCTGCAACCTCTGGGAGAGCTCTTGAGCAAGGTAGGTCCCTAACCCTACCCTAACCCTAAATAGACAGACAGACAAGGGCACACCTCTCCACACCCATGAGCAAAACCTTATTTTGCAAAAGTGTGTTAGCCTTAAACTAAGGACTGTGTGGTCTAATGAGATAAGAAATCTATTAACATCATATCATGAAACATACAGTCAACATTCAAGCCAAAATCTGACAAAAGCTCCATAATCTTTAATATTGTTTTCGAATGCATCAGTTGATGTGTGCATTGTCGCAAACATTGATGGTGTTATTCATTTTGCCAATAGCTGCCACTTACATTAATACTGTAGGCTTGATGTCCAAATGTTATTACATTTTACACTCCCTTAAAGTTCACTATTTCAAGGGAGATGCTTCATCATTCTCAAGTGCTTATCGGATTCATCATTTCCAGTTTGACACGGTCAACTTGATGAAGAACTTTAATAGCTTTCACTCCCAGCAGGCTGTCATATAAAAGGATGTTGCATCTCTTAAAAGTTTCTCTAATAATCACAAGTGCACAGTTTGCCACAGTGGGTGTGCCAAGACTTGGGAACACCAGCTTCACTGCATTTATCAAATGTCCCCCATCAAGTTTAACAAAGCTGTAAGCAATGCTGGTGTAGACTCTCCAACTTGTAATGTTCCTTTTCAAGGCTCCATCAATGTTGTTAAAGAAATTGAAAAATCCCTTTCCTTTTATGATGCAATTAGTCCATTCAAAGAAGCAGCGGGAAAGCTTCTGGGAAAAGAGAGCTTTGTTTACAATCTTATCAGTGGGGTCTAAGCCTATAGGGGTTCTTTCAGAAAAGGACCCCTGAACCCCGTAAATAAGGCTGATCAACAATACAATACCAATGGCTTATCGTAACCGGTTACAAGACCACAATAAGCACAAGGTCATTTGAGGACACAGCATGTGTCTCAAACATAGCTTCATGTTTTATTATCTCTTTTTCCAAGCTACACTTTGGGAAAGGCTTTTTGGAGGCAAATGGCAAATATCATATTCTATTGCCAAGTAGAATGCTGTGTAGCGACTGCATCCCCAAAGCTGTCCAGATTGTATCATTTACCCTTTGGTGCAAGTGACATACCATGAGTAGTGAAACATCTTGCCCTGATTATGATTATTGTTATTATTTCCTCTCAAAGAGCCTCTAATAAAAGTCAGATGAGCCTCCAAACAGGTACCCATCAGTTAGGTCCTTTTTTCTAGTTTGTTTACTTTATTTGCCTGTTGATCCCAACACACTCCTGGCTCACCCTAGATGCGTGTTACTCTTACCGACCATACAGCACCTGTGTTGTTGCTTTATCCCATTCCAGCACCATGCAATACCAAACAATTACCCACAATAACCCACTGCCCCAACTTCCTAATCTCCCTCCCCTTCCCTGCTCTTGAGATGAGACATATGCTGGATGTTTTACCAAAGGAAATGCTTGTTGTTTGTAAATGTTTTTACATGATATCTAACAAGGCAACCACTTCTCATCTCATTTCATGATTCTACCCAGTCGCTGCTTACCAATTCTATACCCACTCTGTCTGTCTGTGGAGGCTGGCTTTGCACTCTGTAAAGACCAGCCACAGCACTACCAGATGTGTGAGGTGACTGTGAAATATGATGGGGTTAACAAAGAGCACGTACGTGTTTAAAAAAACGTTTTAAGACCGGTGATATATGGTGAACAGAGGAGATTTCTATTACATCCTAATGGCGGCGTTCAAAAGGAAATGAAAAAAGCCACAGTTCTCACACATCTGGTCTTGACCTAAATGATGAGGTAAAGCAGGGCAGAGATGCCAAGTGGGCAGGGGTCCATTGCATCCACGGAGCTAATGTGAAACGTTAAGACTAACAACTGCAACGCTATACCCATTATGACACAAACCAACAAAACTGGTGATGTGGAAAACATCCCTGTGTTTCATACTGATGCAGCCGACGATGAGAACATGCCATGTATCGTAACCAAGGACAACCATCGTCTGAGATCAGATTGGTTTTCACGCGCTTCGCAGAACAAACCCAGCTGCCACAGCAAACCTTGCAAACAGGGCGGGATTGTAAAGGCAAACATTATCCCCATTTACTATCCATGTTGATGTAAACATGGATTGTTTCTAGCTAATCATTGCGGATACAAATTTCTCCCACGTGGAGGTAATCAGGATAATAAAGCGCTGTAGTCTGGAGGCCATTTTAAATGCAAACCTCATGCATCTGGAAGGGATCTGGATTAGGGCTGAGTCAATCATCTTGCGTCTGATACGTCCTATGTCCACCTGTAGTCTAATGTGCTGCAGTGGAGTGGAGCTGAAACAGAACAGGGCATCTGAGGAAGGAATGTTTGAGCATTAATGACGGGAGAGGAGCCTTGTCACTTACTGAGGGGAGAGTTGTATCTGTTTTTTGCAAGAGTACTAGGACAACTGGGCACTTATCTCTGTGGAACTCAATAGTTCCATAACCACCCACTTACAAGCATACCCCCTGTGGTTTTACTGGGAACAAAGTTTAGCAAATGAGGGCTGTGGCTCAACAAACAATGTTTTGGCTCGGGATGGTGCATTGCACATGGGCAAATCAGAAATTAGTGATATGCTTTGGACAGTGGGTAAGGATTTGTGTTGCTGGTGACTGTCCACTAGCCATAGTCCCAGTGTTTGTGTACTAGTTTCAAAATGCTCAATGTGTGCCTGACCCCTATGCTATGTTCAAATCTAATGAGTCTGCCAGTAAACAGAGCAACCAGTTGCAGTATACAGTGCCCTGCATAAGTAATGGGACAATGAAGCTTTCATTTTCTTTAACAATTACTATGTTCAAATTTTATTTTATGGTATTTGTGTACATATTGGTTTCACCATTCAGAAATTACAACACTTTTTATGCAGTCCCCCTATTTTAGGGTACCCAAAAGTAATGGCTTGACAGGTGTTTCTGGTAAGTCAGGATGTTCCGTCACATCATTTGTGCAGGCATAAGAGAGCTGTCAATGTGTAGAATTGATTCTAGGCTTTGTGCTTGCCTTTGAAGTCTGCTATTGGTGTCATTATTAGGCTGAAAATCAGAAACATAGCTAAAACCTTAGGCATGCCAAAATCAACAGTTTGGAACATCATTAAGAAACAAAAGCACTGGTGAGCTTTTGGGCTGGTTGGCCAAGGAAGACTTCCACAGTGGATGACTGAAGATTGCTCAACATAATTAAGAAAACCCCCAGAACAACTGTCCCATAGATCAGGAACACTCTCCAGGAGAGTCCACAAAATACTTCACCAGCCAAACTACAGACCCTTGACTGCAGGGTGCAAACTACTAGTTATCCTCAAAAAGGATGGTCAAGTTACAGTTTGCTAAAAGGACCTAAAAAGCCTGCAGTGGTCTGGAAAAAGGTATTGTGGACAGATAAGACGAATATTATCATGGACCAGAGTGATTGCAAGAGGAAGGTTTGGAGAAAAAACAATCTGCCCAAGATTTACAGCATACCATCTCATCTGTAAAACATGGAGCAGGGGGTGTTAGGTTTGGGCCCAAAACATACTGCCATAACAACTAGGACATTTTTCAGGGCCAAAAAGCGGAAAGGTCTTCACTGGCCAAGTCAATCTTCAGATTTAAATCCAATTGAACATGCATTTCATTTCCTGATGATAACATTTTAGGCAAAAATACCTCAAAACAAACAACTGAAGATGGTTGCAGTACAGGCCTGGCAGAGCATCACCAGAGAAGATACCCAGCGTCTGGTGGGCTCAATGGGTTGCAGACTTCAGGCAGTTATTACATGCAAATGATTGTCCACCAAATACTATACATGAGTGCTTCATTTGGACATTTGATAAATCTGTCCCATTTTTGGTACCCTGAAATATGGGGACTATGCATACAAATTGGTGTGATTTTTGAATGGTGAAACCAATATGTACACAAATACCATCAAATAAAAGCTGAGAATCTCTACTTTAAGCTCATAGTTGGATTTCAAATCCAAACATTTGGAGTTTAGAGCTGAAAAAATAAAAAATGCTTCACTGTCCCATTATTAGAGCACTACTATTTACTATCTACTGTAGCTCAGACACTGAACTACTTTCAGAAGTGAAATACACTTCAGCAAGAGATAAACTCACGTAACACTTTATTAGGAACACCTGTACACCTTCTCATGGTGGAGGTGGTGTAATGGTGTGGGGAATGTTTTCTTGGCACACTTTGGGCCCGTTAATACCAATCAATCATCGCTTGAATGCCACAGCCTATTTGAGTATTGTTGCTGACCATGTGCATCCCTTCATGGCCACAATTTACCCATCTTCTAATGGCTACTTCCAGCACGATAATGCACCATGTCACAAAGCAAAACTCAAACTGGTTTCATGAACATGACAATGAGTTCAGTGTTCTTCAGTGGCCTTCCCAGTCATCGGGATCTGAATCCAATAGAACACCTTTGGGATGTAGTTGAACAGGAGATTCACAGCTTGAAAGTGCACCTGAAAAATCTGAAGGAATTTCGTGATGCAATCATGTCACCATGGAGCTCATGAATCTCCAAGGAATGTTTTGAGAGCAAAGGGAGGCCCTACTCAGTATTAGTATGGTGTTCCTAATAAAGTGTTCTGTGAGTGTCGATGAACAATGTGAGCAAGAAGCCATCTTGATTTATGACAACCGTTAACACTCACGGTATCCTGCAACATCCACTATTACTGGAACACACCATTTCCCACCTTCTTATGTCACCTCACAGCATATTGTTTTTCTTGCTGTCTTAGTAATTAGTCAACAAGCGGCTTTTCAGATTTCTAACATACTGTATCCTTGGAAACAGTAAAGAGGGACAAATAAATGTCTACTACTGCCACGCGTAGTTTCTCTCTTCAAATGTTTTTTTTTTTTTTTTTTTTTACCCTGACTGCAAGCTGTTCCATGAACCTGGGATATTGGCTGCAGTGTCAGAAATGTTTGGAATTTTAGCCTGTGTTTACATGACTGCTGGGAAAATAACACCTCTGACTTTCCTAAAACCCTTAAAAAATTCAACCCATCGTGTACAATATCATGAGCACTGGCCAAATCCAGGCCCCCACCTTGGAAATATAACAAATATCATACTTTATGGGCTTTGTTGAGAGTCCATGTGTGGACCATTATCAGCTGGATTTTTCTAAAAGGAAAATATTCAATAGAAACTGAATCAAGTATTCTAAATGTAATCTAAATATGTTGTCAGATAAAGAAAGAAAGAAAGAAAGAAAGACAGATAACTATGTGTTGACCGTCTTACATTTCTTGTTTAAAGTCCATGAGGCACCTCATTTCAAAACTTAGTGCGACCACTTCTTTCTTCCACTTCATATTATTCACCAAAAACATGCCAATACTCTTTTAAATCAGAAACACAATTTGTAGGAACCCATTTTTGCCATTTATATGAGTCAATAGTTTTTTATTGCATCTCATTGAGATATTTTAGCCCCCCAAATAAACAGAATATTTGTCCCTACACTGGTAATTTAGTGAATCAGAGATGCTTATTATTTCCCCATGCTTGAAGAAAACCTTGTAGTCATTATTACTGCAACTGGGCCTTTATTGAATGGGTAACAGTTCCCCATATCCGATGCGGTGTAATAAGATGTTTTATGTGTCGTTTGTTGCAGATTTTCAAGAAAATGGAAGGGATACTCGCTTTGTGAACCATAATGAACTCTGGGCTTTGCTTTGCCTGCCTATAACTAAATAAACAACGTTTAGAATCTCTATGAATACGGTGTGTTTAACACATAGGAATTAGTATTGGTATAATATGAGGGGGCAAAAGACATGTTACTTTCTATATAGCATGGACATAATTTCTTCAATAAAAAGATGACAATTCCCTCAAGTATAGTACTTATAAAAATCAAACCCAAGGTGACAGTGACAAGTCGCTATTTGGTTGACAACTCTGAAAGAGACATTATATGGGAAAAGGAAGGCAAAATGATCACATGACCATTGGACACCTACAGCACTTGAGAGCATCTGAGCACAACAACTGTGTAGTGAAGTATGAAAATATGAGTAACATAGATGATTATCATATTTCCTACTGCTTCTGACTGCTATGGGTTATACAGTATATCGAACATGCTAGTGTACCCACTGTTCATATCTTGCTCCTTTGATAATTCATTAAAACTATGTTGGGCAATTAATTTGAATAGATACAAAATGTGTGTGAGGAACACCTTATCAAGGTATTCCTTCCTAGAAAAGTCATTATAGACTTTTCAACTAGCCAGTAAGTCTTTCAACTTTTATATCTATAAAAACATTAACAATTGCTGGGATTTAGGAGGCTCAGAGGCTTTGTAAATAACATGGGGAGATTTAAGAGGATTCAGTTTCACCACTTCTCTCTAAAGCACTCTACCTTTTTCCTGGAACTGCAATCAGCTCTCTGAAAGAGAGAGAGAGGGAGAGAGAGGGGGAGGGGAAGAGGAAGGGGAGAGAGAGAGAGAGAGAGAGAGAGAGAGAGAGAGAGAGAGAGCTGTATGACTTCTCTGAAGCAACAGCAGCATTAATTCTCAATCTGGGTTGGCTGTTCCAAATCAGAGTGCCCGTGTGAAATGCAGGCGGTGGCCGTAAATTAAACATGAGCGGCGCTGCTGTGTGGACACACTCCAGGCAGCTGCAGAATTGCTCCTGTATGTTGTTAGCTTGTTATTCGGTGAGAGACCTCTCAAATAAATTTTGCCTCACACCTCACCTCACCTCGGCCAGCCGGATCTGTGGATGAGCTATGGAGTCTTAGTTTGACTGCCAGGACTGGTGATGCCATTTTTGTTATCTCACACTTGAGGTTTCTGTGAACTGTTTTTAACAAGAGATGTGGTCACATACGTACATAGCTGACCTTATGTATGGATGTAGCCCTAACCCTCATTAACAATAAATATAGGTATGAAACATAATGGTTCAAGTGGTTAAATCTTTGTTTTACAACTTGCTAGACCTCTCTTGTAAGCTACAGATAGCACTTGGACAGTTGGCTAACATTGCAGTGCTTGTGGTTTACAAACCATTTTAGACCTTAGCTAGCTTTGACAAAGCTATTTTTTTCCTTGCCTTCCTCTGAAATATTAGCACCTTTTTCAAAGGAAGGTTGGCTAATTTGTTGTTCACAGTTCTCAGACTATTTGAGCCCTTATTCATTTTACATAATTCCTAGCTGGTTACCGTGTGTAACGGTCGCTATGAGCTCCGGTTAACCACTTGGATGGTTGGCTAGCTCGTGTGTTCGTTGTTTTACGAGTTGAGCAGGCGGCTAATCTGACAGTTGCTGCCTCTATTCGCCTTGTACAAACAGAGCTAGCACCCTCTTGTTAGCTACTCTTAACTTTAAGGCTAGATAGCAATACTACCTATTGCGCTCAGGCAATTGGCACACTAGTTGTCTTCCACCATCTTAGTGAAGCGTAACTGCTGCACCAGTTTGGTGTGTGGGCGAGTATTTTCTCTCATCGTTGCACCATACTACTCTGTAGCTTGTGTCAACTTCTCTGTTTACCACTGCTTTCCCTGTGTTCTCCCACAGAAAACATGGCTCCAGTTGCGACCTGAGCTGGGAAACGCCGCTCCAAGAAGGCAACTCCTTCTCCACTATGCACTAATAGATGGTTACTTTGTGGAAGACAGACCTTCATGAAGTCTGCCCACCATGCCTTGGTTTACTCCACGCAGGTATGTCGTTCTGGGCTCCTAATCTGAGCATTACTGGATAAGCCTGCTCTGGAATGAAGGGTCAAATATGTGGAGGGTGTCATTTCTGCGGAAGGCCTCTATGAGGGTGAAGCTATGCAGGACTCCTTTGGAGTTGCCTCCTTTGACTCATCCTCCATTGCTGAGCCCCCCTCGAGCACCGGCTCATCCAAGGCTTCCAAGGAGACACCGACGCGTCTCCAACATGGAGTTCTCTGATGGGATGGAGACCATGGTGCTGACTCCCTCCCTTCTGCCCAGCCCGACACAGGGACATGGGACAAGCAGGGTGAGGTGCCTTCCAGGGCAGACATGTCCTTCCTGGAGGCCATCCATAGAGTGCCTCCAAGATCAACAAATGCCTCGAGGCTATTAAATTCTCGTGGCAGCAGCACTTCTCAGCCAAGCTCGTGGCAAATAAATAAAAAAATCTCAAGAATTATACCAATTAAAATTACAAATATCTTAGCATGTACACCAGAAATAATACCAAATATACCATAATTGACATAAATTACCATGTACATTTTTTTTATAATGTAAATATATTTAAAAAAAACCCAATATATACAGTGCCCTGCGTAAGTAATGGGACAGTGAAGCATTTTTTACACTTACTATGAGGTTAAAGTAGAGATTTTCAGCTTTTATTTTATGGTATTTGTGTACATATTGAAATTACACAAACACATAAATTACAACACTTTGTATGCATAGTCCCCCTGTTTCAGGGTACCCAAATGTGATGGAGCACATTTATGAAATGTTATAACATTTAGTTATAACATAGTTAATAGGATAGTTGACAATCCTTTGCATGCAGTAACTGTCTGAAATCTGCGACCCATTGACCCATCAGACTGGGTGTCTTCTCTGGTGATGCTCTGCCATGCCTTTACTGCAGCCATCTTCAGTTGTTTTGAGGTATGTTTGCCTAAAATGTTAACATCAGGAAATGAAATGCATGTTAAATTGGATTTAATCCTGAAGATTGATTTGGCCAGTCAAGACCTTTCCACTTTTTGGCCCTACATTTTTACATTTACATTTTTGACATTTAGCAGATGCTTTTATCCAAAGTGACTTACAACAAGTACATTTGTCTAAAGTAAGTGAATTATCTATACATCAGTCATCATAAGAAAAAGTCTATGCTAGGACCAGGTGCCTTTGGCAGTCACAATGCTAGAAGAAGGAAGGATTTTTTCTTTTTCTTTTTTACAGTAGAGGAACTGTACAGAGGGGTAGTGGGGGGTGAAGAGGTCTTTAGGAAGGACAGTCAAGATGTAGCCTGAAGAGATGGGTCTTCAATCTATGGTGGAAGATAGGGAGTGACCGCAGTCCTGACAGCAGTGGGAAGCTCGTTCCACCACCGGGGCGCCAAGACAGTGAAAAGCTGTGATTGCACAGCGCAACCGCTGCATCCTCGTAGAGGTGGCGGTGCCAGGCAGCCAGCCGAAGTGGAAGTATGGAGTGATCGTGCAGGGGTTTGGGGGCTGACCATTGCTTGCAAGTAGGGAGGGGCTGTTTCCTTTACCACCCGGTAGGCGAGCACCAGGGTCTTGAATCTGATGTGAGCAGCTACCGGGAGCTAGTGAAGGGTGCGGAGGAGGGGGGTGACATGGGAGAATTTGGGGAGATTGAACACCAGACGGGCAGCAGCATTCTGGATGAGGTTCAGAGGTCTGATGGTGGAGGCGGGAAGCCCGGCCAAGAGTAGTCAAGGCGGGAGATCACAAGTGCTGGACCAAGAGTTGTGTTGCTTCTCTTTCGTTAAGAATGGACGTACCCTTCGGATGTTGTAGAGGAAGAATCTACATGAGCGCACTGTTGCTGTGATGTTTGCCGCACAGGAGAAGTGGTTGTCAAGGATCACCCCAAGATTTTTGGCTGTCTGGGAGATGGTCACATTGGAGTTCTTGACTGTGATGGAGAACTCTTGCAGAGGACAGGCTTTCCCAGGGAGGAAGAGCAGCTCAGTCTTGTTAAGGTTGAGCTTGAGGTGGTGGGCTGACATCCAAGCAAAAATGTCTGCCAGACACTCAGAGACATGTGTGAGTCAGAGAGAAAGTGTGTCATGAGTGTCATCAGCGTAGCAGTGGTAGGAGAAACCATGTGAGGAAATTACAGAGCCAAGAGATTTGGTATAAGGGGAGAACAGTAAGGGCCATAGGACGGAGCCCTGGGGGACCCCAGTGGTGAGCGCAAGTAAAGAGGACAGAGTCCCTCTCCATGTTACCTGGCAAGAGCGATCGGCCAGGTAGGATGCAAACCAGGACAGTGCAGAGCCAGAGATGCCCAGTTCTGAGAGGGTGGAGAGAAGGATCTGGTAGTTTACTGTGTCGAATGCAGCAGACTGGTCCAGAAGAACGAGGCCAGAGGAGAGGGAGGAAGCAGAGTGGAGGGTCTCTGTGATAGCAAGGAGAGCAATCTCAGTAGAGTGCCCAGCCTTAAAGCCGGATTGGTGAGGGTCAAGGAGGTTGTTCTGAGGCTTGACTCTGGCTGTCTTAAAGACAGCTGGGACAGATCCTGTGGATAGAGAGGAATTGATTATGGTGGTAAGGAACGGAAGGAGGTCTTTGGAAATTGATTGGAGAAAGGGTGAAGGGATAGGTTCGAGAGGGCAGGTGGTTCTGCTTGGATGTAACAAGTTTTAGTATATCATCAGGGGAGAGGGGGGAAAGAGCTGGTAAACCAGAGACCGAGGGTAGCGCAGTGGGTTTGGGAGGAGTGGTAGCAGTGTGGGCGAGAGATTGAGTGAAGGAGCTGCTAATGTCATCAACCAGGTGGCCAAGACCTTCTTACAGGACCTGCTCAATACCTGGCTACCTTGCTGCTATCTGGGTTTCTGTCATTTTATGAAGGGAGTGTGGCGTCTTTGTCCGGTCCCCAGACAGTTTTACCTTGTGAAACTTCAAAAATATATTCACAAAGGTGAAAAAACATTGACTTTTGGTTTTCTGCCCGAGAGACCAAAGGACAGGTGTATGTTAAATCTGGTGATCATCCCAGAGACATACAGTAAGAACTTTTTGTAAAATAAAACTTGTGATCCATTGTTATATCACAATTACTGTACTGTATTACTATGAGGTTAAACTATAGATTGTCACCTTTTATTTAAAGGTATTTTTGTACATGTTGGTTTCACCATTCAGAAATTACACTAAATAACACTTTGTATACATAGTCCCCCTATAGCCTCCACCCGCTCGGTTGCTCTGTATTTAACCTACCTACAGTACGGGGGGTTTGACCAGTTATGGGCTCCCTGCCTTATGTTATTGTATTTTATGCTGTTAAACTTCAGGCAAGGAGCTATACAAAGCAGAGCCATCCAATTACGCCAAACCTAATGTACTACCATTTCATTAGACAATATTAAACTGACATAAGTGTCCTGACTGAACTAGTGGTTTGCACCTTGCAGTGAAGTCTCTTGTAGTTCGGCTGGGGACATATTCTGTGGATGGTAGTTTGGTGGTGGTCTGACACATTCACGTCTCCCTCCTAGAGAGTGTTTGTGACCTGTGGGACAGTTGTTTTGGGGTTTTTCTTAATTATGGTGAGCATTCTTCAGTCATCCACTGTAGAAGTCTTCCTTGGCCTACCAGGCCATTTGTTACTGCTGAGTGCTTCCTTTCTTTTTAATGATGTTCCAAACTGTTGGTTTTGGTAAGTCAAAGGTTTTGGCTATGTTTCTGATTGATTCTTACTTATTTTTCAGCCAAATAATGGCTTCCTTCATTTTCATTGACACCACTTTGGTCCTCATGTTGACAGACACCAATAGCAGACTCCAAAGGCAAATAGAAAGCCAAGACAAAATCTTCTTTCCAATACTTATGGAGGGCACTTTAGTTGCCCTCACTGAACCTCCGTATACAATGTAGCTATGATTTTGGTTTGTGTAGTTGCCAGATCTGTTGTCAGTCACTCAATTAAGAGGATAGCAGGTAAGCTAACATTAACGTACCCCTATCAACGCCTTTCAGCCAATCAGACGAAGCCATATACATATAAATACATACATACATACATGCATACATACATACATATACAGCAAATACATATAAACATTAATTATCCATCAATTGTTATATCTTCAGATTTATTCCAGTTATCCTGCCTTCTTTGAACAAGTATCATATTGCCTTAAGAGAGGTCTGCAAGGCTGACTTTAAATGATTTCCTTTTGACAGGAAGGTTGTCAGTAATAACATGGTACCAGGAGTTCAAAACAACATGGTCGGTGATGGACTTCCACAGGAGGAGGAGGTGAAATTGACAGATTGATGAATGAAAGATTGTATAACAACGGAAAGAGCGAGGACGCATTGGCACCAAAGATGGCACTCCTAGCCTGTTGCTCTTAGCCATGTTTTTGCTTCTGCACTTCCTACTTTTATGGGTAACAACAGGGCTCCCATGCGCTCGTTTGATTGGCCGGTAGAAGTGTCTTTGTTTACTGCCTCCTCCAGTCAGGAAGCAATTGCTGATAAGGCCTTAGAGTGGTGCTTTTTTCCGTCTTTTCACCCCCTTGTTGAGATGTTAAGTGCAGGGAAATGAGCAGCCCTGCTCTCTAGTTGACATTATAAATCTGAGAAGAACATGTGGGAACGCTCTTTTTTCCCTCAGCCTTGATGAACACAAAGATTAGCACTGTAAACATTTCCCCCTCTGGTTATTGGTCACATGATGGGACTATTGTGACACCCTTCTAACAGCATGTGAAAAAATTATGTTGCACCAGTGTGGGTCCTTTTTTTGGACCACTGTGGCTCCATAGCCAGTGACTAATACCAGGGAGTTTTTCCTGGTCATGTCACGCTTATTTAATGAAGATAATGTCATCTGCATAGAGTTAAAACGTGTGTCATCAATATAAATAGAGGTTTGCATTACCTTAGTACTTTAATGCTGTCTGTCTACTCTATGATGTGATATTTGCCCTCATTGCACAACTCGTTGTTGCAAGGGGTATGTATATACAGTGTAATGGAACCTTCAGAGTATCACAGATATTGTAGTAATGTATCCAACTCAACTGACCTGCACCGGTGAAGCACATTTCAAATTTGATGTATGATCTCACTGCACCAGGTATAGTAAGCATCAGAAACAAGTTTGTCAAAGTTCAGTGATCAAGATTGTCTTTTTAAGTTGAACTAGTGAAATATGTACTACATATTTCCACCTTCTTGGAAGCATGGTGTTTTGACAAATATAGGCTCTTCTTTTCACAACACCACATTCCTCCCATGAAATGCATGATAAAGCTGTTAACATTTCTTTGGAACAAATCTAGGTCCGTAAGGATGTAAGATCCAGATTTGTCAAGCACTGGGGTATCAGCACATTACATGATTATAAAACATGTGTATAATCTTTGCAAGATGGTTTGTCCTTCGTAGAGAATGGAGCGACAATTGGGTGGAAATGTAAGCTCCATTACCATTCTGTGCCCTTGTGGAATTTCACACTAATTGTCGAATGCTTCAGTTGATTTTTTGGCAGTAGATGAGAGGGACAGCTCTAAATGTTGTCTGAGGCAGAAGTTGAATAGACACTGATGTGTGGGGTCAGCCTGTATTAAACTTGTCTGATTTGGATTGTGTTCGAATGCAGTCTGCTTGCATGGGACCACATTAGGTCTTTTCGATACCTTTGCTTGCCAGCTGTTCAATTTCCTAAACCTATGGTCCCAAAAATCCCAGGTGTTCCTCACTGAAATAAACGGTTGGGAAAGGTCCTTGTGATTTTAAAGCACTGTCAGAATGTTTGCTGTTCTGGCAACATTTTGAATATGTGGAACAATGCCCAAAAATGTGAGAGAATGTTAACACTAGTGTCCCACATTTACTTGAGTTTTTATTTATACACAATATGTATGTTTATTACATGTTGCCAATAAATGAAGATTGATCCAGCAGATAAATACATTAAAGCAGAATATTGGTTTACCAATCATTTCATCATTCGATCACTTTTGCAATTCTACCAGTATAGTAACACAATAATCATTTAATCAATTTAAAGTTTTTTATTCAATTGGAATAAGGACCTTGATGTTGAGATAATATTAATAGGGCTGTCAGCTGATAAAAAAGTGTTAAATGTTTAACAGCTTGCTGGTTTTGCAACCCACATGTTGCCATTACGAATCGCGCTATTGACAACAATATAAGCTTATTATTGTTGCTAATGCTAATGTTTGCTAATACCTTCCCCTGACAACTTACCCTTACCTTAACCACCACAATCAGGACATTCAATTGTTAGTGCATATTATTGTGTATAGGTACACCATTTAATTAGGGTAGGTATTAGTATATTGATTTCTCCTGGCCGATACAGCCACTCTGTTGTAAAGTTATAGCTTATTACAGAAAGTAACGAGTCTGATAACAAGCAATGGTGCTAGTGGGGTTTTTCCATGATATGTAAGCGTTAATGCATGACAGGGTGTGCATTAACAGCCGATATCTGCACACTTCCGGCGCTTGTCACAATATTCTGCTTTAATGGTCATGTATTTATCTGCTGGATCAATATTGTGCTGATAGAACACAAGTATAAGGAAGAAGATATCAAACGTATCTTTTCCTTTTTATCAGATAGCCTACTTTATATAATGTATCTTTGATTAATTATAGTCTCTAAATGTTGCGATTAAGGTATTATTTGAGGAGTTAAAATAAGATACATTGTCAAAAGAGACTGAGGGGTTGGGTTTAGGCAATCGATTTCTTTGGCGATATATCAACCAATTTATCACTGGTAACAAGATGAGTTCTGGAATATATTAAGATGATAAATAGCTTACAACCGCCAGACTACATTACGTTGTTTGTGACTCATTATTTACTACCATTTGTCCTTGACCCAGCTTTGCCCATAGAAAAAGACATAGCTGAACCCCCTTGCCCCTCACATCTTTAACGTGTTTCTCATGTTCCCCTCTAGACGCACATACACACACACTGACTTTGAAACATTGCATGCCACAAAAATACTGCCTAATATGTTCTGAATGTGTTTATGAGACGTAAAAATTGTTTTGCCGTTTATATTTTGGGAAAAAACAGATGTAGGGAGATTATTTTGGAGAATCATTTGTCATCTGCAGGGAGACCATCTGTGTATCATTGGGAAATAAAGAATGGCCTCTCAATGGCATCTGTATTTTTATTAGCCCTTTAAGTTGTTGAGGTTTATTTGTCTTACTGATTTGTTACAGTACAACTTTTACATGACACATCATCATGCATCTTAATAAACCTCATCAGTTTTCCATTACTCATAATCGTCCATGTTAAATGGTGAAAAACATCAATAAACAATAGCAACTTTAAGTGTTCATTTCAGAGCCCTATTTATAGCAATTTGGTGCTTCACACATACTGTACGTGTGGCGTAAGTGATTTTTTCGGATCTTTCCTCAATCAATTCAGTACCCCATATGGAGTTTATAAAGCCTGTAAATAATTTGTCACAGACTTGACCAAGTCTGAACTCTTTGCTTTCAGTTAACTGATTTCATATATAAAAAGAGACTCATATCAAGTGTAGGCCAGGAAAGCAACATTTCCTCAATTAATTAGATTGGAAAGCAACATTTCCTCTGTCGATTAAACTGTGTATAGAGGTCCAACAAGGAAAGGCCGTTTTTACATAACCAGGAGTGATAGATACAAAGCTGTCCAGATGGTAAGGAAAGGAGTAGGTAGATATCAGAGGACAGGCTCATTGTAATGCATGAAATGGAATAAGGAATGGTATCAAACACAAATCATCTCACATCAAACAAGCACAGGCATTCCTGTACATTCTGCACAAAACAAGATACAACACCAGGGATTACAGCACATACATTTACAACACCAGGGATTACAGTACATACATTTACAACACATGGCATTACAGTACATACATTTACAGACAATGGCAGTACACTATAGAGGAGCATACAAGGGGGAGGGCAGAAAGCACAAAGGGGTGGGATACATTTAGTGTGATTAAATTCCTTAAAAATTGTTAATACAGTATTTTTGCTCACTATGATGAGTAATCATTATGTAATGTGTGTTTATCACATAATGTGCAGCCAATTATATTTTCCTTTTAGAATAACTAAAATGCAAATTATGAGTGCAAACTTCTGACCCACGCTAACACCCACTTACACACTTTATCTTCTCCAGAGACTGTCATGTCCATTAGAGCAGAGAGCTGCAGAGAAGCACCAGAACCAACCGTGTGGCGAGCCTGCTGTCTCCAGCGTGAAATGTGAAGAGAGAGGCATCTGAGATTGTGCCGTTGCATTTTTTGCCACCTGACTGTCGAACAGGAGGCAGTTCAACCAGACAGTTTTCTGACTGTGGCGGGGAGGCCTGATGGTTAAGTGGGAGGTGGTTTGTCGCATTTTTACATTCAATGTGTGAGTTCTGCAAAGATCTGTGTAAATATTGAACCGATAGAATGAGGTCAGTGTGGTGGAGTGAGAAGAAGATATGTAAATCCATTTGCGCAATTTGTGGTCAATCTCAGACGACGAAGCACACAAAGCGTTTCCATGTTAAAGACCTTCCTGTCATGGAATTTCAGTGCTAATTTCAGAGAGCACAATTACCTTTGATTTATTTCCCCTGCATCGGTTTCACTTTTACATTTTCCCGACAATGATATAGCATTTCTTAAAAGTGCTAAACTGTATGAATTGTAGTCATGCCATCACTCTTCAATGTTTGTTACGACACATAGGTGAAATGCCTTAAATACCTTCGCTGATGACATATTTTCTTATTGCAACTCAATAGCCGAGAATTGCATGTCAGTCAATGACTCGTTTTGGCGTACTGAATTCCACATTCCTGGGTTGCCTCCTATTTAAAGCACTTGCAAGGCTGTAGCGTCGTTTGACCTCATGCAGCTTCCATCTTTCTGTTCTATACGAGAGGCCTATGCCAGACCACACAGGAGTGTACTTGATCCCTTCAAGATGTGCCTCTTTTGCGTCCATATGAAGTTCTTGAATTATTCACCTTGTTTCAAACACTTCGCCACACACTGGTAGCTCTGAATGTAAAACTTCATCAGTGCTGCAGTGTGTCCTTGACTCTACCTACTGTAGCCAAACAAAAACCAAGTGGGATGGCCAGTTTTAAAAGCCAATGCCACTGCAGGTGAAAGTTTTACAATCTGTCAGAAGCAAACGGTTTTTCACAAACTTCAAATTCGTCTTCGGTCTTCACAATTTAATTGTCAATCAGTACATCTATGTCACAGTTCACACCTGTAGTAACCTGAGGAGGAATTCCACGCCTGAACTGCTTGACCATTGACCTCTCTTAGGTGTGAACCTAAGACTTGTCCAGTCAGTTTGTCATAAAATGCAACACTACACCCAAGCACTCGCCAAAGCTGTAGCTGAGTCCAGATGACAATCTTTAACAATACACCTTAAAAACACACTAACAAAAGCATTCTCTCAAACCCTTACCTCGAAACTTTGAAAGAAATTCACCACACACACGGTAACACAAAAAGCAATATTACATTTCATTAAATGACCCCCTGTTTGTAATATTTTTTTTGTATTAATGTGGACTTCTCCTCATGTAATTAACTTTGCTTCTCAGTAACGGAAACAAGAGTTGGGCTTTTCCCTATGTAATGCCTGTGAAATCCCAACAGTAAGCTTTAAGCCGGCTGATCAGAAGAATGCCTCCATTGGGGTCTTAACCTTGCAGGCCCTGACACAGATGGGCCTGGAGGGAGAGGTGTGCAGTTAACTGGCCTGGCTAATCTTTGCGAGTCGGAGGGTAGAATTACAGATATCGTTGTGGATGTCTGCAGCATTTCTCGCTCCCTGAATTCCGAGATCCCACTTGATATGAGGGGATTTGACTTTTGCGTGCATACCATGATGAAAAGGCAGGAAACATCTGGTGCACACATCTTGGTGGAAATGAGACAGGTTTTCTCTCAGAAAATGCACCTGCTCCGGTTCAGATGGAATTCCTACTCAAGACTAATGTTCTTGGACTGTACAGACAGAGCATTTAAAGGTGGATTCAAGCTTGATATCCTCTCTTTGGAAAAGGCTCACAGACGCACAACCACACCGACGCTCTACCTACAGTGTATTCGTAAAGTATTCATAGCCTTTCACTTTTTCCACATTTTGTTATGTTACAGCCTTATTCTAAAATGGATTAAATTTATTTGAATAATTTAATCAAATTAATTGATTCATTAATTTAATTTAATTTCCCTCATCAATCTACACACCATAATGACAAAGCCAAAATAGTTTCTAGAAATGTTTGCTAATTTATTAAAAATAAAAATCAGAAATATCACATTTACATAAGTATTCAGACCCTTTACTCAGTACTTTGTTGAAGCACCTTTGATTTTCAGGTCTTTCCAGAGATGTTTGATCGGGTTCAAGTCCGGGCTCTGGCTGGGCCACTCAAGGACATTCAGAGACTTGTCCCGAAGCCACTCCTGCGTTGTCTTGGCTGTGTGCTTAGGGTCGTTGTCCTGTTGGAAGGTGAACCTTCGCCCCTGTCTGAGGTCCTGTGCACTCTGGAGCAGGTTTTCATAGAGGATCTCTCTGTACTTTGCTCTGTTCATCTTTCCCTTGATCCTGACTAGTCTCCCAGTCCCTGCCGCTGAAAAACATCCCCACAGCATGATGTTGCCACCACCATGCTTCACCATAGGGATGGTATTGGACAGGTGATGAGCGGTGCATGGTTTCCTCCAGACGTGATGCTCGGCATTCAGGCCAAAGAGTTCAATCTTAGTTTCATCAGACCAGTGAATCTTGTTTATCATGGTCTGAGAGTCCTTTAGGTGCCTTTTGGCAAACTCCAAGTGGGCTGTCATGTTCTTTTTACTGAGGAGTAGCTTCCGTCTGGCCACTCCACCATAAAGGCCTGATTGGTGGAGTGCTGCAGAGATGGTTGTCCTTCTGGAAGGTTCTCCCATCTCCACAGAGGAGCTCTGTCAGAGTAACCATTGGGTTCTTGGTCACCTCCCTGATGATAGCCCTTCTCCCCCTATTGCTCAGTTTGGCCGGGCAGCTAGCTCTAGGAAGAGTCTTGGTGGTTCCAAACTTCTTCCATTTAAGAATGATGGAGGCTACTGTGTTCTTGGGGACCTTCAGTACTGCTGAATTGTTTTTGTACCCTTCCCCAAATCTGTGCCTTGACACAATCCTGTCTCGGAGGTCTATGGACAATTCCTTCGACCTCATGGCTTGGTTTTTGCTCTGACATGCACTGTCAACTGTGGGACCTTATATAGACAGGTGTGTGCCGTTCCAAATCATGTCCAATCAATTGAATTTACCATAGGTGGATTCCAATCAAGTCGTAGAAACATCTCAAGGATGATCAATGGAAACAGGATGCACCTGAGCTCAATTTTGGGTGTCATAGCAAAGGGTCTGAATACTTATGTAACTGTGATATTTCAGTTTTTTATTTTTAATAAATTAGCAAACTTCTAAAAACCTGTTTTCACTTTGTCATTATGGGGTATTGTGTGTAGATTAATGTGGAAAGAAAATAATTGAATACATTTTAGAATAAGGCTGTAACATAACAAAATGTGGAAAAAGTGAAGGGGTCTGAATACTTTCCAAATGCACTGTAAATCAAGAAAAAAGTTCAATAAGCTGCTCACACAACATCTGTCATTATTATACTTCCATTTAGGAAGCTATAAATGACAAATAACAGTGTCACTGTTTCAACATTCAGTTCCCTCTAAATGATCAGTGGTATGTTACCCTTCCAGAATGGTTACCACTTCTTTCCCACTCCTGTCTCTGCCTGGTTTAGGGATCTACTGTATAAGATGCTAGAAGCATTGTCTCAAATTTGTCTGAGTAACCACTTTACACTGGTCGCACACATCTAAGAATTGTGATACTATGCTTTGGCCAATCAGGCCACTGATCTATGACCTTAAAGTCTGTGTGTGTGTGTGTGTGTGTGTGTCTGTGTGTGTGTGTGTGTGTGTGTGTGTGTGTATGTATGTGTGTGTGCCCCCTAACTGGTCCCTCCAACTACTCTGTCAGTGATGTGTTTACCATTAGTATCCTGTATACCCTGAGACTGATATGAATATGCAGTGGCAGGAAGAACAGAGCTGTGTCAGCACTTTTAACTGATATTGTCCACAAGCTTTCCTCTTCCTGTGATTGAGGTGCTGCTACTGTGTCCTGACACTTAAAAGCTTGTTTGTTATGTCTCACTTGCCTTCGTGGCACTTTCTCAATGAAGGCATGTGAAAGCTCATAGGACAAGATCTCTAGGGTGCACAATATTACATTAATAGTTTTCTTTCTTTTTTTTAACCCTAACTCTAACCCAAGGACAAGCACCATCAGTTTCCATGGTCCAGAACTACACTATCCCCACCACCATGGTCCAGAACTACACTATCCTCACCACCATGGTCCAGAACTAACTACCCCCACCTCGATGGTCCAGAACTACACTATCCCCACCTCCATGGTCCAGAACTACATTATTCCCACCTCCATGGTCCAGAACTACACTACCCCCACCACCATGGTCCAGAACTACACTACCCCTACCACCATGGTCCAGAACACAATACACTATCCCCACCACCATGGTCCAGAACTACACTATCCCCACCTCCATGGTCCAGAACAGCCTACACTATCCCCACCACCATGGTCCATAAAGTCCGTTCATCCGTCCGGAGACTCCTTCCACTGCACACTGCAGGCCCAAAGTGCAGCTTGCTTCTTGCACCCTTCTGCTGAAAGCCCTATTTGACTAATTTCCGCCTAAAAACCAGACCCAAAATAAAGTGCTTATAACAGAAATATGATGATCAGATGCAAAAGCACAATGCCATTTAATAGGCAACACCTTGAAGTTTTGTGTGGATATGCTCAGATCATAGTTCAGAATAACATACTACACATGACATGGAGATGAAGTAATCAATAATCAAATTAATAATCAAATTAAAGCAGAATTTGGGACCAATTATGGGCCCGTCCAGCTTAAGAAGTTAAAGGTCATCCAGGGAACCGGCAAAGATTGAAAAGACATTCAAAAAGCACATTCAAAAACTGCAAATAATCTATTAAAGGACACCACACAAAAATAGACAAGGATACTATGGCTGCCCAGATTGCCACTTGTGATGTTCACAGATTTGGTTTGTCATTTTCTTCTTATCACAAGTTCACATTGCAAAGGAAAGAAACACTGGTTAGTTACAATTTCACTGCACTGCATCACTATAACACTTAGTCCAGTGTATTAAGCTGCCAAACCATATGACCGCACAGTAACAGCAGGGAGAAAAGAAAAACGGGTCTCATGACAAAACATGGCTAATAATCCTCCTTCCCAGACTCTGGGACCAGTGTTTGTGAGTTGAAGATGGACGGCACGCAGAGGGCTGGGGATATGTTATTGTATGAGACAACGGCTACTCCCGGACATCCCCAGTGCAGCAGCACAGTGTGAATTAAAACCACATTGGCTCCTCTGAACATGTCTCGTGTGTGCCCGCACACGCACGCACGCACGCGCACACACACACACACACACACACACACACACACACACACACACACACACACACACACACACACACACACACACACACTCACACACACACCAACTTAAATGACTGCAAATGTTCAACCTGACATGCAGTTCCTGCTAAACCTCATTTTGGATGGTTCACACAACACAGTGGTCTCGCACTGTGAAATGGGCTAGGGATCTCACGGAATGGCACCACCCTTTGGCTTTCTGCTATTGGGGAGAGGGGGCCCATCTCAATTGTGACATATTGGTACAAAAGCCCTCATACCAGAAATGATGAATGCTTGATTGAAGGGATGACAGAAAGTTTAGCTGGTATGCACACACATTTGCGTGAGTCTTACAGAGCACAATGGTGTCTTTAGGGCACATCTGTCTCTAAGAGAAAAGGATATGTGCATCTACAGTAAGACACTTCTGACAGGGAAGGAATGAGTAATTGAAGTGAACTAATCCAAGAAAATATAAAATAAACCATTTAACTCACAAACTAAAACCTCATGAAAGGGCTGGATGCCACACGGAATGGAAACACACATTTTGACAATGGACTGCAGTCGACAGGCAAGCCGGCCACGGAAACCCAATTCTATAATTACTTTGTAAAACTAAGGACCTGTAACACACTACCTGTCACCGACCATAAACAAGCTGGAAGTTGTTCTAGTATTATGTTTCCTACAGCAGGATGTAGAGACTTGAGTGGAGAGATGAACTTTTTTTTTTCCTATTTATGTTTAAGCCTTTATTTTTTTATAGTGGTACATGTTGGGTAAAAACTCTCATTATTGTGTTATTTTCAAACTACCGCTTCAGGTTTATGTATAGCCCCTCATTTGGGCTATTATAGCAATGATAAAGCTCATTTTCAAAGACTCATGAATGATAGAACTTTCATTTACAATTCATAGAATGTTCCTCAGAAGCCCAGATGAAAATAACTTTGAGCTGTGTGGCAGATCAAGGAGGCTTTGTACTCAACTTCTCAATTTACACAACAAAAGGTCACAAAGGTACAACAAACTGAAAAACATGTATTCAATGGATGCCTGGGTCCTCGTTTTGCACGAACAAAGACATGCTGATTGCAGCCCTGTCCACAGTTAATGACTCATTCATGGATCCACTGGTCCTGTGTCGCGTGGTTCATCCCTGCCACAGCCAGCCCTAGGACTCAAACCCACGACGCAGCAACACAGCATACACCAAAACACTTTCCATACCACTAACCCAGAAAAGCCAATGCATCTCCAGGAGAAGTCTCAGGTCCACATGAGCCTGAATACCTGAGACCTGACCTGGTACCCGTTCAGGTCCTGGTCCTAAAATTAAACTTGTTCCTTTTGGTCGGGTTCTGTCAATTGTCACAGGTCTCGGGTCACCTAATATGAAATAAACTAAATCTGCAAACATGATGACATGTACTGTACTAAAGTGTATTTGTTTAATTGACATGTATGCTCTCCAGTGAAGTCACCTTCAACTCTACTGTATATTGTGTATGATAGAGATAGAGAGGCGGATCATAATAACACTGTACCAGTGTACTGTATAGCATCATTTGTCCAATAAACATATTTGTTTAGATATTTTATTAAAAAGCTTGATGAAATACACTTTCAAACATGAGGGGAAAACATGGAAAATACTTGTTGTGAGACAGTTACCACGCAAATTGTGAATAATACCATAAATATTTACACAAAGCATAAACGGAATGTTTGAATACTACCACTAAATATTTCAGACAGAGATGGACGTCATAGAGACCAACTCAGATTGTTTTGATTTGATTGTTGGTTAGAATAGCATATGGCAGAAGACACATAGAGGGTTTCAGCTCTCTAATTGTGAATCTCACAGATGGTGACAGGATTAGTGAAATCAATGTACTTCAAGACAACAAAGTCTAATCTTGCCACATCAAGATGCTTTGTAATTAAGACAGTTATTGTTGATTTATACAAATGGAAATGTTGCTCCCCCTCCATGAGTTCAAAGATGGAATATGACCCTGATATATTGTTTTCATCATCCCCCACTTTTTGCTGAATTACAGTATATGCTAGTCAAATATGTGTCAAATTGTTTTGTATGGTACAAAACACATATCCTACTCACATTTTCATGAAGTGACAAAAATATCATGTGAAGTATGCATCAGCCAGAGCAGTCAGTTAATCAGTTAGCTCTTGGTCAGTGCCCAAAAGCTGCAATAGTTATCAGGCTAGAATGATCAAGTGAGCATTGATGACTGGACTTCTGTCTATTTACACTAAACTAAACGTCCCCCAGAGGTTTTCGAGGTAATATTGAACTGAGACTGAGACTCATATTGAAAATTATTCAGAATGTTCTTCAGACAACATTGTTGTCTCATATAATCAGACACATATGGGCTATTGCTCTGTCAGCTAGCTTGTGCCGTGTAAATCAAGACGTGTGTACAGAATTTAGACTCACATCTGCGTAAACGTGATGGCTTTATTCACAGTTTTACCTTGAACTTCATGACAATATACTCCAAAAATCTTTTCACTAGGGGTCAGGAAAATGTATGTGTTCTTGCCGAAACCTTATGATGACACAGTTTAAGAAGAAATAGAGCTAATTTATTTTGGACTATAAACCATTTTTAGTACACATTTGTTATCATGATATTTTAAAATGTCCAATGGTGCCACCATCGTGTATTGGTGTGATTTTATTTGGTGAATATTTCTTTGTGAAAAAAATGTGGAATTAGAGAGATACATTAGAAGAAGATACATCATTCACATCTTTGAAAGATATGCCATTCTCACCTTTGAAAGATAAGTCATTCACATCTTTGATTGACAATCAGCTGATCAGCTTTAAAGTGATGTTACGTGAGGAGCGGGGAGGACTAACGTTGTTGCTGTCTTCTAATTTCACAATTTGCGGAATATTAACGTTTTCCCCCTTTTACTGCATGTGTGCAGTTAAGCACAGCACACATAAAAAGATGAAATAAAGCATAAATATTGATCCTGAAAACATATTAATATTGGAAAAACCATCACACTGGCAATGTCAGGATTCTTCAAATGACAATGAATTTGACTGTTGTCAAATTGTGCTTCTAATTCTAGAAATGTAAAAGCAATGTAGTCTCACTGGTTTCTGATATAAAAAAATCATATGGTCCATTTTTGTTTATCTAATCTGCTATCTGTATATTGGCCTATAGGCGGCAGATGACCCGCTGTCACACACATTAAGGTTATCACAACAGACAAACCTACCTCAATGCATGACTGATTTGACTGATTTGAACTAGTCAATTATCAGTTGGGGGAATGTGCTCGAAGCTTGGCTAAACCAGATGCTAGGTGACAGAGCAATAGCCCTAATGTATCAAATGTGACCGACCGTCAAGTTGCTGCAATCAGCGACCTCTGAATTGCCAACACACGTGACCAACATCTCCAAAATACCCAATGTAAACCAGCTACGCCATGGAAAAGCTAGTAATGTGTCTGCACGGGTGGGGTATTTCAACTTGTGAGGAGTGAGTTTATCACCTTTTCAACTTGGTTACACAAGCATTATTTATTATTAAGATGTCCAACTGGTGACATTTTATTCATAAACAAATGATGGGAAACAACTGAAGTGCTGTAAAATAATCTGGAGCAACAGCTGGCTTTCTTTTCCTTTTGTAAACATTTGTAAACTGTGACTTCAATATTTGTATAAGTGCTTACTTTCTCTTTTAGAATGCAGGAGTAGAATTGTGATTTGAGACTCATCTTGAATCAAATCAAATCAATCAAATCAAAGTTTATTTATCATATACACAGAATACAGCAATACGGTGCAATGAAATGCTTAGGGCAAGCTAGTTCCTCAACAATGCAACAATTAACAATTAAATGCAATATAATAATAAAAAAAACAATAACATAAGGTGGCATAGTGTATAGCAGCAGAAACACAACAACAATATTGGGCAGAAGCAATAGTAGTATGACTATAGCTCTTAAACCCAGTCCGAAACCATACCAAAAAAGAAAATAAGAACAAAAGGCGTTTATTTTTCTCCATCCTCCCCTGACTCAGAATATATAATTGTCGTAGACATGTCATGCTGGATTTAAGAGCTATTGAAGATTGATGTCCGAAACCATAACAAAATTTAAATTAAAAAAGGGAATTATTTTTCTCCATCCTGCCCTGCCTCAGAACATATAATTGACAGACTTGTCATGCTGGGTTTAACAGCTATTGAACAGTGAAATCCAAAACTATATTGTAAAAAGGCGTTGATTTTTCTCCATCCACCCCTGATTAAGTATATATAATTGTCATAGACATGTCATCCTGGGTTTAAGAGCTATTGAAGAGAGAAAATCAAATATCCAATATAAAACTGACTTTACCATGGTGTTTTGGCACATCTCGTATTCACAGACTATAGTCAAAGTTAATGTTGATGCGGGAGGCTAATATTTTTCATAATGAGATGTTATTTTCAGATTTTCAGGGTCGCCAAAGAGGTCAGCAACCTGCTACACCATTAAGCATATGGCATTTAATTTATTTTTCACCAACTATTTTAAACCAGAATACTGTAGACATACTCTGGGGCCCTGAAAGTTATCAAGTTACATAGACGTTTGAAGTTGAGAGAGAGATTTTTGTGGCGGAGACAGACACACAACAGGAACTTACATATACAGTACATGATATGCCAGGATGGGGAGCTGTTAACAGACACAAACATGATAAAGCTTTGGAGTAAGAGCTCCAGTATACAATGTTCTGGAATGGGTTAACATCTGGCAGCTCCAAAAAGCAGAATCTGATGCAGGTACATCTGAACAAGGGATACAGGCCCCAACACAAAACCTTGCAGACCACCTCATATACGGTTTATTGACCAATCACCAAAACACTTACAAGAGCACTGTGTTGAGGAAAACTATCCCCTCACGATCAAAGTTATCAATTCTCTCTCTCTCTCTCTCTCTCTCTCTCTCTCTGTCTATCTACAGTATAGCTGAGAGTCCAGAGCCAGTTGAGAGGAAGGGGTGGACTCATGGGTAGAGATAAATGCAGATGTTGTTGCTTTGTCCAGTTGGACATTTACCAGAGTTTCTAGAGGAATATCAATGGGAGCAAGCCATTAATAACACTGAAGAGATAATAGCTTCTGTTCTCATTGTGCTAAAGAATGTCTCTGACTATGCAGATTCACACAGTGTGTTTACAAAGAAAGGCTTCTGCTTGCTGTATTCATACAACTATCTAAAGGTTGCCTGGATATCTAAAACTGTAAGAGATAAATCACAAACAAGACAGTTTTTGAGTCAGATTCTGAATTTGTAAGCTAAACTATTGATGTAACATCACTGTATCGATAATAGCATATTGTAATATGAATATATCAACCATATAGATAACATCAACATGGGTGTTGATGAAATTAATGATATTAATGATAAAGTCAGTGAATGAGAGTAATAACTAGATCTCATGTCACTGGATGTAATAAAAGGAGAGAGTAAACATTTAGGGCAAAAGAAACGAATGAAGTCGTACGAATGAACGAAAAAAGTATTTCAAAGTGGATTTAATGAGAGATGGAATAAGAGAGGAAATGAGTTCTAAAGAAAATGAGTGTAGGAAGAATGAATGAGACATAAAGGCAAAGTAAAAGTGTATCAAATGATCTTAAAAGAAATAAATCAAGGTCTCATAAGTTGTGTTTAAAAAAAAATCAGCTGAAGAGCTTGACTTCATTCTACAGGTTTGCGTGCTATAAGGAGTCGGCCAATGTTGTGCTAACATGCTATCCTGCTATAAATATTAATAATTGAGGACAATGAATGGTCCCGACATAATTGTATTGAAACGTCTTGGACGCTCTCGGGCAACTTTCATGCAGTTTTAATAAAATCCAAACCATGGTCACGATGGGAATGCATCAGGTAAACCTTCTACACTGGCGTCGACCTCATAAAATCTGCAAAATACAGCCTGGCAATAAAACAGGGTGGATCAGACACATTCTTACAGCCTGAGTGCTTTTGTGGATTTACGTCCCATAACACAGTTTTAAAGTCACACGTTATTTGCTTTAGATTTTAAAGCAAGGTCTGTTCCCCTCAGGCTGCACTCTTGGAGCTCTCCTCGACGAAAGCACTCGTTTCAAAAGATCTGAGCAAAATAGAGTTTGACATCGGAGTAGTTGTACCCACGAGATGTCTGATGGCATGACTAGCTGGAGACTCCAGAATTAAGATCATATTTTAAGGGAATATTTCAAAAGAGTTAAAAAACAGCCACATTTGAGAGCACTCAGACACAAATTGCATGACTTTCCTCTCCTCTGAATATTCGTGCACAAATCAAATCATAGTAGGATAACTATAATGCTTATATTTTCATTTGTCAGAAGTCCTCTCTTTTGAGAAAGTAAAGAATTCAAAATTCTGTGTTACACATCTGAAAACAAAATAGTGATGCATGAAGCTAATGAATTACATATTCTAGTTCAGAATAATGAAATCAGTATTTACATAGAGTGTTCATGTATTTAGGGAATACTAGCAGGAGCTACAGTACTTAAAATTGTTATCCAGTGTATAATTTAACTGGTCTGAATTGAATCAAACATGTTTACAACACATGGGTATTCCTCTGACAATTGAGCATCAAACTTATTTGAAAGCTTGGGGAAAGTGTGCAACGATGTCAATATTGCAGTGCACACTTGATTGAATGGAACTCTTCACGATAAGCTATAATGATTGTGTGTCTGACATGATGCAAAACAACCTTCTAATGTACCCTTTATTTTAGACATACAGTAAAATGTAAATTGGATAGACAGGAGTCATGTAACCAGGTTGCTTTAATAAGTTTCAAGAAGAGACCAATCACTTCTTAAACCTTAAAACTGTGAGCTATAAGTGTGTGCTATGCATTCTTTGGTGTGTTCTTTCCCCACCTACAACATTACATGGGATCTCAATGATGTACATTATTAATCATACACAACAAGCTATTATTCTGCACTCTTAAAAACAGGTTGTAGTCACTATATTTTGGCTCTGATGGCTCTGCATCCCTCCCTCCCCCATAGCCTTAGATGGCTAATTCTTAAAACTACAAACACGTCTCGTGTGGCCTGTATTTCTCAAAGCCTATCCAGTTACTGAAGTCTGTCCTAGGAGCACCTTCAGGGAATGAGAAAAGGAAACACAGCTGAGAACCTCTGTGGTTTGACGGCCCTCCAGATCCTTTCAGTCTCTACGGCCTGGGGCCAAATTGAAGTACAACTGTTTCCTTTGGTAATATACCGGGGGCCTACAGTTTTTACATTTTTATATTCACTGGAGTTGTGCTCCAGCGCGAAAATGTGTATCCAACCAAATGATGTATAAAGTAGTCGTTAATATAAACACAATCACAACACTGTCATTTTGATTTATTTGCGCAAGTAGAAGGACTTTCGGTAAACTACTGCAATACCTGCTGCATAGTGTTGTAAAATGACACTGTGTAAATGTTTTCAAAAAAGTGTGTTCATTTGGTTAAGTCTGTTAATACTATAACCTTATTTTTTTTTGCATCAAAGTGGAATGGTAACATCCATAGTTAATTTCAACCTGTTTGCTTTTGTTTACTGTACTTTGCCAGAAACAAATATACCTATGTAAACCCAGTGTTTTAGACAGATTGTTTTATTAAAACAGATGTTTATGAGGGCGACCTTGTCTGTACAGTAGAATCACTGCCAAGACCTCAGTCTACCCACAGGTCATGTAATGTACTCAATGGAAGAATTCGGTGAGTGAGTCTGCCAATTAATTACAGTAAGTACAGCGATGAGCATATTGTTTTGAAAGCAGAAAGAATGAAAGTCTGTACACTAATGACCATGAATGAGACATATACTCTAGCAATAGTTGGTATGTGTGGGGGGACATGCAGCGTTCGGCCTGTAGAGGGAGCTACAGGACCGTGGCCGGGGTTGTGTCGGCGAGACTTTGTTGCACACCTGCTGCAAATGAAGTCTCGCCGGCGAATGTTTAAGATGTGTGTGCTTCTGCCATTTGAGTAGGGGAGCTGGAAACGGCGAGACGGGCACGCTGTCGGAGAGAGAGCGGACCGTGTGTGAAGGAGGCTGGAAAGCCAAGAGACATTGAAAACCACTGTATGAATAAACGGGAAAGTTGTTCCCTTACCGTGAACGCTGCGTCTGCCTCTGTGTGACAACGAACATTGTTACATTGGCGCCCAACCTGGGACACAGAGGGAAGGCGGAATGGAGGCGTTAGCAGCGGCGATGTAGAGGATAGCGCTTGTCCTCGAGCAGCAGACGGCCCTGCAGCAGACGACGCTGGAGGAACTAACGGCGGCGAGGATCACGGACAGTGCCCTCCTTCAGGACTTCACCAGGGTCGGCGGGCCGGCGCCGGGGACCGGAGCGGCACCAGGTCCCCCCAAGGTCCAGCTGCAGAAGATGGGGGACCTGGACGACCCAGAGGCGTTCCTCGCGGTGTTCGAGGGGACGGCAAGGATCTCGGGGTGGCCGGTCCGAGAGTGGGCCTACCATCTGCTGCCCCTCCTGTCAGGGGAGGCGCAGCTCGCGGCCCACAGTTTGCCGGCGGCCGCCCAACGGGATTACACGTCCCTGGCCCGGGCGATTCGGGACCGCCTGGGCCTGACACCGGAGGAACACCGGCATCGGTTTCGGGCCCTGACAATGGAGGAGGGGTGCCGGCCCTTCGCCTTCGCCCAGCGGCTGGGGGACAGCGCATGGCGGTGGCTGGACCCCGAGAACAACTCGGCGGTGGAGGTCGGGAACCGGGTGGTAATGGAGCAGTTCATCGCGGGACTCCCGGCCCGTACCGCCGCCTGGGTCCAGTACCACCGCCCCCAGGACCTCCAGACCGCCGTCGGACAGGCCGAGGACCATCTCTCCCTCCCACCGCGGGGGCCACAACGACCAACCCCGGCCCCGCGGCAAGGGGGGGGGGGCCAACGCCCAGGAGGAGCCGGGGGAGCAGAAGGAGAGAGGCCGGCGCCCGCCCCGAGGACGAGATGGCAGGGGCGCACCTATCCGGAACCGACCCCGGCCCCACAGGGAGCACCTCGAGCGACAGGGGGGGTGTGTTGGCGGTGCGGACGGCCGGGCCACGTGCAGGCCGAGTGTCGGGCGATGGACGTGGGACAGGTCGTCCGCATCGGCGACATACCGGGCCCTCCCCCCGGACCAGGAGCGGCGTATCGTATTCCGGTAAGGATACAACATGATACGCACCAGGCATTCTTGGATTCGGGCTGCATGCAGTCCATGATCCAGGAGCGCCTGGTTCGGCCGGGGGCATTGTTGAAGGCATCGAGGGTGCGGGTGAGGTGTGTGCATGGGGACATTCACGAATATCCGGTGGTCGCTATCGAAATTCATTTTGAGGGGAAAAACCATAGTGTACAGGCGGCGGTTAGCCCACGCCTCACGCATCCCCTGATTCTAGGTGTGGATTGGGAGGGGTTTCCTCAAGCGGTAAAGAGGGCTACCGGGATGCGTGCACGACAGCTAGGGAGGTGTGTGGCGTGTAATGTGCTCTGTGCCGAGGCGGCGCCTCGCGACACTGCCGCGGAGCCGGAGCCGGCGGGGGCGCCTCACCCCGAGACTTCCCCGCCGAACTATCCGCTGCTAGGCGACTTCCCCCTCGAGCAGTCTCGTGACGAGACCCTCAGATCAGCCTTTGACCAAGCGATAGCAATTGATGGTACTTTGATACGGCCAGACACAGTGCGCGCCCACCCCTATTTTGCGATTATCAGCGACAGGTTATATCGAGTAAGTCGTGACTCACATAGTCAGGAGGAAGTAACCCAGTTGCTGGTTCCCCGCAGCCGCCGCGAAATGGTCTTCCAGGCGGCTCATTTCAACCCCATGGCGGGCCATCTAGGGTATGACAAAACACTGCACCGTATAATGGCTCGATTTTATTGGCCGGGGATTCGGGCAGAGGTGCGTAGGTGGTGCGCTTCCTGTCGGGAATGTCAGTTAGTAAATCCCCCGGCCATTCCACGGGCCCCCGTGCGGCCCTTACCATTGGTCGAGAACCCGTTCGACCGCATTGCGATGGATATTATCGGGCCATTTGAGCGGAGCACACAGGGTTATCGATTTGTGTTGGTCTTGATAGATTACGCCACCCGATACCCCGAGGCAATACCTCTGCGCAATATCTCTGCCAGGAGTGTAGCGCAAGCATTGTTTCAAGTCATCTCCCGCGTGGGAATCCCGAAAGAGATTCTCACCGATCAGGGCACTAATTTTATGTCACGCAACCTCAAGGAACTGTATGGCTTGTTGAACATCAAGGCGATTCGAACCAGTGTTTACCACCCGGCCACTGACGGCCTTTGTGAGCGGTTCAATCGGACCTTGAAGTCAATGATCCGGAAGTTTGTCCACGAGGATAGTCGGAATTGGCATAAATGGCTAGATCCCCTGTTGTTTGCGGTGCGGGAAGTTCCCTAAGCTTCCACCGGGTTTTCCCCGTTTGAATGACTCTACGGGCGTAAGCCCCGGGGTGTCCTAGACCTGCTTAAAGAAAATTGGGAGGAAGGGTCTAGCGACAGTAAGAGTGAGATCCAGTACGTCCTCGACTTGCGCACAAAGCTCCACGCCCTAGGGGCTATCTCACGTGAGCATTTGCTGCAAGCCCAGGAGCGTCAGAAACGCCTGTATGACAGGGGGACTACCCTACGAGAGTTTACACCGGGAGACAAGGTGCTCGTACTGTTACCCACCTCCAGCACGAAATTACTCGCGAAGTGGCAAGGGCCGTTTGTGGTCACACGTCGCATGGGGGACGTGGATTATGAGGTTATACGCTTGGACCGGGGGGATAGCTTGCAGGTGTATCACGTCAATCTCCTAAAAAAATGGAACGACGTGGTCACTGTTGCTCTGGCTACGATAGTTCCAGAGAGAGAGGAGTTCGGTCCGTAAGTCCCAAAATCGAAAGGTAGCACTCCGGTCGATATTGATAACCATCTCTCTGCTAGCCAGGCCGCGGACATTGCAGATTTGCAGCTTAAGTTCGCCGACGTGTTCTCTCCCCTGCCCGGTCGGACTACGCTCATCGACCACCATATAGAAACGCAGCCGGGTTTAACGGTGCGCACGCGTCCCTATAGGTTGCCGGTGCACAAACGAGACGTTGTGTGCCGGGAGTTGGAAGCCATGCTGGAGCTGGGTGTGGTCGAGGAGTCCCGCAGTGATTGGTGTAGCCCCATCGTGCTTGTCAACAAGCCAGATGGGGCTATACGGTTCTGTGTGGATTATAGACGGGTTAATGCGGTCTCCAAATTCGATGCATATCCGGTGTCCCGGGAGAAAACGGCATTCTCCACTCCGCTCGGGTTATTCCAGTTCACTGTGCTCCCTTTCGGGTTGTTCGGAGCCCCAGCCACTTTTCAGCGCCTCATGGACCGTATTCTGCGGCCGCACGCCGCCTATGCTGCGGCCTACCTAGATGACATTGTCATTCACAGTGACACCTGGCCGCAGCATGTGCGGAGTGTGGCTGCTGTTCTGCGGTCCCTGAGGCAGGCGGGGCTGACGGCCAACCCGAAAAAGTGCGTGATCGGGCGGAGGGAGATCCGGTATCTGGGGTACCACTTGGGACGGGGGGAGGTGCGACCGCAGATTGAAAAGACTGCGGCCATCGCCGCCTCTCCCCGGCCCAAGACAAAGAAGGAGGTGAGGGCCTTCCTGGGGCTGGCGGGATATTACCGACAGTTCGTACCAGGGTTTTCCGAGCTGGCCAGTCCCTTGACGGACCTCACCCGGAAGGGTGCCCCGGATCCGGTCCAATGGTCGGGCCAGTGACAGGGGTCGTTCGAGGCCCTTAAGGGGGCTCTTTGTGGAGAAACGGTCCTGTATGCGCCTGATTTTAACCTCCCTTTCTCCCTACAGACGGACGCGTCGGATAGAGGGCTGGGAGCAGTACTGACCCAGCGCGTGGAGGGGGCCGACTGACCGGTGCTGTACCTGAGCCGCAAGCTGTCGGAGAGGGAGGGCCGGTACAGCACCGTGGAGAAGGAGTGCCTGGCCATCAAGTGGGCGGTCGGCACCCTCCGCTACTACCTGCTGGGTCGCGCCTTCACCCTCTATTCCGACCATGCCCCCCTCCAGTGGCTCCACCGCATGAAGGATGTAAACGCGAGGATCACCCGGTGGTACCTCGCATTGCAGCCCTTCAACTTTTCCGTCGTGCACAGACCGGGGGCACAGATGGTCGTGGCAGACTTCCTCTCCCGTGCAGGGGGGGGGGGAGTAGGTCGTCGGCCGTCAGGTCCCCGGCCTGTGTCGGGCGGTGGGGGTATGTGGGGGGACATGCAGCGTTAGGACTGTAGAGGGAGCTACAGGACCGTGGCCGGGGTTGTGTCGGCGAGACTTTGTTGCACACCTGCTGCAAATGAAGTCTCGCCGGCGAATGTTTAAGATGTGTGTGCTTCTGCCATTTGAGTAGGGGAGCTGGAAACGGCGAGACGGGCACGCTGTCGGAGAGAGAGCGGACCGTGTGTGAAGGAGGCTGGAAAGCCAAGAGACATTGAAAACCACTGTATGAATAAACGGGAAAGTTGTTCCCTTACCGTGAACGCTGCGTCTGCCTCTGTGTGACAACGAACATTGTTACAGTATGATAACCTTAGTCGATAACAATAATAATTCATATTCTACACTGTAGAAGTCTTCCTTGGCCTACCAGCCCGTTTGCGATTGCTGAGCTCACCAGTGTTTTTTTTCTTCTTCTTTTTTTATGATGTTCCAAACTGTTGTTTTTTTGTAAGCCTAAGGTTTTGGACATGTTGATGATAGTTTCTTTCTGATTTCTTGACTTCCTTGACTTGCAGTCTCTTCACCAATAACAGACTCCAAAGGAAAATGTAAAGGCTAGAATCAATGCTAGACATTGACAGCTCTCTTATACCTACACAAATGATGTGACGGGACACACCTGACTAACCAGAAACACCTGTCAAGCCAATTTTCCAATATTTTTGGTACCTTGAAATAAGGGGGACTATGATTAAAAAGGTTTGTAATTTCTAAATGGTGAAACCAATCTGAAAAAAGAAAACATTGAATTAAAGCTGAGAATCCATATTGTAACCGCATAGTTTATGTTTATCCAAACTGTTGGAGTATCGAGCGAAAAGAAGACAAAATGCTTCCTCTTTCCAGTACTTATGGAGGGCACTATATTACAGTGCTTACAACAATAATTACAGTAAAACAAACACACTTTATTAGTTTTGAATTCAAACATTTTTAGAACATTTTTAATTGAATAGGCCTATAAGAAAACATGCAAAGGTATTTTAGTGAAACCATAGGTTTCCACCATACATATCACAAGTAGAGGGATATCAAACACTGTGCTAAAGGAATGCCAAGAACATTGATCAGACTCAAACAGAGCTGATGAGAAAGGAAGTTTAGGATTAAGAAGGAAGGAAGCCTGCAATTGCTTTGAGACTTGAGGGAGGAAGGCACTCCATGGAACACCACTGGTCAGTTAGGGCATGGAGAGAGAATCACAACTGATAAGAGATCTCTGATGTTATCGAACAGAGGACAAATCACGGCCACACAGGTTGTGTCCAGACATACTGTACTGTAAGGACTCTTGGAGAGGATTAGGGAAATGGCCAAAATGGATGTTCTTTGTTTAGACTAAGACTGATTTGCTCTTTCTGTGATTTTTGAACACTGATGCCAATCAGATCTCAGAGATCTCACTCAAAACATCCAGATCGGATGGCAGTGTTTACCCCACATCACATGCAATTGCATAATATCAAAGAGGTTTTCTTATTCACTCTATAGTGGGATGAGAATATGTCATAGTTAAGGCGAGATTCTTTACTTGTTGTTTCTCTGGTAGTTTCATGCTGCAGCACTAAAAGGTTGATGTACTGTAGCACCGTCTCAAACTATGTGTTAGACACACTCGATTAGTACTGTTATACTCACTGCAATGTGCAAACTAAGTAGTAAGAAGTAAACAGTGAGACAATCTGTTGCTAGCAGTGCAATTGCAATCTATAGAATTCCAATTGTATTTTCATTTAATTGGCGAGTCCAATGTGAAGAATGTTGTGATTTTTTGGTCACTTCCTGCGTTGAAGGAAGTACAGACAGTACGTCTGTGGAAGTACATGCAGTACCACTTGAGGATGAGCTTTGAATTACAGGTTAATGATGTCACAGGTCAGGTGGTCAAGAATTTCTTGCGGCCTTAGTCATTGTCTTCCGACAGGAGACATCATTCCGACATGATACTCGTCCCTTGACGGATCAGTGCAGAGGAATCGTCACGCTATGTGAGACAATGGTAGTAGTAGTATACTTTCACAATGAAATCCACTTAAAGTGACTGAACACAATCTTGACATGCCAGTGGCTTGCGCTCAGTGAATCCCCACGCACACCCACCAATGCGCACAGACGACACACGTGACATGGACCTGTTTTGGCTCATGAGTGCTCAATTTCATAACTACAGGTAGAAATGATGAGCCCTTAGCATCATTTTAAAGGTACAGAATGTTTCTGGCCACACTGAAAATTTAAAATGTGAACATGTTGTGTTTTTTTACAGCAGCAAATATGTGCAAATCATTTTAAACAACCAAAATGTGAAAATGGTACATAATAAAAGCCAGTACTCCACCTCGATAAAATATTTTTATCGTTTTAATACAATTTGAATGAAAATACATTGTTCAATGTTCCATTTCTCCCAACAAATCTCCTTCTCTTCTTGCTACCGATTTATCATGGGTATTTAGAGCTTTAGAGCGTTGTAAAGTTAAGTCTTACATTCTGTATGTTCAGGACTGGAATTACAGATAGACAGACAATTATATTTATTCAGGAAGCCAGGTAAGCCAATAGGAACCATTTAAATTTAGCAACAACTTGGTTATTCAAGTGGTGAACAAAGATTACTCTTATTTTCACAATTCTCTAAAGATCTCTGTCTGAAGATGTACATTCCACAAGTGCCTGGCTTGTGCAAATATTCTTATTGGTACTCCTCTAATGGCCTAAGGCATTCTGCATTCTTGGTATGTCCAATAACCTCTGATCTTACATACTCCGACCCAACCAAGGGCAATTTGCTTAATGCTAATCGTTGCTGACAACCAGGTGTAAATAGAGTTTTAAATACCTTTACCATGAAACAGGCACAGCACTCTTTTGAATCCATGCCAAAGTGGGATACATGTAAAAGGCCTACATTTAAACTTGATAATCTCAAGTCTACAGCAAAGACCTCATGGTATCAGCCTCAAATAAGGAAACCATAATAAAGTACGCAAAAACAAGGATGTGGCCAGCTGCTAGTTAAACAGGTAACAGCTGTATGTAAATTCCTAAAATGCCTCAAGCCTTTGACAGCATCAGCTGGGAGAGATATGAGTTGCCTATGGGATACTTCACCGGTCAAATCTCTGGAGTCTTTAGTGGAACAATTACTCAAGGGGCTGTGTGTAGATTTGGAAAGAATTTCTTGAGAAGTGAGTAATTAAAGTGATGTCCCTTATGGTAAATAACTCTGCAGTGATTTAATTCTGTTTGCCTTATGGGCCAGTTGTTGTGCTTAGGAAACATGAGAGTTGAGTCACAAACAGAGCAGAATACTATTGCACTGTAGTGAACAATTCAAGAGTTTTTCAGGGCCAAAAAGTGTAAAGTTCTTGACTGACCAAGTCAACATTCAGATTTAAATACAATTGAACATACATTTAATTTCCTGATGATAAGATTTTAGGCAAAAATACATCAAAACAAACAACAGCTGAAGATGGCTGCAGTGCAGGCCTGGCAGAGCATCACCAGAGAAGACACCCAGCGTCTGGTGGGGTCAGTAGGTCACAGACTTCTGGCAGTTATTGTATGCAATGGATTGTCGACCTGAAATAGGGGGAATGTGCATACATTTCTGAATGGTGAAACCAATATGTAGACAAATACCATCAAATAAAAGCAGAAAATCTCTACTTTGACCTCATAGTAATTGTTTGATTTTAAATCCAAACTTTTGGAGTGTAGAGCCAAAAGAAGAAAAAATGCTTCACTGCCCCATTACTTACGCAGGGCACTGCATATGTTTAGCTGAAACGATGCTGGGTGTATGGGGTATAGGCCTACGAGTAGGCAAATGATATTTGGGAGGAGAGCATTGGCACACAAGAAAATAGCACTACACCTCTGGTTTGGGCACATGCTCTACTGTATCTCTATCTCTCTCCTATACTCTCACACACTTATTATAATTATGCAGTGCATAGGAAAAATATTACAGCTTCCCCTTCAACCATACATCAGACAAAACTTTGACTGAAGTCTGTGAATACGAGATGTGGCAAAATGAGATTTGTTTCAATCGGATAATGACACAGGTGTGTTTGCTACAACTATCACCGGTAAATCGACAAATTGTGTAAAAACATGTAACAAATAAAAACAAATGTACGTATCACCGTCATACACAAATACGGCACAAATGTGAACATTGGCTTACACATTGGCTTAACATTTTGAAATTGCTTGAAATTGATAGTGGTATCAGTTTTTAATCATCCAATGGAGCCTAAACAAATTATTTGGGAACATGTTGATAAATGAGGCACAGTATATTCACAAACATTATGGCCTACGTATTACTCTGGATGACACCAGAGACGGATGAGGCCATGAGGGACTGCTTGGACATAACAGACTGGAATATTTTCCAACAATCATATGGTGATGACATTGATGGGCTCGCACACTGCTACTCCGACTACCTGAACTTCTGTGAAGACATTGTTGTTCCCACAAAAACTGTTCGCTGCTTTCCAAACAACAAGCCTTGGATTACCAGCGATGTCAAGGCCCTCCTCAATAAGAAAAAGAGGGCGTTCAAAGAGGGGGACCTAGCAAAGCTGAAGCACGCACAAGGGGAACTCAAAGTCAAGCTGAAAGAGGCAAGGGAGTTATACAGAAGGAAGGTAGAGAGGAAGTTGCAGCAGAACAACGTGTGAGAGGTGTGGGATGGGATGAAGATGATGACGGGCATGAGGAAGAGCAGTAGCTGTGTTGAGGGAGGTCGAGACCGGGCCAATGAACTGAACCAGTTCTACAACAGGTTCGACCACCCAGCTGCGGTGGTCGAACCTCCTCTCCAGGAGCTGTCTCTGTCTCTGTCGGCGTGCAGGGCCATTCTACACCTCTCCCCCATCTCACACACCCCCCCATCTCCCAACACCCCCCATCATCAAAGGCGTCACCGACCTCAATCACCAGCCATCAGCCACTGTCTACTGGAGCGCCCAGGGACAAAGAGCCACCCCACCACCCACCCCCCCCTCCCTCCCAGCCCCTCCCCCCTACAATCACGGCAGACCAGGTGAGATCGGGACTAAAGCGACTTAACCCCAGGAAGGCAGCGGGTCCAGACAAAGTGTGTCCCAGACTGCTCAAGACCTGCGCTGCCGAACTGAGAGAGCCGCTGAGGTACTTATTTGACCTGAGTCTACGTCTTGGTAGGGCCCCAACACTGTGGAAGACATCATGTCTTATCCCTGTCCCAAAGAAGCCACACCCAAAAGAACTCAATGACTTCAGGCCTGTCGCACTCACCTCACACATAATGAAAACGATGGAGAGACTGCTTCTACATACACTCAGACCCCAGGTTAGCCATGCACTGGACCCACTACAGTTTGCATACCAGGAGAGGGTTGGAGTGGACGATGCCATCACATATCTACTGCACAGGACGCATTCTCACCTGGACAAAGGGAAAAGCGCTGTGAGAATCATGTTCTTTGATTTTTCCAGTGCTTTCAACACCATCCAACCCCTCAGATTGGGAGACAAGCTCCTGCAGATGGGTGTGGATGCCCACCTGGTATCCTGGATTACTGACTACCTGACAGGGCGGCCACAGTTCGTCAGACTGAAGGACTGCCTCTCGGACACTGTGGTATGCAACACCGGAGCACCACAGGGAACTGTGCTCTCTCCTGTCCTGTTCACCCTGTACACGTCTGACTTCTGCTACAACAAAGAGTCATGCCACATGCAGAAGTTTTCGGACGATACTGCAATTGTGGGGTGTATCAGAGATGGGCAGGAGGGGGAGTACAGGAGCCTGGTGGAGGACTTTGTGCAATGGTGCAAACTCAACCACCTACAACTCAACACTACTAAGACCAAGGAGATGGTGGTGGATTTCCGTAGGTCTAAGCCCGCTCTGCTACCAGTCTCCATTGAGGGAGTCAATGTGGAGGTGGTCAGCACATATAAGTATCTGGGGGTACACCTGGACAATAAACTGGACTGGTCAGCCAACACTGATGCGATTTACAAGAAAGGACAGAGCCGGCTGTACTTCCTGAAGAGGCTGCGGTCCTTCAATGTCTGCAGCAAACTCCTAGGGATGTTTTACCAGTCTGTGGTCGCCAGCGTTCTCTTCTATGCAGTGGTGTGCTGGGGAGGAAGCACTAAGAAGAGGGATGCCAGGCGACTGGACAGGCTGGTAAGGAAAGCTGGCTCTGTTGTGGGAGCTGAACTGGAGAGCGTCACTTCAGTAACGGAAAAAAGAACTCTGAGCAAACTGCTCACCATCATGGACAATGAAGGTCATCCACTGTACCACACCATCATCCAGCAGAAGAGCTTGATCAGCTGGAGACTACGAGCACTGACATGCAAAACTGACAGACTGAGTAAATCATTTGTCCCCATAGCCATACAACTTTACAATATGTCAATCAAGGGCAAAGAGATGGACTTCTCTGCATAACCTCCACCCTCTGTATCACATCACTGTCCTGTACCTTACTGTTTCACCTAATTAACTACAATGTTTACTGGCTATGCTAGGCCTCATACACAGCCCCTACCTCCCTCCACCAGCCTGGACTAAATGCACTTTAAAAAGTTGTGCTGCTTCTCTCGTGAGGAATGGACGTATCCTTCTGATGTTGTAAAGGAAGAATCTACAGGAGCGTGCTGTCGCTGTGATGCACAGGATAAGTGGTTGTCAAGGATCACCCCAAGATTCTTGGCTGTCTGGGAGGAGGTCACAGTGGAGTTCTCTACTGTGATGGAGAAGTCTTGGAGAGGGCAGGCTTTCCCAGAGAGGAAAAGCAGCTCAGTCTTGTTAAGGTTGAGCTTGAGGTGGTGGGCTGACATCCAAGCAGAAATGTTTGCAAGACACGCAGAGACGCGGGGGTCAGAGAGGGGGAAAGAGAGAAAGAGGAGAGTGTCATCTGCGTAGCAGTGGTAGGAGAAACCATGTGAGGAAATTACCGAGCCAAGAGATTTGGAAAAAGGGAGAACAGTAAGAGCCTTAGGATGGAGCCCTGGGGGACCCCAGTGGTGAGAACGCGTGGAGAGGACAGCGACCCTCTCCACATCACCTGGTAAGGGTGATCGGCCAGGTAGGATGCAAACCAGGAGAGTGCAGAGCCAGAGATTCCCAGTTCTGAGAGGGTGCAGAGAAGGATCGGGTGGTTTACTGTGTTGAATGCAATAGACAGATACAGAAGAATGAGAACAGAGGAGAGGGAGGAGGCTCGAGCAGAGTGGAGGGCCTTCGTGACAGCAAGGGGAGCAATCTCAGTAGAGTGCCCAGCCTGAAAGCCGGATTGGTGAGGGTTCAAGGAAGTTGTTCTCAAGGAGATTCCACATTTTGTTGTGCTATAGACTAAATGGATTAAATGTTGTTTTGCCATCAATCTCCACACATAATGACAAAGTGAAGCACATTTTTAGAAATGTTTTCAAATGTATTACAATTGAAATACAGAAATATCTAATTTGCATAAGTATTCTTTGCTATGACACTCTTAAAATTTGCTCAAATGCAAAAATATCTTCAGCGAGTCCATCTTAGTGCAAGGATAATAGTTTGTGATTTCGGAATGAATATCTTTAGTTTTTATAGGGTTAGGGTTAGGGTCTCTGGTTTGCATAGGAATCAATTACACACTGTGCGGATTAGGCTGTCAATACAAACTCAGCAAATTTCATAACTTTCTCTTGATCCTGACAAACTCCCCAGTCCCTGTCAGTGACAAACATACCCCTGCGTTTTGCACTAAACGTAATGCTTTGTAGTAAAACCAAATAAACACATTTCCAGCCACTTTCTTTGTTGTATCACTTCAAATCATTGTTGCAAACACAATTATGGATGTGAGACAGATTATTTTTCATTAAGGGATTATTTTTGGCCACTTGGTTATAGACCAATTTTGTAGAGTGACTGAGATGATAACCCTAACCCTGTCTGACTGTGGTTTTTCCTCTCCGCCATTCAACTTTGTAGATTTTTTTGTAAGTCTCCCCAGGCCTCAGGGAAGCATTCCTGAGCAGTTTTGTTCCTCTTCATTTGCTCAGTTTGTAATGACAACCTGATCCACACAGTGTGTAGCCTATTCCGATGCAAATCAGAGACCCTATAAAACCATATTAATACCAAAATCACATGAACTATTATCCTTGTATTAAGATGGACTCAATTCAACTTATTGAATGACTTGAACGACATTTTTGCATTTGGGTCTGAATACTTATGTGAATTAGGTATTTCTGTATTTAAATTTTAATACATTTAATACAAAACCACTGTGTGTGTATATATATAAAGTGCTCAGTGAGTGTATATATATATATATACTCACTGAGAACTTTATTAGGAACACCTGTACACATTCTCATGGTGGAGATGGTGTAAGGGTGTGGGGAATGTTTTCTTGGCACACTTTGGGCCTGTTAATACCAATCAATCATCGCTTGAATGACACAGCCTATTTGAGTATTGTTGCTGACCATGTGCATCCCGTCATGGCCACAATTTACCCATCTTCTAATGGCTACTTCTAGCATGATAATGCACCATGTCACAAAGCAAAAGTCGTCTCAAACTGGTTTCATGAACATGACAATGAGTTCCAATAGAACACCTTTGGGATGTGGTAGAACGGGAGATTCACAGCTTGAAAGTGCACCTGAAAAATCTGCAGGAATTGCGTGATGCAATCATGTCATCATGGACCAGAATCTCAAAGGAATGTTTCCAACATCTTGTGGATTCAGTGCCACGAAGAATTTAGGCTGTTTTGAGAGCAAAGGGTATCCAGTATTAGTATAGTGTTCCTAATAAAGTGTTCAGTGACTGTATATATATGTTTTTTAGGGCATTTCTGCTTTATTGAAATAGAGACAGTAGGGATGGGTGAGAGAGAGGAGGGATGACATGCAAGATATGTGGAGGGTAGGATTCAAACCAGGGACGTTGCAGCTAATGGTTATCTTAACGGAATGGGATGCAATGGGACCAACTTGTATTTTTCAAATATCCTTATCTACTCTCATATCGTTTGTTGTAGTCATCACGCATTCTCTCATAGACCATATGCGCAGGTTGTAACCAACACGCGACAGCGCAGAGAAGCAGGGGAAATGTTCTAGTGGTAATTTGACATGAATCGGCTTTAATAATGCAACAGAATAAAGAATAAAGTTTAGAATGTTCATGCCAGACAGGAGTAAGGATTTCAGGTTTCAGTGGGACTGAAACGTAGCCTAGGCTCTAGGACAGGAGATGGCATACAAAGTGAAATATTAGGCCAAAATATTGGGACGAACATCCCCATGGTTTTACGGCTTATGTCCGTGGCACCCAGGCGAGAGTTCCTCTGCTCAAAAAGTCCCTGAGGATAGGGATCTAACTCATCAATCATGTTGGAAAACATTTGTCCTTTTTACCTATACTGTATAGAGTATTCCTATAAGAATGTAGTTAGGATTATTACTACTTTGTATAAGCCTATATCTATTATTTTTATCTGCCAGATCAGATCAGGATATATTAATGAGTACACAGGCCCATTCAAAGTTTGGATTTAACGTTTTATGGCTGGCAGGACCCATTTCTGAACCAGCTACCAGTGCGCCTCGACTCTAGGAATGACCATGTCAGATACAGAAGCTTGACTCTGAAGGAATGTGTCTGTGTAACTTCTATGTATTGAGCAGAGAAACTGTGTGCAGAGTGTTAATGAACACAATGTAGAGTAACATCTTGCCAAAGAAACTGCCTACAAAGTTGAAACACACACACACACACACACACACACACACACACACACACACACACACACACACACACACACACACACACACACACACACACACACACACACACACACACACACACACACACACACACACACCACCTGGCTGGATATCTTGTATTGTGCTAGGAAGTGTGTTGACTCCTCATTAAGTAATGTTTGTCCCATCATTTATTGGATATGATTTGCCGCAATATGACGTATAGAGGAAGCATTGGGCAGGTTGGTCAAGAACTATGTACAAGTATAGATCTGTTTGAGCACAACAAGTGAGAATTCTAAGGACGTGATTGTAACATCTTGAAGGCGTGTATGTGTGAAAATGTTATGATTTTTGGTGAATATTATTTTGAGTCACTAGCAATGGACGTCAATGACAGAAGACGAGTTGGAGTACAACAATGAATAGACAGAGACAGGCTGATGCTAGCTATGTTGTTATTGTGGAGAAGGGTTAACTAACTGGCATAAGCTGTTCACTGTCTACCTATCTGGTCTTGAATCGGTTCTTCTCACGCAGACTTAGTCTGGGCAGTGTGTTCCAGACAGAGCATCTTAGATGATCAGCCTTAGGCCATCGGTGGCGAAGCATTGCTCATTGTCCCTGACTATCTACCTACTGTGTCCTGACTCTTACACTGACTTTTACTTCAGAGGGGCCTTTGCAGCATTATTGAGTTTAGCAACCAATAACTAGTCTGATATGATTTTATATACTGTACACTATGCTATCACAGAGGAGACAACGTGCCTTGTAACCCAGTGAGAGAAAGATTCAGTGCCTCATTGTTTATATTAGATCGTTGATGGAAAATGGTGGAATAAAATGTCAGTTTCAACATAGAAACCACTGAAGGGTTCCAAAATGTGTTTGGTTCGTCATCCAATCTGCTGAAGGTTTAAACAAGTGTGCTCTGCGGAAGTGCGCAGATTAAGATAACTGGTGTTTCCCTGGGGCTTTCAACAATTTCATTATCTCAGGAAGTTTTCTCAGGCCTGGTTAACATATACACACACTTTATGTGTGTTCTCTCTCAGTGTTACTATTCCCTCTTGATCTTGTGCTAATCCCTCCTGGTTTCGTGTTCATATATGCAAAGAATGCACACTATCATCGTTTGGATATATTTTTTTAAATTTTATTTTGGAATATGTCTGTGCATTGCATAAGCATTACCTTTTCATGATCCGATGCAACTGCAGTAGATGCCAGTGTACTTGTTTCATTTTCTTGTAGATACGTGCTTCTGTATGAATTTTGTGTCATTGTTAGGTGAGAGGTGAACTGAAATGCCATACTTTAGACAAACTAATAATAATAATTAAAAAAAAAAACTATGGCATTTGGTCTCATTGATTAAAATGTTATATTTTCATCACAGCGTTATTTGTTTTGAAAGTTACACACCCCTCACCTCTACATCAAGTATATAACTAAAACAAACTGCTCAAATGAAATATGACATCCTACAATTGCAGTCATTTGAGTTCCGCATTGCAGCACAACATGGCCCAGAAGAATGCCAAAAATGTGCTTCTTGGCTGTAAGCCAAGGGAAAGGACATTTAACTAATACAAGATGGGTTCCTTGAGCACTGCAGGCCTTCAACAAAACAGGGACATTTACCATGTAATCACCTGAATCACCACAGACGCGTTGGAAAATCTTCTTCATAACATTTTTAATTAATCAGTCTCGATGTTTTCATTCATCCACAAGCATTAAGAGGTGCTCACTAATTTCTCGGACATTACAGTGCCTTTCAAAAGTATTGCACAATCTTCATATTGTGTTGCCTCAGAAAACTGAAACTAAAATACATTAAATTAGGATTTACACAGTGTGAATACTTTTGCAAGGCATTGTACCTCAGTTTGAGAATCTGAGAAGGGAGAATCATCAGTGCATTGGCAGACAGTACTCGAATAGCCAGACTTCAGTGATAAAGGTTTGTAGTCATTTACAATGTTTCCACTGCCTTTTCCAACCAACAGTGAACAAATTAGTAGAACCCCCCCTCTCAATGACTGGGAAAAAGCTGTTCTCTTCCAATATCCACAGCATGGACAAAGTTAGTTTAGTTTTCCTTCTGTGTTTAAAAGGTTGCAGAGGTGTTCTTAATAAAATAAACTCATATAATTTAGTTAACTTGGGCCTAATGGAAATGTCTCCAGTAAATACAGGGATGGTATTGTATTGTAATCAGTTATGCACATAATGTGAAGTAGGGATACTGGAGCATTTAATCAAAATAGAATTTGAGGCAAATTACAGTAAAGCGGCAATCTGGGATTGGTACATCCATTTCTTTTTACTTTAATTGTAATAATTAATTATATAGAGCCATTGATTCTTGAAGAATATAACTTGTACATGTCTCATGATCTTAGTTCAACTGTCTTACCCCATAATAACTCAAAATACATACATTTGCTTTACTGCATTGTTTGTAATAGCTTAAAACTATCATTTTGACCTCATGGATGGTCAGTCCTTGCATCCATAGCTCCGTCTATGAATTTTTATTTCTCCAGCCCCATCCCTTTGCTGTTTACCCTAAAAAAGTGACAGGGGGACCACTTTGTTATTGTTTGGAATCCCAGATTTCCCCTGTGTTATATTCCTTTCTCCATTATTTATTATCAAAGTTAGCAATTTCATCCCATGTTTTTTTTTTCAAAGGAATATAACAGATAATGATGAAGATAATGATTTGCATTAGACAAGATGGAATTTAAAAAGTATACCTTTATTTCTTTTCCGTACATAATGACTTGTCTACTTTAGGTCTCCTGAGATTTCATTCACTACTGTCAAATGTGAGATTACATTTCCTTGTTTTAATAAAGCAAACCTATTGGAGAGCTTGTGGAATTTCTATATTGTTGCTGAGGGAGGTCAGACTCCACTGGAATATAATGATAATAAATGGACAATGAAATGTAAGGTTTCCTCTCAATAGGATTAAAGTATGCAATGTGCACAACTGCAAGCAACAATGCATTGGGGTGGGCATATGTCTGGTTTACAGATGTATTCATTTGATGGGGATAAAAGTGCCATACAAGGCAAGGGTTACATTTTGTGTTGTTGAAAGCACGTTTATCAATAGATATATAGATATAAATAATACATGTTAAAAATCTTGATACTCCTATTGCACAATGACGTACCCAACAGGTCGTTCAATAACTTATGCAGTGGTTAAATCAATACTTTATGAAGGTATTTCATTTTGCTACAATTCTTTTAGGGAAATGCCAAAGTCATAAAGCGGACATTCACTCACAAACTCATAAAACAGTCTACTATAAGGTACAAGAATGTCCCCTGTTAAAAGACACACAGTGGTTTGGGGCCAAGGAAGTAAAATAGTGCAGGTCAGCAGCGGGCCAGCTTCAGCATGGCTGCTCAGAGGCTGAACATAGCTAACAGGTTCAACCTCATAGTGTTGCCGTCCTTTGATTAAAAAGAATCCAAGGAATTTTCCACTGGGGTTACCATTGCCAGATGTGAAATAAAAAGGGTGACTTTGGATCGACTGCATTTTTTTATAGGCTTTGGAAATCCCATCGAGCCAGCATTTGGATGGACAGCAGAAGGCTCTGTAGAATTGGACGTTCATTTAGTTTGATTTGATACATAGTAAATAGTTGGTGCATAGTTATACATTCTTCAGTATGTTGTCATATAGGAATTGGGAGGAAACAAGGTCAAATACTCACAGTAAACTGTCCAAAGAGCACATAATGTAGGCCACGATTGGCATTAAAAGCTAATAGCCACTGAATAGTCAACTGACTCATTTTCTAAAACCTGAGACAGAGCAATGCAGATTGACTAAATGTAGGTGGCATGTTACCTTCGCATTGGTAATAACTGATTAATAGTGGCAACACCAAGGTTAATCCAATGGCTTCACTGAGTTATTATCAATGCAAGTCTTAGCTGACATTTCACTCTCAGTAAGAAGCGTGTTAGCCCTCAGTAAGCCCCACATTTGTTTAACCAAACTGTCCTGCTTGCAAAGCAATTTCAGCTTTTGGTTTATTTTTTAAGGGATATCACGAAAGCTCTTGGGAGGTCAAATCTTCCCACAATGAGTGCCTTGGGAGGTTTCCACAAACTCATCAGATAAGGCAGTGATCAACAGAAGATGTGTTTGGTTGATAGTATGAATAATGTCGAAGGCTAGAGGACACAGAGGAATCCTGATGCAGAAGTAGAGATATTAGAGCACTCAGGCTTTTTCCTCTTTCTTTTTTCTAGGTATCCCAAAACCAATACCAAGAAAAATATATTTTTTGGAGTAAAGGTTGTAGAAACAATGTATGCATACATTCTGAGAAAGTTCTGAGATGTTGAAAAACATGGTTGGTATCCACCAGTAAGATTTTCACTCTCTATAGAGAACCGAGGGATTATGCATTTTTAAGACATGCAAGGTTCCTCTTTTGGAAATGTAAGCTTATATATTGTACAATTGGTGAACCACAAATGCTTACACATTTTTCCTGGTCTGTATATCTAGCCAGTATCTATAGAGTGTGCTAACTAATTTAACATGTTTAGCCCTCGTTACGAACATGGTCTCGTAACTTTACCATTTTACATGTCACAACAGTTTCAGAGTAATTTGCTTTCAAATGTGATAAATCTCCACTTTAGAAAATGCTAATGCTGAAAGGAAAGAGGAAATCCGGGATGACGAAAGCACCAAACCCACTCTGTGGCAAAACATTTATTTGATACTAGGGCCTACGATGGTGGTGATTTTTCTGTCGTTACAGTAATCTCGAGATTACTCCCTATCCCATGCCATCTATTATGTATAGCCAACTATTCCTCAACATCAAACAAATGGCAAAAGTGACATGGCTTCTGTAACGTCTCATCCTGTTCCTAAATGTATGTTTGTTTTTGTTTCATGTTATTAATTTATTGTTTCCTGTTTATTTTTGTGTTACTCACCTTGTCTCTCGTTTCAGACACTTCACCACCTGCCCTTGTGTGTTTGCCGTCTGTGTGATTGTCTACCCCGCCCTGACTGGCTTCACCTGTTTTTCATCATCCTTCCCTGTGTATTTAGTCTGTGTGTTCCCCTGTCTCTGTGCCAGTTTGTCTTTGTACCTTTGTGTCATACGTCCCAGCATTTCCTTGTGATAAGTATTCCTGTTTTATTTATCTCCTAGTGTGTTTTTGACTTTGCCTTTTTGCCTACCCCTTTTCAGATTATATGCCTGCCTTTTTGAACTGCCTATCTGTGTACCAAACCATGCTTTGCCTACCCCCTTCCTGGATTATCTGCCTACCCATTGACTGCCTACCTGGTACCAAACCTTTCGAAAGTAAAGACTATTGTATTGGATTTAAGTTTCTGCCGAGTTGTGTGTTTGAGTCTTTTGCCTGAGTACTCCTGCCATTACAGCTTCTGTCTTTCACATTTGGGATTGAGGCATGTTGGTGATCTACTCAACCAAATGCGCCCGATATGGACTCATTTTGACAGTAGACCACTTTTGTGGCCTGAAAACTTTGATACTTTCTCTTTGTTTCTTCCTCAGACACCCTCCACCCACCTCAGTTGTATTATTTCTAATAGCAGGGCAGTGCAAAAGTGCTTGATGGACCCACACCACTATTCCAGTACTGTCTGAAAAGATGTGAGGTTGACTTTCTGCAATTCATACAAAAAAGGATCAAGAATGAACAACTCCTGTGATATTGTATTATTCAAAGAGCCGAGCAACTAAATTGTACTCCTTCACATTTCCCATGATGCTTAGTTTTATTGGAGAAATGTACTTTTCTTTTAAGTGTACTAGAACAGGGTACCCCTGGGGACTTCTGATGCCCCCTGCATACGACAATAACAAAGGGAGTAATTACAGAGAACAGTGCACAGTAAATTGTAAGCATCCCCTTGGATAGTCAGCCCCTATGATTTAGTGAACAATGAGTTAAGCGACATGTAATGAATTAAACAATAGGAACTACATGCTGGCATTAAGCTGTAATTAAGACCATGTTCCACATAAATGGCAAATCCAAAGACATCACATTTAGAACATACATTCTACTTTACTGTATAATGTTGTAATTGGCAAACCTACACTTAGGTAGGACCAGATGGCTCCTGGCAATACAAAGACAATGTAGGTTTAAATGCCCACGTAGGCCACACTTAGCATACAGTATAGAGTAGCATCTCAGAGATACAAACACCTCAGGAATGGAGGTCGTTAGGATCATTGACATTTTTGTAATTTAGAAATGTACTTAAAAACACACCAACATGGAAACAGTAACTAAGGAGAAACTAATGTCAGCATTAAACCCTTTAGTGAAGTGTATGATTAAAATATATGATCAAAAAGAAAAATCTAGAGTAAATCTAAATGATGGTGAAAGCATTACAACTATACACAGAGAAAGACTACCCAAAATCAAAATAATAAGTCCATCTCCGCTATTTCATAACACCACAGATACAGAGCAATATCAGACAGCACACACTTTTAGTTCCTGGAGGAACTAAGGAGAAAACTTAGCAAACTACATTCACGTATTCTGGTCTTGTAATGTAATAAAGCGAATCTGGGAGGAGATAGTTTGTGAAATGTCTGTTATCTTGGAAAAAATATATTCTTTTATATCAATACTTAATCATCCTTGGGAATACTCAGACAGACACATACTTTTTATGTAGAATTATGAGGGTAGCAATTTTCTAATTATTCACAAAAAACTGGTTAAAAGACGGGAAAATAACAGTACAACAATGGAAGGAGGTGGTAAACGATATATATACAATACCTTCAGTATTTAGTGTGGGTTTTTTGTAGGTGTTGTTATGTCTTTGTCTTGATTGTTTTTAGTTTTTTTGTTGTCGTCTCTGTTTCGTCTTGCTACTGTTCTTGCCAAAAATGGACATGCTAATCTTTGTCTCATCTGTCCAGAAGACCTTTTTCCAGAACTCTTTTAGGTATTTTTTGTCTCTGACACATTCACACCTATCCCCTGGACAGTGTTCCTGGTCTGTGGGACAGGCGTTTTGGGGTTTTTCTTAATTATGGTGAGCATTCTTCAGTCATTCACTGTAGAAGTCTTCCTCAGCCTACCAGGCCGTTTGCAATTTCTTAGCTCACCAGTGTTTTTCTTTTTTTGGATGATGTCCCAAACTGTTGTTGTTGGCAAGCCTAAGGTTTTGGATATGGTTATGATAGTTTATTTCTGATTTCTTAGCCCAATAATGGCTTCCCTGACTTGCAGTGACAACTCTGGTCTGGACAGACACCAAGAGCAGACTCCAAAGTAAAACATAAAGGCTAGAATCAATACTAGATATTGACAACTCTTATGCCTGCACAAATGATGTGACAGTGTGAGTGGAAATCCAACTCGGTGTGAAAATCTATTCAGGTAGCATCAGTTTCTGGATCATTGCTGGGCTTTGATATTGTGCAATAATCAGAAGTATGAGTGTCTGTGTATTTAATGGATGCTTTGGGGTGTAATTTAGCTAATATGCGTTTGTATCGACCTAGCTTTATGTAATGTAGAGAATCACTACTGTATTTATCCAATTAAACATTAGGCAGCCATAAGCTCTGTTCAACTGTTCAATCATTCAAATAAAATCACTTAAATCCCCCCCAAAAACATGCTCCAAGCAGGATCGAACCTTGCACCTCACACGTGAAAGAGCAGGGACATCTCTGTCATGCTACACGGACTGTGAGAAAGGGAAGCAATAAGTATATATGATGATACATATTAGGTGTAATTTAACTAATATGTGCTTGCATCGAGCTAGCTTTATGGATTGCAATTTAACATACCCGTTGTCGGAAAACAATAACACTTTTGTGGGATTTTGAGATTGAAAATTTTGATGACTAGCATCTAATCTAGCCAGAACATACAGTATTTAGCTAGCTAGCTGTTTCCCTTGCTACATTTTGCCATCTATATGGGTTATAGATAAATAGGCAGCAAAATGTTTAAAACTATCTTTGAGGGCTGATCTGAAGAGAAAACTTATTTTTTCTTACTTTTTTTAATACATTAAACGTACACACATGACATTACATTACAAGCTATTAGTGTTTGTGTTTATTTTGTATTATTCACAGCTCAGGCTATGGAAAATTGTAACGTCCCGCCCTGTTCCTTAGTTTATGTTTGTCTTTGTTTCATGTTATTTCATTTACTGTTTATTTTTGTGTTACTCACCTTGTCTCTCGTTTCAGACACTTCACTACCTTTCCTTGTGTGTTTCCCACCTGTTTGATTGTCTACCCCGCCCTGATTGGCTTCACCTGTTCCTCATCATCCTTCCCTGTGTATTTAGTCTATGTGTTCCCTTGTCTCTGTGCCAGTTCGTCTTCGTACCTTGTGTCAAGCGTTCCAGCGATTTTTCCTAGTGTGATCTCTGATAGTGTTTCTGACTTTGCTTTTTGCCTACCCCTTTTTGGATTATCTGCCTGACTTTTCGAACTGCCTACCGGTGTACCAAACCCTGCTTTGCCCATTTCCTGGATTATCTGCCTAACCATTGACTGCCTACACGTGTACTGAACATTTTTTGATAGTAAAGACTATTCTATTGGATTTAAGTTTTTGTCTCTGAGTCGTGCATTTTCATCCTCTCACTCCAGTCATTACAGAAAACAGCCATTTTAGTTTTGTACATTGTAACAATACTATTGTTGGCTACAGGTGAGATGACAATATCTTGGAACATTTAAAGTGAGAGCAGGATGAAGAGAATAAGTACATGAAATAAATAGATAAATTGAACAGATACATTAACATTAGCAGTTAAGTATCTGAAAATGAATAAAAACAGTTACAAATGGAAATACATGAAGTTCACATGATCAAATGATACTTCTGGGATATGCAGTTGTTTCACATATTGTGATAATAAATAAGAATATAATTAGCTAAAATAGTGCAATCAAAAGTGATACACTGACTGTGGAGAGGAGAGGACTGTATTGGACTAAATCAACAAAGAGAGAGAGGAGAGGACTGGACTGGTACTAAGAGTGTAGTAGTAATGTAGAAATGGGCATTCAAAGAGCTTCTTTAGGTTCTTAAGTGACAAAACTTGGAGTAGTGTGCATGACAAATTGATGGACTATCTATAGAGAGAGAGAGGAGGAGACTGGACTAGATTGGAGTACTGTAGATCAACGAATAGAGAGAGAGGAGAGGACTGGACTGGAGTAGATAAACAGATAGACTGACTAATTGACTGAGATTGATTGTGCCACTAGTTAAAAGGTAGATTGACAGATTGATTAAAAGGTAGACATTGAGAGGGAATAAAAATAAACTGAAAAACCCATTCAACCAATATGGGGAAAAAATTATTCCCTGATCTCTTTCAGCAACAGACAATCAAGCAAACTCATACATACATACATACATTCAACACAATAATTCACAACTCCCCGCTATTCTTTCGTGGCTTGCCACAAACTCTGCTGGCCTTATGTGCTGCTGCCTAGCATCTGCAGGCATGAAGATGTCAGTCGACTAACTCCTAACAACCTGCTTGGCCCAAAAGTGACTGCAACCCTCAACCCTCTGCAGAATCCTTATTGTGATCTGTAGAAGATGAATCCATAAAGACAAAGAGCAGCAACAACAATAATCAATAATACAACACTTAAGATCATGACATACATGAAATGATGTATTTAAATACCTCAGGCTGCATCAGGTCGAACACAAAGTCAGACTTTGGATCGAAATATGGACCTGTGCATTTCTGGGTGGGTCCTCTTAATCCTTTCCATGAGATTTTTCAGCGTGTGGTTCTGGCAGAGCTGTAGGAAACCCCTTTAACTTATGCGCCTAAACGATAGATGGCTGCACGCACAGTGCACACACATTTCGGGACAGGAGAGATGTTTTACAAACATTTGACAATGCAGAGTTTCTTATACCAGTTGGGTTGGGATGGCATAATTTGTGTCACTTCCCCAACTACGGGAAGGTCTTTTGGAAGAGGGCCAGATTACGGTTTGCTAAAAAGTACCTAAAAGAGCCTGCAGAGTTCTGGAAAAAGGTATTGTGGACAGATGAGACAAAGATTAACATTACCAGAGTGATGGCAAGAGTAAAGTGTGGAGAAAACTAAACAGAACTGGACAATATTCACAGCATACCACCTCATCTGTGAAATAGATGGCTGCAGTACAGGCCTGGCAGAGCATCACCAAAGACTGGAGGGGTCAGTGGGTCATAGACTTCAGGCGGTTATTGCATGCAAAGGATTGTCTACTAAACAAGAGTACTTAATTTGAACATTTGATATATCTGTCCCATCACTTTTGGTGTCCTAAAATAGGGGGACTTTGTCTAAAAAGTGTTTTTAATTTCTGAATGGTGAAACCAATATGTACACAAATACCATCAAGCTGAGAATCTTTACTTTTAATTTGTAAAGAAGAAAACTTGCATTACTTGCGCAGGGCACTGTAAGTGCATAGGAAATAAGTGCACTTTACTGAACATGATTATGCCATAGAAAATAATAATACAGTTTTTGTCCCATCCAATGCTCACTTTGCAATTGCCATAATAAAGTATTTATATTCAATAATATTCTTAATTTTCAAGAGGAAGAATTTAGTTGACCATTCCCTTACCTGCATTTCCTGGTGGTGGTCAGCTCAGACGAGATGCACTGTTTGCATTGGCAGAATGACTTCATGACATGGCAACCTTCAGTCATACTTGTTTGCCCACAGCGAGTACATGAGGAAATTTAGACCACTGGTGAACCCTCCTTTTGCCATACCAAGAAATCACATTAAGTGTTTCAGGTTCCTTGGCAATTTACATCAGTTTAAAATACCTCTGTCTTACTCTACACCTATGCTTGAAGAAATAACATATTTACAGCAATTATTTACTCCAACATCTTCACCAGCCCTATGAGATCAAAGACATACCTCCAAAACTGACAGCATGCTTGCCCCCTTGCACAGTGCATAGTCTCAAGGCCCTAAACATTGCAGAGAGCTCAAGGTCAATTAAGAGGTGAAGGGGGCATTTGACAAGTCAATTTGCAGTCAAACAGTCAAACTGCATGGTGTTGTAATGACTTCTTCATTTCAAACCAAGCAACCCTGCTCAACACTTCATATTTTCAACATGATTTGTGTCTATTCTTACTCCAGAAGCTATTTCAGACTATTCACACACAAAGTAACCATCATACAGTGGCTTTGGAAAGTATTCCAAGTAGGCTCAATTTAAAATGGATTAAACAAAAATGTTTTGCCATCAATCCTTACACAATACCCCATAAGTATTTTTTGTAAGTCTCCCTAGGCCTCAGGGTAGCATTCCTGAGAAGTTTTGTTCCTCTCCATTTGCTCAGTTTGTAATGACAACTTGATCCACACAGTGTGTAAGTGATTCCTAAGCAAATCAGACACCCTATAAAAAACAAACATATTGTTACGTTCCACGTAGGTTTGTCTGTTCTGTTTTCCTTCTTTCTTTATAGGGCGACATCACCACTCCCATTTGCTGCACCTGCTGCCAATCCTCCTAATCACCTGCCATCCCAGTCCAACCCCAATCTACTCCCTTCATTTAGTATTTAAGCTGTGTGTTGCATGCCAGTCGCTCTCTTCCTGAGCTCATGCTTTGTTGTACACCTTGATGTATGTTCCCCCACTGACACTTGTTTCCCCCTACCTTGATTGTGTGTGTGGTAGTTGTTTGTATGGTCCAGGCAAGACAGAGGCCTCTATACTCTCACACGTAGGTGGAACTGTTGTATAGAAACACTAGGACCATACAAACAACATACTCCTTGGTTTAGAGTAGTTAGTTAGTCAGAGAGGTATTTTGAGTTTGGATGTTTAGTTAGGATCAGTTAGTAGCCTCTCCTAACCCTCCTAGATTTTTGTTACTTTCTTTTCTTTGGCAACATCCGTGTCCCCTTGGCCTGTGGGCTGCTAGTGTTGTGTGTGTCTGTTGTGTTGTGTGTACACTGCCCGTACACCCCCCCCCCCCACTATTTACAATATACCACTATTTCAGTTCACTCCATCCTGGTCTGGTCTCTTTTATTTCACACCAACGCGCTCAAGATTCCTGCCTTTAGTTAGTCAAATCTGTTACGTACTTCCCTTTACCCTAGACACAACTGAGTCGTAACACATATTAATTCCAAAATCACATGAACTATTATCCTTGCATTAAGATAGACTCAATTCAACTTATTGAGTGACTTGTGATGACATTTGCATTTGAGCTCATTTTAAGAGTGTCATAGCAAAGGGTCTGAATACTTATGTAAATTAGGTATTTCTGTATTTCAATATTAATAGATTTGTCGAAATTTTGAAAAACGTGTTTTCGCTTTGTCATTATGGGGTATTGTGTGTGGATTGATGGCACAAATATATACATTTTATCCATATTAAGTTGAGTCTATAACAAGGAAAATGTGAGAAAAGTGAAGGGGTCTGAATACTTTACGAAGACACTGTATAATTCATGAAAAGGACAGGACCAAAATGAACTCCTATCATGAAACTATTTAAAATATCAGAATTGTATGAATATTTCAGAAATATGCGCCACAGCAGAAAATTAGACAAAACACTTTTTACACTTTATTTGTCAATATATATAAACTGTATGATGGTAATCTAAATAAGTTATATTTCTGCCAGATATGTCTTAAAAAGCTATGACAACATATTTATCAAGATATAGATGTTTGTAAAAGGCAGGTATTTCCAAATTATGTCACCTCAAAAAGAAAACAGTATATTACACAACAACAGGAGGTTAAATACAATCAAATATTAAATTTCTACAAAAAGGTATCAATAAATAACATCACATTATATGCAGATACTTACTTACATCAGTATATGTTTGCCCTTATTCATATCTTCACTGAAAAATGTAAATTTAACCTTTGGACAATTTTGTAAAAAGTGTGTTGCATTTGCTGCAAGGGAATGTATTTGCTTTAACTGACTGCTTTTGCCTTTTCCCAAACATTAAAGTGATAAACTGTGGAAATCCATATTGACAAATGTATATTACTGTATCTCAATGGTGAAAATAGTCCACAAATCATAATGGCCACCAAAGTTGTCAAGAGATGATACATTTACTGCAGAAGAACTTTATGGGGCGGTTTCCCGGACAGAGTTACATTTAAATCAGGACTTGGCCTTATTCTACTTAAATTAATCCAGAGTAAAAGGAAGAGGGGGATGGAAAGAAAATGTTAAACATTGTTAGTTGATTTGGACTATCTGTGTAAAAACACTCTATTATTGAGAAAATCTGCATGATTCTCCAATAGAAGCCAAGTAAAAGAAAACAGAGCTACAGTTTGCATTCATTCAACACTAATGAAAAAGTAGACAAGGCCTCTTAATCCTGGACTAGATTGCATGTCTAAAATGGTTTCCCTCTGTGGTGTTCATGGGTAATTTCCCAACATTGCCATTGACTAACTGCCCTAATCTGAAATTAGACCTACCTCTATAAATGTCTGATTTAAAAAATCACATAGGTCTGGTTTAGCTGTAATTTTCATTTAGAAAACCTGATTTATTAAACCATTATTTGTGAAAGTCTTGGACTTTTAAACCATGTCTGAGAAATACAATTTTAGTTAGTCCACTTTAAAAATGCAATTTAGTCTAGGATTATGTTTAATGTGTGTCTGGGAAACCACCCCTCTGGGTTGTAAATGATTAGTGCATACTAGCATTGTTTATTACATAACTGACAACACTACATGGAAATATTCCCATAACATCTTTAATGCAATATATCTTGGGGGATAAAGAACGACAGGTTCCTGAGACAGGGTTAGTGGATAAAGTCCATTCTCAACAGATTTGGAGGTGGTTTCAGTGGATTAAATCCATTCTTGACAGAGAATTAAGCCTAGTCCTACACTAAATCACACCTTCAATAAAAAATCTCTGAATTGAATACTCTTTTTAGTCTAGGAATAGGCTTAATTTGTGTCCGGGAAACCAGCCCCTGGTGTTTGGCTCATCAAAGTAGTGTGACATTGCTTTTACTGATCATGATTTACGTTTCACAATGGAGTTTGAAATACACCAATAAAAGTCTGAGGGCTATATTTTAACAGTGTAAAAAACATTCTTAGAGGACACACGGGCGCTGGCAAGGGGTGCTGGCGGTGGCGCTATAGGGTGTGTCTGAAATATTAGTGCTATATCAGCCCACCTGATAACACTTGACCTGCTCTTTGTCATGAACACGCCTTGATGACCACTACTCCACCCACCTGAGCACAGGCGAGACAGAGCTTTAGCATTGTGGTAATTTCACCAGTTATCGCCAACACAAATTGCCACACCTGCGTTTGGACATGCGTCCGTTTTGTGGCCTAAGAGTGAATCATTGGAGAGATTGTTGTTGGGTGTATTAAGTAAGCACTATTGGTGTTGGCCAAAATAGGTTTGTCATGTCATCCTCAAAACATTAGCTTCATATGAGATGTGGTAAATGGTTTAGAGCCCCTTACAGTATATAAATGAAGAGTGAGTAAGGGGTTTCATTAAGAATGATATAACTTGAATCACCATTCATTGGCACTCATTCAACACCAGAATGACAATAACCTCTGTAATGGTACCTTAAAGTTACAGAATGGAAGTTTTGCTGTCACACAAAAAAATTTAAACTCTGAATATCATAAGTATGTTTTATAGTGGCAAATATGTGGATATCCTTCTAAATAACTGAAATGTAAAAATATGATGTAAAAGCCAGTGCTCGACCTAGACATTTTTGAAATGTGATTATAGAAACCAAAACTACATTGTTCAACATTACATTTCTTCCACCGAATCTCTTTATCGCTACTGATATATCATGGGCATTTAGAGCTTTTAAAAGCTAAAATCTTACATTTTGCTACTTTGAGCAAGGCATGCAATGACTGGCCTGTGTTCCCCGATTTGTTTTTTGCTGCTAGAACTTGAGAATTTTCGAATTATTATCTGACAATTTTTCCAAACGACTACATTTCCTCATTAAAACCTATCAAAACATTTAAACATTGAACAGCCACCAAAGTTAGTTCAAAAGAAACAAGCGTGATTTTAAATAGATGACACTAAAAAACAATTTAGATCATTTCTGTTACATAAAAGAGGGAGGAGTTCCACATACATTAATTAATTCTACATAGTTTAAATAGGCTGCACCTGAAGCTCCACACAAATGCTCTTGACAGTTTTATTCTTGTTGGTCACCAACCCTTATATCAAGCAACAGGCATGTTTATCATAATTAAATGCATTTGCGACTGATAATTGGAAAAAGACAAGCAGAAGATGCATTTCAGAATCATTTTCCAAAATGTTCATCATCATGAAACTGTTGCTTAGAAACTAGCAACAAACATGACACAGCACATGATTTTCTGTAGCCTCCAAAATATGTATATCTACAACACATAAATGGGACACTCCTGCTCCATACAGTATGCAAGAGGAGAGATAGGGGTCAGTGAAACAATGAGCAATACACATTATAGTTTTACACAGAAAAATAACCTAATTCTGCACTGTTAATTCTTGAAGTGTTCTTAATTAATTATGTACAAAATAAGTGACTCTGTGTCTTTCATCTGGTTTCTATTATTATACTAAAATACATAAATATAACTCTAATTTACACATACTATATTTATGATTCTATAGTATCCACACATACAGTATATTGTTTAAATCAATAGCAGGTCTCAAAAGTTTTTTGAAGACATGAGTCTCCTGGAATTGGAAGGGTCTCTCCCCTTTTGGGGTATACCAATGTGGCAACATACCAAAACCATTCAAATTTATTTTTTAGTTCACTAGCCATGTGGGATGTAATTTTTCTTAGGAAATGGTCATTAGCATACTCAGTATAATGAGGTGAGATGCATGTGCAACCCACCTCTGACCTGGCCTAGCCCAAGGCAGCACACATGGTCATCAATCAATATTTATCTCTTTCATTGCAAACCAGCATTCTGTCCCTTACCAATTTAGCCAATTACTTGGTGCTGTATCAAACTCCTCACTGAAACACAGGGCAAAGATTTTCAATGGGTCACATGGCATCCTTTTTATCTGCTCAGGAATACATTTTGTACCAAATTATCCAAACCTTTGATGACTCAGGACAACTGTTTCTCCTCCAGCTAATGTATTGATAGTGTATGCAAACAAAATCTAGCTAATGCCCAGATCGTAAACGTTGTGGCTCTGGCTCTCTTAAGGAGAAAACACACCTATAGCTTTTTACAGAGATGCAATGCAAGTGGTGCTGTGTGATTGATACAACTTTCCTGAGTTTGTGAAAGTCAAACAAATGTAAAAGAACAAAAACACAAAACTACAGTATGTCTTTTAAATAGCATGACTCCTTTGACAGCTTTTGTAGAGTCTTTGGTCACATTCTGACGTGGGCTTCCCTGGAACGGAAATGTCAGGGCCTCTCGGTTACTCTACGCCGCCGAGAAGTTTGATCTGATGGAGTCCTCTCGTAACTGGCGATGCTTTCCAATGTCACACTCCTCCCTCTGCGTCCGTCTCTCTATGGTTATCCTGTAGTTCTTCCTGAAAGTGATTATTATTATGAATGATTGCTTATTTTACTTTTACACGTCCAGGTAAATTACTGTGCACAATTGATCTTTGACAATGACACAGGAAGGGGGCGGCTCTGCCGCTGAATGTTTACTCCTAGTTTTTATCCCCTGTCAAAAATATACAGTGCTTTGCGTAAGTAATGGAACAGTGAAGCATTTTTTTTCATTCTTTTGGATCTGCACTCCAGAAGTTAGGATTTAAAATCAAACAATTACTAAGAGGTTAAAGTAGAGATTGTCAGCTTTTAGTTGATGGTACTTGTGTACATATTGGTTTCACCAGTCATAAATTACAACAGTTTTTATGCATAGTCATCCTATTTTAGGGTACCCAAAAGTAATGGGACAATTGGCATGACAGGTGTTTCTGTAAGTCAGGTGTGTTCTGTCACATCATTTGCACAGGCATAAGAGAGCTGTAAATGTCTGTTGTTGATTCCAGGCTTTGCATTTGCCTTTGGAGTTATGCTATTGGAGTCTGTCAAAATGAGAACCAAAAGGTGTCAATGAAAGTCAAGGAAGCATTATTAGGCTGAAAAATCAGAAACATAGCCAAAACCTTAGGCTTGCCAAAATCAACAGTTTGCAACATCATTAAAAAGAAAAAAAAAAGCAATGATGAGCTCAGCAATCACAAATGGGCTGGTAGGCCAAGGAAGACTTCTACAGTGGATGACTGAAGAACGCTCACCATAATTAAGAAAAACCCCAAAACAACTGTCCCACAGATCAGAACAATTCTCCAGGAGGTAGGCGTGAATGTGTCAGAGACTACCATCATAGTTATCCTCAAAAAGGATGGTCAGGTTACAGTTTGCTAAAAAGTACCTGAAAAGCCTGCAGAGGTCTGTAAAAAGGTCTTGTGGACAGATAATATTCATCTTATCATGTACAGAGTGATTGCAAGAGGAAAGTTTGGAGAAAAATGGATATGCCCAAGATTTACAGCATACCACCTCATCTGTGAAACATAACGCATAGTGTTAGGTTTGGGCACGTACAGCTGCCACAAGAACTGGCTAATTTGTCTTAATTGATGATGTTACTGCTGACAGCAGCAGCAGAATGCATTCTGAAGTGTATAGAAACATCTTGTCAGCTCGAGTACAAGCAAATGCCTCCAAATTCATTGGATGGCACTTCATCATACAGTAAGACAATGATCCCAAACATACTGCCATAGCATACCCTTCAGGGTCAAAAATTGGCTGGCCAAGTCAATCTTCAGATTTAAATCCATTTCATTTCCTGATGATAAGATTTTAGTCAAAAAAGACTTCAAAACAAACAACTGAAGATGGCTGCAGTACAGGCCTGGCAGTGCATCACCAGAGAATATACCCAGAGTCTGGTGGGGTCAATGGACCACAGACTTCAGGCAGTTATTGCATGCAAAGGATTGTCGACCAAATACTAAACATGAGTACTTTATTTGGATATTATATGATTTTTCCAATACCTTTGGAGCCCTGAAATACACTCACCGAACACTTTATTTGGAACACCTGTACACCTTCTCATGGTGGAGATGGTGTAATGGTGTGGGGAATGTTTTTTTGGCACATTTTGGGCCCGCTAATACCAATCAATCATCGCTTGAATGCCACAGCCTATTTGAGTATTGTTGCTGGCCATGTGCATCCCTTCATGGCCACAATTTACCCACCTTCTAATGGCTACTTCCAGCATGATAATGCACCATGTCACAAAGCAAAAGTTGTCTCAAACTGGTTTCATGAACATGTCAATGAGTTCAGTGTTCTTCAGTGGCCTTCCCAGTTACTGGATCTGAATCCAATAGAACACATTTGGGATGTGCTAGAACAGGAGATTCACAGCTTGACAGTGCACCTGAAAAATCTACAGGAATTGCGTGATGCAATCATGTCATCATGGACCAGAATCTCAAAGGAATTATTTCCAACATCTTGTGGAATCAATGCCACGAAGAATTGAGGCTGTTTTGAGAGAAAAGGGAGGCCTTACCCAGTATTAGTAAAGTGTTCCTAATAAAGTGGTAGGTGGAGTATGTTTAAAAAAAATTACTTTCTAAATGGTAAAACCAATCAGATGTTTTTTTTTTAAAGCTGAGAATCTCTACTTTGACCCCATAGTCATTGTTTGATTTCAACTCCAAACTGTTGGAGTATAGATAGAATGACAAAATGCTTCCTCTTTCCAGTACTTATGGAGGGCACTGTATTATTATATTGTATAACATTTTCATTACAATACATTTTTACCTCATTTTTACATTTTCATTTCATTTTGAAACCATGCTTCTCCAGAATGAAATACCAAACTTGTATATTGTATACCAAGTCTGTCCTTATGTCTGCCTTCATATCCATCAGTGTGGATCAGTGCTCACTCTATGAGATACCATTGAATGGAGTTTGGTTTGACTGGAAATGTGAACAAAGACCATTTTTCTTTCCTTTCCAAAATGATCTCTTACCTGAAAAAATAGAATGCCATAAGCAATGCAGTCCCCAGTAGGGCTCCAACTATGATCCCAGTCACAGCCGATACACCTAGTCCACCTGCTTGGTAGAGGAAGGGAAGCTATTAATGAGGAAAATGGCACACTCATGGTCTATGGTGACACATACACCTTCTACTACAGGTATGCCATAAGGCTGTATAGTAAGCCATACAGTACAAATGTTACGGTACTGCTCAAATCAACAGCTTTATGTTGATTATGTGACATTACATACCCTATAGTAAATGTATGTAAAAAAGGTGCTATGTACTGTGTATAATAATAACCACAACAATAATAATATAATTCATGATAATAATAAAAAGATATATAGCCCTTTTAAATGTATGAATGTATTATGTACAGTGCTCCTTATTAAGGGCCGACTACTTTTGAGATATGAAAGTGTCTGACCAACTTTGATTTTGGAGTGGACTCCCCCTTTAAATCAAATACATATACTGGTGTGTGCTCTGTTGGTCTGTGACAGAGAGAAAAGCAGTAGAGATAATTTACATGATTTGTCGGGAAGCTCAGTGTGTGGGACTATGTGCCTTCCTCTCAGGGTGAAACGCTCACTGTTGAATGCAGGCAGCATCTGGAAGCTCCCGTTCACACCAAAGTAGTTGCACACCACCTGAAAACGTGGATAGCAGTGATGATGAATGTCATATCACTTTTTAAATCTCTTTAAATATCATCTCGATTATTCTCTAGTCCAAAAATAATCCTCCATTTCATCTAAGGTACTGGATTGGTGTAAGCATTAAGTACCCCTATGGTACCTGAAAAGCTACAACATCATTGACTACTGCAGTATATCATCCAGTCAGTAAATGAGACCAAAATATAATGCTGACTAATAACTTGAGATTGGATGTGGTTACATGCTTTGGTCTGTTCTTACCTCATAGGTGCCTGCCTCAGGGTCTGTCATGGTCATCACAGAGAAATCCCCATTTCTGTCACCATTAACATCTATGGACACCTGGCCTGCAATTCCTGCCCGACGGTATGCAAAGAATGAGAGAATTAATTAGCTTCAAGACCTGAACATTCCAAGGAAAACAAGCCAACGAGAGCCGAGAAAGTCTGGCCGAGCCAATAGAACAGGAAGTCTCATTCACCTCCCGCCGTTTTTGTTGGCAGGGGCTCCCAGAATTGTAATTCCATCCCTGTGCCGTGTTCCCAAATTCTTGGCATTTTTAAAATATTATTTCTTTTAACAAGAAAATATGACCCTGTTCTTGACGATTCCTGCTGAACAAAACATTGTTATTTCACATTGAGAGCTGGCATTGTGGAGTTTTGGCCTTTTAACCGGCTTCAGAAATGAACATCCGTTTTGTAACAGGATTCTAATGAGTGCAAAAGAAAAGGCCTACTCAGTGTTGACTTGTCTTACGCAGTTTTACTTTGAGCTAATCAAAATCAAAGAGAGCATACTGGCTAGCTTTCTGGAACCTAGAATTCTGTTGCCTTTTTATAATCAAAAAAGGAAGAGTGAGTCAGTTTTACTTTTCTTATCTTGAGGAGCTCTTTTAACTGCATTGGTCTTTCATATATTGTATTTAGGAGTTTAACTGGATTGGTCTTTCATATACTGTATACTGTCATTAGGAGTTTTTTCCTGATCATCTGACCTAAACAGGTCCGGAAAAACTCCTGTCCCTATGTATTGTAGATATAGAGGGGTCGAAACTCACATCTTTGCACACACTTTCAACAGTAATGCAACTGATGTGTGTAAGATATCTTTTTCTTTAGGCTGCAGGAATGCCAAAGCCATCTGTAATTGATAGTAATATCAAGCGTGCTATTGATTTCCTGGTAGCACTTTATTTACAACTCGGAATAAGTGGGTAATAGCATGATAATTTCAAGTAATTACTGATAGTTACGAGTAACAATAAAGACAATTACCTTGTTATTACAAGGTATGGAGGACTTAATTATTTTCCATGAAAGCTTGTTTCCGCATTATTGTTACACCATTTCCATACTGATGAGCACACATTTTGTTTGATTTATAACTACGAAACTGAGAAGGTAGTTACTATTGAAATAGTATCATAACTGGAAAATGCAATATTACCCATTTCTATTTTGTTCTACCCTTGTATCCCATATTAACCTGACAAGTAAGACCATGTTTACCATGGTTAGAACATCAGTCAGTGGTAACAGTCATGCCTATCAGTATGCATGCCTCTACTGCATCATTAAGAAAGCATAAGCTACCCAGTGGGTCTGATACATACAGTAGGTCATTGTTTAAAATATGCATATTGTCATTGCAGCGGTGGGCTACCTCAATGCCACCGCTGCGGTAGATAGTCATTGTGAAGACGTGTGAAGTGCTGACAAAAGCCACTACAAGGTGGAGGAAAGAGCTGTGAAGGATGTTGAATCAACTTAAAATGGGCCGACCCTTGTGCGCACAACTGACATTTCTTCTGGGTGCTTTGCAACGTTTGGTTCTGCACATCTACATTATTTGATTTGATTAATACAATTAAATAGCATACATTTGTCTTTTCAATCTTTTACGATTGCTTTATCGTGTGACATTTTTAAACTGAATATATCTTGAATCTTGTCATCTTCTCGTCATCTAGAAAAGATGATAAATTTGCTCAGAAACACAATAAATTTTTTGTTATGGCCAGTTAAATGTTTTCATTGGTTCCATGTTTTAACAAAAAGTCTATATTTACTAGTGATATAGCCTAACTGTTCACCATCACTGTAGCATGGAACCCCCTGCCTCTGTCCTTTTCTCCGTGGTTTGGAGCAGGTGTTACAAACCACGAAATAGAGGCGACATATAGAGTAGCTCTATTAATCTAATATGTCAAAATCTTTCCTCAGTTTAACTTAATGTTAGAACCACATTTAACCCTAAAACAAGTCAAGTTCATCTGAATGCCATGCAGTTGTACACAACTAAGCCTATATAAATTAAAGCTATTATTAGTCATACAGTAGGCCTACCTCTATCAACTCAATATACTCGTTAGAGCATTAGCCTGCTGTAGGCTACTAGAACGACACCATTGCCTGCTGTAGGCTACTAGAACGAAAAAGCCACAATATCTCCAATTTGGTCTATAGAATTACTTAGACTTTTGAAACAGACAATAAGTGGGAGACACAGCAATTAGGCTACAAATAATGGAAACACTGATCTTCAATGACATAAACAGAAATAACATGCATTTCTTGGTAATGACTTGAGGCCTTTTCTTTGCAGTTTCTAAACGTCAAGATGAAATGAAATGCGTTCGTAATCATTGGCCTCTGTGGCACAATTTTATTATTTATTATTAATAACCATGAATTCAACAGGACACAATTTGGCCTGTTAGAAACCTATTTCATCTACATGGTACATTTTACATTATTTTGTTCTGTGTGCATTTGTCCACCTGACTGTCACCAAGGGATGGGTTGCGTTATTTTGCAACTGCTGTAGAGCTTTGATTTAGCTTGAATCTGATGGTACTCCAGGGGTTACGTCCCACTTGAATTTCTGAGAATTAATGAATACAACATAATGGTGCAGCTCCCTGGCCAAGATGGGCAAGCACATAATTTGGGTATGGCAGGGTACCCTTTTTCAACACCAACCCAGAAAACAGCAAGATTCCAATCCCGAAAACCAAAGATTATAATTGCAGACACTCCCACTCCCCTCAGCAATATATGTAATCTTAATTTAGGAATAACCATCAGTTCTGTAGTAGCCTACCTTGCATTTTAGTATGGTAAAGGAGACAAATGCAATACGATTGCTGTGAGAATAAACACCTCTGTTTACTGTGAGAATAAATTACTGTATAAATGTACATATAACTTTCTTATACAGTGCCCTGTGTAATTAATGGGACAGTGAAGCATTTTTTTTCTTCTTTTGGCTCTACACTCCAATGGTTTAGATTTTAAATCAAACAATAAATCATATTATGAGGTTAAAGTAGAGATTCTCCATTCAGAAATTTATTTTAGACGTAGTCTCCCTATCAACAGATTGATCAAATGTCCAAATTAAGCACTCACGTTCATGCAATAATTGCCAGACGTCTGCGACCCATTGACCCCACCAGATGCTGGGCATCTTTTCTGGCTGCCAGGACTGTACTGCAGCCATCTTCAGTTGTTGTTTGTTTTGAGGGCGTTTTGCCTTAAACCCTTTAACACCCAATGTTGCATATAGGCAACAAGGTCTTTAAACACCTGATAAAATGTCTCTAGGTGATCATTTCACAAAAGGAAAGTGCTATCTACAACAAAACATCCTAATAAACACTTTTAGCACGATCTGGTGGCCGATTTCTGTAATTACACCAGTGAAAAATGGCGGAAATCACAAGTCTGTAAACACCGAAATTCTGTGTTTCTTGTATGTGTTCAAAGGGTGAATTTCTGAAATTCAAATGGATGAAAAATGCTCATAAGATGTCCAGAGATGCCAGACTAAATGTTCAAAAAAACATTTTTATTTTTGTCAATGGTATAGTCAGTTGATATGTAAATGTTGCATATATGCATTGGGCGTTAAGGACTGTAATCACACTTTCATGCTTTGCATAGGCTTTCATATAAAATTATATTTGTGTTTTAAAAAGCTGAATGAAAAGTCTGGATCTCTTTGTCACACATACAGTGCCCTGCGTAAGTAATGGGACAGTGAAGCATTTTTTCTCTATATGGCTCTATACTCCAAATGTTACTGTGAGGTTAAAGTAGAGGTTTTATTTTATGGTATTTGTGTACATATTGGTTTCACCATTCAGAAATTACAACACTTTTTCTGCATAGTCCCCCTATTTCAGCGTACCCAAAAGTGATGGGACAATTGTCTGTCAACATGAGAACCAAAGAGGTGTCAATGAAAGTCACCTCCTAGTGAACACACAGTACCTACATATTAGACACATTGCTTATATGTTAGTACTGTGTTACATTAAGTAGATGCATGCATACCATGGTCCTAGTTGTGAGGTTAAGACAGGGTAAAAACTAGAACAAAATGGAAACAGGTCGCATTTTCCAGCTATGATACCATGTTATTTCACAGCAACTACATTCTTTGTTAAAGCATTTCATCAATAATTACATAGAAACTACATTCCAATTTACCTTGTAATAACAAGGTAATTGTTTTTCTTATTACTGGTAACTACTGTACAAGTAATGGTTATTACCCACATGGTTATTACCCACAGATGTAATGTAAAGTGAACCGATTTCCTTCTGCTGCCATTAAAAAGGAGTCAAAATACCAGGGCTTGGCTTAATTGATAACACTGGTCCAATTAAGGGACAGCTGTGAGCAAGAAGTATTGGGGGAGCTGCATGACAAAATGTGTGCGCTCCAAGAGTCTTTGACCAAGTATAAAATGATCCACAAGTCATAAATATGATAAGACAGCCAGAGAAAGGATAATAGTTCAAGTGTCATAAGCAGAGGATAATGATCAGTAGCCTACATTTACTGCTAAAGGTGGGAACTGAAACCAGGACAATAGAGAGGGATCATCCATGTTTTTTACCTTCAAATGTTCTGTTCCACATGCGGGAAGTGATTTCTGCGCCGTCGGTCTTACTGGAGCCATTTTTCATGGCTTCATGCAAGGCGAATGCATACAGGAGCAAGGCGTCATGGAACCCCTCCACAAACATGTTGATCTGAAAGGAAATGGGAATACATGTATGGTTAACTAACAGTGGCTGATGCTACAGTTAATCCATAAAAAAAGAGCCTTTCAGTCGATTAAATCTTGAAAAACTTTGTTTAACGTGATTCATGGGAAGAAATTAGACCAATTTTAGAAAAACCAAATGTTTTTTGGTTGTATGGTTGTATATCGGTAAATTGTATGGTGCAGCAATGTCTAATTCCAAACACTGTACATTGTGTCTCCACAGCTCAGATAATGAGTTTGTCAGCTTGATTTTAGCTAAACTGTAATGAAAGACAGCCAGTTAGCTAGCCAATGAGTTTACAGTTGTTACTGTAAGGTGCTAGCAACTCCATCTCAAACTGAAAGCTCCATCTACCTTCGAATTATAAATAATTCAACTTTATACATTTTAGTAATGGGTAACATAACAAGGTTAAATAATGTATACATTTTTATCACTTTGAGAATTAAGAAATCCTCAGTAAAAGCAAAAGCCTTGAAACCTTCAGGATTTGGAGAGGATCTGTAAAGAGGAGTGGACCAAAATCCCTCCTGAGATGTGTGCAAACCTGGTGATCAACTATAAGAAACGTCTGACTTCTGTGCTTGCCAGCAAGGGTTTCTCCACCAAGTACTAAGTCATGTTTTGCTTGGGGATCAAATACTTATTTCCTTCGATCAAATGCAAATTAATTTATAACTTTATATAATGTGTTTTTTCTGGACTTCTTTGTTGATATTCTGTCTCTATTTGTTAAAATAAAAGTACCATAAAAATTATAGGCTGCTCATTTCTTTGTAATCGGGCAAACTAACAAAATCAGCAGGGGATCAAATAATTATTTCCCCCACTGTATATATATATGTATATATATATATGTGAGCTCAGCAGAGGTCTGGAAAAAGGTCTTGTGAACAGATAAGATTAATATTATCATGCACCAGCATACCACCTCATCTGTGAAACATGGTTCAGGGGGTGTTTGGGCATGTATAGCTGCCACTAGAACTGGCTAACTTGTCTTAATTGATGATTGTAACTGCTGATGGCAGCAACAGAATGTATTCTGAAGTGTACAGAAACATCTTGTCGGCTCGAGTACAAGCAAACCCCTCAAAATGCATTGGATGGCGCTTCATCATACAATACAGTGACCCAAAACGTACTGGTGAAAACCAATATGTACGGAAATACCATCAAATAAAAGCTGATAATCTCTACTTTAACCTCACAGTATTTGTTTGATTTAAATGCTTCACTGTCCCATTACTTACGCAGGGCACTGTATAGGTCTTGCTAATATATGACTGTTTCATTAATATCTTATTTTATTTAGTATTTATTGTTATATTATCTTATGTAGTTCTTGTATAGAACTGTTATATCTATAGCTGTGCTTTACTCAGTCATGTGTTTTATGTTTTATGTGGACCCCAGGAAGAGTTGTGGCTGCATGTGCAGCAGCTAATAGGGATCCTGATAAACAAATAAACAAACAACATTTCTGAGGACTAAGGCTTAACATGTGACAAGGTGTTGGGGTGAATCTCAATAGTCTCAAAGATCAGTGCCATCCTCTTTTCTCATTCATTTGCACTGGTGTGAAATGTTCGGGTAAAAACATATACACTTTTGGTTCATTGCAGTTGAGCGAAGGGAGACTATAGACTATTGAGACTTACCCAAGGAAAGGTGGATAACTGTTTGGAGGGCATATTACTATACCTTGTTTTCACTTTATGAAGAAAAACCTTACCGTTTACCATATAAACAATGCCTCACAGAAAATCCCAGTCAGGGCTTTCACCAACAACTTACAACCTAAGTACCAAAAAAATAATGAGTTGGTCCACACAGTCTCTTGCTAAACAAACAATGTCACCATATTTGTTTTCACAAGAAACCATGAAACCGACAAAAATTATCTAAATGTTTTCCCACACTTACAAAGTGCGTCATTGTGCGATATTCATCACAAGATCATTTGACCTGCGTGCTTTATTGTAATTGTACAAATCAAACCTCAATTCTGATTCATGTGGTCGAGATGATTCATTTTGTAACTATGGTAAATCTAACTTCTATTTTCCCAAACAGTGATCGGTGTGCTCTCTTTCAAAACAAACACTGTGGCATCTATTTGAATTTCTTGTAACAGGTTTCCATGTCTTCATTTTCCCATGAGAAAGGAATGATCAAACATCGCTGAACACTTCTCAGAAGGTTCTTTATGCTTCCATTGCCCTAATAGCGCAATTACTAGCATGCTGCCAATAGTGATACCCCTAAGAGTGGTGGATACTGAACACTAACACTAATACATGCAAATGTTATGATTGGGATCAATGTTCCATTCCATGTCTTTGCGAGCATCTACTCCCAGTGCGCTGCCCAATCCAAACAAGAAGAAATCCCAACGCAACATAGGACTGCTGCTCAAAGAGAATTCAATAACGGAGGAGGTGATGTCTGTATATTTACATTCACCTTCAACAGCCTATTAGCAACGGAGGAGCTGGGAAAGGCTGATATTGCTGTACAACTCTGTTTTTTCAAATATATATTTTCTTTTTTGGAACTGGAACTGCCACTCATTCCTCGTGAGGGATAGAGAAAAAAAACACTTGGAGCACGCTGATACTACAAACTGTGCTGCGGTCTCATATCTGAAGCCGTTTGCTTTCTCAACCCTGACAACACAATCCATGGACAGAGATTTTCTCCCTCCAAATATATGGTTAAATCGTTTAAATAAAGGTATGGGGAATTTCACATTTCCAAAAATACCCACATATAGAACTAATAATACAATGTAACATTTTTGCAGCAAAAAAAGCTGACTTAATTAATTTTAGGTAGAATACAAGAACCTCGGTTCCAATATATCTTGCATAAGTGCTTGCGCAAACACCACACAAGCTCTACACAGTTTGTTTAAAATGTAAGTCAAGTGATACAATTATGATATTAATGTTTACTGTATCACATTGTTTCAACACAAGTGATTTTGACAGAGGTGTCACAATTCTAGATAGTAATGGTGTTCACTGCAATACCAAATGAGAGAGACATTGCAAATCGTTCTAGCATTTAACTACAGTACCTGACAACAACCATTTCTGTCATTTGTTCCACTTAGGAGCCTTATGTAAGATCCACACAATGCATTATTAAACGATGCCTAGCAGCTGGAGAGTGTATAAGACACTCATAAGTGCTTACATCAACAACTACAGTGCCTCTTGTTATATCATAAGACACTCCTTTGTCAATCTGCAGCTGTTTAAATAAGCACTTTTCTATGTAGCTCATAATATCTGTTAGGCTGTCAACAGTGTTAGTATTCGGGCTATATTTTCAAACTGGGAAACCAGGTTAAGCCTACCGCTAGACTAGCTGCAACCTAACTTTCTGTCTCAAGGGGGGGGGGGGGAGGGGGGGTTGAACAGAGAGGAGACTTACAGTGGGGGAAATAATTATTTGATCCCCTGCTGATTTTGTTAGTTTGCCCGATTACAAAGAAATGAGCGGTCTATAATTTTTATGGTACTTTTATTTTAACAAATAGAGACAGAATATCAACAAAGAAGTCCAGAAAAAACACATTATATAAAGTTATAAATTCATTTGCATTTGATCGAAGGAAATAAGTATTTGATCCCCTACAAACCAGCAAGAATTCTGGCTCATACAGACCGGTTATATGCCCATGAGGCACACAGATTACTCCTGTCACTTTAAGAAAGTACTTCTAATCTCTGCTTGTTATGGGTATAAAAGACACCTGTCAATAGAATCAATCTCTTCCATTCCAACCTCTCCACCACCATGGGCAAGACCAAAGAACATTCAAAGGACATCAGGGTAAGAGTTGTAGACCTGCACAAGGCTGGAATGGGCTACAAGACCATCAGCCAGAAGCTTGGTGATAAGGAGACAAATGTTGGTGCAATTATTAGAAAATGGAAGAAATACAAAATAACCATCAATCGCCCTCGGCCTGGAGCTCCATGCAAGATCTCGCCTCGTGGGGTAAGGATGATCATGAGAAGGGTGAGGGATCAGCCCAGAACTACACGGGAGGAGCTTGGTAATGATCTCAAGGCAGCTGGGACCACAGTCACCAAGAAAACCATTGGTAACACACTACACCGTAACGGATTGAAATCCTGCAGTGCCCGCAAGGTCCCCCTGCTCAAGAAGGCACATGTACAGGCCCATCTGAAGTTTGCCAATGAACACTTAAATGATTCAGAGAAGGCTTGGGAGAAGGTAATGTGGTCAGATGAGACCAAAATTGAACTCTTTGGCATAAATTCGCCTCGTCGTGTTTGGAGGGAGAGAAATGCTGAATGCTACAATCCCAAGAACACCATCCCCACCGTCAAACACGGAGGTGGAAACATTAGGCTTTTGGGTTGTTTCTCTGCTAAGGGTACAGGACGACTTCACTGCATTGAGGGGCCAATGGACGGGGCCATGTACCGTAAGATCTTGGACGAGAACCTCCTTCCCTCAGCCAGAGCACTGAGGATGGGTCGTGGATGGGTCTTCCAGCATGACAATGACCCAAAACATATGGCCAAGGCAACAAAGGAGTGGCTCAAGAAGAAGCACACTAAGGTCATGGAGTGGCCTAGCTAGTCTCCAGACCTTAATCCTATAGAAAATGTGTGGAGGGAGCTGAAGCTTCGGGTTGCCAAGCAAAAGCCTTGAAACCTTCAGGATTTGGAGAGGATCTGTCAAGAGGAGTGGACCAAAATCCCTCCTAAGATGTGTGCAAACCTGGTGACCAACTATAAGAAACGTCTGACTTCTGTGCTTGCCACCAAGGGTTTCTCCACCAAGTACTAAGTCATGTTTTGCTTGGGGATCAAATACTTATTTCCTTCGATCAAATGCAAATGAATTTATAACTTCATATAATGTGTTTTTTCTGGACTTCTTTGTTGATATTCTGTCTCTATTTGTTAAAATAAAAGTACCATAAAAATTATAGACCGCTCATTTCTTTGTAATCGGGCAAACTAACAAAATCAGCAGGGGATCAAATAATTATTTCCCCCACTGTATGTGTCATCCATCCTTCAGGGCATCTTTCGAAACATTTGTAGAAAAAGACAACAACGTCAATGGTGGAGAGGTGACTGGCCAAGAGCCGCTGTCCTCCCTTTCTTCCTCTCTTTCCTCTCTACTGTGTCAGCCTGATGCCTCTGCAACCCTGATCAGCTTTGGGGAGTGGTACTAAAAGGAGCAACCGCATGTCAACTTCTTCACTGCGGTGAAAAGTCACACAACATCAGCCTAGCCTAGTGGTTGGGGCATACTGTGGTGACTGACACAGGAGAAAAGGAAAGGTTTGATGGCTACCAGTTTGAATAACCAGACAGGGCCTGGTTTCCCGACATTTAAAACGCTTTTTTTTTAATGAGACATCGGTACTAAACTGCTTTGTTAATACCTCAAGTAAACTATGGTCAGTGAAAATATATGCAGAGCACTGATACTACTGAAACACCCATACTAAACACATCAGCAGTGACAGAGAGATAGTTACTATAAATGTATCCGTTTTGACTGCGACAATGGTATTGGGGGCAACGGCTTGGATGCAAACGATGCACATTAAATGAGATCTAACAATGAACGTTATTTGTAACATGCTTTTACATTTGGACACCTCAAACAGTAGAAGGATAACTATTGAGCTGTTCTTTGGAGAAAGAGGACATGGATATCTCGCACACACACAAACATGTTAAAGCATTAACCTTCAGTCTTGGCTCAAATCTTGTCTCTCAAATTCACAGTCTGCAGGGGAAATGACAGAGCCCTTTGTCCTAGCAGCCTGGAATGAATGAGGCAGAATGAAACGTGTGATAATGTCCTTGTTATCTCCCTAACACATACACACATCTGTCACTAACTGGACAAGCTTCCCACCCTGCTCAGATTGTGCAAACAGTCATATGAAGCCTACAGTGCCGCTTGAAAGTTTGTGAACCCTACAGGGATGGTCATTTATTTTTGTATAAAAAATTAAAATTAACTTAGAAAATCTTTATCTAAACCCAAATTCGTAATAAAGACATTCCAAATAAAGGACACAAAAAATATGATATACTTTCATAGTTTATTTAACGAAAGTGGTTTATTTAACAAAAACTCAGATTTCATGTGTGCAAAAATACGTGAACCTCTTCAGTCAATAGCTTGTGGCACCTCCATTAGCAGCGATAACTTGGAGTAAATGTCTCGTATAGCCACTAATCAGTCTCTGACATCTGTTTTGAGGGATTTTTGCCCACTCCTCCTTACAGAACTCAGCCAATTGAGTGAGGTTTGAGGGGTGTCTGGCATGAACTGCTCCTGCCACAGCATCTCGATTGGATTTAGGTCAGAACTTTGACTTGGCCAATCCAAATCTTCTTTCTCCTGAACCATTCTTTGGTAGATTTGCTTGAATGCTTTGGGTCGTTGTCTTTTTGGAAGACCCATTTTCAGCCCAACTTTAGCTCCTTGACTGATGGCTTGACGTTCTGTTCAAGAATCTCCTGGTATACCTCAGAATTCATGGTTCCCTTAATGATGTGGAGTCGTCCAGGTCCAGAGGAGGAAAAGCAGCCACAGATCTTGACATTCCCATCACCATGCTTGACTGTTGGGATAAGGTTCTTTTGGTGGTAGGCAGTGTTGGGTTTTCGCCAAACATAGTGGTTTTGTGACCAAAAAGGTCAATTTTGGACTCATCTGTGCAGAGAATGGACTTCCAGAAACCTTCAGGCTTGTCCAGGTGGTCTTTGGCAAAGTTAAGACAGGCAGTTTGGTTCTTTTTTGACAGCAGAGGCTTCTTCCTAGCAACCTTCCCATGAATGCCATTTCGATTCAATGTTCTTCTTATTGTTGAAGCATGCAGTTACCTGAGATGCAACAAGGGAGGTCTGCAAATCTCTAGATGTTATGTTTGGGTTGGCTTTTACCTGATTTATTATTTTTCCTGTGGCTCTTGGGGATATTTTGGAAAGGCGTTTTGGAAAGGCGCCGAGTTGCTGTCATGTTAAATGCTCTCCATTTGTAAATGATTTGCCTCACAGTGGACTGATGGAGCTCAAATCTTGTTGAGATGATTTTATAGCCTTCCCCAGACTGATGTGCTCTCACTATCCTCTTCCTGATGTCCTCTGAGATCTCCTTTTCTCTCGGCATGGTGCGTTTTGCATTCACCTGTATGGGTAACACAAAACTGACCAGGTTTCTTATCTCTATTTATCAGAGTCCCACCCAAACTCTTTCCTAAAGATCTCTCCTTTGATTTGTTAATTTGGTACCCAATTATTTACCCACCTGATTCTACTTACCTACTTGATTTAACCAATGCAACTTGGGGTTCACTTATTTTTGCACCTGCACTAATTTCTTTATAATTTAGTTTTTCTACTACACACGATTTCCTCTAAACCAACATCTGAATTGGTAAATATAAACCTGTTATGTCAGATAAAAATAATGGTTCTGATTAAATAAATTGTAATGGTAAAAACTGAAAAAAATCTATAATTGCACAAGGGGTTCATATACTTTCAAGCAGCACTGTATCTGTGCCTTTTACCCCCAGCAGTCTAGCCAAAGATGCCAAAGAGGCTGGCAGAGGCCAGTCATGGGTGGACTGGTGAAGTGTACTTGGATGCTATGAAGCTCTGGTTTGACTTGGTTGGGCCTCAAGTCTATTCAGTTATTCATCATCTAACCCTGGTTTGAGTAAATGTTAGGTAAAAAGTAAAAAATGGTTTAGATCCTTTTTGTCAACCTTTTGTAATTCATTGGCACCCTCAGTTAGTGGCCTCCACAACATGCTGTGCTAGAGCTGTGAAAACCACTGGAGGGGCTTAGTCAGAATACACTAGTGCTATTCCCTCCCTCTGTGCTTTTACGCAAATGGAAGGCTTGGAGGTATGTTTAAAATCAGCTCCAACAATCAGGCTGTCAAGAATGACAACATTTCTCTTAATAAGTCTAATTACTGAATATTAATTTGGCCTCCAGGGTTTTTTTTCATGCTGCAACTTGACTGCCTCTTGATGACGCACACTGCTGTAGCAGCAAAAACCACACTGGTAACTCAACAAGACAGGACTGCACAATGCATTTGGCCCAGGATGCAGAACAGGAAAACCCCCACAAATATTGAATTTATTAAAATTTTAAAAACAAGTCTAAAATGTATATATAGATAAAACAACCTTTTTTCCAATTTCATGCATTCCCTTTCAATATACTGTGCCATGCAGTAGGTGGACTTGCCAAACAATTTCATGAACTGTTTCATGCATTAGAAAATGACTTACTTTGTGATTAATGTACAACAAGGTCAGTAAAAATGCTGTCTTGTATTTTTTTCCTTAAACCTTCTTAACATGCATTGACAATGAACGAATGCTCAAAGTGGAATTCAGCTATGTGTTGGAAACAGCTCCATTTTGGAAATTCAGGGCTCAGTCCTATTCTTGTTTTCATTTCTGACTGAAATCAAGCGATTCAATCCTGCTCCCTTTTATAACGCATGTCATGTAGTGAATCTAATAACAGTGCTGTAATCCAACACACCCACCTACTGGTTGTGATTGCATATAAATATTTGGGATATGGCAATACACTCAAAGTAAGTTCTGAAGAGAGGCTCTGCATTGCGACTGCCCTTGAATGATGTCTTTGCCATTTTTTATGGTATTTTTCCCTCTCCTTGCAATGGAAACAACTTAATTGGCAGTAATTCTGGCAGTGGTCGACTGTGTGTATGATGTGTAGGAAGAGAGGGTTTGAGGGAGTGAGAACATGAGTGCCTTTGACAGTATAATTATCTCAATTTCTCTCTTCAGTTAGGCTGAGGTCATAAATGGTTCACAAAGCGACCTACACATATTCATTCTGCTGCATTTACAGACAGAGTTGCATTTCATCTAATTAGTCAAAACAATGTCAACATTTCTAAGAGATGCTCATTTAATGTGCAGACTATATCAATCTCATTCAAATGAATTCAGTTATAATCATACTTATCTGTCCACTGATTCCATTACAAACATGTAATCAGGCCTAAGCCTACTATTAATCAGCAATCAAGTAAATAACTGGCCTTTCTGTGACAAACAGAAGCAGAGCCCATATTGACAATGAAGCCTTTTGTGATGTCTGCTGCTGCTGCTTCTATGTCTGGGACCTCTAATTTACATAATATGTGACAAGCAAACTGGCAATTAGCCATCAAGAATTCCCTGGCACTGGTGAAAAAAAACAGGTCCCCTTGCCCATGGGCACATTCTGCGCCGTCAGTCAAACCATAAACATGGATCACTTTCCTTAACGACGAACCCCACCCTCTCCTCCCAGATACTCCCTGATTCAGTCGGCATATACAACATGAGCTAAGCCAAATTCAAAGAACGTTATATTACCCCACCCCCATTGAACAACAACTAACAGTGAATATTTAAGTTGCAAAGTGAGACAAAGCAAAATCAGTTAAATCCTGGGGTTCCAGCTGACCACTATCCAAATCAAAAGCAGAGAGTTTGGTGTTTAGGGACGACGGCTCACTGTTTCTAGTAACACCTTCCAAGCAGCTAGCTGTTTCTGAAGTAGGACCTCTCAACAGCCCCCCCCCCCCGGTAGATAGAGAGAGAGAGAAGGGTAGGGAGCCTTGCTGAGCCTTATTAACCTTGTCTAGTCGATTCGTCAATGACTGTTTGTTCCGACATGACAGCTCCCCGCTGCCTGCGTTTAAAGCCTTGATGGCTTTTCAATGAAAGCTGACATGCGGAGGGGGGACAAAGTGGCCGGGCAAATGCCCCCCCCCTCCCCCATTCAGCCACCCTAACACAAGAGGATGCTGGTCCCCTGAAGGCTAAATAAAGCAGAGCCTGAGACTAATCAATTAGCCTCGCTGAATTAAAAACAGTTTACAGATGGCAGAACATGGTCTCCATACTAGGCTAGTCTACTAGAGATGGAAAGTTCTTTTTACTCAATAGATTTTTTCCAAACTTGTTCAATTGATCTAATTGAATCTTTTGATTGTGAATTGACTTAAAAATGATGGAGCTAGATCAGTGTTTATCCCCTGTCGCATGAAAAGTAGACAAGGTTTCCCTTTAATGTTATTAAGTGGGGTAATACCATGTCCAGTTGCGTTATACAACTGTTTACTCTCTAACTCAGCATGGTGTGTTTACACAATCACAGCCTAGGCGTCTCAGTGTTGAACAGACCACTGTACCTGGCATCCTACAGTGATGGATTACAAACATACACACCGACCTTAAGAATGCTTGTGAGGATGTGCACATGGAAAACCCTACATGCCCAAATAACCAGCTTTCAAAGGATAAGATAAACACAGCATTGACCTCGCATTACAAGAGCACACACACATTTGGATTTGTCTAAATAACAAAATGAAATAAATGGAACTTCAACTGAACATTAAAGGGGCAATCTGGGATTGGTACATACATTTTTTATGATGATTATTTGTATTATATATAGCCATTGCTTCCTGAAGAATATCCCATCAGTACCCACAATATAAGCTTGTTTTATTCTATTGTTTGTAAACAATGTAATTGTAAACAAAAGGTAGCCGTAGATATACACAACTGATTATAGGTTTCTCTCAGTTTGCTGTAGAGCACTTTCTCCAAACTTACGTACATTGTCACAATCTTTGCAGTCATGGAAGCCTGCTTTCTGGATGGACTTCTTCACTTCCATGGAGAAGTTCTCAAACTCAGGCTTGACTGTCCTGAGTAATGTCACAGTGTTGAGGGAAGCATATGCCAGTCTTGCATCATTATCATATTTGTCTCCTCTCTTCCAGGACCCATTGCCTTGGAAAGGAAGTTAAAAAGAAGCCGTAGCCAAACGTTAGACAATTTACTCACACCTATACTTATCAGTATTGTGTATACTGTACCAGCAATCAATAGTATGATAGTATGATGATCCTGGAGAGATACATGGTATCTTGCAGTCACTTGCAATTCAACTGACTGCTCAAGGTCTTGATGATTAATTCATAAATTGATTCAGATGTTTCAGTGCTGGATTACAATTAAGGTCTGCAGAATCTGTGGTTCTCCATGACTAGGCTTGATGACCACTTGCATATGTTAATATTCTACTCTCCTAGGGTTTGCTATGCGAAAAAATAAATACAAATAATGGCAGTTATTGTAAGAGATGTCATCTTCATTTGGGTGTAAAGGCTGATTTATACCTTCTGCATTGACATCCGCATGGCTTTTAATAGCGGACATGGATTTTAATCCACATAGGGGCTTGCGTTTATACCTTTTGTGGACATTCGTGCGGATATATGACGTGACTGTAGCAATGGAACAATGGAAATCCACACTGAGATTTTCAATGCAGACACATTTTCTGGGAGGTATGCGGATCTCCATGTGGACCCATCCACAGACGTCCACTAATGCACAATATCTTCTGCCTGGGCCAATGGGGACACAGAGGGTATAAATCAGCCTTAAGAGGGGTCGTGAAGGACTGTGATGTAGTATATTAACCATATGATGTTGAGTTGAAGAGCTCAACGTTGAAGAAGATGTAGCTTCCATTGGTCAGTCTTCGTCGATGGGCCGCAAGCATGATCTCTCGGATGATATCTGCTCCCGCACACATGATCACAACTACAAAATGACACAAAGACAAAACGTGTTTAAATACAATTGATACCTTGACCCAACTTGAACAACATTGTACACAAAATAAATCAATTAAGCAAAATCCACACCAAAAATAGGCAATTTAGGATGAGGGTTGTCTTTATAAACAAAATGCCTATAATGACAATACATTCATATTTGTTATTTCTAATGAAAACAACCTCTATTAGGGAATGCGTCACAAGAAACATCTATATGCTGGTGGGATTCAAAAGCTGTGGCTCATTTGACCTACATATGTGGTTCGATACAGTATTGTCTTCCTGTATTTCCTTATTTGTATGGCCCCTCTTCGGAAAATAAATGTTCTAAAACATGTTTTACTGATAATGTCTCCAGAATAGGTAAGGAAAAGCATGCCGTTCTCTTAAAACATTTATAAGGCATGATGAAACACACACATTAGGTAATGTTCTGCTCACATGTGCCTCTTTGAAGTTTGTAAACCACTGTTTTCCCAATATTTCTATTGAGAGGAATGGCGGGGGGGTCTAGTTTTTTATGGCAATATCAGACCAGTGTCCCCCAGATCAGAAGGTGTCTGTATTGTATATCCTACAGTTTGCTCACTAACCACCTTTCTTGCACCCACGTGCCATGCGATATAGGTATTCATGGGTGTAACTCCATGGGGGTCTACAACTTTGAAAGCATTATTTGATGCTATGTTAGTGTACAAACATTTCACTACTACTTTGAGCAACACATACCATTATAGCCACTATCTGCATGTGGTGGTCCCCAATGAACAGTTCCAGAATCCATGATACTGATATACAGAGAGACATACTGACTTCTGCCAGCCTACTGTAGTCTGTATCTGGCAATCCTGGTATCTGGCAACCCTGGTCCCAGACAACCATTGGGTCTGCAAGCTTTTGTTGTGGCACAGCACTAAACCACTGGATTCACAGCAAGATATGCATGATGTCATTATCTCGATCTGGCAACCTTGGTCCAGGAGAGTCATAGGGTTTTCAAGCTTTTGTTCAAGCCCCACATCTAAAAACACCTAATTCAATGACCTACAGTCTCGGTTGAAGCAATTAGTTGAGAAGTCTGTGTTTATGTGTTGGGCTGGAACAAAAGCCTGCACCCACTGCTCTTTAGAGCTACTGAAGGGCTTCCTGCCCACTCTGTATTTTCTGTATTATCATCTGCCTCTCCTTTTACACGTTCATGGTGTGAGGATAAAGGTCTAGGATTTTCAGACATCCCAACCAGGTAAATTAGCCAACATTGTGCATAAATTAGCTTAGTAACTCTGTCTGTAAAAGTTGTAAATGCAATACACTACTAACCCTCTCTAGAGCACAGTAAGGGACATGGCATTCACATGTCTGTATCTTGTAAATGTACAGTAAATATTAATATTAACATGTTAAGATGAAAGTTATGACAGATTCAGAGAGATTGATGATTGTCTCCAAACCACTTGGAGACAACCCCACAGGAGGGCATCTATTAATTCTGTTGTTTATGCCTAGATGATAGATGCCCAGGGGCTGAGTCAGGGGGAGACACTGTGACTCTGAAAAAAGATGTCAGAGGTATGTGCATTCTACATGCTGTAGTATTAGGGGTGCCCTCTGAATTTAATTCTTGCCCTGGACTCTTACCAAAATGTTGCCCCAGTCAATTGTCCCTAAAAGTCAAGTCGTGCCTGTATGTGCCAGTCATGGGAATACAGTTTAGCCATGCGATACCTTCCCCTCAAGAGATGCCTTCATTAGGAAAGTCAACATGTGAATGCAAAATGTAAACAATCCCACACAGTACAGTTCATAAGCAATACTGTACTACTGTCGGTACAGTAGTCTGTGCAGCTCCACACTCCCAAATATGAACAACCAAAAAACCTGTGTGGGAATGGGATGGATGAAATACCATCCCCCTGGCGCAACAGGGGTTAAAAATGAATAAACCAACAAAACAGGCAAACAAACAAACAGAGAGTGTTTGGAAATAACCCTGAGTGTCCCATTAATAGGGCAGATTCAGAGGCTCCCTGGAACATTCCCCACAACTCTGACACTGTAGCGCCTCCTGAAATATCCCTGGAGTCAGTGGGACAAACTTCACCTCAGTACTGCCAGCACTATAGCACCCTTTAATTACTCTGAGTTCCACACACACTACGGGCCCTGTGTGTGCTCCCGGAGCCATTCCGTGGGGTAGCGCTTGCAGCCAGCAATATTTCAAAAATCCTGGATTTTCCCTCTCACTAGGGCACTGACGCTAGTTACAAATGAGCTCAGGAATGCAACGGAGGCAGCACACGGGCACACTTATCGTAGGCTCACAGTGCATTTTATGTGCCCTGGGCTCACTATAAAAATGTAGCGCGAGTGCATATGCAAAATAGGGGAGCCGTTGTGCCAACTTGTAATGGCGTCGCTACTGAAATAAGGATTTATGGTCCTGCGCCTTTATTCAGTTTGGCTGTGTGCTTGCCAGATTGGAAGGGGGGTAAGGTGAAAACGACCCCTTATCAATGGTTCTGTGTGTCAAAGCATGCCTTGTATAGACTATTTTGTTTCTCAGCAATAAAAAAATAATAGATCCCTCATTTTAAAATAACACCAATATATGAACACAGAATAATTTAATTAATACGGTCCAGCCCTTTCCCTTTTTCTAGTCAGTCTAAAACAAAATTACATCATACACTATGAGATTGGATCGAACTGACTTATGTTCATCACCACTGCTCAATATAATTCGCTGCTTCATAGAAATTCTCGACTGTTTTGATTGATTGTTTTCTAAATGTGAGGTGACATCATATTCCAAACATAGTTAAAAGCTCTTCTCTGGGGTTAATGGCAGCAGTGAATCCCCAGTTCTGAGTCTTTTGGCTTGGCAGGAGCCCCTGAATGATACAGTAAAATCAGGTCATTGACCTCAGCGCTCTGCAGGACTTCAGGGGCAGTTCTCTCCAAACACAAAGAGTTTATACAAGTTCAGGATGTCCCAAGAGGCTTCACTTCAGAAATGGACCAATCGCAAGGGGCTCCCTCTTCCCTGTAAAGTGGTTGGTTATGAAGTTGTGCACTTATGAAATGATATGTTATCCATACATTGTGTGCTGGCCGACATCAATCCATATGAATGTTAACCATATGACCACTGGTGGTTTTGGCATTCAGTGAATCGCTTCTACCTCAACAACTAGCAGGGAACTCACTGCAGAAGACATGATAATGGGAGGCCTTGGAGACACCAAACAATGACATGGGAGAGGTGTTTCTAATCAGCGGACATTGACATGGTCGGCCATCTGAAGGAACAAAACAAAATCTCAACAATGGTGGTTATTCAAGTGTTCTGTTGATTCGGTGCCCGTGAGACCACGTCAGAGCTGTTATTTGTGTTTTCATTCCATAAACCTCATCTGCGCTGGGTGATATGCCATGGCTGGTGCAACATGTTCAAAATGGAAAAATAACACAGGCTCTGATAATAACAGACACTGAGAGCAAGTTGTGAATCAAATAAGACGTCATTGGACTTTTTCCAGCAACACTGACGTCTTCCACCTTGATGCTGAGGATCTTTAACAAGGTTGACTCGAGGCTATGTGAGAACTATTTGGCAATGGAGCTGTAACCATTGGCCCATTTGATGACGGAACAATACGACAAGGAGGTTATAGATACCATTAATTGGAGGGTACACCTGTAAAAATGAATTTGCTTTTACAAAACAACCTTGAGAGGGTTCACATTTGCTTTGAAATGTAAACAAACTTGCGTTCTTGAAGTCATAGGCTTGGGTTTCTGGCACATATGGTCTTTAAGCGGCACCAGAAATACCACAACATGCCACAGCTATTGTTTGAATTGAAAATATTTGTAATGCACATTTGTATATCATTATCCTATACACCCATGAGTATTCAAGCATTTGTGGGCTTAGCGCTACATGTGCAGAAGTGACAGAATGATTGACGACATCCAGCCTGACTCAAGCTGACCTGATTGCCAATTTGTTTATGCAAGTGGTTGAGTGGATCACTACTGGCAACTCTAAGAAATGTAATACTATTATGAAATATGAGGCAGACATTTTTCATTTTGGATTGTTCCACCATGTCATGCTTTATCATAATGTTAAGTAAGTCGACACGTGTAAGGTTTATATCGGAAACAGTGTTATGCAGGCTGTCTGTAAACTAGCCTGAAAAATGTGTAAGAAATATATATTCAAAACCAATTGGCTTGAATTGCATTCAAAACCTGTTTGCCTATTTTCACTTTGACCTTTTAATTGTTTAATAGCAAATATAATTAAATAGACTGCCAGCACAGTGGCAACATAAAATGTTTTATCTCTAAGAAGTGTAATTAGGCCTAGGTAATAGTAGTTCATGTTTTGTACAGTAAGCTTTCTATAAAAAACTGATACCTAATAGGAATTTGTGTGCTTAGTCATTAGGTGTCGCAAGTAGAGAGCTGATAAAACTGTGAATTTGTCATTTGTCCTTGAATGACACATTTTAGCAGAAAGCCCAATCGAATAGGCAAATCATTTTGCTCCTTTCCCCCTACAGTTGCTCAACCCTGCTCCACAGAAAAACCCTACAACCTTTGCTGAAATCCTGCAAACCCAACAATAAAGTGTCTACCATGCTTGGAATACTAATTCTGATGCCAACCAGTTCACTTTGTGGCACTGCACCATTTAGCATGCATAATATATGCTAATTTATACGACAACTATGTCTATTATATATGGTAATGTAAACAGTGACTATTATGACCACAGGATTGCAGCCAACATGCTGGTCAGATGTCCTGATGATCCATCACACACACACACACACACACACACACACACACACACACACACACACACACACACACACACACACACACACACACACACACACACACACACACACACACACACACACACACAACTCGCAAACACTTGTGTCCCTGTGGGTGAGGTGCATGTTCCCTGCCTCAGGTCAAAGAAGCATGTTGCTATCAAACTCAGAGGCTTCACTAGCTTTGGGAGAGAGCACAGCCAGGATTCACAGAGGGCTCTAATCCATGCATCTATGAAGTGCAGTGAAAAGAGAGGGCAATCACTCAGGAACAGTCTCTCAGCAACAGTCACGTAGACAACACTCATTCAATGTTGAAGTCTGATAGGGACTAGGGATGGATATGAGAATAGAATAGATTTTAACTTTATTGTCCATGGATGGAAACTTGCCTTTGGCATCACCATGCAGAATTCGGGCTCTCGATCTTAGTCATCCATCATCTTAGTCCATCGATCATGGAGCGCAATTCAGTCATGAGGCTTTTGCCAATCTCAATGTGCAATCCAAACATATTTGGAGAAAAAATTACAATGAAACCTTGCTTTTGAGCCGCCTCCATGGAGATATGGAATAAGAGCTGTTTTTGAGCTTCAGAAATATATCATGTTGCTCAGTGTAGTTCTTTGCCTGTTTACACAAATCTATGAATGCTCTCCTAATTCACTGTTCAGTTCCAGGTAAAGCTAGGTCACGTCTCTAGCAAACACATGGAGGGGCACCACCAACACTTTCTGGGGTCTAGAATGCCCTTCATGCCAAAGCATAAATGGCATGCCAAGTCTCTCTCTCTCTCTCTCTCTCTCTCTCTCTCTCTCTCTCTCTCTCTCTCTCTCTGTCTCTCTAAGAGACAATGTCTCAGTGCACTCAGGAGACACAGGCCACATTACGTAACTCAGTCTGAATGAAGATGGGGCATTAGGGAAGAAAAAGGATGCCCATCAGAGTTTCCCCCTGGAAGCCTGTCCATGGCCAGCGGCAGGAGGTGCTGAACTGAAAAGGTATGTTGGGAGTCTGGACATCTCATGGACTCAAGAGACAATGGATCATTTGACAGCAGGCAAATCTTTTGACACCTGAGCGGATCCAACAGCAATAATGACATGGCAGAGATGGAGCTACCGCTGAGAGCAAGGCTCCTCTTTGGCCAGAGAACCGTGACGGGGGCAGAGTCTCACCACAGGATAAAGGAACTGGTACCAGAGAAGAATAATTCGGTGTTTGTCTGTGTGGGTGGGGTTGTGTGCTTGTGGTGGGGGGCATGGGATGGCATTGAAAGTGTTGAAATCAGCACTCCGGGGGAGGGAAGAGAGGGAGAGAGGGGGGAGGGACATACGACCCATCCAAAAAAAGGGAGGATACATCACACACACCCATGTGACGACACATTGAGCAGGTCTGGAGAGGACTTAGAGGGAGGGGGTGGGCTGGTGCTCCAATAACAGCACCAATAACAGCATCAGTGTTCTACATGAAGGAAATGCTCTAACTCAAAACACTGGCACACTACTTGAAAGCAGCTTTTACCTGAAACTAAATGTTATAACATCCCCCCAAAGACATTATCAATCAGGAACATATAAGGGGGTTGCAGCTAGAGACAAAACTCAGGTGAAATACTAACAGGCTTCTTCAGGTGGGTAACCGTGCAAAAGAGATTGGGGAATACTGTTAATACAGTCCTATCCACTATACTGACATTCTGTTGGGTGAAATACATTAAGTCTGCTTGTGGCATGTTGTTCCTTTAATTTAAATCAGTTAAGCATGCTCGCCAAAATTCCAGTCATTTGAGTAACTATATGGCAACTGACCTGTCGCACCTGCCCTGCTCTCCTGAAAACATGCCATTGGCTAATCATATGTCATTACACAGAAATATGTTACTGTTTAAGCACCTGCAATTTAGGACACCATGAGACAACTCATGCCACCCTCTCTGATCCACCAGATTCAACAGGCTTGAGTAAAATGACAGTAGGGTCACACACACACAGAGCATGTATATGTTGCATTTCCAAGAGTGACAACAATTCATAGGTTTGCATCTCAGCACTGCAAAACATGTCATCTAGCTACCACCTAACATTAGTCATACTTTATAACTGTAATCTTCAAATTAACTCTTCACAAGCCTGCAAATGTTTGGATGAAATAGGGGTTTCACATCTGCCTACCTGTAAACATTTGGCCAGAAAAAAACTTTTAAAGTGTATTTTAACTTCAGTAAGGCACATGTGAATAGTGGAATAAGTGGTTAGGAATAAAAGTGCTAGACATTTTTCCACTAAACATTTTGGCAAAACACCTTTTTGGACAAGAAATATACTTTTTCAGTACAGTACCTTCACTCTCGTAGATGTATTTGATTATCTCGTCAGTATTCAGGCGCTCTTCTGAGTGAAATTGATAAATGTGAATGTTATATTCCTCCAGCTGTAGGATGTTATACACCCCTTCCACAGTGAAGTAACAATTCCGCTCCTCTTTATCGTCGTCGTATATCAGAAGCGCGTCTTTCCAACCAAAGTGGTGGAACATCGCGGAGAAGGTTTCTGCCATTTTCAGGTAAGATGGAGAGACCCGGGTCAGGTGGGAGTACTCTTTAGTCTTGTTGCTGAAGCCGGTGGCCAGAGCACCTGCCGAGATGACGGGGATGTTCCAGTGGGAGGCCATCCTGACCACCGGCGCGGCGGCGTATTCACACACCGGACCGAGGATCAGATCCGGCTTCTTCTCGCAGGACCTGTCCACCAGCGTGAAGATGGCATCATTGCCACAGTCGGAGTTTTCATAGTGGACATTGAAATGAAGTCCAGAATACTGTCCTCCGCCGACTTTCAACCTCTGTCTTGCATACTCTATGGCTGGTGCAACTCTTGAAATGGAGAAGATGTAGGAGTTATTTGTTGGCAACATCACCAACACTTCTACGTCTTCAGTCATGGTGCTTGTCCTTACAGGTAACACAAGCAGCCAGAGGTACAAACACAATGAAATGAGGCATGGCATGATGCGACTTTAAAACTTCTACTTATCACCAATAATAATGCACTGCTAGAGATATGCTATAAAACTGTGTCGTTTTCTCTATCCACGTAAATTGCTTCCCCGGAGACCACAGGTAAATGACTAATTCTAAATTTAATTGCCTTTATCTTTCTGTATGAATAAAAGTGTCAAATCATATGGCGTGTTTTATCCTGCATTCAGAGTCCTCTGCAACTTCATCAACTTGCTCAAGAAACCCCCTATATTTTCTCTGTAATTCTACTGTTTCCCCGGTAATTCCTCTTGTTTAACTATGGTGCTGCTCAGCCAGCCACACACACGCTGGCTGAGAGGGAGGAATTATGAAGCATCTTTTCATTATTATTCCTGCGTCATCTCAGCGCCCCTCCTCCTTCTTAAAGCTACAGGCCAGTTTTACAGACATGTAATGATCTGCTGCTGCATCTACTTTACTATGCATGTACTGAATTAGGCTCAGACACAGATTGTCAGGGCCAAAATAGACTGGGATACACTGCCTCAAATAAAACATATAAAACATACAATAAAACATGGGTAGGATTTCCAAATTAACATTGAAGGAAATGTAAAATGCCTGTCAGGTAAACATTTCAAACAAAAGTTGAATTGAGTATTCATACAATGTTGTCATATAATAATAAACTTTGTGACACTTGTCATACAACTTGATACATTTACTCTGAAGTCAGTGGGTCCATGTGATCTGTTTATTGATTACTTCTATACCTTTAGAAATGTCCCCCTATTTACTGTAATTCATGTTTCCTCACAGAAACACCCACTGAACTTATATAAATATAAATACATATATAAATATGTTTGATAGGCTATGCACAAGTGTACCAAAGTGAACCAACCGACTGGTGCAGCTTGAGGATACATTGCATAAAGTAAGTCCTTTTACAGAGTGCCATCTAGTGGAAATAGAAGATAGACTCTACATACTTTACACTCCAGATCAGGGGTCTCTGACCTTTTTTACCATGAGAGCTACTTTAAAAAAATGAAAGATGTCGAGAGATACTATTTTTTTCCCTTTGATTTTATTAATGACAGACTTGATGACACTTCTCTTCTCTCCTCTCCGAGAGGGTTGACACCACATGCTCTCCTCTCCTCCTCCTCCTCCTCTCCACCTTCTTCTCCTCCTCCTCCACCTCCTCCTCTTTCTGTAAAAGACAAGTGGCAGACAAGGGGAAATAATAGTTAATAAACTTTTAGGTTACCAAATGAACTATTCATCTATATTGGAATTCTGATATCAACATGAAATAAATGTATATTTACCTTGCTAGTGAGAGGGTGGACATTATGAAACAGACATCAAGTTGTTGAAAACAGTAGCCCTGCAATTCCAGTTGCTCCAACCAAGCCTTAAACTTGCGACCTCTGGCTTGCCAACACACGTGACAGTCTCCTTAAATACCCGATGTTAACCAGCTACGCTATCGAAAAGCTAGCAATTTGACAGCACAGGTGGGGGTATTTGAACTTGAGGAGCGAGTTTACCATCTCAACTAGGTTACACTCACCCATCTAAACTCACAACACCACAGCAAGCCCAGCCGTCAAGCTGAGCCCAACTGTGTATCCGGGTCACGGCACCAATGAAAAAGACGTCAAGTTGTTGCAAACAGTAGCCCTGCAATTCAAGTTGCTCCAACTGAGCCTCGAACTTGCAACCTCTGGCTTGCCAAAACACGACCATCTTGCGACTGTCTCCTCAAATACCCGATGTTAACCAGCTATGCTATCGAAAAGCTAGCAATTCGGCAGCTCGGGTAGGGGTACTTGAACTTGAGGAGTGAGTTTACCATCTCAACTTGGTTACAGCTGCATGCTGTCCACCAGAGCTTTGTAGTTTAGAGTGTATCCAGTTAGGTTTACTCTGATCAAGTCAGCCAGGTGTTCATCTGTACAGTGATGCAGATGTTGGTGTATTTTACATCAACAAGGCTAAAAAAAATAGGGGCAAAGTGATGCGATTTGAGCGCTACGTCGTTTTGCAGTGTTATTATTTCCAGCTCTAAGTCTGTAGAATCCAGATCAAAAGCTTCACTCAATGTTTCTGACACTTCTGATATGTCCACCTCCATGAAGGGATTGCTGATGCTGGGCTCCAGTTTGTCAAAGTCACTGAACCGCTCCTCAAACTCCTGACCAAGCCTGGAGATCTATGTACTTCTGGCTGTCCACAGGGTCCCAAGTGCAGCATCTCTTTCTCTGGATGTGCTGTAGGAAGAGGGTCTGCTTTGCTTTGAAGGCATTCACAGAATTGATCATATCAGTGATGGATTTCCCTTTTCCCTGCAACTCAGTGTGTTGAGTTTCTCTGTGATGTCCGTCAGAAATGCCAGGTCCAGCTGCCATGCTGTGTTTGATAGTAGGGTTGTGTCCTCGCCTATTGACTCCATGAATGCCTTGATTTCTGTCAGAAGTGAAAAGAAACGATGCAGGATTCTTCCTCTGCTGAGCCATTGGACTTCAGTATACAGAAATAGATCACCATACTCTGATGCCAGTTCTTCCAAAAAGAGTTTGAATGTCCTATGCTACTTGGCCTTTGCTACTATGGAATTTATGATCTCATCACATGGTCAAATCCAGTTACTGAGTCCAGTGGATAATAAAGTGACACTTCTAGGAGGCGAACACGCTTAACTGACATGAGACCGCTGCGGCCGGTATAGCATGTCTCCTGAACAGACAAACCGCTTTGAAAGCAGGCAGATGAAGGCGGGAATAGAAGTGCATTTTTTGTTCATAAAATCCTCAATATAACCACCACATCATGCTAGCAATACAACCATCAATTGCACATAACATGTACAATCAATAGATCTCTCAAAAGACTACAAATCACTGCATATAGTGATTTATCCTGGCTCAGATACACATGGGTGAAAAAACATTCCTATTATTGGTCAGAAGTGCCTCCATCACCCACAATGAAGGCAGCGGCTGTTCCATGCAGTTGGAGATGAGCAACTGGAGCCACTTTGCCTTGCTCTAAAAACTGTCTTGCTCTCATAAATGTCACGCAAACTGAAGGACAAATTGTGTCCCCATCATGCAATGCAGATCGGTGCTGATCAGCAAGTGGGTTCATTAGTGGGCTTGCTTCAGCAAGTCCAACAATTGTTATTGCTCATACTTATTCTTATTATTAGTGGCCTTGCTTCAACAAGTCCAACTATTGTTATTTTACATACTTATTAGGTGGGCTTGCTTCAGCATGTCAAACTATTGTTCTTCGACACACACATACTTACAGTGCCCTCCATAAGTATTAAAAAGAGGAAGCATTGTGTCTTCTTTTAGCTCTATACTGACAGATGGCCGCTTCCTACAACTTTTAAGCTATTCACACCAATCCAACTTTAAAACATGCAGAGAGGTCTAACTTGCGTTGCTATGACTTTTGGATTTTACCTATTAAACATTACAAACTTGAAAGTGCACTTTTTAACATGGAGGCTATTAACACCATTTGAACTGTAAACTGTGCCGAAAACAGAAAATGATCAACTTAGATAAAAGCTTTTTGATACCTATTAAACTTGTTAAACTATTAAGCTTTTTATAAGTCCAAAACCTCTCATCCAGTTAACATGGTAGAATGTTGCTTTATGGAATGTTCTCGAGTGGCCAAAAAGTGGAATGTTCTCGAGTGGCCAAGACACTATCCAGATTTAAATCCAATTGAACATGCATTTAATTTGCTGAAGAGGCAAAAAGACCTCAATATATACCCAGTGTCTGGTGGGGTCAATGGGTCGTAGAGTTCAGGCAGTTTTTGCAAGGATTGTCGACCAAATACTAAACATGAGTGCTTTATTTGGATGTTATATTATTTTTGGAAATACTTTTGGAGCCCTGAAATAGGGGGAGTATGTTTAAAAAATGGTGAAACCAATCTGAAAGAAAAAAACATTGAATTAAAGCTGAGAATTGTAGTAATAGTAAATGTTTGATTTCAAATCCAAACTGTTGGAGTATAGAGCTAAAAGAAGACACAATGCTTCCTCTTTCTAATACTTATGTAGTGCACTGTAAGTAAGTATGTCGAAGAGCAATAGTTATACTTGCTGAAGCAAGCCCACTTATAATAAGTATGTTGAAGAACAATTCTTATTTTGGTAGTGGAAAAAGTTTAAAGATGGTTTGGATGATAGATAGATTTGCTGGGTAGTTGAAAGAAAGTGATAGTGTTATTCTGGTAGCGGATCAAGTTAAAGATGATTTGTTTGGTTGGTTGGTTGGGTGGATGGATGGATGGATGGATAGATGAAACAGAGGATGGATATATGGGAGGTATATATAGATCAAGTCCACTAATAATAAGAATGTTGAAGAACAATAGTTGGACTTGCTGAAGCAAGCCCACTGATGATATATATTTGTACTAAAAAGACTCTTTTCGGAATAAACTAATCACAGAACACCATGGGTAAGCGCAAGGCTTCATTTTGTAGTTTGTAGAAATATATCACCGGAGTGGGCCTGTATGTATTGAGAAATTCTGGAAAAAAAACTATTCATAGCTCCAGTGTTGCATAGGATAGATAACAAACAGCAAGAAAAAGAAAGAAACAGGGTTGCGTGGCTAGGCTGTCTTTCTGGAAATGACTCACCTAACAAGTTCCCTAGTCGAGCAACAATCGCTCATTCATGTCACTTTTTAAATTAGCCACTTGGTTTGCGGCAAGTGCACATTAATTCATTGACATATCCTGACATTCTCCAGAACTTTCATTGCACTTAAAACCATTAAGTAATTAAAGGGGCATGAAAAAAAGGGCTTTGACGTAATCTTGGGTGTTGTCTTTGGCCGGTCTGAATTACACCAATGGGTGCAATTTGGAGGCTGGCTATTTCGCAAGAAGGGTCATTCTCCTTAACTATGCACCTTGTTGTCTAATAGTTCAAGCATTCTGTAGCCAGGGGTATATATCTCGATGGAGACTTAAACAACTCTATAGGGCCTTAGATAACTTCTCGTAGTTCTCAGAGGTGAATTCATCATGCACATTACCTGCTTTGCCTCGGTCTAGTTGGGATGTACTGCAGGACGTTTGACTCCTGCGCTTGTGTGGATTTTATAATTCTCCACACAGGCGGCAGGTTGTTGTTTTTTGGTTGTTAATCTAATAAAGGGGCCGGGTTTATGACTGCTGCTCGTTTAAATCTATTAAAGTGCTCATGTAATTGAAGCCATCTGTCAGGGCCGGCAAGAGGGGTGTGTTTTGCATTAATGCTTTGTGTTCTCTTTTAATGTCCCCGCAGTTCATAGCCTGCAGAGTCATGGTTTGGAGCAGCCACTGCGCAGCCATCCACAGTACCACTCATTGGGTCTATATGAGAGAGACCAGGCCCTTATGGTTCCCTCAGCATCACTTACAATGCACAACTCATTTGTCAATTTAAAATGCAGTTAAAGGGGCAATCTGGGATTGAAACAACAACAAAGTCGTCACCCTGCCACTTTTTTGGGGAAACAGTTGAGGGATGGGGCTGGAGAAATATCACCACTCTCAAGTTCATAGACGGAGCTATGGATGCAAGGACTGACCAACGATGAGGTCAAAATGATAATTTAAACCATGTTTTGAAGCTATGCAGTATTTGTTTACAGTGGAGTAAAACATTCATTTTGGGTTCTGAAGTTATATTCTTCAATAATTAATTACTATACAGTATATCATTCATTTAAAAGTCCTAAAATGAATGTACTAATCCCAGATTGTCCCTTTTACATGGTTTCAGATTCACACTGTAGATGTTTGGTTGAGTACATGAATCCACAGATTAACAACTGATGTCTCAACATCTACTTAGAATTAGTGTATCCATCATTGTCGAGGCAGTGTCATCGCATGCTTTTAAAATGTCTTCCATGTAACTCCTAAATAACGTGTATGCCAACATGGAACTATACCCTATTGGATCTCACTTGGATAGTCCCCTACATATGATCTGTATGGCCAAAATCCTAATTTCTGGACCGTGAGTGTAACTTAATGTTCAGCGCAAATCTTTCATTGACCTCAATGCGTTATTTACGTGAACGTCAGAGTTAAATGCGTGGGTCTCAAGTTAGAATTATGGCCTATAATATATGATCAGACTACCAACACACTAGCCCCTTGATTTATAAGATGCCAATTATGTTGACATGGAACATCTAGGTTTACAGTATCAACAATCTTCATTCACCCTCGCTTGGAACTAGAGTATATTTTGTCTTATCGGAATTTTATTACAATCAATCCTCAAAAAATATGGCATTTGCCTGTCACAGTCTCAGTAAACTGATAGTAAATTTCCACAAACCCAATGTCAATGTGTGTCACAGGAAGGTTGCATGATGCACTGTAGGGCTAATAATGACTCCTTGTTCTCAAGAATTATTTAGCTGCATTTTGCAGAATCTTTTCCTGTTCGTAGGGTGTATTTCACCCATTTCAGCAAAACAAACTGTACACATAGTCATACTCCCACATGTGGATACATTACAAGACAGATGACTAAATAAAAAGTCCCCAATAGCTCCTACTACTTGAGTGGATCAGACTTTATATCAAATTGAGCAGATACTGTACAGTTGCATAGGATATCAATTGCTTGCGGTAATTACATGTAACAACACAGATACTTTACTAGTCATTTAAAATAGAATTTAGAGTTTTGTATAATTTTTATTATAGTACAATGCATGATGCGTCTTTGCGCCATATCTGCAGGTGTGTAATTCTGTACAGGTGTGTAATTCTGATTGAAAGTGGTAGGTGTCACAATGTACACAGCCAAATGGCAAATTGATGGTAAGTGAAGGTCAGTGATTTCTGCATGCAGGGTCATCTGTCCCTGTAGAACACAGGTGTCAAACTCATTCCATGGAGGGCCGAGTGTCTACAGGTTTTTGCTCTTCCCATCTACTTGATTGATGAATTAAGGTCACTAATTAGTATGGAACTCCCCTCACCTGGTTGACAAGGTCTCAATTGAAAGGAAAAACCAAAAACCTGCTGACACTCGGCCCTCCATGGAATGAGTTTGACACCTGTGCTGTAGAATAACTATATGAAGAACCCAAACCTTTTTTTTTAACAAAAGTACAGTGGGCCAGTGTTTAAAAAGTTTATACTGCCATTGCAACCGTCTAACTCAATGCGGCTGCCCCAGCAGCTACAAGTTGTGAAGACGTCTGAGGTGCTGCCTAAAGCCACCACAAGGTGGTGACAAGAGCTGTGAAGGATGTTTGAAAATAGAATGGTTTGCCTTATCAGATAGATAAGCAATGGCCAAGTAACGGAACCAACTCCTAAGCACGAGTTGGTTTTGATAATGTAACGAATTGATGATGGAATGAAGTTAGGGATTTTCATGCGAGATAGGAGTAATGATTTTTGGTTGAGACTAGATAGAAAAGTAGCCTACAGTCGTCAGAACCGTCATAATAGGGTGCGAACATCCGAATTTTCAGCAGGGTGTCAAGGGCAGCCTTCTCTCATCCACACAATGTAAAACACGGCTTAATCAAACATCTTTCTATCATCACTGGCGACATGATTTAATATTTAGGGGAAATTAAATAAAAGTGTACCAGACAGTGATAACTGACAAATCCGCTATTGGCAGTTCAAGTCCATTTTTTATACTTTTTGACTCGTCTGTCAAACAGCAGAGAGATGCACCGCCGCTAGCTGCCTAAACCTAACAGTAAGGGGTTTGCAGTAAACATAAGGTAAAGTTTGTAAGTATCTGTAACTATCTATTTATCGTAGCTTACCTACCAACATGACTTGGAAAGAAACATGTGAGCTGGCCGAGCGGATAACGCTCTCAACTTGCAGAGATTGGCTTGTTGACTATGGCGACTGTATGAATTATCCCATAGATCGACTGCATAAACTTCCAGTTGATTTAGCCTCATTTTGTCACGCCCTCCACTTCCTCCTAGTCTGTGCCAGTGCCTTGTGTTCATTAGATCTGACCGTAACACATTTGTCATTGATTAGATATGGTAATGTTATTGTAGATAGTCGGTAGTCAGCTTTCCATTCCATGTGCATGGATTTACTGTGTAGCCTAACTACTAATTACTGCTATAGTAATAGTAATGTGGAACTAGCCATCCAGCCTCTTTATGAATTCATTGGTATGTTTTTGTTTATATGGCCATCTTGAGACAGCTCCCATTTCACCTGTGTAACTATATTGTCCAGCAGTCAAATGACAACTATTGCCTGTGTTCTCATGACTTGTGTTCTGTTGACTGTACCTACGACCAATACAGAGCTAGGGAAAAAAGCGTTCCAGTTCTCTGCCCCCTCCACTTGGAATGAGCTTCAAAAGGTCTTGAAATTACAGGAGCTCGTCCCTTTAAATGAGTATAAAGCTAGGGTAAACAGTATGATGGAAAATTAAGTGGGGGATGTAAATGTTTTGACCCCTAGTTGCACCTCTTTCCCCCAATCCTTTATTGCTGCTCAATGTCTAAATTTAAATGTATGTTTTAAACTGTAGTGCTTGTGTTTTATGATCTACTGTAAATGTTTTTTGAAACTTTGTGTGTGCTGCTATTTTGGCCAGGTCTCTCTTGTAAAAGAGATTGTTAATCTCAATGAGACAAACCTGGTAAAATAAAGGTAAAATAAAAATTAAAAAACTCCTGAAGGCACTATATGGTGAAAGCATTTGGTTTGCTTAATGTGCGGCTAAATTGGCAACAACGTAGAATGTCAAAAAAAATTTGAATTTCTGTGTAGAGAGGCCAATGCCACTTTTATAGACCCATAGGCCTATGTGGGAAATTATTTAAGCTTGTTTTAAGCGGAGCTCAAGCAAGCACACACAGGAGCTGCAGCAAAATGTGTAGCCTAGAGATCATGAATGTCACACATATCAAGAACTGTCCAAGGCTACAGCAATCATATGACACCGATATGAAAGTTATTCATATGTAGCCAACTATGATTCATGATATGGAAGACAGGGGTGAAAAAGAACTGTAAAAATACAGACAGTTGGGCAACTACAACTGACTTGTTGGATACAGGCAGTGAAACAATTTCTTTTTTTTTTTTTTTTTTTTTTTACAGATTGTGAGTTGTATATATTAGGCTATAGCCTATAGAATAATATGAATAAAAGTATATCAACATGACAGCTTTCTTTCACTGATCCCAGTAAATTATCAGCTATAGCTGATCTGCTACACTCTCCCTGCTGTCCCTCATTCTAGCCCCATTCTTGCTCCCATTATCCCTTGACGCCCTTCTCAGATTTGTTCTTGTCATTGCACATGGCCTGTGAACCTTTTTCACAACAATCCCATCCATTAGAATTGCTCAACAATGTCCCCTGGTGGTTGCATTGCCGAGGTGAAACACCTAAAATATTTTTTTTGGAGAAGGCCAGTTTACCACCGCGGTACCCTGGCGATATCGCCGCCTACTCTGACCTACTGTAGACCTATGACTATAATTTGCTCTCAAGTACTCAGATTATTGTTTGCATGATTCAGATTACAGAGACTGTGGTCAATGGCTCATACATAGTGTTCAGCATTGATCATCATTTTCCATTCACACCGTCATGAATGTGAGATTTTACAGATTACATCTCAACGTCCCCATTGGAAGTCTATGTGAGAGGACAGGACAAGCAGACCCAACCCAAGGTACAAGGACAAAATAATTACATTTAGAAAGTGTCCCTGATCCTCAAGAAACCTCGAGAAAAAAACATAAGCTTTAGCACTTCCCCACCTTTCATTAGATGAATAACAATGTGCTGTTTCAAGATGAATGATGGGAATAGAGTATGAGTAAATTGCGGAGTTCATTTAGTGCAGTGATTGACTGGAAAGTGAAGGGTAAAGCCTATGAGTCACTGTTTGATCGATGGCAACAGCAAAATGAATAAAAGACGCTGAGCTGCTCAGTTCAATTTCCTTCACAATTAAATAGCACAAGTAATCTTTATTGGAAAGGAACACCCAAATGCAAAATGTGATGTGGTTTGTGTGAAAGAATGTCATAATGATGCAGAACTCAATAGAAATGTCTTACACCCAAGATGAATGTGATAATTGTAGTTGCAGTTTTTTGTAAGGCCTATTTTGTCATCGATGACTGGATTCTTCAGTAGTATGATTCATATGTCTTTCTCACATGTATCCCAATGTCTTATTGTGTCACAATGTTTGGTCTTTATTTCAGCAATTTCCAGGCAGCCCAAATTGAGAGAGCAGCTTGTCTTCCCACTAACTCGTATTGTGCTAGTGACATCTGCTGGTCATTATTCTAAATTACACCCAGTAGTTTCCAATTGTTTATCAAAAAAAAATGGTACTGAAAAATAACACAATGCCACACAAAGCACATTGTTAGATTGTTGTGGTTAGGGGCTATATTGAGTCATTAACCACACCAATGTTTAATGATCCATTGATCTCAGTAGAGAGTAGAGACAGGCAATTTTACGGTAGTAAAGAGTAAGAGTATCTAATATGTAATACCCCAATACACAATACAGAAATTAATTAAACTGCAATTAATGCGGCTGACTTTTTTTTTTTTTTACTATTGTTTGCATGCTGATCTGATCACTTATCAACATACTGTGCAGTAGATGGTTGATGAGACATTCAACACTAATTGGCTAACCCATTTGACACATAGTCATCCCTTACCTGTCACTTAAGCTACATCACTGCCAGATGCCCATCTGAAGAGCTTGAAAGGCTTCAAAGCCATTGCTTCCCAAAATTCATGTCAGATGATAACAGGTATACATTGTATATAGGTAGAAAGCCTAGTAATCTGTAATGAACTCTTCAGCTAGGTTATTGCTTAAGAGAAGAAAAGAGTCAATACAATCCAAAACAAGCCAATACAAGTATTTTGCAAGACTTTAACGTCAATGCTTGCTTCCTTCCCACAAACACATCAGATCAGATGTGAACTCTTGAGGTTTAAAGGTAGGCCTAAATATTTGTCAACACAGAACGAAAAAGTTAAAACACGCCAATGAGTGCAAACCGAAAAACCCACATACCACAAATGATTCAGAGATTCTTAGAAACACAGAGCATCCATAAATATATTATTCAAGAGATGACCTGTAAGAATTGCAACTACTTAGCTTGTCATTGATAGCGGAAGTGGGCAGCATGTGACAGTTACGCACCAATTGATTGCAGGCCCAGTGATTGCGGGCCCAGTGGTTTGGCCAACACTCCCATGAGGTTAACCATGGACTGGCTGGTGGGTCAACTTACCCTGTGGCTCAAGGCTCCGTGCTTGGGGTCGGTCAATAGTTCCTCACCTGGAACTTGGTAAGAACTTGTCATACGAGTTGCCACTCCACAATGCGCCAATACTTACAACTTTATCAAGGGAGTATCAACGTTTGGATTGCCCTGGGAGACATCAATAGTTTGTGTCAGAAGCTAATCAGCTAAATGTCAATCAGCTAAAAGAGAAAAAAAATCAGCTAAAAGAGAAATTAAACTGTTGGGATAATGTGGATATATGATGTGCACAATCTTTACATTTTTTGTTATGTTTTTAAATAATTTGCTTAAACGGACAGGAGTAGCAGTTAGTCAAGCACCTAGTGTTATTGTTTAAATATGTGGATACGAAGAGAAGGCAAGACTGACTGATGCAGGCTGCATGTCATACAGGCTACATGTCATACAGGCTACATGTCATACAGGCTACATGCAGGCTACATGTCATACAGGCTACATGCATGCTACATGTCATACAGGCTACATACAGGCTACATGTCATACAGGCTACATGTCATACAGGCTACATGCAGGCTACATGTCATACAGGCTACATTTCATTGATTGGGGTGGTGTATGTTATACATCTATAAATCTTTAACAGTACAATCAAATTATGCAGACACAACACATCTTAGCTGACTGTACACAGAGCCCTGATACAACAGATGTTCAGGAAAAGGCTACTTTGAAATTAGTGGGGGGGGTTTTTGTAGTTAGATACAACACTGAAAATATTGCAATGGAACTTTGAAAAAAGGCAAGGCTATTTCAGGACAACACATGGTTAGGGTTAGAGTTAGGGTTAATGAAGGCATCCTCCAAGCTTTTCTTTGTTCTGCAGTGCAATGCAGAGAGCGAGGCTGTAAAGGTCTGTTGTCCAATCCATTTGACATGTTTCCATTTCCAACTGGTAGATCAACATCCCTGATCAGTATTGATAACCCCATCTGGTGTGCTTTTTCTTTCCTATGTCTATTTCTCTTCCTCTTCTTCCAATCAATTTGTTCACCTGAAGCTATATGGATAACATTGACAAGTATACAATCAAAATCATAGGAAATGGATATACTGTATTGCCATTCATCTTGTAGAAAAGGGGCAAAAGTGTAATCAGTGATTCAATTCACACCATCCGCCAGCTTAAATTGCAATGCAATAATTATCGTGTGACTTGCTGAGATTTTCATTAGACACATAAAAATGTATTTAAGTTTAAATTTGTTTCTTGCATTGCTGTTTGCTGCATGTCCAGTTTGACTGTTGACTTCCCAAACCCTATAATCCCTAATGAGTAAAACAAATAGTAAATCATCAGCATAGTCATGAAGGCCAACATGTTGGGATAGGTTGACTTTAGTAAAGGAGGAGACCTGAGGCCAATGTGCAGTCAAAATACCAGTTTAATAGCTCTGGGTGCAAGCACTCCCATCAATATGCTAAGGCTAGTACAACGTGAAGTTTCACATTCTCCAGATTATAGGGTTTGGTATGCAAACATCGTTTCACTCTCATGGTTAAGTCCTGAGAAACATGCTTGTTAGCGAGTTATTTCTGATAAGACTCCCATCTTTGATGCAGCGTTGTGTGTCTGTTACTCCTCTGCTCCTTCATGTTCAACTAAATCTAGTGTGTATGATTGTAGAGAATAAAAATGCTATGTGTAATGTTAAGGAATAAAAAAAAGATATACAGAATGTTATGATGAATAATAACAAAATGATATACAGTGCCCTGCGTAAGTAATGGGACAGTGAAGCATTTTTTCTTCTTTTGGCTCTATACCCCAAAAGTTTAAATTTGAAATCAAACAATTACCATGAGGTTAAAGTAGAGATTCTCAGCTTTTATTTGATGGTGTTTGTGTACATGAAATGACGACACTTTTTATACATAGTCCCCCTATTTCAGGGCACCAAAAGTAATGTGACAGATTCATATAAATATCTCAAAATTAAGCACTCATGTTTAGTATTTGGTCGACAATCCTTTGCATGCAATAACTGCCTGAAGTCTGCGACCCATTGACCCTACCTGGGTATCCTCTCTGGTGATGCTCTGCCAAGCCTGTACTGCAGCCATCTTCAGTTGTTTTTTGTTTTGAGGTGTTTTGCCTAAAATCTTATCATCAGGAAATGGAATACATGTTCAATTGGATTTAGATCTGAAGATTGACTTGGCCAGTAAGTAACCTTCCACATTTTGGCCTTGAAAAACTCCCTAGTTGCTATGGCAGTATGTTTTGGGTCATTGTCTTACTGTATGATGAAGCACCATCCAATGAATTTGGAGACACTTGTACTTGAGCAGACAAGATGTTTTTGTACACTTAAGAATACATTCTGCTGCTGCTGTCATACATTAAACAAGTTAGCCAGTTCTAGTGGCAGCTATACATGCGCAAACCATAATACCCCCTCCACCATGTTTTACAGATGGTATGCTGTAAATCTTGAGCAGATGCTTTTTTCTCTAAACTTTTCTCCACTTGCAATCACTCTGGTACACAATAATATTCATTTTATTTGTCCACAAAACCTTTTTCCAGAACACTGCAGGCTTTTTAGGTACTTTTTAGTAAACTGTAACCTGACCATCCTTTTCTTTTTAATGATGTTTCAAACTGTTGATTTTGGCAAACCTAAGGTTTTGGCTATGTTTGGCTATGTAATCTTTTCAGATTTTTCAGACTAATAATAGCGTCTTTGGCTTTCATTGACCTCTTTGCTCCTCATGTTGATACACACCAATAGCAGACTCCAAAGGCAAACGCAAAGCCTAGAATCAATCACCGCCCGCAACCGTATGGCCCTGCAGAGAGTGGTGAAAATGGCCCAGTTCATCATGTGCCATGAGCTCCCAGCCGTATGGGATATCTACTCTGAGAGATGCAAGAGGAAGGCTCTCTGTTACCTATACTGATGGTAAACGGTATTGGAGTATCCAGACCCGAACCAACAGGTTTCGGAATAGCTTTTACCCGTAGGCCATAAGACTGCTGAACTGATACCCCCCCCCCCCCCTTCCTGTTCAGTGACACTCTCCATTGACATTGCACACTGCACTTTGTACACAAAAAAATCCTGCTGCTATATAACACCTTATGTTATTGTTATTGTTTTTATTATATTTTATTGTTGATTGTTGTTGATAAACTGCTCTGCCCCAAGCATTTTCTTGCATCGTATTCTGCCCCAAGCATTTCATTGCATCATATATATCCCATGTAATGATAAATCAACTTTGAACTTAAACTTCTTAAAGGTGCAATACTGTATGTAACATTCAAGCTTTCTAAAGGCTTTCTAATGGTTGTAAAATCTGTTTAAAAATGTTTAATCAGTAGCGATCAGGGAATAAAATAAATATTTCATTTACCCCGAAAAGCGCTTTCTAAAATGGAGTGTCGGGTGTGACACTCGGTTTGTATATAAACATGTTGTTACTGACCAGTGGTGTTCTAGGGGAGTGGACTCACCGATGTTCGCCTTTTTGTCTCTGGTGGCTGCCTCTTCGAATCATGTGCGCATGCAGAAACACAACAGCTATTGTCCGACACGGCAAGTCCATTTCCGGGGGTTATATTATATTATTATAATATTATATATTATTAGAGAGTATGTTGTTGTTTGGAACTTCAAACTTCGAACTGGACTATTATTGCATCTACTGCCAAGGTCTAATACTACCTATGTTACACCTGCTCCTTTAAACTAGCAAAGTAGCTTAATTAATCTAAAAAACCTTGAGCCAAATGTGGTCTTGCAACTACAGGGACACATAAGCGCCACATAGCTCATGCCAGAGCTAGCCCATAAGCGAATTGCCAACACTCCCCCAAGTGCACATCTCCTTTATTCAGACCAGATGTGGCCCATATGACGCTTCCTGTTGCCAGCACTGAACAGATTGTGGCACCCAAATGCCAGATCTGGTCTGAAGTCGTCCACTGTGAATATGAAATGCATTACTCGTCCACTGTGATAGTGAATATGAAATGCATTACTTAATCCCCTAATCTCAGATCCCAGAATCTCATATCTCGATGGAGATTCTGGGAGTGCAGGGAGTAAAAGGTGTTGTTGTAAGTTGTAAGTCCACACCCCTCACAATGACCTTCCTCATCCACCCATGCTATTATTTACAAACTGATGTGCACGCATTGCACGAAATGAAATGGAGTTAGCTGAAGATGTTTTCCATGTTTTCCATTTTGTAGGTGAGCATTCAATTATCTATTTAAAAAAAATTGGTTTGAAATCCCTGCCTTCATTTGAAGCACTACTCTCTATTCATTGGTAGAATCTGTATGTCGCTGGTAATGTTCACCGGATGCACCGCAGCACTTTTTGATTAGGTGTGCCGTCAGACTTAGTGAGACTATTTATCACCAGACACACTTAAAATCACCCTGGTGATCCCAAAGACAGAAGTTAATCAGACATAAAAATTACTTTGGTCAATCTAATATGACTGTAGTGGATCAGGGGACATACCAGGTGACATGATGTTTGGAGCACGATCCAGTTGTCAGACCAAATACATTCGCATAACATCAGAGACTGGATGTTCGTCCCATTATCACACTGACAACAGTATATCAACACCAGTCATATATCAGTAGCAATGATCAGTAGTCAATATCAGTAGCCATGACAACAAGTCACATAGTTAGTTCAGCAATTAAAAAACTATCAGGTAATATTAAACCCTTAATGTCAAATGTTAATCTAATGTTAATCTCAAATCACAGTCCTCATTTAGGCCTTTGGACTTTCATTTTTCTTCTTTTCTTTTTTACACAACACTTTTTTTTTATCATGCCATGTAATTACTGTAACTGTGGTAACAAGAATATACAACAGAATGAACAACATTATTTGTCACATGACCTTAGCTATTTCGAGGTTAAATCTACAATGCTGTGTCCATGGCCACTGATTGACTGTTTTGTGAACAAAATAGCACTGCTCTCCACATTTCACTCCACCCTGCTGTCAACAAAGTGCTATGGTAGCAGTTTACTATTAATGAATACTGTCATTAATAGTCATAGAATTTTCCACTGTGGTTTGCTGGTTGCATTCAGCACAATACAGACATTTCCAACTCCATGTTTGAGGAGTGGTATGTGCTTGTAAAAGGCCTTTCTTTATACAGTGATCAAAAACACATCAGAGGATTTTCAACTGTTTTTCCAAAGTTTTTGCTTTCTGAAATCCTTACAGTTAACAGCTTATTCTAACTGAGCCAATGGTTTCTTTACGTTACTGTAACACAGGGTCCCAATTTGACCACTCTGATGGAGTGTAAGAGGCTGAACACTAGGTGGCACTATTTTATAGTATACATAAAGAAGCTGTGCACTCAATGTAGATCCCACTATAATGTAAGCCTATCTGCTTTGCACCCTTGAATGTAGATCACCTCTACCCTATATTGTTTGTAACCAATGTAATTGTAAACAAACACTGTATAGCTTCGATGGTCAGTCTCTTTATCCATAGCTCCGTCTATGAATTTAAGAGTGGAGAGCATTTCTCCAGTGTAGCGGGGTGACTGTATTGTTGTTGTTTGAATCTCACATTGCCCATTTAACTTAAGTTCTATTGGCATTGGATCCTTGTATTGCACCTACTTCATATAATCTATTTTGATCTTAAATTCCATGTATTTGTCCTCAAATGAAACATAATTTGTTAACTCTTGGTCTTCAGCCCTCAGCATCATCACAACCATAATGCTCTCAAAAACGATGTACTACCAGCATCAACGCTCAGTCAGAGGTCATTGATGTCCTTAGCTAGAGTAGTTTAAGTGCTATGAATTGTACAGAAACCTGATTGGTACTTAAGTTGTTTTAGAACCACTTTTTCCAAGGATTTTACTTAAAAAGGTTTGATATTGGTCTAAGATTACTTTACTAAGAACAGAAACAAAAAGGTTTATCTTCTTGAGTAAAGGCAATCTTTGGGGCATTGGGGTAAATTGGGGAAAATTTGAAAATTTGTCAAGAAAAATAGTTAATCTAAGTTGCTCTGAGTTTCTTCAAGGCACCTATCTTGAGTGGGTGGAATGTTGTAGTGGAATTGTAGTCATTGTCGTATGAAAGAGTGACATCCGTTTACATATATTTGAAATTATGGCTTGTACAGAAAAAACCCAATAGTAAGTAGGTTTAAGTCAAAGCTGGTGCTCCCCTCTCACATAGATAGTGTTAGTCAATCAATACGAATTCCTTCTAATTTGTTGGATAACAAGGAAGCTCCTCTTCTATTTGGGTGGAGCTAGTCTCTCCCAAAGTAGATAAATGTGCATATTGTTTATCATCAATTATTTGGCTAAGTTATTAGTTATTAGCCGTGTATATGATTACATATGATTACAACTCACAATTAACAATTCTTTTTTTTTTTTTTATATATAATTTCTCTAACTTGTCCAACGTTTGTCTCTAACATGGTTCTTTCTACCGCTATGTAAAACCAATTCTCAGCTCACACAGCTACTGTCTTTTTCTATCGTCATTATAATTCTCTCACTCTCCATCTCCATTCTCATGTGCCCTGCAGTGTCCCAGTCATTTTACCACCTGGTGTCTCTCTCTTCCCTGTTTGTAACAAAATGAAAAAAATGATCAATACAAGCAAAAAAAGCAAACAGAGAAACTAAGCAAGCACATGTAGAGGTTGGGGAAATTTCTGTTTTAAGCACAAAAATGTGATTTTAACGGTTAATCACTATTTACTGTGGAATTAACATTATTTTCTTAAAGGTCCAGTATGTAGATTTTAGCTTTAAAATAATTCTAAATGGCCATGATAAATCAGTAGCCATCAAGGAATGAGATCACATGATGAAGAACATTCAATGCACATAGCATATGCACGTTTTGAAATGGCCAGCGGAGGGCAGCAACACGTAAAACTAAATGCTGGACCTTTAACTCAATTAAATTATAAACTCAGATCGATTATTTTACTACACACAGTGCAAGTATTACATACCTATAGTTTCTAGAGTGAGAGTCAGAAGGCTCCGATGGTAACAGATGATTTCAGATTATTTCATTTCAGACATCTTGGTGGGCAAGAATATAATGGGCCCTACTGCATAACCAGGGAGCCTGCTTGAGCTTGAATTAATGACATTGCTCTACCAACATATGACATGAAGGGAACCCCCTGCTCAAAGCACAGGATACAAGGCTTACTGGGGGGCAGGGGATCAGATGAGATGTTTTTTGTTTCTACGTTGTTTTATCATACTCACACATGTATGTATGGTTAGACTTGTCAGCAGGACAACCCCAGAAATACAACATGAGGCCAAGGGGTGGAGAGAGGATGAGGAGAGGAAGGAGGTAATGGCTGGAAGTCATTTTCTGAGATCTAAAATACACATTGGTCAAGATGTGACATATTTTGACTTCACATTCCAATCTGGTCCAAACCACAAGAAATATTTAAAAACAGAGAGGATCTCAACGAAGATGTCTATACAAGATGATTTTACTAAAAGTAAACAAAGCTTTAGTTTTCAAATAAAAAGCAATAGATGGAGGCTTTCTAAAGTCAAAACAGTTACAGCACTACTTAGAAAAGTTACTTCAGCACAAAGACAAACTGGTTACATACCATTTTTGAGATCTCTGATGATTATGAATTTGCTCCACCCAAATCGTATATGGAAGATGAGAGCAAACCTTAATTGCAGAGGCATTATGGTAAATGTTGAGTAATTGCAGGGTTTATGGCAAATTATATATCCCACAGACTCCTAGATATATCTATCTATAGTTTACCATGCCTGCATAGAAACATGATTTCTCTACTTTGAAACAGCATATTGTTGGAGTTTGTTGTGGTAATGGTAATTGTTAGAGATACCCCTCCTTGGGAGACTTTTTTGTTCAGTTATAGACAAGAATATGCCAGTTCAAGGTTTCATCTATTCTCTAAAGCAACTATCAGTGATTTATTGAGTAAATTCAAAAAATGAAATTACTCCTATATAATGATTAATAAGACTCCTAAGTAGAACCAGTGTTGTACCCCATCATAACCAAACCAATAAGGATTTATTATGGTACTATGGTATTATGGTTTCTTTTTCTTTTCATCTTTTGACATGAGATTTTGTAAACAAATGATGTATAGCATGACATTATGTATTCAAAAAGTAATGCTGCTCTTATGGAATGTAATCACATGAGCACAGCATATAGGCCATAGAAATGTAATGCTAATTGAATGTTAAAATGCAATTTTCCCTGTTTGTTGTTGAAATGCAGAAATCATTGATCGCTGCTTTTATTTACATTCTGTTCTCTGAAACATTAAAATTGCAATTTGACAAAAGTTCTGTCCAAACATCAATGAATTTGAATTACATATACTTACATTACAGTACTTACATTGCATACTTGCATTGAGCATAAATCAAGCTTCAAGCTTCAATAAATCAAAGTGTAACTTACTTATGTTATTTTCACCTTTTAACGCATTAATTCAATTGATCTGATCCTGTTTTTTTGTGTGCTAAATGAAGGAATTTCACAAGTAAAGCATTTGTCAAACATGTACAAGCTCACTATGTCCAGCACCAAACCAAACAACTCATATGATTTATTCAAATGAGTTAAATGTTTTTATTATTTTGAATATTAATATACAGTCAATAAAATACTTATAAGTCCTTTATAAAGGCAATATAAAAGTAAAGTGTACAGACAAGACTATCTCAAAAGACTAGATGCTCAAAGTCCATGTTATGCACTAGAGAAATAAGAGTAAACACTGTATGATGTATAGACTCTTTTGCATCATCTGCATTTTACATGGGATGTTTTTTTATACAAAAAGATGGCAGTCCATGGTGGGCTGATCTTAGTGTTGATGAGCACAATACATACTACTAGTACTATACAACCCTTTAACCTTAGAAGCGATACTGATAGTGAACTTACTTTTTGTGATATAAATTAACTGAAGATAGTAAGACTGTGATTAAAATATTGAACAGTTACAGTTTAGACTATTATCCTTCAGTCATATCCATTATTATTGTCACTCCATATTTCATATATTCACAGAATGCTTCATATATGTAAAGGCATTTCCTGTATGTGCCTTTTCATAGCCTATGAGAGATGTTAAAAGATATTTAAGCTGCTGTTACAATAGTATCATCATACTGTACTCTGTTCAAGATGGACTTCTGAAACCTGGGGATGTAACAGAAGGTTTCATGTTTCTCTGTCAGATGAGGTCATGATTCGACTAATGAATATAAATGTGGCAAAGCCACTGAGCTGAATAGAGTAAATGTTTTTCCATCACATCTAGTGTCATACCACAAGCACTGTTCAGAATAGAGGACCAAAAAGTGATCACCATTCTGTTCCACACATTTTCCAGATCAATCTATTCATCTAGCTCCAACATCTATTTTTTAGATTCAGTTAGTATAAATTATGCCCTTATACTGGAGGTATCATTTGGCTCTGAATGGTAAAATAATAGCCTTACCATTTTATTTACAAAATAAACTATAGTAACTTTTAGCAGATTACATTTGAGTTGTGATTGAATTGTATTATATAATCCATAATTAAAGCATACTTTTACAAATGATATGCTAGGCCTACAAATAAACACCTCGCCATCTACGCATGTAGCCTATAATCCTATTATGTACTGTACCATTATAGAGTAACAAATTACTAGGTCAGGTTTGTGAATGATTTACATAAAACGTAGGCTACAAATACATATGAAGTTATTTTAATTGATTAATTCCACAGAATATAATTGTCTCAACATTAACGACGGAGCCTCTTGGATCCGTCCGTTCTGTGGTTGTTCAACTGTATATCCCTGGTTGTCAGTAGACCCTGCCCTCCATATTTATCACTCTATTGACGTGTTGTTAGCAGATGGGAGCAGAAGGGCTGATCTCTCGCCTGAAGAGGTCATTCTCTACAGTTGCCACTTGTTGCCAAAAGCTTCAGGGCTTCAAGACTCGCCGCGAATACATTTTCAACGAATTATTTCCTCGCCATCGAGACGCAGATGTCGATGTTGAATCAGGAATACTCCCACATCTGACGTTGAAAGGAGATACTTTTGAACTATTTGATATTTCGGTCCATCTGACGGGAGAAGCATGGTTGATAACACCAGTATAGCAACGAAATCTGCTTTGGTAAGCATCCGATCTTTCATCCTCACCATGTTGATTTTCATTTCATCAGCCGTCATTTTTAATAGACTATTTTCATATGATATAGTATTGTCCTCTTGATTTGTTTTCTTTCAGACTACTTTAGCCCAGATGCATTTACTGTATCCAGTTGTTTCACCGACAACAACTTTTTACATATTCGCAGTCATATCAGTTTAGACTACACTCTAGTTTGCAGGTTATTTGTGTCATTTCGAGGTATTCAATGGATTGATAAACACATGTGCTGTGTTTTAAAACATGGAATCGCTTACTTACTACGCGTAGGCTAATTATTGAGTCGACCAACACTTTAGGCTACAGCCCATAGTGCATAGCCTAAACTTTGTAAGTTAGACTAAATAGCACTATGTGCTGTTCTATGATATACCACTGTTATAGGTCTACGTTCATTTACAAATATGCAAACATTTTGCGCTCATTTGATTTATTTTAGAAGCCACATCAGCCACAGGAGTGCTTAGGGGGGAAATGTCGGTGTTATAGACATTTGTTTTAATCTAAACACTTTATGACATCGTAGTCCGAGCAACGTCCGTGTCAGTAGTTTGAATGTGAATGTTGCTCCGTCTTCCCCCACAGCAAGCTGCCTTCTCCTCCGCCAACAGCCTCCCCCTCCTCGTCTCCTCCGCCTCGACCCACAGCCACTTCCCCGCCTCGCAGTCCCACCAGTCGGCCAGCGGCGGCATGAAGCTGGAAGCGGTCATGGAAAACCTCCAACGACAGCAGGCTGCCCGTCTGGCGCTGGAAGAGAAGCTTCGGCAGGCAGAGAAAGAGAAAGATATCCGCTCCATGGTCGAGTCGCAGATCCACCAACAAGCCCTCGCTTTCCGCCACTATCAAGCAGCGGTCCGGGGAGCTTTCGCCGCGGGAGTTGCGAACTCGTCCTCGGGGATGAGCACCGCTGAGCGGCAGCAGGCTCTGCCCCACCTCGATGCCCGCAGGCACTCGGAGAGAGCCGACGACTCCGACATGGACGATGAACAGGAGGGTGACCGGGGTATGGATCATGACGACCGGGATCTAGAGGGAGATGACATGGACAACGAGGGAGTCATGGATGATGATGATGAGGAGGACATGGACGGTGCTCTTAACCACTACCAGACGCGCAGCTCCATGCATCCCGCTGCGGGACACTCTCCAAAGAGCACCGCGGTGCATCTGCTGTCCAGGGTCCCCCCGTCCTTCTCTGCGCCCCGACAATCAGAGTCGCCAGGTGGGATGCCACCTCACGCACAGTCGCAGCACCACGAATGGACTTATGAGGAACAATTCAAACAGGTAAAGTTCAATTTTAATACATTAACACATATGATTCTTACCTACTAAACCCTAGACTTCACTTTACCCACTTTGATAACAAACCCATCTTGGTCCATCCACTACCTTTGTGGGGACCTTTATCTTAAGTCATTCAAAACACTATTAAAACTCAAGTTGTAATGAGAGTTGCACATAGCCTATCAGCGTGTTGGCTATCCATATGTCTGTGGGTGTTGAACTACTTGTATATGCTTCTCAGAAACAAGTTAAAGGTAGATTGATAGAAATAATGCGCTCCAGTTCTATCTCTACTGGCTTTAGACTTCCACAATCAGGCTTATGATAGAACATGCTATTCTATCTTGTGTCTTACCATTCTTACAATAAAATAATTTTCATAGGAAAACATGCTTTGCTATTACCATGTCAGGATGTCCCTGACAGCAACAGTCCTTTTCCTTTTACTGTTGGACCCCTCTCCACAGCATGGCCTCCTGATATATGGTTGACACCATTTGGCTTCACTAAGTCTACCATGCGGCACCCATATGTAGACCCATGTCTCTTTCAAAGAGAACTTCCTTTGTATCTGCTTCATGGGTCATGACTAGTTATTTTACCAAATATAGAACAGCAGACCACTTTTTTCATTTAAATTGTATTCAAATGCATTGATACCATGAGTGAATGAATCTCCCTATGCAATTGCTATCATGTGGAGGTCTGACGTTTATGTTAGTTTCATGCCATGATTAACTAGCTGTCTTGTCCTATCAAGACTGATTATTTATTGGCCTGTCGATTACAAATGTGGTTGAGATCCAATAAAGCCATGGTTAAACCAGTTATTATTGTATCAACTTGAAGACTTGTTTGATAGAGGACCATTTGAGAATGAATATTTTGGTTTTCAGTTTCTAAGCGCTTATACATTTGTGGCCCACAGATGTTGAAACTAGTATCTTAAATCACCCCATCTTTTCCTTTATTGCCTTGACAGGGTATTCACCTGCAAATCCACAGATTGATATAGGTCCTACTGTACGTCTAAATCATTCCAATGCACAGGAGGCAGGCTGTAAAGCAAATACAGATCTATATTTGTGAGCAAGTATGGATAGACATGTCATCCTTTATGTATGATGGATCCTGTAGAGAGGCATCCTAAATGTGATGTGTACATTAGGGACTGCATTAGTGCATGCATTAAAGTAACCCAAGGCATGGAAATGCAATTCAAATAAGGGAAACAAGTAGCTTTGATAGAGGACAATTAAGTGGAAGATGGGCAGTAGTCCGTATGTTACTCACAGGGCAGGGGCTTTTGGAAAATAATGAGCGTATCATTTCCATTTTATACTGTTTGCCTGTACATATACAGTTTAACAGTGATTTTGTATCTGTTCTGCATTTGATTTTCAAGGGACCATTGTGTATTGTAGCAATAGAAAACAGTTATTGTATATTAATTTCATTACAAATACCATCCAGCACATCAGACTACTGAAAAGTGTTATCTTTTATTTAAGACTAAGACTATAAGATTAACATTTTGTATAGTTCTTATGAATACTTTGCCTGTAAAAATTAAGATTTCTGAAGCTATTTACAGTTGTAAGATTGCTCAGGATGTGCAGTCATAGCGGGGTCATTTGTATGTACTGTAGTCATTGAGTGTAACGGTCATGGGACAATAAAAGGATGCTTATGGCTGCTGGGCAGACAGAGTGGAGCCACCATACTAAGCATGTTCAAAGTTGCAAAACAAAACCACATTTAAAGGCCGTAAAAGCATCTTTGGAAATAGAAACAAGATGTGCTGTTACTGGGGCTAAATATAAGACCTTAGTAAGACCAGGACGTTTCATCAGATTTTAAGCGTAACAGTCCTGTAAATATTTATTGTATCACCTATATCACCATGATGTCAACATCACCCTGTTTACTAATGTACACTATAATGTTACATTCGTAAATGCACATGTCTGAGGATTTACTGTATGTATTTGAGTCACACTTAACAAAGAAATAATCATAATATACATATAATATAATAATATATAAGTGTATAACAATCGGAACATTTATTGAGTAAGTATTAGCGTAAGATTGTAAAAAAAGAAATGAAAAAAAATGAAAAAAAGGGAATTGAGAAACTAAGACAGAGTTAAGGGAAGTAGGAGAGAGAGAGAAAAAAATGTGTTGCGTAGAGTTTTGGCAGGAGCTCAGGAAATGCAGGAAACTAGACCTGGTGGCATTCCAGCCTGGCTCACACCCAAAAATGCCGGGATCTCCCTCTCTGGCAGTGTGTGTGTGTGTGTGAGAGTGTGTGTGTCGGCTCACAGCCAAACAATTACGAAACAGAAACTAATCGCATGCTCTTACATACCCATCACTTTTTTTCTCTCTCTCTCTCTCTCTCTCCCCCCACCCTCTCTCTCATAGGCACACTCATATACAATAGAAAAATAGAGAATAAAAGAGGGTATAAAAGAAAGACATGTTTCAGACGAATATCCTGCAATGTACATACGCTCAAACTGGCTCTTGTTTTGGTTGCTTTTTTATGGTCACAGGCAGTCTTGTCCCCCTGTGCCTCTTTTTAATTAAAACACTGATCGGGCAACACATAATACAATGTGGAATAGTTAATTGGTGCCTTCACAGCACCTGTTTCTAAAGCCAACATTGACTAACAGTGACTGGCCTACCACTGTCTGTTTTCAATCATGTTGTAGGCATTGTTTGTAGATGATATATCAAACATCTCAGATGAAATATCATTTGTTTTGGCAACTTACTCTCCAGCATGCCTTTTTCCCCATAACAAGTCTCTTGAAGCGGGGCTAAGAGGAGGGAAGGGGGGGGGGGTTGGGTGGGTGGGTGAGGGGGGTGTTGGGAATGGGGTGTGCTACAGTTTTACTGGTGTAAGATTTCACTCCTGAAGCCTCAATGAAGCACTTTCTGTTGTCCCTCCCACTGTTCTCTTTGCGAAATTCCAGTTACTGTATCCCTACTTTGAAACAGAAGGGAATTGAAATGTATGCAGACATGTAGTTGAGTGCATGAGGTTAATGTGCACTCTCCAGAGAGGTAGCTAAAAACCACATGACCCAAACCTACCAGAAGTGACCTAATTTAGACGTGGCTGAGACCAAGAAAAACAAGGCAGTGAAAAGGGGGAAATGAGGCAATTGTGAAATCACAGAAAATAAGACAAACACTGAGGATTACCTGCAGAAAGGCAAAACAGAGTAGTGGTTAAACAAATGTTTTCATTTGCCAGAGCTCAAACACACACACACACACACACACACACACACACACACACACACACACTCACACACACACACACACACACACACACACACACACACACACACACACACACACACACACACACTCACACACACTCACACACACACAGGAGACAAGCTCTTTCACAGTTTTCTTAGGACATTGCCAAAGTAGAGTCCTAAAGTGAAGCTTTTCTGAGCAAAAACCCGCCATAGATACAGAGAGTTGCAATAACATCAAACCCTCTTGTCCTTATTGTGTAGTAGGCCGGTATTTTTAAACCGCCTATCCAGGGGCCACACTCAAATAACGCCCACCCTTTCAATTCAGCCCCCCACCCCACCCCTCCCCTCCCCTCCAACTCTTAATGCAAGCATAAAACCTGGGAGCCTCTCTTTGAAAGAGACACATGCCCACGCACTGTAACTCCTGTGTCAACACAAGGAATGCCTTTTTCTTTTACAACACGGCACCGCCCCTCCTCCTCCTTGATTACGCAGTCGTGGGTGTGCCTTTTTTGGGGTGCTGGAAATCCAATATAAGCTCCCAGCATGCAGTATCCCTGTGAAGTTAAAACATATGCATGAAGTAAAATTCTCCATATGGCCAATAGCTTGATTTCTCGGGTCCCGCATCATGGCCAGGAATGGAGGGGGGGGGGGGGGGGGGGGGGATGGGTGGCTGCATGGGGCCCCCAGAACCCCGCATAGGCATCTGACAGCTGCACTTCACTTTTAAATGTGCTCTGTCATTGGAAATGCTTTAATAGCATTCCTGGATTCTTTCACTGTGCTATTACTTTTATAAGGGGGTGCCACAGGGATGGAGGGAGGAGGTGGGCAGTAAAAAAGACACAGCGTCAGATGTGGGGGCTTGTAGGGGGTGGGGGTGGTCATGGGGTGGGTCCTAGTTATCAGGGTGTTACATTTTAATTGCATGTTTGCTGAAGCCTCGGCTCCTCTCCCTAGCGCTGCCGGAGAAAGCATGCCAGTAACTCTGTTTTTTTGCGTGTCTATAACTCAAGCAAGAAGAGTGTCCATTAAAAGTGGGCACAATGCACTATTGAAGGTCTGTGTTTTCTCTGCAAATGCCCTCTCTCTTTTCATTAAAACACAGGCAGGCAGGCAGGCCCGACTTGTTTAAACACCCTCCCCTCAATGTGGGTGTTACATTTTAATCACACAAGCCTGGAATTTCTGCAGCTGCTTGCAAAAGCCCTCTCTGTTTACGAGATCGGACTGGTTGGCAAAAAACGCCTCGCTGCCTCTCAGACTTTTTCTTTTCTGCTCCAGGTTTGGTAGGCGGCAACAACGATGGCGTTTAGAATTATTGTTAGGACTCAAATGAGTGGAGGCAAAGATAGGAACATCACACCATATTGCTGCAGCAGAGCTGTGGTATGGATTGCTTTTTGGAGTGCTACGCACTGTAATGCTTCCCGTCAGTATTTAGGGCGGCCCACGGAGGCCCTATGGGTCTCTTTCGGGTCTGGGCACCCCCGTCAACATCCTGGCTCACAGTCACAGCATACTGGACCTTGTCCTGGTTGGTCTGGTGGACTCACAGTCACAACATACTGTACCTACAGTAGTCCTGGTTGGTTTGGTGGACCCAGCAGTTGACCTAGTTTGCCAAGTTTCTAGCAGGGGTCTGAATGTGTTAAGCAAGTGTGAGTTCCCACAAGACACACTGCTGAGCCTGTGTGTGTGTGTGTGTGTGTGTGTGTTTGTGCGCGTGTGTGTGAGTGTGAATGTGTGTGTGTGTGCGTGTGTGTGTGTGTGTGTGCGTGTGTGTGAGTACGTGTGCATATGCGTGTGCGTGTGCGTGTGTACGTATTTGCATCTGTGTCTGTCTCACATGGCCATCGAGCTACGATGAAAAGCTGAGGGCCAAAGATTTCCTCACTCACTATCCTACTTTGTTGTCTCAAGTCAGCTGGCTGGAAAGAAACATGATGGCAACGAGTTATATGAGAGGAAAGAAACTCCATGCTACCATGTACTACACAGTAGGTGTGCATACCTTGGTAATGTGAATAAGTTACAACACACTGCCTTTTGCTCACTGAAAATACATCACATGCAAAGATCATTGCCCATTAACCGACACAGTTGTGAGCATGTGTCAGTATCAATTTTTAACACCCTGCACATTACCAGAGTGCCTAAGAGGAGCTGGTCTCTGGTATCCATTGCACTCAATTTTTTCTCCGCATAGCTATTCTGCTACCGCAGTCAACTCCTCCCTACAGAGGCTGTACTGTAAACATATATAACCTATGTGCTTGATAAAACAAAATGAACACTTCATGTCCTGTTCTGGACATTTTCAAATCTACTGATAACAAACCGAGGGGGAAAAGTTCACAGAATCTTCATATGGGGCAACCTTCGGTCTTATTTGCTTAGTGGTCTCTGGTATAATAGCGATTCAGCATTTTTTTTTTTTCACAATGTAATCAAAAAACAGTCAATGCATGGGAGATTTACATTTGCCCTATCTTCTCTAACGAGATTGAGTAATCATTGATAGGCACTGACGAGCCCGCAGATTAGATGGCCACCATAAAAGTCTGTGTGCGTCAAGGCCTCTCGTGTATTGAAGTGTGACTGTCATTTTCATATTGCTGGATCAGTCACTGACTACTCCTCACAGAGCATTCTTCTCAATAGTTAGATATTCCACCCAGTCAATATTCTGCTGCACAATCCAATTTACTTTTACGCCACTCTGGATAAGAGTTTTGATCAAACAAATCAGTATGTTTATGAACGGGGGAGCAATTCAAATGCAGAGATACAAACATTATTGAAATAGGCTCTCTCAAAAATAAAACTTTGAATGGTGCTTTACAAACAGGAGTATGTGAGTACTGTGTGCATGTTGGTGCCCTCAGCCTGTGTCACTGAGACGGCGCTGGATGCAAAGCCGCAGCCACATGTCAACGGACTAATACCAGATGGCTCCGCATGTCAGTGTTCATTAGGGTAAGGAGTGTGGTAACGTAAGATAGGCAGGAATCAAGAGTGGAGTGTCTCGGGTCCTAGGCTCAGCACTAGATATTCCTGTTTCCAGGATTAGTCAGCAGGGTACCAATCCCCCATACTTATAGTGTTTATTAATCAAGCTACTCTCTGACCGGTCTGCTCCAGTGGGCCAGCTAGCACTTGTTGCTTCTCGGCAACCTGAGGAGAGAATAATGTGAGGGTGAGTATTTGAGCGGGAGAAATGCTGGAGAATGAATATTTAAGTCGGTGCGAGTGGTTGATTCGGTGTTCATCCGAAACCTGCAAAGCATCTCAATGCAAACTGATGCAGAAATATATAGCCCCACATGGAAATTGATTGTAGCTGACACACACCCATTGTATCTGTTGTAGATCATTCATCAGATTAATACATGTGATTGGTATCACTGTGTGTGTGTGTGTGTGTGTGTGTGTCTGTGTGTGTGTTCGTACGAATGTCTTTTTGTCTGCATGTGTACGCTTGTGTGAATGTGTGTATAGAAACTGTATATACAGTACTGTAGATTGAAATATGTTTCTATGCATGTGTGATTATATACAGTGTCTCATACAGTGTGCCTCTGTGCGGTGCGTTTGTGCTTGCGTATGTGTGTTTTTTTTGTGTGTTTTTTTACATGTTATACAGTACATTCCCCCATGTCCCTTTGCCCTGCTGTGTCCCCTCTCTTGATTTGAGATTGAGGGTAATCTGGGCCTGTCGTATCTGATCTGGCCGGTCCATGGGTCTGGGCGCCGGGGTAAAAAGATCAGGTGTAACATAAGTAAATTAACTACTGCTAATCCCTGAGACCAGGGTGTTGATTTTCATAATCACTAAGCCTGCTGCTCTGGCTTAGATTACCAAGGTGGGAAGGAAGATACTATTAATAGTATAATTAGATAGACAGACAGACAGACAGGCAGGCAGGCAGGCAGACAGACAGACAGACAGACAGACAGACAGACAGACAGATTGGGGAGAAGGGAACGTGAGAGAAAGACTGTCTCTGGCCAGGCCGAGAGACTTGGACAGAAGGCAAATTTTCCTGCACCTCGATGCAAATGATTTCTTGTTGAATGAGCGCAGGATACTCACTCCTCTTGCCTGTTATAACCCTTCCTGATGTTACAACAACTAACATGACCATCTTTGCATGGTTTTTGCATGAAGTAGCCCATAGGTGCTTTGCATTTATTTTGTATTTTAATCCCTCTGTGGGGGATATTTGTGGTGTATATTTCATATTTGATATTTAAATGTCAATAGAATGATACACTTGGTTGAGAATGCATTTCTGAGACAATGTCATGATAGTCTAATTATATTGTGTTTTGTTTGTGGCCAATGATCAAATTTGTCTACATTAGCTTGCATTTGGCTGTTTATTATCATGATCTGCAAAGACTCTGTCCATTTAGCATACTGTATGAGCACACTGACTGTACATGACATTTGACATGTTTACATTACATTCATTGTTTCCTTATTTCATATTCAAGGTGGCATTGTGTCTGAAGTACGATTACTTAGTCCACGGTAGAATTGTCAGTTGTCTCACAGAGAGTTGCTTGTCTTGCCATTGAAAAGATTGTCATCTATGCCCCTTGCAATGTGTTCAGTCAGGAAAAGTCAGCGGGCCAGAGAGGAAGCTGGGAAATTCAAGTATCGGTATCCGTGGCGGTTCGTCATCTCTCATTCAGGAGGTTAGTAAACCCGCCCCTACCTCGCTTGCGACCCCTCCCCTTAACTCCCCTCCTATGGGTTTTCAGAAGCCTCCCGTGGCTCCACCCACCATGCTGTAAGTGACAGGGACCAGTGGACAAACAATAGCTGACTGGTCATGTTTCCACTATGTCCACTATGAAAGACAATACCCTTTCTGCCAGATAGACAAGTGTGAGATGACACTCTGCCGAGAGAGCTGCCAAGTCAATCCCATCCAATAATCAAGCGGGATCCATAAAATGGAGTTTGCCGGTGGTGTCATGTTACGTATAGATGCAGAGAAACTGGAGCTACCTTAGGAATGTGTCTTTCTAATGAACGAAGATTTAACATAGGAAATGGAACATTGTACTATTGCATCATGTTCTGTCATGAACAAACGTTTCCTTGTTTTTCCATGTTTAGAAAATACATACATACAGAGTATCAGCATAATGAGCTTGTGGCCTCCATCCTGAAATAAGCAAATAAGTGGTGCCATTGTCTAAAGAGAATGTGGAATTCAAACAGAATCTGCAGTAGCGATGTTCACACACTGTCTTTGTTTATGAACTTTGCTCGTGTCAACATGTCTTTATTCTGAAAACAGGAGGCATCTTGATGTAAGGAGCATCAATCTTTTGTCTTTTTTAAAAAAAATGTTTTACAGTATCCAAAACCATGATACGATTTTATTTGATTGTGTGAAAAAGAAAACAATGTTATTGGAGGCAAGGTTGGCTTTGAGGTTAGGTAGGCTTGCCAGTAACCCCAATGTCGCTGGTTCAATCCCTGGATGTGAGCCAGTGATTGGAGTGTTCTGAAATTACATCTTACTGGCCAGCTACGACATGACTTATAACATGAGAAGAAAAAACCTAATAAATGGTTAGTAATATCCCAAAATTGCCCAATTAGATACTTATTAAACACATAAACCACAAATTAGTCCCTTGTAAGTATTACCTTTTATTTTTATTCCTGTTCCAAGTTTGCCAATGTTTGGTTACACCACTGAAACATGAATGAGAAGTGAACAGACTGAAGATGTCATTTCTCTCTCCTCTGAAGCTTTGTTCCCAGATAGTGTTGGCTCTTTAATGGCTAACCAACCTATCCCAGAAACCCAACCACTCCCAGTATTCCACAGCAATGTAAAACAGCATTCCCCACCCTCCCCACCAGGAACCCCACCCTCCCCTCCATGGGGGAGGCCCCCCTTACTACACTACACTCTGTTTACAAGGAAAATAGTCATTTTCAAGCGATCTCACTAATTGGCATGCTGTTAAGCCTGAAATAAGGCCAAAGTAACACCAGGGAGCTAAAAGATTTGCTGGTCAGTAAAATGTAGTTAGTAGGGGGAAAGAAAAAAAATGTGGGCCTCTATTTGTGTTAACATGGCACCAGAGACACAGGCGGCAATTAATAGAGAAAACAGTCTGTGTTGGTTCCAGAGCAAGATCCTTGAGTTGTTTATTTAGGAGACTTCCTCTGTACCACACTATAGTAGCTCTCTGTCTGCAGTAAATGTGATGTATCAAGTCAGATGGGAAATATGAAGTATTTGAAATGAAAACATGTCAAGTTGTGTTTTCTCAACGCATGAGTGAAAAGAACGGTTCTGACCCTTTGGTCTCAGTAGTATGCAATGGTGGACATAATATATTGAGTACAGTAATGTAGGGAAGTCATGATTCTTTTTTCATTAGAAATGGAAAGATTTTTAAGAGAAGGAAAGAGAGACAGAGTCATGGTTCATAGATTAAGGATATTAGTCATGTTAATATCACAGTAGTTACAGAAAATATGTCCTTAGTCAAATGTACAGTATGAATCATTTAGAAGAATCCAAGGACTACCTCTGTACTAGTGCTTTAAAAAGCACTCTGCATGTGTTGTAAACAAAATGAATTATGGCAAAACAAGGTTATACAACCACAATGTCTTCTGCGTCAAAGAAATCTATGCAATGTTGTTAAGAACAAAAGAGCATGTCAATAGCTATCTCTCTGTTAGGTGGCTTTGACAACTCTATCAGTTCTATCAACAAACCATGAAAACAACAGGCCAAGCAGTATGTCAACCATGGATGAGGATTAGACATGATTCATCATGTCTCCATGTTGAGCAATCAGTGTCAGGATGGAGACATTGAGAGAAACGAGAAAATATCAAGTACTGTTACGCAAGGGACAGACAGGCAGGCGGGCCAAGGTAGAACATCCTTCATCACCCAGACACAATGCTATTGATCACTGTTGAACATACAGTAAGCGCACGGACGCACACACACACACACACATGCACACACACACACACACACACACACACACACACACACACACACACACACACACACACACACACACACACACACACACACACACACACACATATAGTACACACAATGCATACACACACCTTGTGCTTGTTGTGGAGCTAATAGGTAAGGTCTCAGCTCTCAGCTGCTTAACCTCCAGGGAAGCCTCCAACAATAGTCATCGGCTTAATGAAATGGTCAGAACCTGTTTCTGCTTTGGGTTTGTTTCAATATGCTTTTTTCCCAGGGTGAGCACAGCCCTAAACCTCCCGGCAACATACAGCACATCACCCGCATGTGTTCTTATAATGTGTGTTACTTTTGGTCATCAGGACTGATGCTCTTATCCAGAGCTACTTATAGTTTGTTCAATACAGTATTTGAGCTGACACACAAGCACAAAGTGTCAAAAGCACAACACTTCCAGCTTCAACATTCACCATGCTATAGGGGCATTGAAGCTCATTTCTAAAGTTTGATGTGCAGTACATCCAATGTTCAATAATGTGAAGGTAAGTAAAGATCACCTGGATGTACAAGAAATCACCGTGTCCTGTTAAGGCTCAAATACTGATTTCACAGTCCTCTGAAAGAAATATATTGACGAGAAGCTAACAAGTCTCTTGTGCCATTATATTGCTAACTGTCACAACGCCTAATGGAATGTGGACCCTGACATTTGGAGAACAATGAGGTGAAAAGCTTTTCCAGTTTTTGTTCACGTAGGCGGTGGAAAAAAAATTCCACCATAATATTGTGTGGTTGAAAAAGTAGGATTGTCTGACTGTATTTATCGAATCTTTGTACCGTATCTGCTTTCCAAGCAGTAGCAGTAGCAGTTCCCTTTATACTGTATTCCATTTCGAGGTCACCGTTGCATCTTATAAACAATGGAATTTAAAAGGCAAGAAACAACATGTTTTCATTTCTTCAGAAATGCTTTGATAGGGAGGTCTCCTTTCCTCAAACATTCTTCATCGAATGTCCAGCCCCCTCCACTGGCTTTCTTCATTGGAGGTCAAGTGATATCCTGTGTCATTTTCTTTGATTCCATTGGATAGCAATCCATCCTCCACATACATCACTTCACATCACATACATACTTCTGAAGACGAGATTATGCATCAATGTGTCCTGTTGTTTATGAAAAGATCCCACTGGAATTCCAGGGCTTATTGGCAGACGGAAATTGCTTGTCTTGGGCAGGCAGATTCTTTGTCCAGGCTTGCTGTTAACATCTCAATGCAAGCGTTGGACATTTAGAGAGTGTGAACTGGAAGAGAAAAAAATGCAATAGAGAGGACGCTTGTTGATTAATTCCATTTAAACCTATATCCGTGGTCATTTTAACGGTAATAAAGCGAAATCCTCCCCCTAGCTCGGCCCACATCCACGGGGTCAAGGAAGCAATCAGTAAATTCAGATTGAAGTCTAGTTTAAATCAATACAAACTACATATAGTTCCTAATGTGTTGTATGGATCCCCTAGTTCTAAAAGGGAAACAGTTGGACTTCCTCTCTTTGTTTTTCCTGGTCAGATTGCACAAAGAAATACATTGCACAAACAAAGCAGGGTTAGAACTGCAAGGGGCTTAATTTATGTGAGGCTTGGTGAGGACCATGGGGAAATAAGTCAGCCATTTTGATTTGACCCACCACCAAGAGAGAAATCAAGAATAAGACAGCACTTTTCTGAAATGAAAACACTTCAGAATTTGCTCTGGTTAACATAAATGCATGTGATGCCCCTTCATCTTGCCTGAAGTTAGAATCTCTGGGTCTTCAAAATAAATGATATGGCTGAATAAGCCCTAGCTAATCATTATTTACTATGCTACAAAATGCAGCCAATTCCATCAGCTGAGGCTTTTATCCCATTTCCCTGAATAAGGCCTAATGATGTTAAATAGAATTTTGACAAGGTAATGGATTTATTTTCTTTACCAATTTCATCCTCAGCCCATCAGCGCTCGTGACAAATGTATTTGTGTAGTAAGAACTGCACTGGGAAAGGATTATTCAGACTTGCTCACATGGGGATGAAAAATCAATATTGACCCGCTTCGAAAAGAAGCCAATGGAGGCCTATATAATTTGGGACAGAGTCAGCACTAAAAAAAAGTGGTATTTTTTTTGGGCATCAAGCAGACCCATTTGCTCTGTTAGGGGGAGCCTAAAGGCTGGAGCTGAGTTCTCTTTGGGGGGTGATCTCCAACTAATAAACATTTATAACAGATAACAAAGAGGAAACGAGACCCCGCATGGGCCAACTACACAATTAAGTGCCAAGAGCCTCTTCACATTTCCCCTCACACCTACATCTGTAGTGTGAAAGAAAAATTGATTTCAGGTGTGCAGTCTACACTTGTTCTGTTATTCAGAGGTCTGCCCAAGTTGTATAAATATAACAAGTTATATTTTTGACAATGCAGCTCTTAACCATTTGCTAGTGTTGATCACTCATTGTGAAAACTCTGACATGTTATCTTAAATCTATTGTGTCAACATGGCACCATAGTGTGCTCCAATCTAAATCTGAAAAACATGGGCTAAAATTACATTCATGTTTCTGAATGCCACTATACTGTATATGAGTTCTAATGATATAAAGTATAACATTTTCAAGTAGCCTATTTATTGTAGCTTTGATTGAAAATAAGCCAGGGGTGGTTTCAGAATCTTGAGGAGAGAAAATATAATGGCCATCTAAATCCACTGACAACATTATACAGTAACAGATGAAGATCAGTAATGAATGACACATATTTCTCCATTAGCGTTTAGTTCTGAATGAAGCACAGTGTTAATATTTAGCATATGGCCATCTTTTAAATTATGCTTTCGACCTTATGACTCTGCAAATGTCACATTCATTGTTTCAAACATTTAGGCATTATATAGGAACCACACATTACATCGGAGTACTGTAGCTTTAAGAATGTGGCCCATGTAACGTGATCCTCTTTAATCGGTGTCCACTTTTGTGAAATCTAACATGGGCCTGCTGACACTTTGTTTCTGTTTGGTATAAGCAGAATCCTACGACCTCTGACCTACTTGCAGCCCCTGCCCAATAGAACAGCGCTTAACGCTCCTGGATTCCTTACTTGGTCAGTGATCACTAAGGGGATCAAAGAGTTAAAATAACAGATTAGCGATCAAGCACATTAGGGCCGCAACGGGCGTGGCAATCCGTTTGTGGTTCCGTCTCCAATCTGGAATATTCCTCACACTGACAAACAGTCATGACATAGTGACTCTGTAGTGAAGTTGAGTGACCCTCATATTCCAATCCTTCGGTAAATAAGGGGTGTGATGGGGGGTATGGTGTTGTGGGTTTATCCATATGGGTATGACCTCATGAAAGCTTTTTAGCTCACCAACAGCCCTCTGTGTAGTAATCCTACATCCCACTGCAGTGTTGTCTACTATGACACTGTTAGCCACACCGCTAGGCCAGCCTCACGTGCAGTAGTGCAGTGAAACAAAGGTTCTATCCTCTAAAATAATTCAAAAACGTGGCCGTCGATGAGCAAATAAAACGCTCTTTTGTTTCACCTATTTTGTTATGCCTAGAGACTGTTGCCAGATGAAGAGGTTTACTTTGCTTGAAAACATTGTAGTCTATTTCAGTCACAGAAGCTACAGTTCAAACATTACAAAGGCTTTGTGATTTGCTGAAATGCTAACATTTAGCCTTCAAAGAGGTTGAATGCCTGGTATTGATGGTGACGAGAGGTTGAATGCCTGGTATTGATGGTGACGATGGCTAACACGTTGATCCAGGAAACAGGTAGAAACAAGCCAAAAGCTTTTCTGAGTATGGAGGAAAAACCTTAACGGTAACAGATGTTTGACTTGCATATGGCTGATCTATTACTTAATACAGGAGCATTGAGCCATAGCCAAAAATACTTGAGCAGTCATGTCTATATTTGACATGTCTGATGTTTGCCAAGGGAGGGAATGTTGTCCGGAGGCATTAAAAAGTGTTTCACTCAATGAAAAGCCACCATGCATCCAACAATATTTAGTCACGCTTTAAACAGTGTATATCTTATAACGGCTTAATGAAGCTTTTATAAACACTTCATAAGGTCTACATAGATGCTAAACAAATAATATATAAGCAATTGTCAGTATACTAAGGGTTATGCCACATCAGCACTAGACCTAAGGACATATACTGTAATATGACATTAGCTTAAAAAGGAAGCATCTGGGCCATTTACAGGTGTTATTAATGCTTTTTTCACTCTCAAATTCATAGACAGAACTACAGTATGGATGCAAGGACTGACCATCCATGAGATCACAAGTGTAATTTTAACCATGTTTTGAAGCTATACACTGTCTGTTTACAATTGCATTGTTTATAAACAATGGAGTAAAACAGGCTTGTATTTTGAGTTCTGATGGGGTAAAGTAGTTGAACCAAGCTCATGAGGCATGTATAAGTTATATTCTTCAAGAATCAACAGCTATATGTCATTCATTCAAAAGTCCAAAAATGAATGTACCAATTACAGATTGCCCCTTTAAAGTGTGACATAAGTTTCCTTTTTTGAGAACCACCCCTTCCATGTTCATTGGTACTGCTACTGGCACTAGAGCAACTCAGTTTCCCACCTCTGAACCGTCCACACCCAGAGACATTTTATCACATAGGAAGTGACTGTGTAAGCTGTGTCTTATTTATATAATCAGCACTTAAAATAGCGTTACTCCTAACTCCTGCCCAATGTGCAAACTACACATTAGAATGATATCTCACTTAAGATAGCACATTGAAATATAAATGCTGAAAAATATGCAGCTTTTCATCACAATTATTTTGGTTACTTCTGGTTAGTGGTTAGGGTTAGCGTTAATGTCCTCTGCTCTTATCTGAAATGGCACAATGGGTTACAAGAGGGATTGTAGTTTCTTGCAGAGAATTGTTGTTTCATGATTTATTAGATACTTTTATGTTTTTCATGATATTGTCCACCTATAAAGACCTAGGTGTATTATCCTTATTAAATACGTTAGTGTATATTACCTTGTTACTCGTCACTATCGCTGTATTTAAGTGCTTTCCCTTATTAAAACATCATTTTATGATTGTTTTCAAAAAACATTTTTGTATTACAGTATGCAGACATCTCTGTAGGTTCAAGAGTGGGTTTTGTTCTGGGCTTCTTCTACGACCACCTGAATTGGTGAATGTTTAGTAAAAATATAATTTGTGGTGATATCTTCCCCATCTGCTTACACAATGGTGGCTTGACTTGTCTGCCTTAAGCTTAGGCAGGAAATACCATCCCTCTCTGATGATGTGGCAGTTTGAGTCATAAATTTAACAGCCCCCCCCCCCCCTTTCCAATTATTTCGCTACCATTCCTTGTTTGTCCCTAGAACACATTTTTTAAGAAAACAAAATGGCTGTTAAAGATACATAGACATACGCTTATTTATGCATCCATACATGGTGTGAACTCCACCTTCCCCTACTTAGATATTGTTTAATTGCGTTGCAATACAGAGAAAGCAGCTCAAACCTAATAGCACAGCTCAGTGATTTCCTGCCATTTAGTCTTTGTTCCATATGTCAGTTGATTTATGGCCTGATTTGCATCCATCTATTAGATAAATTAGGTTATGGTTATCCAATTAAAATCTACGCCAGCGGAGTAACCAGGTTGGAGAAGTGTTAGTGCTTATATTGGCAAACTGGGGGACTGAAATATTAGACACACTGTATTCTTCAATGTTTCTGATTAAGTTACTTAGAGTCATCACATATTCATATGAATATTCTCTCAGCAGTAAGTTTTCCAATTCAATGAAGACATTTGTTGTTTGCAGTATGAAACCTCATAGATTTACTTTACTCTCTGATTCAAGTGGTCAATTAAAAAACATACAGTAAGAGATGTACTGTAAGATATGTACTTAGCCATGAAAGTCTGAACATTAAACTTAGACAAATAGATGTTTTGATCAGTGTCAATGACGACTATTTTTGATTAGTCATTGCACATACAGTATAACTGAATACATAACCTTAAGCGAAACACACCCTCAATATCCGTATAGTCAAACACAATTTGGCCCAGGGCTATGTACTGCATCCACTATGAGAACCACGTCCATGCTTATTTACTGTCCTGTAAAGCAAACAATTATAACCATGTGCTTTAAAGAGCACTGCTGGTGGCAAACCAAAAATCTCAAACATTCAGCAAACAAAATAGTTATGTACAGAGACATACTGTAGTACCATATGCTGTATAAGATTAATAAAAATCCAAGCTAGCTCCATAAACGCTAATTCATATGTCTCTAACGCCAATTCATAAGTCTCTAACGCCCATGGAGCCATAGCAGCAGAGGCTGCTGGGGCTGTGATGGGGCTGATATTTGTTGGCTGCCCTATAAAAACAAAGGTATCATGGGAATGGCAGCCATTTGGAGCCTGCCTGTCAGGCCCCATAAAAGGCCAGCACACAGAGGGCCGGATTGTTGATATGGCAAAGCCCCCAGCTCAGCTGGAGAAGTTAATGAGGCCCCTCTCATGTCTCCTCCACTGCCTGAGTCCACATCCTTCTGTCTGGGGGGAAAACAACAGCCCTGCTGGATGGAGAGATTTCTCTTTCTCTCTCTCTCTCTCTCTCTCTCTCTCTCTCTCTTTCTCTCTCTCTCTTTCTCTCTCTCTTTCACTCTGTTTGTTAACAGGGACTGTCTTCATCTTACTGTACATCTGCTGTGTTTGTTAATATTACTTTTACATTTAAGTAATTTCGAAGACGTTTTATCCAAAGCAACTTACAGTAAGTACATTTGTCTAAGTAAGTGAATCAACTATACACCAGTCATCATAAGTAAAACCTTCAATAAGAACAAATGCCATCGTCAGTAACAGTGCTAGGGAAAGTTCCAAGTTCTGGTAATGTAGGGGTTAGGAGGTGGAGAGGTCTGAGGAGGAGGAGCCCAGGTGTACCCTAAAGAGATGGGTCTTTATGGCGGAAGATAGGTGGTGACTCTGCTGTCCTGATAGTGGTTTGAAGCTCATTCTGCCACTGGGGCACCAATACAGACAGAGAAGAGCTGAACACCAGACGGGTTGAGATTGAACATCAGACGGGTTGCAGTCTGTTGGATGAGCTGCAGAGGTCTAATGGCGGAGACAGGGAGCTCAGCCAGAAATAAGTTGCAGTAGACGAGGCGGGACCAGGACTTGTGCTGCTTCGCTTGTGAGGAATGGGCCTATCCTTGCCTGCGAGACATGTAGAGACACATGTCGCCACCTGTGTGTCAGAGGGGGGAAAGAGATAAAAAGTTGTCATGACCATAGCAGTGGTAAGAGAAACCATGCGAGAAAATTACAGAGCCAAGAGATCCGGTATACAGAGATACAATTAGGGTCTTAGGACAGAGCTCTGGGGGACACGATTGGTGACCCTGTGGCATGCGACCCTCTCCACGTAACCTGGTGTGAGCGATCGACCAGGTAGGATACAAACCAAGAGTGCAGTCTGAGATGCCCAGCTCTGAGAGGGTGGAGAGAAGGATCTGGTGGAATTGTCCAGAAGAATGAGAATAGAAGAGAGGGATGACGCTCTGGCAGTGTGGAGAGCCTCTGCGGCAGCAAGGAGAGCAGTCTCAGTAGAGTGAGCAGCCTTGAAGCCAGATTAATGTGGGTCAAGGAGATTGTTCTGAAAGAGATAATGCGAGAGTTGGTTACAAACAGCATGTTCAAGAGTTTTAGATAAGAATGAAAGAAGGGATACCGGTCTGTTGTTTTGGACAACAGATGGGTCAAGTGATGCGTTCCTGAGAAGAGATTTGACTGCCTGTCTTAAAAGCAGCCAGGACAAAGCCAGAGGTCAGTGAGGAATTGATGAGGGTGGTAAGGAAAGGAAGGATGTTGTTCGGGATAGATGGGCAAAGGGGTGAGTTGATGGGATCGAGAGGGCAGGTGGTTGCCTGATTGGATGAGACAAATTTTAGGACACCTTCAGAGGAGAGAGGGGAAAGAGATGATACTGTAAACCACAGCCAAATCTACTAATGGTAGTAGTGATAGCAAGAGGTTGAGTGAAAGAGCTGCTAATGTCATCAACCTTCTTTACTAAGTAGGTGACAAAGTCATCCGCAGAGGGAGGAGGGAGGGTGAGGGGAAGGTGGGTTGAGGAGTGAAGAGAATGTGGCAAACAGTTTATTTTTGTCCAAGGCAGTCGACTGAATTTTAGAATGGTAGAACAAAGCTTTGGCAGCAGACACAGAGGAGGAGAACTTCAGAAGGAGAGAGTGATAAGAGGCTAGTCAGGATGGTCAGCTTTCCTACATTTCCTCTCAGCTGCTCGAAGACCTGTTCAACTAGTAATACGGCAATGTCTGACATAAGATGTAGTTAGAGAGTATAAGCAGGGTGATAGACAGTGAACATACAGTTTCCCAGAGGGATGAGATACTGTACATAACATCAGAGCTGCACCAGTTAGTGAGTTAGCGTGCGATACCTTGAGTCAACTTGTGTTACTTTGCATTATCTATTTGCTTAACATGTATCCTAGCCAAATTACTTCCATAGGTCACTCCTATAAACTTTAAATAAAGTTATTTACACACATGCAGCCGAATATCAGGATATACTGTACATGATTTAGGTTTCACAGATGGACTGCTATCGGTAGAAGGTACTGTCCTGTGCCCAATCCTAATTTCAACTGTACTCAGGGGAAAGTTCTGTGACCATTTTCTCCTTTTTGGGCACCTTAGATGCTTTATAGTCTCAGCTATCATTTTTACATATTTCTACATACTGTAGTACCATATAGTCACTGACTAGTCACTCAAGTCACAAGAAATGTCATTATTATATACTATACAGTGGTGGTGGCCTTGGCCTTGTCAACCACCCCAACACTCAACCCCACCCATCCCTCCCCACCTCCTTACCAATATGGGCCAAGCAATGTTGGCATGTGAATGTCTCATCACCATGCGATTGGTGGCGCTGACTGTTTTCCACTTATTGCCGCCACACTCTTCTCTCAGCACCTCTGCAATGAGACTCCCAGATAAACAGGACACAGTAGTTGTTTTTTCCATCGTCCATTGGTGATATGCCAGTGACAAGTTAGAGAGCTTTACAGACTTTGCCAATATGTACGGTGTACGGTGTACTTCTAATAAACTACCATTGAACTTAATGTTCGCTGCATGGTATCTCAGCAAATGAAAACATCAGTAGTTGTCAGAGGAGCCGTCAAACATAGGAAAGTTTTGGTGAAAATGTGAGTTCTTGGATTCTTTTCTTAACACCAACCTGTTTCCTACTGGTTTTGTGTACAGCAGGGTGTTAAAACTCAAAGGTCATGGATCGCGGTGTGTGTGTGTGTGTGTGTGTGTGTGTGTGTGTGTGTGTGTGTGTGTGTGTGTGTGTGTGTGCATGCTTTAATTCAAACAGAGGTTAGTTCTTATCTAGCACGGACCTTTTGCAATATGTGCTCTGTGTTTACACAGCTTTTCCCATAGTAGCTGCAGCTTGTTTCGAAAGGTATGAAATAGTTCAAAAATGTCACAGGGGGGAAAGAACAGAGTAGTCAGGAGATCCTTGCGATGTACTGCAGATCTGCCTTTCAATCCCTGAAGCGCTGTATGTCTGCCAGCAACTGCGTCACGTAACACTGTGTTTGACCCTACACAGCGTTAGCTCACACTTGCTGCCTGCTGACTTATCTGTCAGAGCTTGCCTTGGCCCAAGTCCAGCTGGCTTCAACAACGGAGTCCATCCACTACAGAGAGAGATTTGCACTTTCCACCAATAGGAATACCGTTGTGATAGTGTGTGTTTGTATATTTGTGTGAGTATGTGTGTGTGTGTGTGTGTGTGTGTGTGTGTGTATTCTCGCATGCAAGCTACTGTGTGTGTGTGTGTGTGTGTGTGTGTGTGTGTGTCTGTGTGAGCCAAGCGCACAGCTGATTATGTGCAGACATTGGCATTGTGCCTCCTTTTTTCTCCCTTGGGCTGAGTTACGAGGAAGTGATTCCTTCTGAAGCAGGCGGGCTGAACGTCTGTAAGACATTGGGGGTTGATGTGGATTTTATTGTATGTCTGGAAAAAAAGAGTCTGAAAGAGCTCCACTCCCCTGAATCTGGCAATTTAAGAATGTTAGGGAATTCAAAGTCTCTCTTCCTATTTCCCTCTTACTCTCACTCTCTACATTAAGGCTAATGCACTTTCTTCTCTACTGTCTCTTTGTATGTCGCCCCACTTCCCAGTCTGTGTTAAAGACAAAGAAAGGTCTCCCTCTATCACTCTTTACTCCCTTCTGTACCCTCTCTTTTCCTCACACATGCAGTACTGTTATCCTTCTCTTCTCTCATTTTCCTTGACTCTCTCTTCATCTCTCCCCTGTTCTGTCCCGCTGTACCGTTTAGTGCAAGGGGAGGGTACTGACTGACAGATTGAGGGGTAGCCCAGGTCAGAAGGGTTAAATTGAACAAATCTCCCCATTGACTTTCTGTCTTTTCCACCTTCCATTAATGTTGTTATTGGGGAGGTGCAGTGTCAGGGGCCAGAGAGTGGCCGTCGCGGTGGAAGACTTGAACTCAGGGACAGACGCTGTCCACGATGGACCTCCCACAGGGTCACCGCCCCCTATTGTCCCTAAGGTTGTTGTGAGACGTCCAGAAGACGAAGAGGCAACATGGAGTTGTCTGGTGGTCATTTAGTCAACTCGTTGTGAGGAATAGACCCACTGGTTTTACATGATTTGCATGCCTGTTTTTTTGGTTTAAGGGTTATCCCGCAAGAGTTGAAAAGAGAGGAGTTTTTATTTTTTTTATTTTTTTTACAGTGTAGACTCATAAATGCTGTCCTGTGTTGTTGTTATTTGGAGAAGAATACCAATGGATCACATGACAGTGTGACAGGATCTTCCCCTCACAGACACACAATGGACACTATTTAGATGATCTACATAATGTGTATGTGGGTATCCCTTTTCATGCCCTCCACATTCTCATGTGTTGATTCCCAAAAGAGTGTTTGTGTAGGGGGGAGACAGGGAGAAGAGTGGAGTGAGCACATTTTCTTAATTATAAAGTGGACATTTATTGGACCTCCACACATGGTTTAAGAGGCCCTAACATGGCAGGGACTGAAGACACTCTGGAGACAGGTTAATAACAACATGTAGGTTTATGTTATTTTCTTTTGACTTCCTTTTGGTAGCCTACAGCTTTTTGGAGGGAAGTGTGAATTCGGAAAAAAAGAAAACATTTGTCCCCTTTCCATGTTTGCATCACATTGTGTAGGGTTTCTATGTTGGCATTAAAAAGATTTTTGTGAACACATTGGTGAGGCATACATACATACATGTACGTCTACATTTCTGATTGTGTATTGGTGCTCCTGCTCTGGATTTTCAGTATGAATTGGAAAATATTTTATGCTTCACTACTGAATTCATATTTCTGAGTCATATTTTATTCTATTCTATGAATTCATAATATTTCCAGTAGTATTCTTTTTAGGCAAACCTGGGTTTAGAAGTATTTGAAATATAATAGTATTTGAGCCTGGCTGCAGTGCCAGGTGGGTGGGGTTTGCACTTTTGGGAGTATTCTTTTGTTTCCATTGTGCCAGGCAAACTCAATCAAGCACAGCAAAGCATTTCAAACAAGTGTACAGTAAACATGTTGTCCACCATGAATGATGTAACGCCCCTTCTTGTGTGAATTGGTGACAATTATTCAAACGTTACTGGACTGTGTAGTGCTAATTTGATTCGTTACCAGTCTTGTTTCTTACAGCTTTGCATTTATTTGAAAGCTTGTAGTTTATTAATTTCCAAGGACAGAATTATTTGAAAACAATATGGAGTCTGAGGTGCACTCTCCTCTTTGTGTCCTATTATGATGTTGTTAATGATAACACTTTAGCCTCACAATCTCTATGACAAGACGCATCATACACCCAAGTTTCGTCAAAATTGTCCCTGTGGTGTCAGAGATAAAGCGTGTGACATACAAACGGACAGAATTTTGTGACATGAACGTACATAGACCGATCCATATTTCATTGGTGGGGGACAGTTATTTCAAACAACATTTGGATCCAGGTCTGTTTGTATATGGTACTATATGTATACAGTACTATACCTCACCTGCGTTGGCAATTTTGGGATTTCTCATGGCCTCCACAGTTGTGACATTTATTTTAAGCCACTAATTGCATTTACATTTTCAAACAAAAGGATTTCCTTTGCTCAGAGGGGCCCCTCCCTCCCATTCCTCGTAATGTTTGTGCAAGGGCCAGTTCCCTAAGCTGTACATGCAGTCACCACCATTCTCAAGGACAAGGATTCAGTGCTCAACATTTCCACTGATTGATTTAGCAGCCACTCTCTAAGATTGAGATCTTATTCAAAGTCTTGTTTTCCTAATGGACCCAAGTATAAAAAAGTACTTCAAGATCCATACAGTATCTGGTGATAGTTAGTTGACTGATCAATATTAGCAAATAAAGACTCTGGGTTACTAAGGATTGTGCTGTTGATTTTTAAGATACAAAATTGTTAAATGAATGAATACAAAATTGAAAATGTATATCAAGTGTATGTATGTAAGTGGTTAAAAGTATGTGTTAAACTTCTAGCGGTTAAACAGTGTTTACCAAATATTGACACCATTAGAGCTCCAATCTTATAAAAATATGGGGAACACTTTAGTATGGGGAACACTTATAAGGCACAAATTTGTTTAATAAATAAATTAACTAATTGGACAATGTTGGGGTATTACTAGCCATGTATAAGGTTTTTATTCAGTGTTTTCTTATTTTCATGTTATAAGTCATGTAGTAGCTGGCCAGTTAGATGTGATTTCAGAACACTCCAATCACTGGCTCACATCCGGGGATCGAACCAGCGACATTCAAGATTCAAGATATTTATTAGTCATATGCACAGTAAACAGACAGTTACACCACACAATGAAAATCTTACTTTGCTAGTCCCCCCTAACACAACAGTCATTGGGGTTACTGGCTAGCCTACCTAACCTCAAGGCTAACCTTGCCCTGTAGTTGATAGGGACAGTGTAGGTTACGTGGGAAGTTGATAGCTTGTCTGTAGCCACTGCAGAGTGGGTGACAGGGCCAGAAGTGGAGGGCAGATGACACGTCGTCCTTGGAGGTTTAAAATAGGTTGGATATGGACCCCTGTAACCTCAGGATGACAGAGGCTTGGTGTCAGGTCCCTAATAGAATCAGTAGTAGTGCACAGACTGTCCCCGCCCCCCGTTATTTACAATTGTGTCGTTCCTCTCAGGTTGTGCTCAATGGTGGAGCATCAAAGACAGGAATCCCATTATCTGGCCTCCATCTTGTGAAGGGATGTGAGTGCTTTTTTTCTGTGAGGGGCTCCTTCCCATTCCATTGAAGTGCTTTATTGTGCTTTAATAGCATGCAGAGAGAACATGCTGGAACATGTTAGTCATGAAAGCAGAGCGCCAGCAGAGAAGTGTGAGGACCAGGGAAATGCAATCGCTGGGAGAGATCTGTGGTTGTGTTCACACACTTAAATGGGTTGTTGAAATAATTAAATAATAGATGTCGCCTTCCCCGTTACCTGTTTTTCCAATAACAGTTTTGTTTTGGATAACGTTTTGTATAGCATTGGCCATGTCATGCATTTGTTACATTGTATTGAATAGTTTAATCATGTGCACTTAAATCGTTGGTTTAACTCTCACTCATTATATAGGCCATCAGTATATAAGGGTATGGTAGCATATCTAAAGAGACGGTCAACAGATTTTCTAAATCTGGCTTGATAGCACCTGAATCTATGACATAATATTTGATGCAGGAGTTGCGGCCCCAAGTGCTTTGACATTTTACATTGTGATGTGACTTGTGATGAAGCCAGCTTGCTCTGTACACTCTTAAAACATCTCTGCACCCAAAATGGCCGCCATCACAGGCTTTGATGCCTGTTGCCTCCTCTAGATCTGCCACTAGAGCCAAAATGGAAGGGAGTGGCGGTAGGGCTGTATAAAACGTTGGGCTGACTGAAAGCCTGTTGACTAGACACCTCTATTATCATTCTTCTCTGAAGTGAGTCGTCATTGAGGGGCCTTGGGGGGGGGGGAGGGGTATGTGACAGTGTTTGAGATAGTGCCGTACTGAAGATTAGCACCCAAGTTTTATGGCCGCGCAATTACCCAACATCCCATTCTGCGGGCCCCCATTTGGCGCTCCATTTGGTTGATTAAGGCTACCCTTGCAAGGAAACTCCTCACTGAGAACCTCTTGTAGCCACCCCATTCATTTGACATCCACATCTAAGCCCTTCAAATGCCTCTTCTTCCTCCCAATTTCCACAGAAATATACATGTTTCTTAGTTGAGGTTTCATGTTCTTACAGGTGACGTTGGCTCTGGCGATGTGAAGCCTTGCAGAGAGAGGGGGATGGGCCTGAAACAGATCTGTCTTGATGTTCCCAGTGTTTATCATAGGTGGAATCTCTCAAGGCTGTTCATTGCTTTCTTCTACGATGAAATCCATCCCAACCGCTCTCCATTTAACTCCTCCACTGTCATGTTGTGTGGCCAGAAACCATCTTTTAACTCAGGCAAGCAGCCATGATGGATTCCAAATTTAAATGGTGGAGCCCTACAGATTAGTTTTTGCCTATTTAGTTCAATTTGATTCAATTTAGTTCAGTATGTCTCATATGAAAGGACATTATTTGTTTGTGTTACAAAGTTAACATGACAGAAACTATAAGGACAGTGTCAGCTTATTTTCCTATTCTGCAGAGCGTGCACTGTATATTATGTTAAACATTAAATAAGCTTCAAATGGCATACCTGTGTGTAGGTGGGTTCAGAAGGGTTCAGTACAGTACAAACAGAAGATAATGAATACTATGATTAGTTAGGAGATTAGCTGAGAGAACAGTTAATATTTACAGATTGAAGATGTTACTAGTCTACAGTAAGCAGGCTTTATTTATAACTGACTTCTTGTCAGACTCCTTTGTCCCACATGATAGGAGTGTTATGGTATAACCTCCGTGCATGTATGTGCATCTGTGTACATTTTTGACTGGAAGCTCTGTGAAAAAGTCAGGGTAGTAGCCACGAACACAAATAAAGAAAATATCTGCACACCTGATATTGTCACTGCAGGTGCAAACAGAGTAGAGAAAACATATGAAACTGTAAAGAAAACTTCATGCAGTACTGTAACACTGTAAAGAAATCACTGCATTTAATAATGACTGATGTTTCGGTCAAGGGACCTTCGTTAAAGTGTAAATGGTCACAGTGTGGTTGTACACACATATATAAAAACATATAAACACATTGGGCAACACCTGGGGTGTACCGCAGAATCATTACGTCATAATTGAGTTATTGAATTATTGATCTAAATATTAGCTCACAATCTTATTATGGTTTCCATACTGTATGACTAATCGATAGGTTAGTCATGTTGGCAACAATACATCATAAATAGCAATAGGCAAGAAACAACTATATACAGACTACATTACTAAATGACACTGTGACCATTTACACTTTGAAGGAGGTCTTTACAGTAACACAAAATAAATGGTAGGGGGGGAAGGGGATGGGAATAGGTTTTGGGGGAGGTTCTGCAGATGTCCAAAGGAATTCCCAGTAGCAGGCCTTTCAAATTGAGGGCAGCGTGGCCGGGTCCCAGACCAGGAGTAAATTACTGGGATTCGCATTCCGGCGCTGACAGAGGCCTATCGACTGGTTTCCATCTCCCTACACAGCAGCAGAAGACATTATCTGTGCTCTGATAAGGGATTTGTGTGTCCTGCTATTCCTGTATAAACACAAGTGGTAAACAGTTTAGGAGCAATGTGTGCTATACATTGACCCTGAAGTTCTAATGTATGGCTGCCGCTTTCTGCTCCAGTGTGGTCTTGTTATGTTCCTCTTGCCATTTTGATTGAGGTGTTATAGAACGATTGTGTTGCCAAATGTTGTCATGTCATTAGTAGCTTATGAGTACCTGGATAGAGGGTTTTTTTATACACAGCTGGTCACATGCATGTGGTCTGTCAACTCTTAACACTTAAGATGGATACCTTCTATGGTATCGAATGAACAGGGAAGTGAAGTGTTATTCATGTAGTCTATTTCTCCCATGGGAACGATTGTGTCCATAATACTTATGTCTTCAGGCAGCACAGCACAGTAAATGTCATTGTGCTTCTCTCCCTCCCATTGTCTACAGTAATGAGGCAGATGTACAGGTGAAACATACAAACTGTACAGTATGTTATCAACATGATTTTACACCCAAGGTAACAACAATGCTACGATTAAATCTGGTGGTTATACTGAGGTTGCACCTTTATCATTTATTTAGTTTTCACAAGCCTCACACACACATTGTTGCCTCTAAGTTGAAATATAGTTATGATTTCTGATCTTCTGTCAGACACGGTTCCCTTATTGCTCTAGTGGAAGATAAGGGCAAAGTAGCCAGAAGGACTGAGTTTTATCACACACATGGCCATAAAGAGTCAGTGAAAGGCTGTGTTTGGCCATGTGCTGAGTCAATGATGTTTCCTAACGTGGGGGCCTGGGAAACTGCCAACTGGGCCTTGCAGTTCTAAAGGAACCACACACACACACACACACACACACACACACACACACACACACACACACACACAAGCATGCATGCGCGCACACACACACACACACACACACACACACACACACACACACACACACACACACACACACACACACACACACACAGACAGACAGACAGACACACACACACACACACAGATAAAGGCTTGCCAAGTCTGGGAGGTTGTTCATCCCCCCCCTCTCTCTTTTCCATTCACTTGAAATCATGTTTATTTAATTGCATTAAAACACATTGCCATTACCTAAAAAACATTGTTACATGATAACCTTCTCATATACTGTAGGCCTGTGAATTTTGATTCTAATGTTGTGCCAGGAAACTGTCCCTCTCCTCTCTTATCAAATGGTGATATAAGCACTCGTAAAAGAACACCCTGTATGTTATATGTACAAATCGGAGCAGGGAGGGGTAGTTTTACAATAACATGGCGTGTTGTAAGCACACACATACTGTACACACACACACACACACACACACACACACACACACACACAAACACACACACACACACACACACACACACACCACACCACACCACACGCACACACACACACACACACTCCGTTAAAGCATTGAAATGGCATTTGTTAGTGTTAGAGTAATACAGTAAAGCTCTACAGTTAGCATATTGTATTTGCTACAATACAGCAAATGTGCTAAAGAGGACTGGTGTTCTTGGCACTAATTGGTAGCCTGAAGCCCTTCCCCCACCACCCTCCACCCCCTCCCAGCAGCCTGACCACCTGGTTTGCTTCCTCCAATCTGTCATTATGTGGTTGAAAGATGTTTGGTGATCAATTTGATTAGAGGACAGAGTGGGATGGCAATGGTGAGATAGTGGGGGGAGGCCTGTGGACCTAGGCCAGCTCGCTACTGTATGTGATATAATAATATGGGGAAACTATGTGTTGTCTAGACAAGTTCTGTAAGGCTTTCCGATAGCAAATAATGAAATATATTAAATCAATTACTGGAACAGAATATGGCACATAGTGAGAGGAAAAAGCCTGACAGAATTTGACCACAAATCAAACCCAATCTCTAACCCTAACCCAAACCCTAATCCTAACCCAAACAGTTTCATTTAACCAACTCATAGTGGTGCCATACATTTGCTATTCAAAGGGCCTCAGTTACCATGGAGGATGATTTAATTCAGGCCTGGTGGCTGCGGTCCAGATGGCTACCCTGTTGACCTATCTAAACCAAACCCAACCGCTGCTACCCTAAAACTAATCCAAGCCACTGGACCTGCACTGTTTTAATCAAGCCAAGTCTCTCTATCATTAAAACTCAAGTTAATGTTTGAATTGAAGTCAGGGTGACATTGAGTTAATCAAAGAGGCCACTGTGTGCTCAGACAGATAGCTAGTCAGGGGGCGTATCAGGGTTTCATTGGCCTACGTTGATTAAAATTAATGCTTTATTATTGGACATTAAAACCACCCTCTCAAATGGAACAGTTAAACATTACACGAGTTATGGTTAGGGTGTGTGAGCATGCAAAGTAACCCACTCACAGGACAATGAGCTTGTATACTTTTTCGAGCCAAACAAAAGAAAAAAAGATTAGCATTTTCTGCAAACATAATGGAAAACTTTGTACCAGGGGAGATAGCCTAACTATTGTCTGTCATTAAAAAAGAACGAAAAAAAGCGAACTGTTGGTGCTTTGTGTCCGATCGACAGTGAGTTGGAATGGCCGTATGTTTCGCATTCCAACCATTAATGCTTATAGCTGAATACAAGAGAACAGATTTGGTGTAGATTAGCAAAAGTAAACATGTTAGTACCAGTGGGTGTAGACTCTCGTCTGTGGTTTGGGTTTTGTTCCGATGGGGGGCTGCTGATCCCCCAAACAAATATGTACAGCAGCTAGAGAAAGCCTTTGATGTCGGCCAATCAGACTGCATGTCACTGGGTTTATGCTACAATGAATAACTACCAGGGCCTCTTGGCTTCTAGGTAATACTTTAATCAACAACAACCAAAAGCATTTAGAGGCCCCTGCCTTCTGCATCTCACATGATAAAGGTTGGATGGATTGGCAAGCCTTAGGTACGTAGTGGGTGTTAGTGTTGAGTTAAAGGTTGGTATTATAAGGGCTAATGAAGCGATATAACAGGTGGTATTCTGTTCCTGTGGTAGGAAACTCAGGCCACTTAAAGTTCAATAGACATACATATATCTGTTTTATCTGACAACAACTGTGCTTTGTTAGAGGGAGGTGAGCAGTGAGAGAGCCTTTGACATTGAAGATATTCAGGTTCAGTCTTTTAATTGCAGGTGCATTAAAAGGACAGAATGTCCTTTCGCATTCCAAAATCACATCATCCTAGTACATCCTAGACAATGACTGAGATCGTCACACACACTTCTGAGGAATGCATCTCAGATTTAGCTTAGGTATATAAAGATGTCTTTGGTAATTACTCATAGCATGATGGATCTGTTTTTGTGTTTACAGGTGATTTAGTAGAAGCAGTCACACATTTGTGACCTATTACAAAACTAGTTGAGCAACGTTCTAGTGAGTTTCAGGAGTTTTGAGTGGTGAAATAGCATTGATAATGATTAATAACCAAACCACAGGAGAGCAAAAGTCAAAGATGGGCTCAATTACATTGTATTGCTAGGGCGAGGGAGTTTGTTCACTGATCATTACATCTCAATGGACTCTATATGGTGTTCCAGTCAGAAGGCTTAATGGGGTTGATATAAGACTTGATTAATACTTAGCTGGTCCTGAAATGTGTCACAAATGACATGATTTTCCTCCCTTTTCCTCCTAACCCTAACCCTAACCCTATCTCACTATGGGGTAAGCAGTATTCTAAAAGCTGTATACTGAACCATTATGTTTGACTGTAACATGATCAGAGATTTGACTTAATGGTCAACATGCCATTTGTGTTGGTGCTCTTTATGGACTGTAATGTTTAAGCAAGAGATATGATTGAGATGTTGTTCAACATTCAGTTATTGGTAAATCATTTAGTGTGTAGTCGTGTTCATTTGTGGACTGGGAACTAGATATCTTGTTATTTCAATGTGTGACTTGTGTTGATTCAAAACGTTAAAAAAGTAACTAATAATCTCTAGAATGTTAGGAAAATTTTTAATTTGCTTTGCAGAATTTCAAGAACTGGCTAATGCTTTGCACAATTTCCACAACTAGCTAATGCTTTGCACAATTTCCAGAACTGGTTAATGCTTTGCACACTTTACTTCAGGAAATTGCGCAAATGATTGAAATTGTTGCTCACTATTTGGTTAGGTTCATATAAGAGGGCCTCATTGTAAGCTTTGAAAATCTTACTCAACCAGTCTGTCTGGTACACAAATTGTGTTTGTCTGATCTGTTGATCCCAAAATATTGTCTTTGCAGAGAGCATAGCTACAGAAAAGACTGTAGAGGAATGAATAATCTAAATGTGGTCATGTGAGTGAAAGTTTAGTAAATCAAGAGTGTGTTTGGTACTCAATTTTGGCCCTTGAAAAATTTCAGAACAAAGTGTGAGAATGTCTTGGAACCATTGTTGGTAACACCCGCAGAAAATGTCAACGTATAACAGTTGCAGCACCACCTTATTAATGGTACTAAAATGTGGCTTTTTAATACACTACCCTGGCATTTTACAAATTTTACTTCTTCATTTTGTAACTGTTGTTCACGATAAAGGCTATAAAGATTTTGCCAATTTGCTGAAATATATCTGACAGTGGTTTCACAGTATGTCATCTCACATGGTGTCAGGAGATACTGAGTAATCAAAAGTGCTGGCCAAGACAAGAAGTGTTAAGTGATAAAGTGCAAACTTCTGCTCTTATGGCTGAATACAAGCAAGTTCCCTCAGACAAATGCACTCCTATAATGTCATAGATCATCACTACATCATGTAGCACATGTTTTATGGATGCTGAATTTGTCAGTTCATCCCAATACCTTTTTGAGTACATTGTAACACATCTTAAAAGCTGATTGATTTTGGAGTAATTAAATTGCCTGTACGGCTGTTTACAAAAGTCGAAACCGCAAAGCATAAGCTACAGTAACATGTTTTTCATGGCAGGGGCACACCTCAATCAAACACACCTCAATACTGTATGTTCTGTATGTTCTGTATTCACTGAATGTTTTTGTTGTGTTTTGTGGTCTAAAATGTTTTTTTCTCTGTTTCTTTTCTATGTTGGTGTGCCATTCCCTCTGTTACTCATTCCACCTCACAGGTAAGCACATTTATATTTGCTCTCATGTTCCCTCACTCTTTAAGAGCAGAACAAATTGTCTCCTTCATACTATTGACAACACAGAGCAGAGCGCCATGTTTAGCACATAGCTACTATTAAGTCACTAAGTCCAATAAGTGCCATTTTGGACAACCACTCAGACTGTAGGATGTATTGATTTAGCTGCTCATCCATACATCTGTAATAATTAGTATTACACATTTTGATTCTTAAAAATGGAAATCTGTTGCTTTGATGATAGTACATTTTATAATTTGAGGGCATTTATTAACTTTCAATAATCTCTCTACGGAAGTTGAGGAGACCAAAAACGAAATAGTCAAATGATTAAATTATGTGGTGTGGCATGGCTTAGACTTTGGCCATGCCTTTTGAATCCTATTAAGTTTAAATTAACATCAGCGTGGGTTATGACCGGTTGTCACATGCTTCTTGTTTAGCTTTAACTTTTTTAAGACTCCAGACATTTTGTGGGGAATAAAGTAATCGTCACCAGGAAGCCGCAGGGTAAGGAAAAACAAGCTGATTACCCAAGCATTAAGCACAGCCTTGTATTCTCCACAGCAAAGTAGCGTGAAGAAGCATTTTAATATCAAATGTTTAATAGCTAATTTTCTGACACTAATTAACACCTTCTATCAGGCCAGAGTGTTCTGAGCTCCATACTGAGTTAAGGATTTGGACTAAAGGAATGGGGGAGGGGCAGGGGGGAGAGTCAGGCCTATTATAGCCTATGAAATGGTTTGAAAGCATGAGGCTAATGGGGAATGGTTGTGAGTGCCCATCTGTTTTGGTTTTTGGGTTCCTATGGTTTGCATACGAGTGCATGTCAACGTGTAGTCAATGTCCTCTCATCCCACTTGACGTCACAGGAAATCACAACCCTGGGGTTTTTAAGAAAACAGTGGTTTTCAGTGTGGAACAAGACTTGTTGTAGAAGGTCACTTAGGAGGCCTCTGTATAGTGGTCTGTAGTGTGTCCATAATGTACCTAAGTACCTTCTCTTTAGCAGTTTGTGTAAACTCTTAGCATTCACTTTACCATACTTTTTTAAATTTTTTATTTGAATTGAATATACAATACAATACAATACAAGTCTCAACTTGGAATAGTATGCAAACCCAAATTCAAACCTTTTCAGGACAAAAACTGAACAGGTAAAATAATTATTATCTTATGTAATAATAATAATGAAGGTTTATTTCTATAAAGACTTTGATACATTATATTTACAGAAGCAGGATTTCATCCTGTTTCTAAATTTTAACCCTTTCGCTTCTCACGAAAGAATCCCAGACACCTCAGGGTGGAGCATCCTTTTTGTTGCCTGTTGTTATTTCTGCTCCTCTCCAACCACATTTTCCCTATTTTCTGTGGCCCCTGCATTCCTTCCCCCCCTGCCCCCGGCGAGGCATAGTGATGAGGTGTCAGAGAGGAGACACAGAGAGCTTCTGCTGTACAGCAGACAGACACAAACATCAGCCAAGGCAGGGCCAGACCCTGTCGAGGACCAAGGCGAAGGAGCTCACAGCTGGGTCTCAGATACCCCTCCTCTCCTCACCTTCTTTCCCTAATGACCACTGACAGCTGAGAGAGCTAGGATTCCATCCTGCACTGCCCTTGTTTCCGCAGTCGGTGCACATGAAGGGAAGGAGACAAGGAGGAAGGGAAGCTGTCAGAGGCTATTGAGACCCAGCCCGTCATGTTGCTCAGTAAATGAGGGGGTGTCCAGCGACAGGAGGTCAGAGTTCCAATGAATTGAGCGTGACCCCTGTGTGTCAGCGAAACCCGAAATATGGAGCAGCTTCCATGCAGCCGCCCTCCCGCCCGCCCCACGCGCCATTGTTGTGTTGACTCCTCGCTCATTGAGCTTTCGCGCTGAGCCGGCATTTGCTCTGTCCCCTGTTGACGCCCCTCACAGCAGTTTGGGAGTGTAGCGTATCATGTTTTTGCATTAAACATTTGGCCGCTTTTGTTCACTTTACCCCATGCTCATTGTTCAACCTTTCTTTTTTTTGTTTCACCTCGAAGGCCTGGTCATTAAACTTTAAGTTCATGTTTCCTCATTTCCTGTATGATAACAGACCACCACGAGCATGGTGGTCTTGGTATTAGTGTGGAAATATTGCGATTAGCATTTTATCAGGGTGGGATTACATCGTAATTGAGAGGGATTTAAAGGCAGTTGTAAAGGCAGGCAAGTGTTGGGCACACTAATGAACACAACACACCTGTTTCTAGCTTTGTGGGCCCTGAGTGTTAGCTCTATTTTAATGACAGTGCAGGACATTCCCATTCTCATGTGGGGATAATTAGAACCGTAGCCTTGGGGCTCCAAGGATAAACATCACACAATTACAGCAGGACATGGGGAGGTGCCCAGAACAGCCGGACACAAAAAAAGAAAAAAGCTAATGATGGGATAGTGGTGGGAAGCTGGATGGAACAGTTATAGTTAGCTCTCTGAGCTCCATCCACTGACAACACTGTTGGGGTGGGTTCCCTCGACTTCCAAACCAGACGTTGGCAGCACTCACTTATGGTTTAGCCTTTTGTAACATCCAGGGAGGCTCAAATGACAAATTGCATCATCCATAGTCTCTTGTAAAAAGGTTTGCAGGCTTTTGTCATTGTTGACTTGAGTAAGCCTCTTACAGGAGCAAACTACTATACTAAATGATTTGAATTAAAAGTTACAGTAAATCACTGTCATACGAAATTGAACGCACGTGTGTGTCACAGTACACTGTAGCATTTGCATTACAGACGGTATTGTTCCACTCAAGTACACTCACAGTCTATTTAGGATAGTTTAGCTGTTACCATGATGATTCTCCATCTGATTGTACTGTGACCCCCCCCCAAGCCCCCTCCCTCTCCTAAGAAAAAAGTTGCATGTGTCAGTTCAAAACAACTTTTGGAGAGCTTGAATGATGTTGAAATTCTTGCCATTTCATTGTGGTGTACAATGTTGTCTAGTGTCTGTGGAGGGGCATTAGGGTTTGGTAGGAGCTGTTTATACGTACGCTCAGGTTTAATTCCTATTGACTGATGCTACATGGAAAACCAGTTTGGTTGTCCAAATACAGCTTAAGAGAGATATTTGACACCGTTCCAAATACATGTGTTCTTTAATCCAGTGATCCGTAAGAAAAAACATTTTTAACCATCGCAATGAATTTTCTAACTATTTTCTTTACGTTGTGAATCTTCAAAAGAAGAAAACTCAATGGACCAATTATGGAAAGGAAATGAAAAAGGTTGGAAAAATAATTGGGAATTTAAAATATATTGAAATTGGGTTCTCCAAGCTTTTACAAGGGGGGTACCTGCATTTGGGCCTTGAACAATCTCTATTTTTATCGCATGGCACTTACATAAGGATCATTGTCCCAGTGAATGTCACCTTTAGGAATAAAAGGCAACACTTTTAGCGTGTCTCTTTCTGGAGCATTTACTGTGAAACGTGACACTCACATATAATTGGCTCAGAATAATGTTCACACTGCCAGAGAATGCTCATGGGATGGGATGGGTCTTAAAAGGTCAATTGAATGATTTGTTGTGTTCTTGATCAAATACAACTCATTTAAATCTGAACAAAAACTGGTGTAAGGGAAGAAGTCGCTGCTACAGTGCCATGTTTGCGTTCATTAATTCAGCACTACAAGCTTACAGTATATAATTATAATTGCTATTGATGTAAACCCTCTCTTTTAGTATCTATACAGATACACCTGTTGCCACACTTTTTCCAGGTTATCCAAGAAAATCTATTTTTAGTACTTAAGTACTTACATTTTTCCACTGCAAATTTGATGTAGCATTCATGTGAACAGTGTGTTTAAGCAGCAAACTCATATGAAAACAGAGCTGGCGGCCTGTAACATTATTGTGTGTTGAGTATAAATCAGTAAGCTTTTCCCATGATGGGGTACATAGGTGAAGGCCAGGGGACCTGCTTCCTCTTCTGTGCGTCTGCATTAGAAATTAGCCCTCCTCCCCCAACCCCAATTTCCCAGAAGGCTACTGCGTGTGCCTATAGGGCAACCCTGAGCTCCAGTGGGCCACAGCATTAACACTACAAAGCACACACACATAAGACCTCCCACCACACGCACACATACTGCATTGTGAATTAAACAGAGAGTAAAGTGTCTGGGGATACCCTCACTGTTGCCCCCCCCCAGCCATAAACCTTTTCATTTCCAAACAGCAATTAAGCAGCTATAGATTTGTGAGAATGTTTGAATTCTACTTTGACCTAAATTACATAAACTGCTCCTGCACTGTCTTGAAAAAGTAGGTTATTTAGGCGTTGTTTTGTTAGTTTGTTTGTCACTATGCCTGAGGGACGGGTCAACACATTCAAATATAATGACGGGAACATTTAAAGATGTGACAGATTTGCCTATGATTTCCTTAAACAAAGACTTTTTATCATCACATCCCTGACCACTGCATGTGTATCATGCAATGACATCAGCAAAAAACACATGTGAACAAAATGCAAGTTTGCGTCTTAACACATTCCATCTGTGAAATCCGTCATCATTTCAAAAGGATTATATTTTTCATTGTGTCGCTGCTTTGAGCTGTTGTCAATTACCTGTCATCATCTTTATTTACCTCTTTGTTTCTTCCTACTCCAGCTCGCTTTTTATGCTTGTTTGTTTCAGCCGTCCTCATCTTGTACTAATGTATGGACCATTTAATCACTAAGCACAAATACGATCAGGGCCTTTTGCGTAAGCAAGCCCTATTGAGTACTTAGAATCCATCAACACACGCCCAACGCAGATGTCACATTAATTGTTTGAGGGAAGCAATTTGTGGGCTGACCAGATCTACCTGGCTCTTTTGAAACTCACATCCTGACTCAATAGAAGGGCCTCCTGAATCAAATTAAGGCCAAGCGCTATTGTTCTCCTCACCCAGTGTGGATTAAATGTCTAGGGCTTGCTTATCTATCAAGATTAGATATCCTTATTATAGATAATACTAGACAGGTGGAATTACATGTTGTAAAACCTGGTTTCACAAGACCGTGCAATACATTTTGTGTAAGTTCAAAATTAATTCCAGGGCGTGTTGGGAACTGTCATGTGAACCCATAGTCTCATCTCATTTTGTAATTGGTGCAGAACACATCAGACAGGATCGCTTTCATGATAAAAGGCAGTGAGGGGACAATAAGGCGATTTTGTGGCTGAAATGATTTATTGTGCGTTGTATCTGTCTGTGTGTCTGGAGGGCACGGCAGCTTTGAAGTGGCTGAGATGAAGGGACCAGTCTCTGCATTGAGATATTTGAAGGCTTGTAATAATCGGCTAGGTCGTTGTGTTACTACACACTGAGAAAGAGAGAAGGAAGTGGAGTGTTTTTTATGTCTTGACCTCTATAGGCACCACTCATACTCACATAGGCATGCACACGCATGCACGCATGCATACACACGCACGCATACACACGCATACACACGCATACACACACACACACACACACACACACACACACACACACACACACACACACACACACACCCACACACACACACACACACACTATCAGATAACTAATTTACCACTGACTCACATTACAATCTTTGCTTTCTTCTTCACACTGTATAAGGGGCAAACATTGAACATTCTTTAATAAGAAGCTCCTCCAGTCATCTACTGCGTGTGTGGTAAGAGGAGGAAACCTCTTGAGAATTGAGACTTAGAATGTCAACCAAATGTCGTTTGCACACTACTATAACATAATATATAAATGTAGCCTCAGGATTATCTAAGACCGTATCTGCCAATCTACATTATACTCGGCTGTGACACTTTCCCAGCTCAGGTTCCTTCATCCCTCCGCTGTACCATAACCCTGGAGCTATTGGCATGACAACAGTACAATAAGCATTTTATTCACTGGCATAATGCAAATAATAACAAATGTGGGTGAATATTCTGTGAGAACCATATAATCATCACATACACATATAGACTGTAAAGCATCTTCAATGGAGATTCTCTATTAAACGTGTGATTTAGCACAGGACTTGGCTTCATCTTTGTCCGGGAACTTGATTTCTACCTCTTTCAGTTCGCAAGCAACTAAATAAATGTGTTCAGTTGACCACCTCTACCTGCATTGGGCAGTCTAGTTTCTCATTGGCCTTTGGAAGGTCACATCTGATAAGAGGGGTTATAAGAGATCTCCCACACCCATAATAAAGTGTGTCTGGAGAGAATGAGGCTAGCCAGTTGAAACGACCTCCACCCATCTGAAACAGGAGAGCCTGGAGAGCCTGGGTTCAGTTGGTTATGTTTGGAGTTGGAGGGCAGAATTTTAGATACGGCTTTTTAAAGGATGTTTGATATCACATAGCATTCAAGATACGTGAGAATTGCTGCTTTGTTTACAATGAAGTCCGATTCAAACATCAATCTCAGAAAGGGAGGTACTGTATAGGCTGTATTGCATCATCCTCTTTTGAAAATATAATATATTTGGATCTCACAGTACTTTTTGTAGGTAGCAGCAGCTTGTCCAAGTTGTTGAAATGTATTTTTGCTTTATCATAGCCCTAGGAAACCAGGATGGTTATTGGACACACCGATGAAATATGGATACAAGCTATAATGCTGAATTATTGATGGAAAACAGACATAAAGAAACGGCCCCTCATCACTATCTATAATTCATGGGGTTTTCCCCGAGCGGTTCCGCAAGATTTGCTGAGTTTTAACCCTGGCCATAATTAAAAAGGAGAATGCAAGTGGGGTGTAATTTTTGGGAAAATCCTTAAATTCATTCATGGGGACATGTCATTAAAGGGCCTCCATTTTGTCATGTGTTTGGCTTTTTAGCATAATAAACCAGGTCAAAGTGGAACCCTTTCTGATGGCAATTTGATTCACAACAATCTTCAATGTTTCTAAAAATAAGAGTAATAGAAGTTTAGCAGAACCAGATGTCCGACGAGGGAAAGAGTAGATCAATTGAAAAAGCGACTCATTCATTTGGCCCTTTAGCGAGCATACATTATGGTTGTATTGCCTGTGACGTCTGAGGCTTTGTAAATGACAAGTCTAAATAAGCTAATGAGAGAGGGGGACGCGACGTAAATGTGTTGTTTATGTCTTCCATTGACGACGGCCTCTATCCACAGGTATTCGTTTTTACTTACCCCAATGGGATTAGCGTAGCATGCTATTGGGTTTTTAGTAGCATGGGTCAGCTTGTCAGGCCACACATGCACACTTTGGCACTAAGACCCAGTGGGAATTAATATATACAAGTGGGTTGGAAATGTAATTTGAGAAGATACTGTCTATTCAGGGACAAGAAACAGCATTTTGTTCAGTTGCTATGTATTTCGTGGTCTATGGCCCTCATTTATCTGTATATCCAAGATGTTAGTTCTTCAACATGTTTAAAGCAAAGTGTGAACAGACTCCTCTGGAGACTCAAAGCTTTTATGTTCAATGTTACCAACTATCATTCAAAGCTCCTTGTTTCTATGTCTTGGGCTCTACTCAATCAAAACTAGTTTGTCCCCTGGATAACTAGTCCCCACAAAACAACATTCTTGTTGTATTCTTGAGTTTACCATTCAGCAAATCAGTAAAATAACCACAGAAACTACCAGCTACCAGTTTGGTTGAATAGTGACCATTGTCCATGAATTGTTTGCTTTATATTGACATAAAACACATTTCAATATTAAACCAGCACAATGTTCATGTGTGTTTATATTTCACTATGAGCCAGTAACATTATTCAGGATGCCTCTCACAGATAGAACAACCTGTCTGAAACAGGCTTGATGGAGGTCAACCTCTTACCTGGTTAAGCCAACACTCCACTTTGTGATCAGTCCATTCACCTCAGATATTGTCCTTAGCTGGCAATTGGTTTTCAGTGACGTCAGTTTGTAAGAGTACCATACGCAATGAAATGTATTTTGTTGCACCTCTCATTTTAGAAATTGGGCCTTGGCAGATTTTGGAACCAGACCTGCGCCTTCCCTTTGAAAACAAACGTGTGTGCCACCCACAGGCTATGATTGAGGTGTTTGTTTGACATTTTGAACGGAGCAAAGTCATTTCAATAACAATGAGACACAGAGTTATTTGCTCTACAAGGCGCAGAGGGAGGAATATACTTCCTATTGTCCTATAAACCTCTTTCTGAAGGAGTTTGGTGTTCAGGGGTGAAAAGCCTTTTATATCAAGGGGGGTTTACAAGATGGAGGGTAGGCCAGGGAATTAGGCTTTTGTGAAGTCTTTCCCAGGGTGATTCATGTGGGGGAATAAGGGGAGATCATCGGAATGGCCCTCATAGGGAATCAGACATTTTGTCCAATAAATCCCGGAGCACTAAATCTACAGGCTGTTTTCTCCCGCTGCCATTTACATGACTCGGATCAGCAATTTAATGGGATTATGTACAGGAAGTGGTTAAAGATTGAAACATGGTCTGCTTCCTCCCATAATTTACCCACATCGTATTAACATGTGATCATTTTGGTGTTGAATATTGGTCCTAAATATTGTATGGTTAGAGTTTGTATCGTTCCCACAGTATATGAGCCTCATTTGGATGTCAGTTATGACAGTTACTGTAATGTAAGTACTGACATATACTTACATTTACCAATGCTTGTGAACAACATTCTCTCTGTATGGTGGATGTCATTGTCTATTATGAACTATCATACACAAACCCCAGTGATGTCAATGGCAACGCCTCACATTTACCCTTCCCCTGAAAGGAGCAGACAGAGAACATAAAGGAATTGCTGCTCTAGGGAGTCCATTACAACCCAGCTGTCTTATCTGTTTGGCAGAGCAACTGCTCCTGTCCCGTACCACCACCACTACTACTACTGCTCCAGTAAAATAACACTTAGCCCCACCAATACGCGGTCAACTCGTTGCCACTTAATCCAGCCCATCAGCTCAAGTAGCCAGCAAATCCCATTAGGAGGAGCACAATCAGGAGGAAGACAAAGATTGGCTCTTCATATTAGCTTACACATCTCATTATGTCAGCGCAGCACAGGCCCAGGCGCTCTCAGTGTGTGTGTGTGTGTGTGTGGAGGGGGGAGGGGGGAGAGCAGAGCGGAGCCCTCGTTGTTAGCGCTGGCACAGGGCCAACTGGAAGGGTGCCAGCATGACCAGGCAAGCAGGAGCGCTGTTCTCTAATTAACTCTCAGTCCCCTCGCGCCTCTGTGGAGCTCGCACCACACACACGCACACACACACACACACACACACACACACACACACACACACACACACACACAGCTGGCAGCCCCACATGACAAGTGATGGTATGCGACGTCCATATGAGTCATTATGTCATGCTTTTCTTGTGTAAGAAATTAATCTGTATCCATTCAATTAAAAGTCTGCCCTTTTTGGAGAAGTTGTATAATACTATACAATATGTATTGGCAATTTGTTTACTTAATTTTAACTAATTACTACAGCGCTGAAGCAATGTCTCGCCTGCGCTCAGATGGGTGGAGTAGTAGTAATGGAGGCGTGTTCATGACAATGGGTACCCTGAAATAGGGGGACTATGCATAAAAAGTGTTGTAATTTCTGAATGGTGAAACCAATATGTATGCAAATACCATAAAATAAAAACTGGTAATCTCTACTTTAACCTCACAGGAATTGTTTGATTTCAAATCCAAACTTTTGGAGTGTAGAGCCAAAAGAAGAAAAAATGCTTCACTGTCCCATTACTTACGCAGGGCACAGTATTTCAGACACACCCCCTAGCGCAGGGGTGGCCAACACGCGGCTCGCGAGCCGCATGCGGCTCTTTGCTCATTAATGTGCGGCTCTTCTTTTTAAAAATGATTTTCTATTTAAAAACATAAATAATAATAAAATAAAAATAAAAAATGGAATACACATTACATCTTACATTGACTTGTATTTGTCATATTTTTACTCATTTTAATTTGGGAGTTATACGTTTAAATCTGCATCCTACTGCCGAATGTGTGAATTAGTTGAGTAACGTTAACTTATTGCTGTAGCAGCGGAACCAATCCACTGAACTAGCGAACCAATCACATACCCGTGCTGGAAATCGTCAATTACATTCGTACACATGCTCTTAACCACAGACAATTCAAGAATCTCATTGATGAGCTCAACCAAGGTCTTCCCGGAGATCTGCCCCTCCACTGTACTGTGAGGTGGCTTTCGAAAGGTAAAGTTCTTTCTCGTTTTTTTGAACTTTTGGACGCTGTGAAATTGTTCATGGAAGAGAAGCACAAGGAATACACCGAGCTGTCAGACCCCCAGTGGATTTTAGATCTGGCGTTTCTGGTGGACATGCTGCGTCATCTGGACAGACTGAACCTGGATCTACAGGGGAAGTTAAAGATACTGCCTGACCTGGTGCAAAGTGTATTTGCGTTTGTCAACAAACTCAAGCTGTTCAAGACTCAGCTTCAACGGGGGGAACTAATGCATTTCCCTTCTGTGTTAAACGCAAGTGGGCACGCAGCTGACGTCCTGAAAAGGAGCACAGCACGGTATGCAACATTGCTCGAAAACCTTGAAGATGGTTTCGTAGCCAGATTCCAAGATCTACAGCTGAGAAGGCCACAGATTGCATTCCTGATTGACCCTTTCACTGCGGAGGCGGACTGTTTGAAAGCCCCGTTAGTCACAGACGAAGCAACTTCTCAGCTGGAGATGATCGAACTGTCTGAGGATGACAGACTGAAGTCTGTTCTGAGGGAAGGAGCCATTGAGTTCTGGAAAAATGTGCCGATGGAGAAATACCCCAATGTCAAAAGGGCTGCGCTCAGACTACTGTCAATGTTTGGCTCAATTTACGTGTGTGAGTCGGTTTTTTCTACCCTGAATCTAGTGAAGTCGAAGCATCGATCTGTTCTAACTGACACACACGTGAAGGAACTACTTCGAGTGGCCACAACCGACTACAAGCCAGATTTGAGGAGGATTGTTGAAGTCAAGATTTGCCAAAAGTCCCACTGAATCAAAAACTGATACATGGCAAGAAAAAAATATTGTTGCTCAGAGAATAAATTATTTTCTCATTGTTATTGTAGTGTTGAGCCATTTTTATTACATTTATAGGGGGGGGGGGAACATTATAATTATGAAAAAGTTATTTAATTGCAAGGTGTGTGTGTGTGTGTGTGTGTGTGTGTGTGTGTGTGTGCGCGCGTGCGCGTGCGTACGCACTATGTGGCTCTTTGCAGTAGCCATGGCAATTTTTTTGGCTCATAGTCTCTGACTGGTTGGCCACCCCTGCCATAGCGTCACCACCACCGCCCCTCACCACCACCCCTCACCAGTGCCCATGTTTGTGCTAAAACAGTTTTTTACACCGTTAAAATAAAGTCTTGATATACCAGCATATATTATCTAATGGTTCTAGCTCCACAGTATGAGATGTTTATGATAATGCAACCTCCAGAGAGGATTTACAGAACGTTCTCAAGGTTCCCTAAAACAGTGACTTAAGAACCATTTCCAGAGCAGCTGATGAGCCCCCAGAACATCAGCCAGGACAGGAAAGATGTATGAGAAGTTATCAAGATTTCCACATTGATCAAGCATTTTTCAACAACCCAAGGAATGCACACAGACTGTACTTTATTCACAATGCCTATTTCCACACGTTACCACCATCATTTTGAGAGAATTACATGTTTAATTTGTAGTATTTACAGGAAACATAAATTTATTGTGTACAAATTTGACGTTGAGTGAAAATACAGTTTCTCCCAAGTGGAACAGCTATACATGTAAGCTTTAATAAGGACATCAGTTGTGTCTGGAGGAATCTTCACCTTCTCAACCTTGTAAGGTCATAGAGGCGGAGATTGATGGTGGAGACAGCTTTTCAAGTTCAATGCCAAGAGCCCCCTTCCCTCAGGTGAGCTGCCAGTTCCTAATATGATGTGAAGCAGGTCGAACTCAAAGCCCCCAGGTTGAGCTGAACTCAAAGTCCTCACAGGGCTCAGCTCACCTTTCTCTCAATTACTTTTGAAAAAGAAGAATGCCACCCGGTCACTTTCTCACCCCCGCAGCTCCATCCTATAATAATGGAGGCACACTGCAAACAGACCTGATATCTAGACTGTATGTCAGGTATAAGGACTTGCAAACAACATGACCTGATTCCCATATACTGTACTGAGGTATCATTTTAAAATGGAACATTGAAGCCAGGCCATATTTATGAGTAGTTCAATGGGTACCGAAAGAGATTTAGTGCTGTAGGCTGTCCAAGACACCCGCAACTGTCACGTCATGTCCTGAGAATCCAAAAATTCAGGGTCGCTCTCTCAGAGGGGAACCATGCGGACAAAGCTTAAAATGGAGCAACATAGAAATATAAAATGATAAAACATTCTAGAGCGATGTTCAAAACATTTACAATATGAATGGGTTGAAAGTAAATAAAAAAACATGCAAAAACATTCTCTGGGAGCAGTGACACAGGATGAAACAATATGAAGATACTGTACTTCTAAATATTGTAAAGAGCTCCCTCTACTGAAATCCTTGCTTGATAGTTGAACAAGCTAGCGGCTCAATAAAAGGCACTCAGCATGAAGTGCTGATTGCTGTAGCTAGAATCATCCAAGTGAAGTCTGTTAAATACACAGACCATATTTGCCACCTTTTAAAACACAATCCGGAATTTGAAAAAACAACAAACCGGCTTCACAAATTACAGATTGTGACTTTAAGGTCAAAGTCAAGTGTGTGTGCGTGCATGCATGCATGATTGTGTCAGTCCTGTGTCTGCATGTGCACACTCCAGCCAGCTAAGGTCGTGTCAGGCATGACAGTGGTAAGCAGTCCGGTAAGCAGAGAGTCTATCACAGTAAGCAGCCTATGTCATGTAAGACACACACACACACACACACACACACACACACACACACACACACACATACTTGTATGGAGACTGTAAAAAGGAGGAGCATTCGTATCACACTGAAAGACATCAAGACCTGCTGGTCTAAGGCTTTTTCTCAAAATGTTTCTTAGTGTCTGTTTGGAAAACAAGACCCAGCTGCCTAGTTGCTTCAATAGCATAAGCATTATACTCTCCCTTCAAAATCAGCACAATCAATAAATAAGGGACTACAAAGTTGTGTATTGTGTTATTGACTATGACTAATTCACAGTATGTGCATGCTATATTTCAAAGGTAACTTGGGATTTATATTGTGGGCCTGCTCACTCAATGTGTTTTCAGACAGATTGGTTAGACAATTTATATGCCACAGCTACAGGGAAGATATGTGAATAGTATATATGGGGAACCTAATTTATGCATACAACTCACATTTTCACATACAGTGCATTCAGAAAGTATTCAGACCCAAGCCAAAACTGGTTTTTAGAAATGTTTACTAATGTATTCAAAATAAAAAACTGAAATATTACATTTGCATAATTATTCAGACCCTTTACTCAGTACTTTGTTGAAGCACCTTTGGCAGCAATTACAGCCTCAAGTCTTCTTGGGTATGATGCTACAAGCTTGGCACACCTGTATTTGGGGAGTTTCTGCCATTCTTCTCTGCAGATCCTCTCAAGCTCTGTCAGGTTGGATAGGGAGCGTCGGTGCACAGCTATTTTCAGGTCGATCGGGTTCAAGTCCGGGCTCTGGCTGAGCCACTCAAGGACATTCAGAGACTTGTCCCAAAGCCACTCCTGTGTTGTCTTGGCTGTGTGCTAAGGGTCGTTGTCCTGTTGGAAGGTGAACCTTCGTCCCAGTCTGAGGTCCTGAGCGCTCTGGAGCAGGTTTTCATCAAGGATCTCTCTGTACTTTGCTCTGTTAATCTTACCCTCAATCCTGACTAGTCTCCCAGTCTCTGCCGCTGAAAAACATCCCCACAGCATGAGCAGTTTTGGCCAGGTGATGAGTGGTGCCTGGTTTCCTCCTGATGTGACACTTGGCATTCAGTTTCTAAAAAATATTATGTGTAGATTGAGGAAAAATATGAATTGAATCCATTTTAGAATGTGGAAAAAGTGAAGGGGTCTGAATACTTTCCGAATGCACTGTACATCATGCATCTACACTCACCCAACACTTTATTAGGAACACTATACAAATACTGAGTAGGGCCTCCCTTTGCTCTCAAAACAGCCTAAATTCTTTGTGGCATTGATTCCACAAGATGTTGGAAACATTCCTTTGAGATTCTGGTTCATGATGACATGATTGCATGATTGATTTTTCAGGTGCACTTTCAAGCTGTGAATCTCCCATTCTACCACATCTCAAAGGTGTTCTTTTGGATTCAGATCCGGTGACTGGGAAGGCCACTGAAGAACATTGAACTCATTGGCATGTGCATGAAACCAGTTTGAGACGACTTTTGCTTTGTGACATGATGCATTATCATGCTGGAAGTAGCCATTAGAAGATGGGTAAATTGTGGCCATGAAGGGATGCACATGGTCAGCAACAATACTCAAATAGGCTGTGGCATTCAAGCAATGATTGATTGGTATTAACCCAAAGTGGCCCTAAGTGTGCCAAGAAAATATTCCCCACACCATCACACCACCTCCACCATGAGAAGGTGTACAGTGAGTGTATGTCAATGGGAGTGATTTTAGCGAATCACAGAATCATTTGTTCATTAGTCCAATGTGGATCCTTGTTACGAGTATAGAGAGGCATGTGTACTGTTCAGAAATAGTTGATGAGGGTTTTTTATGAAACGTGATAAGTACTTTGGTCAGAATTCATGAAAATAATAGAATTCATGAAAATAATAATTTAAGAATAATTATTGTACTGTATGATAAGAAATACCAAATTAGGTAATTTATTGTAGTATAAAAGATTACAAAAATAATAATTGCACATTGGTTAGAAGTGAGTGATGAGAGGGTGATTTCAGTGTTGCAACCTTAATGAATGAGGAGGGGACACCCTAATGTGTTTTCCACTAGTTAATGTTTGATGAGATGCTGTGGACATCACGGTGTAAGGTATGGTGATGTATGACCAGAGAGCTAGGTCCATAATTAGTCTTCTATTAGCTTCCCAGGCACAACGTCGACCGTGTTTACTAAGTGTGTCACTTCCTCTTCTGACCCCATCGATAATTCACAGGAGTTTCTCCACGCACCTCACCAAAATGTTGAACTGATCTACATATTGAAAAACACTCGTAGAAATACACTCCAACATTCTTAAATGGAAGAAATTTGGAACCACGAAGACTCTTCCTAGAGCTGGCCGCCCAGCCAAACTGAGCAATAGATCATCTTGGATTACCACGATATTCTCTTCTGTTTGTATTTCCGAGTACCTTTCGATGGAATCTCTGTTGTATTGTGTTTTTACCACTAACGTCGGCATTACAACATCGGTTTGCGGGGTTGACAGTGAAATACATGTACATGGCCTGGTTGAATTAGAAGCAGTAACTGTGTGTCCAGGGGAAGACAAAACAACCACATGTTCAATCATGTTGATTAATTCATTTATCAGTGTCCTTGCGTTGTAATACAGCTTTATAAATCTCAAGGAAAAGAAAACCCAGGAAGCTCTTACAATACTTGCTGGTTTTGACTGAAGAAGTCAAAGTAAATGTACTGTGGGCTCTGGATTCATTTGTGTATATGATTACATCTACAAAGGAATGATGAAAATGTTAATATCAAAAAGGTGACATCAAATAGGCTTTACCCAACTCTAGCATCTAAGTCAGGTAGAACAGGCATATCAAGTTTAAAACACAATGTGTCAATCAGCAGAGGTCCAGCCTATCCATCAATCTACATGTATTTGCATTGCAAAAACTTTACATTACATGCTTGGGCATATAAGAAACCAATTCATTTTTAATGAAAATGTAATATATGTATAGACCTAAATACATTATTAGTATATTGGATATTGTATCCTCACTACTAACTTTGAAACAGTGAACTATGGTGTGTCTATTGTACAGACTTGTACAGTGTAAATGTGTATTATTTTCTATCCTTCCGGTATTGCCACTGTGTGCTTGTGTAGGTGTGGGTGTGTGGGTGTTGAATATGTCTATACACACCTTTGTGCTGAATGTGCACCATAATCAATCTCACCTTATTGTCCTTTTACTTGCGTTTGTGCACTTAACTTTTTTTTACATTTTACATTTGCTCCCACTGAACTGTACCTTTCAATATCCTCCGTGGAGAATGACTGTAGTGCAGCACTCACAGCGGTCCACCCCCTACCCCCCCTGGTGCTCTCTGAACACTGACCTGCATTGGTTCTTTAATATTGGTGACAGCTAATACACTCCTAAATGATCAGTTATTATCTCTGGGGCCTCGTTCAGGATGCCCTGCTGATTCGAAAGGTCATCCCTCTGTCTTCCTGTATTGATCGGGTGGCCTGTTAAGGTGGCCTGGCCCTTATTGAAAGTGAATGTTGGAGTAACATATTTCCATCAGCTATCTGGCGGTAGCAGCTTTTAAAAGCCTCTTTGACTCCATAGCTGCCCAGTGAATAGAACAGGATGGGGAACATAATGGAAATGCCAATAAGGAAAATAGGGCTCCTAAAATACTCTGCAGTCTGTATACAGTACATGTATAAATATCTAACTGAAATTCCTAGCTGTTACTGTTTGATACATAATTGTTTTTATTTTGGTCGATAGATATTTTTGCAAATAACTGTTATGCAGTACATTGAACACTTAATTTGGTATACCCGTTTTATGAATTTAGCTGTCGAAATGCACTATTTTTTTTACCCTAAAGAGTTGCAATGCACTATTTTCTTTCAAATGCACTATTTTTAACTCAAGATAATCTCGTAACCCTCTAACCCTAACCCTAACCCTTCGTAAGGATGTATCTCCTCAGGAAGACCAAACTCAGATGATGAGTTAGAGGTGTGACTGTCTCCTTTTTTTAACCCTACAGTATAGCATTTTCTATGGCTGTTTCTGTGAGAAAGCTCTAAGTGTGCTGTGGATAAAATGCATTTTCCTGATATTGTTCCCTCACAAGGGTGGCATTGCTTGTCTTTGTTGAAAGAGATGTACCCAGGCGCTTTTGTTTCCTGATCAATAGTCATTCAATTTGATGTATTTACAAAGACCAAGGTCACTTGGATTTCTTGAAAGGGACACAATTGTCATTATTGGCCTTTCACACAGTTTAAGTGAGCAGGATTGTAGGCTCCCTGTCTACCTGATATTAAATGTTTGTAGCGTTCTTTAAAATACTATATTCAAAAATGTGTCTGTTTTATTTCTGATTGATTGATTGATCTAGGACTAAATTAATCATACATTGATTTTTTTCCCCCCTTTTTTTGTAGTTGTACGAGTTGGATGATGACGAGAAGCGGAAAGAGTTTCTTGATGACCTCTTCAGTTTTATGCAGAAGAGAGGTAAGGTCTTGTTCCGTAGCCTTAATGACTCAAAAGCTTTAAGCCAAAGGTGTTTTTTCCCTGTCACAAAAATTACCATAACACTTATACTTGCCTAACATTTTTTAGAACATAAAGATTGGTAAGTGCTCAATATTTTATGGACACTCCTATTGGAGAGCAATAAATGATGAAATTCTGCAACCATTATTTTTTTGTAACGTAAGTAATTAGCCAATGTTGATTTTTTGACACCAATATAAATTGTTTCACATTAATTAGAGTATGGATCATTAATTAGAGTATGGGATGAACAATGTTGTTTTTCCAAATTCTGTTAATATTTGATAATATATAATATAATATATCATATCATATATCATATAACGTTTGATTTAATTCCACCCTCAGTATTTTGGCAAACATATACAATGAGTTTATAGCATAGTGGCCTTTCTTGTACTGTATATCTAAATACTGGGTGTATTTGAGTATAAAAGACAGGGCATTATGTAAGGCCTTTTCAATACATCCCATTCTATTTGAAAACATTGATATTTTGGGCATGCATTCTATGAAGCTACAGACACTATATCTGAGAAATACGTTCTTATTCCTAATCAACTAGATTATCATAGGCCAACAGTATCAGATGTGAAGTTGAGAAACTGCTCATTCACATATTCATCCTTTCAAGACAGTGTTTGAGATAGTATCTGAATGTTAGAAGTGCAGAATAGCAATGTGCAAAATCTTAATAATTAAGTATTTCAGTTGCATGCATTTATTTGTTCAACATTTTCGTTGCTCTAGCAGCTCATTCTCTACCAGTCCTTTGTGTCAGAGGCTGTCTGTCTTATGAAAACACAGATGTCGCAAACGTTTGATACCTCTAACAATAGGAGAATGTGGCGTTTTGTTTTGAAAGAGCCTAGACCATGGATGGTATTTGTGATAGGCCTGGATGCGTTTCCCGTAAAACCCAGAGCTCTTGTTTTCCACACGGGAAGGGGGAGTTGTTTGATACCAGAGTGGCACAAAAGCCTCCACAACAGGTTGGCTGTTTGTTTTATAATTACCCACAGATTATGTGAAAACTAGGCTTCAAAAGGGAAGACCTTGCCACTGTGGGGAGGGTAACATCCTGGTATTCACTTGACCTGCCATGGCGCAATGAATAACACACTTTTATGGGGCTGCCAGGCAGCAGACTCATCTGTGTGTTTTCCCACTGTGCGAATTATGTTGGTGTTGGGTTCCAGCACTTTATTGGGGAAATGGATTAGTATTGAGGGCCTTGCATAATATGAGGAAGTTAACCACCCACGAGAGAATAAAAGCACAATGATTGGACACAATGACAGAGCTATTTTGAGAGCACAGGACTTGCATGGCATGTTTTTGTTATTTTGGGTTTGCTTTCTTTATGTTTCAAAGACATTTAGCTAAATTTGTTTCAATCCAATCATTTTTGGGTGCATTGCTGTGGCCTTATATCTTGCCCATGCTGCAGATACAGTGCCCTGCATAAGTAATGGGACATCAAAGCATGTTTTCTTCTTTTGGAACACTTTTTATGCATAGTCCCCCGATTTCCAGGTACCCAAAAGTGATAGGACAATTGGTGTAACAGGGGTTTCTGGTTCATCAGATGTGTTCCGTCACAAGAGAGCTCTCAATGTTTAGTATTGATTCTAGGTTTTGCAATTGCCTTTGGAGTCTGCTATTCAGTTCAGTTCAGTTCACTTTATTGTCCCAGATGGGAAGCCTGGCTTGCAGTCAGGAGTCACAACTGCAAACATACGATATACAAATATACAAATACAATATACTATTACGCAGAACAGAACAATCATGGAGGACATCAATGATGTAAAGTGTAAGTTTACATGTGCAAATTAAGCAAGTTCATTGAGAGTTTTTACTCCTATTGCATTTGACCCGGGTTACTCTTAATGTACGACCTGTGGGGAGTGTTTCAAATTCAGAGTGAAGGGGGTGGTCTTCACTGTTCAACACACTGGCCTTACTGAGAACGTGCTGGTCAAAGATGACAGTGAGGGGTGTCTGTTGGACACCTATAACTTTGCCAGTCAACTTGACAATAGAGCTCAGGTGGTTTTTATTCCTGATATTGAGGTTACAGTACCAAGAAATCATGGAGAAGGTAAGAACAGATTCAATAAAAGACATCATTGCTGACGGCAGCAGCAAGTACAAGCAAATGCCTCCAAACTCATTTGATGGCACTTCAAAATACGGCACGGACGATGACCCAAAACATACTGCCATAGCAACTAAGGAGCTTTTCAGGGCCAAAAAATTCAAATGTTGTTAACAGGCCAAGTGATTCTCCTGATTGAAATCCATTTGAACATGCACCATCATCAATTTGCTGAAGATAAACAACTGAAGATGGCTGAAGTACAGGCCTGGCAGAACATCACCAGATAAGACACCAAGTGCCAGGTGGGGTCAATAGATTGCAGGCTTTTGGAAGTTATTACATGGAAAGGATTGTTGACCAAATACTAAACATGAGTGCTTAATTTGGACATTTACTTTTGGTGGCCTGAAACAGGGGGACTATGTCTAAACAGTGTTATAATTTTTGAATGGTGAAACCAATATGTACACAAATACCATCAAATAAAAGCTGACAAATCTCTACTTTAACCATATAGTAATTGTTTGATTTCAAATCCAAACTTTTGGAGTATTGAGCCGAAAGAAGAAAGATGTTGCACTAGTTACGCAGGGCACTGTATACATAAAAAACATTGACATTGACATTGCATGATTAATGGTCAATAATAATGGAATTCAATTGTGACCAAAAGAATTTTAAAGCAGTTTTACAAGTTTTTTCCACCATATATGCCTTTTTACTTAAACATTTCCATTCTGTGAGCAGTTTGTTAGTACGAAAAGTCCTTAGTCCTCAGGGGATACAACACGTTTAGAAACAAATAAGTAATACCAGTGTTGGCTTGTAACCTAATGCCATAGTTATTAATGACAAATAATGTTTGTTAGTTCATTAAGTTACAATAGCTTTAGCCTTGGTGTCCTGGTCCAGTAACAGCTGGAATCCCAATCGATGTAATCGATGTAGCCTGTAAATCAATCGTAACTTTCTGACAAACATGGTAAAACATTTGCATTTTGCATCAGTTCAGACATGTTTCTTTTCTTCACTGACCCACATTCACCTCTGACACATTGCTCAATAGTGAAGGGGAATTAGTCACCTCTCTCTCTCAGCCACAGGATTGGGGTGTGTGTGTGTGTGGGGGGGGGGGCTACCTCTTAATCCATTAATGGAGGTCTTGGACAGTTTAAGGTGTGACTAGTTTTTGCCTCTAGGCAAGGATCACTTCTTTGTGGCATTTTCCATTTCCCAGTTGATGAACACCAGACTTTGTGTGTGTGTGGGGGGGGGGGGGGGGGGGTTTGTAGGTTTTACAAAGTCATTTTGGATGTGTAGTTATGTCTGCTTATGAGGCGATGGTATATTTTTGCAGGCAGTCACTGGGTTTGAAAACCGTATGGATTGTTGTTTGAGTGTTCAATTACTGATTGATTTTGGATTTATCATAGGGAGAGATTGTCAGAGCGTAGTGGTTGACCGGCACCAGTATCTGCGCCCTGTCTTTTTTCGACAAACTTAATCAGAGAAGACTCCAGAATCATCCTAATCAATTTCTCTTGAAAACATCCCTGTCATCTCGCGGGCCAATAAAGAGACAGTGAAATTCTACATTGCCTTCCTAACGAAACGCTATCCTGGTGTTAAAGTCTCCAGTGTGGCGCTGGGGCCTTTAAGATTTCTGATTTATTGGCAGCTAAAAGCGGGCCAGCATAGAGCACAGAGCCTTTGGCCTGTATCTCTTTTGGATGCCTGGCAAGTCTGTCACATCTTGTAAAATAATTGACAGCAAGAATGCAAGCCTGCTTTATCTTCCTCCACATTGTTGTTGTTTTCCCATTGGCTAAGCCGACAGAAACAGCCAGAGGGTCCCGCCCAGTCCAACTCTATCTCTAATATAACAACATTCATTTGTCAACGTAGTCTCACCAAACAAAGAACCTGTCAGATTAAAAAAAAAATTAAGTCAAACTCCTTCACCAATAATAGAATCACAAAAAATAAAACAAAATCTCTCCAGGCTATCTTGAATTACGTGCTGCCGACATAACTTATTCCCAAAGTTTTTCTGAATGATCCATAAAACTGTGCAAACATATATTTGGCCTTCAAATGTTTTATTATTTTGTTTATCTTGGGATCTTTTTATTTAATTGAATGTTTCCTTAAAAGAATGAGTTTGGGGGCGGAGATTCTGCCCAATAATGACGATAATGGTACACATTTTTTCAGCGGAGAACTTCAAAGCACACATCATTTGAATTCCTTTAGGCCGTACTCGCACCAACATGAAACACACAGCCTTTCTTTATCTCCCCTTAATTTCAGGCATAGTGGCCCACTTCTGTGAAGGGTTATAAACATATTTGTAAAGTGTTCTGACTGTTTCATTGCAGTGGCAGTATTTCATTGCTGGCTTCATATGGTCCTTATTATCAACAATTATTGAAGGAGCCCTATGCCCTCAATAACTTATCCCATTTTTTTTTTTTTTTTTTTTTTTTTTTTTTACAAATCTATAAGAATATACATGTTTACATGTTGACATATGGTCACACAAACTATATGTGTAGAATGAATCACAATACCAATGTAATCCAGTATATTTTCTACTGGCTGTTGTCTTTCTGGCTTTGGTTTGCTGCCTGTCAAGCCCCAAACGATTCCCAGGACTTCCTTGTCAATAGCCAGAACATGTTATCTACCTGTACAGTACACTCTGACCTTGAGTTTGTTAGGTAACCATTTATACCAATATTATCAAATTATTTGCTGGATTTTCTTGCGCACAGTCTTTAGTTTGATTAGGACTGTTGTTTATACTCAGTTTATTACAATGTTTTCCTCTCTTCAGGAATGGTGTTGAATATCTAGTTGTATTCCTTAAAAAGGAATCATACTTTTATCAGCATAAGTTATTGTATGAAACTGTTTATCAATTTCTATTTTTTCCAATTCCCTCCAATCCACCAGTCTGAGATTCCAGTCTGAGAAAGACACAGGATGTTATGAGTGCAAGTGAAATAGGCTTGAGTGTTTGATTTGATTGATAGTGTGGATACATTCTCCACTCTGGATCATTACTAACCCTTCCTGTTGGCCCAAATGAAGCCTTTTCGGCTGAAAGACAGCAGCTGCTCCCCTGTGTGAATGTTGTCTTTGTCACATTCTTAACATGTGACTCCCGACATTCTAAGCACACGTGAACCTCACTAAGGCATCTGGGGGGAGTTTGAAGGGTTGACTCACTTGATCGTGTCACAGTCCGTCTCACTGCCATGGCATTTAATGTCAATAAGATTCATCGTCAGCCACAACAATTTGGGCTGGAATGGCACACAGAAAGACAAATATTTAAAAAATAATGTGCATCTTAGCTGTAGCTTCCATCTCTAATGATACTGTATAGTAGGGTAGTCTACAATGCGTTCTTTGAGAGAATGAAGTGAAACAAATTTGTTAAGATTAGCCTATATATATATATATATATATATATATATATATATATATATATATATATATATATATATATATATATATATATATATATATATATATATAGACATACTATAACGCCCTGAGGCACTTAATCAGTGAGCACACAGTTTCTTGACTCAAAGTAAATATGTTTCGCAATTTACCAGGTACACTATCAACCCTACTATATGTACTTCCCTTCCCCATGCTCAAACACTGGGCCAGTCAGTTCTGACAAAACATTTTTTCCCCTTTTCCCTCAGATATGGGGCGGATGGATACTGTAGTATGAGGAAAGGCTGTGAAGCTTCCAGCTGTCGTTATGCCACTTGTCTAAAATTGCCTGACCTTCTTAGTGTAACGTTTTGGTATCGTAAGCAAACCCAGGTGCGGTGCAGATAAAGGGAGGCAGACGAGTAGGTAACCAAACAAAAGGATCTTTACATAATGAAGTGCAGACAAAACAGGATACAAACACGGACTTAAGCTCGAAAACAAAGGGAGAGGACATAGTCTCCAAAAACCGTACTTGTATATTCAATTAGCTTACTTTCTCGAAGGGACCAACAAACAGTGAACACACGGTGAAGACTAAGTGGGGAGTGAAGGGAAGTGAGGGTACATAAAACATCAGTGACAATTACACACAGGTGCAGGTGATAAGTCTGTGATTGAGGCGACACAGTGGATGGCCAGAGGGAGACACCTAGAGACCGCACTGGGGAGTGCGACCCCCATCTGTAACAGTGCCCCCCCGACAAACGGCTCCTGCCATTTCACCTTGTTGCCTCAGGGTGGAGGCAACGGAAGGCAGCTATGAGACCCAGGTCCAGGATCTTGCACCGAGGCACCCAGGTCTTCTCTTCCGGACCATAACCCAGTCAATCCACAAGAAACTGGAGCCCCCAACTGATCTGGCGGCAGGCCAGGATCCAGCAGACCATGTAGGTGGGTTGACCTCTGACGAGGCGTAGCGGGGAAGGGGGGGGTGGCTGGTGAGGGCCGATGCATGTGCCCACTGGAGCAGCTGTGGCCGTACGGACTTGGGCACGTATTGCCTATCTGGCGGTCCCCCGCCGGGGTCGGGTTCGAGGCGCAGGGCGCCTCTCACCACAGTGTCGATTGCCCAGGAGACCGGGGTCGCGATGACGGTGCTGGCAAGGATGGGCTCAGGCTGTTTCTCCACGCTGACGGGGTGAACTGCCGGGAAACAGCATCAGGCTTGATGTTTTTCGACCCCAAGTGGTAGGAGATGGTGAACTTGAAGCAAGTGAAGAAGAGCGCCCACAGGGCCTGGCTTGAGTTGAGCCGCTTGGCCCCCTGGATGTACGCCAGGTTCTTGTGGTCCGTCCACACTATGAATGGGTGCGTGGCGCCTCCCAACCAGTGTCTTCAGTCCTCCAATGCGAGTTTCACCGCCAGCAGCTCGCGGTTCCCCGCTGGGACAACACTGGGGACAACACTGCCCCCACTGCAATGTCCGAGGCGTCAACCTCCACAATGAAGGGCAGAGAGGGGTCTGGGTGCACCAGGACAGGTGCCGTGAGACGTCTCTCTGCCTCGTGCCCCGAAACCACTGTGTCGAAAACCTTTCGGAGCTCCTGCATGAACAGGAGAACATAGGTGTAGACCGGGGTCTGTCTCTCCCACTCCGGGGTGGCCCAGGTCGGGGCTCAACCCGTCAGCAGGATGATGATATAGGCGACCCCGGCTTGCTCGGTGGGGAAGGGGGATGGCTGGAGACTGAAGACCAGGGAGCACTGGATGAGAAACTCCCGGCACCCCTCAGGTCGCCCGTCGTAGCACTCGGGAGGCGGAAGTTGAGGTTCACGGGGAACCACCAAAGGAGACGAAGGAGCCGCAGTGAGAGCCTCTGCCCCGCCACCCCCCTGGGCTAGGGGTTGCTGTGTGACTGACAGGTGTTGTATGGCGGCGGTCAGCTGGCGCAGGGTATCGGCAGTCGTCTGCAGGTTCTGCTTGTGACGAGTGAGAACAGCGTCTTGCACTGCTAGAGCAAGACAGCATTGACCCAGGTGCGGTGCAGATAAAGGGAGGCAGACGAGTAGGTAGCGGAACCAAACAAAAGGATCTTTACATAATGAAGTAAAGACAAAACAGGATACAAACACGGACTTAAGTTTGAAAACAAAGGGGGAGAACACGGTCTCCAAAAACAGTATATTCAATTAGCTTACGTTCTCGAAGCGACCAACAAACGGTGAACACATGGTGAATACTAAGCGGAGAGTGAAGGGAAGTGAGGGTACATAAAGCATCAGTGACAATTACACACAGGTGGAGGTGATAAGTCTGTGATTGAGGCGGCACAGTGGACGGCCAGAGGGACTGCACTGGGGAGTGCGACCCCCATAAGTAACATCTTAGCATGGGTCACGTTTAGTTAGTCTAAATGCAGCAGTAAGCTAGCAGATGAAAGGTAATTGATCAAAAATACTGGGCACCATTTTATTTATAACTCATAACCCAGTGTGGGTTACACTGGAATCTGAACCTCAACCCCAAGCAAACATTTAGAGGTGAAATGAATAGATCATCTGTGGGAGATACTAGCATATGTAGATACTGTATATCATTCCTGCTGTGTTGTCGTTGTACCTTTCATGCAGTGAATGGTGGGAGGCTGGCTGAATACCATGTATTTACAGTGCTCCATATTAATATATTTTCAATTGCACTGACGTCTAAAATAGAGTTGGTGAGTGAGTGTAGTGGCTCTGCACTGATGATGTAAGTTGATGATTGAAGAGTTTTTCCAAACAGTTTGCTGTCCTTAACTAGGTGCAATGTTTTATCCTGTTTTATCCTTTGTGACCCTGAATACATGGAATTAAAATAATGTTTGCTAATGAAACTATGTTCTTATTTCAGTGGTGTTTGAAAGCCTACAGTACCATCAAAATGTTACAGAATGTTTTTCATTTGTTCAGTAGCTCACGCTATTTGTGAGCTCTTTGACTGCTTTGAACAGTTATAATGTAAGTTTACAAACTAAAGTGAAGAATGCATTGTGCTAAATATGACTAAAAAATTAACCTCATTCTTTCTTTTGTGTATAAACCAGACAGTGCATGCTCTCCCTTTAAAACAAAAAAACAAAAAAAACAAGCTTTTGGAGTATTGAGCCGTAAGAAGAAAGATGTTGCACTAGTTACGCAGGGCACTGTATACATAAAAAACATTGACATTGACATTGCATGATTAATGGTCAATAATTAATGGAATTCAATTGTGACCAAAAGAATTTTAAAGCAGTTTTACAAGTTTTTTCCACCATATATGCCTTTTTACTTAAACATTTCCATTCTGTGAGCAGTTTGTTAGTACGAAAAGTCCTTAGTCCTCAGGGGATACAACACGTTTAGAAACAAATAAGTAATACCAGTGTTGGCTTGTAACCTAATGCCATAGTTATTAATGACAAATAATGTTTGTTAGTTCATTAAGTTACAATAGCTTTAGCCTTGGTGTCCTGGTCCAGTAACAGCTGGAATCCCAATCGATGTAATCGATGTAGCCTGTAAATCAATCGTAACTTTCTGACAAACATGGTAAAACATTTGCATTTTGCATCAGTTCAGACATGTTTCTTTTCTTCACTGACCCACATTCACCTCTGACACATTGTCTAATAGTCCCCATGTTAACTTGGTTTATTTTCAATCTTAAGACATCTAGTTGCGCAATGTGTTTTGTCACTGCCAAGTCAAGGTGTGTGTTTTATCCTTTGTGACCCTGAATACATGGAATTAAAATAATGTTTGCTAATGAAACTATGTTCTTATTTCAGTGGTGTTTGAAAGCCTACAGTACCATCAAAATGTTACAGAATGTTTTTCATTTGTCCAGTAGCTCACACTATTTGTGAGCTCTTTGACTGCTTTGAACAGTTATAATGTAAGTTTACAAACTAAAGTGAAGAATGCATTGTGCTAAATATGACAAAAAAATTAACCTCATTCTTTCTTTTGTGTATAAACCAGACAGTGCATGCTCTCCCTTTAAAACAAAAAAACAAAAAAAACAATGTAAACAATGACAACATTCCACAAAGATTTAGAGAACATTAATTAAATGTCTTGTCTGGTATCTTGATTAATGAGCACACCATTCAATACACCTTGCAGAAAGTTGTAGGCATAGGTTAAAGCATTCTTGATTACAAGATAAATTCAAGCATGCCCTGAACAGGGCAGTGTCAAACGTGTGTTCCTTACACTCACTTAACATTTCTTATTGCATGTCATTTTCAGAGGTCGTATTGTATGGTTGAAAGGGGAAAAGGGCAAATACTGACTAGATGAGGCGTGATGCAAATTGAAATTCTTCAATGTTATGTCCATGAAGTTTGAAGGACAATGTCTTCCCAAGTATCAATTGGGAAGAAGATTTTTTTTTCTTGAAACTTGAAAGAAATGCTCCACTCACCTCAAATACGTCATGTGTCATAGATATTTCAAACTTTGAGGAAAATATTTCAAATCTTGGCAAAATGGCCAATCAGGCCATCTGATATGGTAAAAAAACGTACATGACCTAAGAGACAAGAGACCTAACAGAGTGTCCGTGGCTACTTAGTGCCTCCTTGCCGCCAATTCCTCAAGCTGACACCTAATGAGGACTAAACAGACACGGGGGGGAAGAGACTAAATTCTCCTTGCATCCGGGTCAAACTGGCGGTTAATGACGCCAGTCAACTTTGCCCACAGAGTCATTAGCCAGATCATCCAGACAGAGGGGATAAGGACAGGGGTGGCCAGGAGACGCCTTCGAAAGCCCACTCTGTGGAAGACACACACACAGTCACACACACACTCACACACACACACGTCAGATTAATCTTTGTTAGTTCCCCCAGGACACAAGTCTAAGTTCTTAGGGGGTTGGAACAACACCTTTAAGTCTAATATTGTTTGACTGATGAGCCTAGGGGGGACCTTTCTTATTTGCATAATAAAATCTTCACAAACAAAGAGTTTCCAGGATGGCAGGATGGCGTGGCAGGATGCTTTAGGAGAGTTAGATGAATTCAAATAGTATGAATTTTGTTAACTTTACAAAATGTCATCTTAGCCACTCAGATCAGTACATACAAGTGCTACAGTTTGAAACCATTTACAGTACTTTTTATGTGTCACTTGCATGGTTGGGGTTAACTGAAAATCGGCATATTGCATAAATAATGTGTTTACTTCATAGCTACTATAACTACAGTAAGTAGCTTTCAACCATTGGATATTGCTCTGTCTCTTTAGTAAAAAATAAATAAATAAAAGATATCAGAAGCTGCTTATCAACATACTCTGGCTTTAATAGCTTCCTTAGTATAAGAACAATCATAAAACTCCAAAGGCTACTACCTAAATTGGAGATAACATGATGGCATGTTACCAGAGGCAAAGTTCCAGGAAGTGTTTGTTTATAGCCTGGAGTATGTCATTTATACACAGGCACCTCCCTGGTCAACCTTTAAGTTTTTAAGTGTGTTGACTTATTAGAATATGGCAATGAAAATATACCCTTTCTATGTACTTTTGATGCGGGGGTGGGTAGGTGTATTTGCGTACATGAGCTATTTATGTGGGAACTTCGGGATAAGTATCGGGATAGAGTTACTGGGAAGGAGTTTCATCAGAGTATCTCAAATCTCTCTTTCTCACACACACACACTTACACACACACCTTCTCCCCCTATATTGTGAATAGGCTATAAAGTGATTGTGACATAAACGTACGTACAGCATGCCTCTGTATAGATCCACCCCATTGTATGTAGTCATTGATTCACTGCAGCACAGGTCATTTTCCGACATGCAGGGAAGCCTATAATGAACTAAATCATAATCATTTGGGTTGTCCAAATGGCTGTGCGTGAATAACTGCCTTTTGACAGTAGCATTTACTCTGTAATCACAGTCACCATTATTACACTGTAGTTGTCGGTTTCACATTTGAATTGGTAAAGTATACATTTTTCTTGCACCTTGGGGAGAAGTTGTTACTGCACAGTTAGTTAACTGCCTTGTTAGAACTAAGAGTCAACTGCTCTATTGTAACATACAGTTTGGCAAGTTTTGGTAGCAACCTTACCATTGTTTACCTATACGTTACCAGTTTTTCTTCTTTCTTTTTATTTAATACCACTTTTTAAGTCATTATCACAGTTATTAAGCAACTTACATTTCCACAATATTAGACTTCTGGCCACAAAGTGGACCCCATCCTTCCACTATATTTGACAAATTGGAAGTGCAAGTTGCTAAATAAATGGGAGAATGACTTTAAATAGTATCTTCTTGTACAGTATCTGGAGTGAAGGTGTGTGGTTATTCACATAAATGTGACTTTATAGTAAACTATCCCTTTAACTGCAAGTTGAAATGAGCACAACTGAAGTTTTTACTTCACAGTCAAGGTGAACATGAAGCTGTCAACCTAAAGCTGACATTTCAATCTTACAATATCCCCTACCAAGACCTCAAACTTCCTCTTCTTCTCTGGGAAGACTTCCTGTCTCAATCTCAGTGGGGTTTTCTACTATTAACCCACTAAAATATTAAATGTTTGATTAAAATGTCCTTCAATTCGTCTTTGTGTCGACCCATAGTAGGCTTCCCGCTGAGCCCAGCTTGAAAGTGAATTTGGGCCCCCAACTTTCCAGTTCCCTCGTCCAGGGGCCGCGACCTGGCATTGTCCCCTGACCCTGCCATCGTTAATCATGAGCAGAGGGTCCTCTGAGAACATTGAGATGGTGGGATCTCCTTTCATAGAAATGAGGCTGTGACCACCTATACTGCTAAACCAGACCAAACTGTGTATTGACATTGCTGTCATCAGTGTATTATTGGCAGTGCTATTGTAAGTGTTGGAACTAAAATGGGTATTTGAAATGTGTTCAAATACCATTCATTATTCAAAAGTGAGAAAGGGCTGGAGTAGCATTACAGTAACAGTTGCACTGTTGACAGCAGGGGTGGCTGGTGGAGGTAGACATTGGAGTGCATGTAATGAATGACATGGAATGAGGAATGGTATCATTCCATTCCATGCATTACAATGAATCTGTCCTCCGATTTCTACCTCCACCAGACTACTGGCTGACAGAATATCTCTCTAACTGATATTTTTGTTTGTGGGTTAGGGTTGGGGAGGGGATAGGGGGTGGGGGAGTGACATCTAACTAACAGTTCGTCTTCATACAGTCAATTATTACAAACTGATTAAATCCAGTGTCCTGTAAGGATGAATTGAATTAAATCATAACACAGATCATGTTCAAGTAAGAGGCTCATCATAACACTACGAGAATTTTAACCCCCATGGAGAATGTAATTCTGAGTAGTTTGTGTTGTCATGTAATAACATTTGTACATGTGTATGTATTTGAAAAGAGCTGACACAGCTGACATGTACATCTGTATGGTATTGCAGAGGGGCCTTGTGTTCACAAGTGAAGATGTGTCTCATTTAAAGCTTAAACGTCATTTGTGAAGTACATGATCAAGCCTGCTCCCTAAGACAACATTCATCATTAGAGCTGATGAAGACTGACTAGGCATAGATCAGACTTGTTATTGCACAACACAGCTGAAAAGGAATAGGTTTATTTTTTTACTCAGAACAAAAGTAAACTCATGAATCATGTCCATTTTGAAGTGTTTTTTAGGAGACACATTCTTGACTGAGCAGGCAGACAGTAAACAGCCTTGTATCACTACTTTGGTCGTGCCCAAGGAGTGATAGACCTCCTTTGAGTGTTCTCATCAAAAGCAGAGTGAACAATGAGAGTTAGTGTCTTTTGTGTACTGATAAATATCCAGTTTGATTGACTGTTTCCTCAAGGCTGTGTGGCTATTAATTGATGACTGCTCCAGAATTACCATCAGCACTTTCTCAAGAATATGTCAACTTTTGTCCCCTGGTGTAATTACCTGGAGTTCTAACAGTGGAGAAGAAAAGGATTCTTCTGAGTTGCCCTAAAGAATGACCAAGACTTCGATCTTTTGGCCACTAAATATCCAGGAAATTCTTGGTAGTATTTCTGTGCCCACCCCAACCCCCACCCACTTAGTTTCCTTCCTTCCTCTAGACCTTCCTTTTTAAGGCAAGGCAACAACATTTCAAAGCCTGCTGTTGACTCAGAATGGTGGGAATTATGATGATGCGCTAGTTGTAGAGGCTGTTTTTCTCCTAGCAAACTTCAATGCAGGGTTAGGGTTAGGTTTAGGGTTAGGGATATACTTGATGAGGTATGACACATATTAGGAAAGGAAGCCTCTCTAATGCTGTAATTACAGTCTCTTGTTCCGTCTTGGTTTCAGGAAAATATAAAAACAAGACCATTTTCTCCAGTCATTTTTCCCATGTGGTCTATTTCAGACCAATACCACCACTGAACATCTTTCAGTGGGTTCAGGTTCCTTAAGCATACAGTAGTCCCATCAATGTAACCCATCTCTTCAAGATACATCTTAACAGTCCCTCCAAAAAACCGCTTCACCCTCACTACCCCCCCTATACTAACCCTAACCCCGAGACCTCTTCTCCCCTGCTACCCCCCTGTACAAGTTCTCTTCTGCTAATAAAATACATTTAATTTAGCCTACTGGCATTACGACTGCCAATGGCCCCTGGTGTGAGCATTGATTACTTTGTCTTATGATGACTCTTGGATAGATGATTCACTTACTTAAACAAATGTATTTGTTGTACGTCATTTTGGATAAAGGCGTCTGCTAAATGCCATAAATGTAAATGTAAAAATCACAAAATAGAAGTTCCTTCAAGCTCAGCGCTCACTCACCCTCTTCAATTAGTGGGTGTGTACAGATGTAGATAAACAGTTGTTTTTTCCCCATGTCGCTGCATTAATCGTTCACTTCATGGGTTAAAAGAGCAAAGTCAATGAGGAGGAGAAATTCCTATCCCATTATCGGTTGAATGTGCGAAGTGAGCGCATCAGCGATGAAGCCAAGCACAAAGATGATTACTCTACTAGGGCCTGATTCCCCTTTCATGGCTCCAATTACACCCAGTTTTGTTTTTTGCGAGTGAGCGATTTACGAGGAGCCTGGCGTTAGACTTTGGACAAGGTGTTTTTCTGTAATCCTCCATTGCTCATTGTCATAATGATACATGACCTGATCAGGTTGTTTCTGCTGACAAAAGGCTGTCCTCTCTTTTATTCTGTATATCTCTTTCAGGGAATCGGAGAGACAAATACATCACCCCTGGTATTGAAAGCACATAAATCTTGTTTTAAGAGGCTTGTCTTGGTTCAGATTTTGCCAGACAAAGGCTTTTGGTGGGCAAGTCTTTTATTTATTGCCTCAATGCTCGTTTGGTTAGCCTTTGTGCATTCCCAGAAATAATTGTTTTATGGATCAACTGCAAGGTTCTGCATTATGCAGGCAGGCTAAGGGTTCTTTAATGTTCATCTCTTTTTGTTTCACTCACTGTAGGCCTATGTGTTCCATAACAGTCCTTACCAAGCTGAGTCAAGTCAGTTAGTGCAGTCAATCAAGAATCTTAATCTTGACTGTGAGCACATTAGAAGTACAGTATGTTCATTAACTAACTTTAACTAGTCTTTTTTCTCAAATCACCCCACTCCTGAGACTACTTTCCCCACAATGCGCCATGATATATAGACAGTTTAGTGTGAAGTTTGAAAAAAGCAATGGATTGCTTTTCTGTGGTGCTACTTTAGATATAATGCCATCATTGTCCTCAAGAAGAGGGCAGATAAATCTTTTGTTTTAATAGTGTCTCTGCGTTCACATGCCAGAGCAGCAAAATGAAGCCGTAATTACCAGGCTTAATTGATGTGTTTTTAACACCTTAGACGATACTTCAGCCCCCGCCCCCCTCCTCTCACTGTATAGCCCTCATTGCTGTTGTTTGCACTATATTTCTGTGGCTATTGATTGCTATTATGGTAAATCCGATGGGCACAATGGAACTCTATCAGCAAAATGCAGGTTAATTATCTCGGGGTCAGCCTCTCTTGAATCCCCACAAAGGGCTAGCTCTTTGCTCTTTATCGCTCTACATTAAATTACAAGTACAAATTATTATCTGGCTTCTTTTATTTCAATAATTAAGAATCAGGTTGGAAGGAACAAAACAAAAGAAGATTACCTCTTCATTGGCAAGTGACTGACTTAAAGAAAAGAACAGAAAGGTTGAAAGTGGTTTAAAGCAGTATATTCTTCTAATAGATAAGCTGTATTTAAATACTACAGTACATGTGTGTACAGTGATAATGCTATTGTTGTGCTTGTAGTAATAAGGATCTTTTCTGTGTCTATTCTCATTTCTGAACATCTGTGATTTCTAAGTAGCCAAATATACATACGTTTAGTTTGATATGAAGTATTGATACAGTATTTGGTCTTACAGTTTGTTGGCATTCATACCTATTTTTAGATGGAAATAAAGTGGAACTTCTGATTATATGCTCAAATTACTATACAGCAAATCAATGATTTATACCATATCCACAATGTTATGTTTATGTGAAGTTATATAATTCTTCCCTCAAACAGCAGAATTGAAGTTTGGCCCGTTGCCACGCAATTTGTATGTTTAAAAATTCAGCAGTTCTTGCACTATTAAAATGTACTGATGTATTGATAAAATGCAATTCGAGTCAACAGAGTTTCTCAAAAGTAATATTTCCTGCTAACCAACCTGTCAGACATTTGACTGGGTCCAAATAAATTGGCCTTATAAGCAGCGGCGAAGTCTATCGATAGGACGAAAGTTAATGGCATTGATTGTGGATATTGTGTTTGTTTTCTGCAGGGACTCCAGTGAATCGGATTCCTATCATGGCCAAGCAGGTGTTGGATCTCTACACGCTCTACAAGCTTGTCACAGAAAAAGGCGGCTTAGTGGAGGTGATCAATAAGAAGATATGGCGCGAGATCACCAAAGGCCTCAACCTCCCTACCTCGATCACCAGTGCAGCTTTCACTCTACGAACACAGTAAGTAAGAAGGGTGGCGATAACCTCAGATGACTGATATGATAACCTGTGGCCGGGCAATTACTAAAACAGCTTTCAGCTGTGCTTGAGCCACAAGTGTTAGAGATGTTAGTATTAAAGATGCTGAGAAAAAAGATAACAAGTTAACTCTTGCATGTTGTCACTTTACGATACACATTTTGAGAAAAGAAATACTACAGGTTATGAGCAAAAAGCTTCTTGTTTATTTTTTTCTCGTGATGCGCTTGTCTCAACAGACATCCTCTCATTTCAAACCTTATTCTTAAAGCCCTATAAATCAGCGTTGGCATAATGATGTTTTCCCAGGCACAATAACATTTATTTACTGCCAGGATGGTGTCTGCATCACTACCATTACTGCCAATCTCACCTGTATGATGCATGATAATTATAGTGATAGAGTTGGAGGGATTTGCATAGTCTTGACCTTGATGGAGAGCACAGCTTGTTTGTACGTGTCAATCCTTAAGACTGTCATTGAATACAATTACATCATCCTGAAAGAAGCCAAATTCTTCCCTGGCCCCAGTAAACCATTAGCAAATGTGATGGCATGTAGATAGTAGAGAGGCATCGTGTTTACCAGGTTTCTAAGCTACAAAACTCCCAAAGTGTGTGTCAGAGTGTGAATAAGTATGTGGAGAAATATTAAGTAGTTCTTTATCTTATTCTTTGATAACAGTCATAAAAGTGACAAGATAACTGCCATAGTAGTTATGATTTAATCTATTCATAATTTAAGGTATAGTAAAATGTCAACTAAGATGTTGATTACCACACCAACTCAAGTCCAAAGTTTGTCATGTACTGTACTTGGATATAAATCCGTACAATGATATTAGGACTTGCAAGTTCTCACAATACAATACATACACAATAAAGCACAATAGTAACAAAGAAGCACAGTAGCACACAATACACTAGTAACAAAATAATATAATAACACAATAATACACAATAAAACAATAGCAGCAGTGTCTCTATAAGACATGTAATAATAATATATATAATATATGCCATTTAGCGGTCGCTTTTATCCAAAGCGATTTACATTGCAGTGAGTGCATACATTTTTCAGTACATGTCTAAGACTATATGATATAAGACACAGGAGCAGCAGGTAGAAATAAAACTGTCTGTACAGTGGTACAGTAGCAGCAGCAGTGTGTGGTGTGAAGTGAGGATTGTACAGTACACCGTATAGAAGACGCTGGTCATGTGATTCAGACTGTTTATGCTGCAGCACCGTCTGCTAGATGAAAGGGGAGAGAGCAGTCCGTGACTCGAGAGACGTTTATGATTTCAGTCTTCGAGTATTACTCCTGTAGTCATATTACATACACAATAATTAACCTATAATACAGATGACATTGTCATTTTTGTCATGACTTAGACATAATGACTGCCTCTCCATGTGAAATGGCCATTCTACAAAGACATTGCACATTGCCCTCACACACTTACTCATTGTTGAGTGTTGTTGCTGCTATCCTGTGACATTTTATGCCATTGCCATTGTCTTGCTATTCTTATAGTTTTCTTCCTTTTGGATTATTATGACATTGCACTGCAAATTGTTATTGTTTGATTGTTGCGTTGTTGAGGAGTTGCTGCATTGTTGAGGAGATGCTTACCTAAAGCATTTCATTACATTGTATCCTGTATATTGTGTAAATTACCATTAAAATTTGATTTGATTTGAAATCTCCTCATACTATACCTCTGACATGACCACAGGTATATGAAGTACCTCTACCCCTATGAATGTGAAAAGCGGGGACTGAGCTCCCCGGGAGAGCTTCAGGCAGCTATCGACAGCAACCGCCGGGAGGGCCGCCGGCAGAGCTACGGCTCCACCTTCATCAACTACTCTCCCGTGGGCACTCCCTCCATCCTCTCCTCCCCCAAGATGCAGATGCCCCACCTAGCCATGTCCACCCCCAACGGCAGCCACATCTCCCAGGGCCATGCCGTTAAGAAAGGTGAGAGGAAGCTCCTCTTCTTGTTTCCTGTTATGTGACCAAACCTGCCACAACTGAGTGCAAGTGAGACCTGATAGTGAGTCCAGATTCAGTTTGAGTCCAGATTCTGTTTGTTCAAATTGTGTTTGAACAATTTTCATGTTTCATGTTTGAACAATTTTCATGTTAAGCCAAATTTGGAATGAATCCCACTCAAAATCACTTATTCTTATTTATTTCCTTTATTTTTGTTCAAAATGAGTGATGACATTTAGTTCTTTCCCATAAATTTGACAATTTAGATTGCTATATCTATCTGGTGAGGAGACGACATTGCATGATTACAAACCCACAGAAAGAGAAGTCAAGAGTCTTCTCCCGTTTGAAATTATTTCACAACATCCCCTCTGCCATCCATTCATGCACACATAACGTGTGGGCAGTATGGTCATCGTCCAAAAGAGGAAACATCTTGCAGGACTTCCTCATACCAACACTGCCAATTTCCGTGCCACATCAGAAAGGCGAATGCAACACAAAGAGCATGATGGGAGGTGTTCAATAATGGGCCTGAAAGTCGGGCACACAAAACAAACATAGACCTGTTTGTTATACTGAGAGTACAACAGGCAGGGATAGTGTTTGTTTCAATCTCTGTACAGCAATTGGAAAAGTGGAGAAAGGTGCCTATGTGGTCTCTCTGATACGCACATTGATGAAGATTGAAGATCTTAAATAATAGAATTCCCAGAATTATGAATTTTAGTCACATTCCCAGTCCAGTGAACGTCAAGAACCTAAATGTGATGAAACATACAGTAACTTTAAAATCCAATCCCTTCATCCAATGCTCTGACCTTTTTAAAGTTGGTTGGAGTTTTACTGTTATCTATTGCCAGGGAGAGGGAGAGAGAGAGAATTGTGACAGGTCGAGTGGACTCTGGCAAATTGTATATCCCTGCAGTAAAAACACATGTAGAGCCATCCATATTTCCTCTGAGGCTCACATCCTCAATCCTGGCCACAAATCTCTCTCTGCAGAGGAGCCCATGATGCCCAGCTGCCTGACCAACCACATGGCCTTGCCCCTGTCTCTGGGCAGCCACCACGGGGCGGCAGTCCAGGCTGTGGCTGCCCAGGCTGCGGCTGCCCAGGCTGCGGCTGCGCAGGCGGCTGCAGTGGTGCAGGCGGCGGCCCTGGAGCAGCTAAGGGAGAAGCTGGAGAGTGGCGAGCCGCCGGAGAAGAAGATGATGATGATGGCTGAGGAGCAGCAGAGGCTCATGCAGCACGCGCTGCAACAGAACCTCCTCGCCATGGCAACCCAGCTGCCCATGAACATCAAGCTTAACAACAGAGGTTAGTAGATTTAATGTTGTTGTTGTTGTTGTTGTTGTTGTTGTTGTTGTTGTTGTTGTCATGCAGGTATCATGCAGTTATGCGGATGTAATAATGAATGCAGGCATGTGCACAGGTAGGGCTGCAGGGTGGCTTGAGCCCTGACCCCTTTGCCCTGCCAGTCACAAAGTGCCCTGGATGGTGTATTTTAATTTTTTATCATTAGAGCTTTTAGCATTTTTTTATGGTCATTCATCATCAATAAGAAAAATGAGGAAAAAACAGCTCACTTAAAAAAGGTACCCCCCCCTCCCCTAAATATTGCACAGATTTTCACCTCAATCAATCTCAAGAGAAAATAACGTCTTTCACGACTCATACAGTTCAAGTGATTGCGGTGTGAATGCAGTTGACTCCTGGAACGTTGGCGATGTTGTCCTGTTTTCACCTTCTTTGAGGTATGCATTATGTGTCATTCAATACAAGTCAACAGTAGCGAATAGCAATCTCCATTCCTCCACAAACTAAAGTCCAGTTAAATAGAGTGTAATTGCCGACCTTGGCCGTGCTGTTGAATGCTAGCGAAGTGAGAGAAAAAAAACATAATGTAGACAGCCAGCCACGCACACACGCATTGATGGTGACAGTCATTGGTACAAGTCTTGTCCATCATCATTACATTTTATGTTGACTCTGTGTTAGTTATTTAGTAGCAGCATGACAAGGAAAATCGAGTCATTCCATGTCAAATATTATTTATTTATTTAAAAAAATCTGCAGTTAAGGTGCCCCTTCTCTAAATTCAGCCCCTGCCCATCACAAACTCTCTGCATGGTCCTGGTGTAATGGTTTGGTGGTAATGAACATTGTGTAGTGATTTCTTATTCCAACGCATAACAAACTTAAAATATATCTGCTTTACTCACTTACATTCATCTGTCAATCAAGCCAAAGTAATCCTAGTTATTACAGTAAAAGCCATTAAAACAGTGACTGTGAAGATGCTTTCTATAAAGGATGAACAACAGAATACTAATAATAATATGTTACAATAATATGTTACAGTAGAGGATGATCTTTAGCAGAACAATTATACTTTATCTTCATATTTCTGATTGATACTTTACTGTTCATTGCAATTGATTTGTTTTATTGAGAGTATAACATACAGAACAAAGTTCCATTCTCCACTTTTATTATTCTAAAATATAGAATAATACTGAAACTCCATTTGGCACAAGGATTTTATGTAATGTTTAGTATGTCAACTACAGTTAATACCTGAGTTTGTTTATTTTTCCCACCAAATTTGGTTAGCTCAATGGGTGGTATTTCCACATCAAGTAATGGTTTCTCACAAGATGATGAGTGATGAGTGATATCGCTGTGAAATACCCATGCTGCTAATTCACACATAATTCATCATAACATCTGCAATTTGATGTCAACTTCACAGATTATGAAGAAATACGATTCCATGACCAGGGGCAAAATACTAGATGTCATGAGTAAAAATGCTGCTGTCCACCATGATGTTGATGGTTTCGGTGTGGCTGGCTTACGACAAGCCATAAGTCATACATTACTTAAAAATAGAGGCTAAAGGAAGAATAAGTGGCCTATCTGCTCATGTGTGATATCATTTCTTTCCGCATGACTGCCTCTCTCATATTAGTCATGATAGTGGACTTTGCACTTAATACTTGATGGGAAAATGAGTTTGAATCGTTCAGAGGTTAATTCTCACATTGCCCGTCTGGCTGTAGCCCTCAGATATAAACACTGTAATTTAAAGATTACATCAAAACACTATTATTTGTGTCAGCACAGGTCTGAGAATGTCTGAAAATATTCTCTAATAGTGGCTCTGTTTAGCAAGAGAGCACAATGAAGCTTTAACGTATTACAGGATTTATCTCTGGAAGCCATAGATATTTATCTGCATTTAACTGATCAAAAGAATGATACCTAATGTGTATATGCATGTGATTTTTGCTTGTGTGCGCTGGGACCATACAGTATATAGAAAAATGTACTGTATGCACTCATTGAACTGTATGACATTTGGCTAAAAAGTGTCTGCTTAATTCTATATTGCATAGGTATGTGTCAAGCCCAATTTATATGAGTGCACTATCAAAGTTTTCCAAGTACTTGCCTGTGTTATGATATGATTCATCCGTGTGCCACTGTCTGCATCGATAAGCAACATGTACAAATGGCTGCAACATCTTTTGACAGTTCTTTCTCCCTCACAACTCTGTAATAAACTGCTCCTTATCCTGTCACTCTTTGAGTTATCGCCAATACTCTGCCGAGCGCTCCTCTTGCTTCTTGTGTTCCTTTTCTAAATGCTCATATTGAGTTTTTCTCTCTCTCGCTCTCTGGCTCCTCTCTTGACAGATGATAGACAAGAGACTGCATTGAACCTGTCTACCAACGGCATTAGCAGCATCAACATGTCAATAGAAATAAATGGAGTTGTCTACACAGGTAAATAGAGAGCCGTTTGCTGATGTAATTGCAGGCAGGAAATTCAATAAGTTATAGCAGCACCCCGGCGCTTAGTCCTCCACGCAATTTGATGTCTTTGCTATAAAATCCATTGTAATGAAGTGGCAGTCCAATAGAGTTAAAAAAGTTAAATATCTCAAAATTGGGCCTGTGGATTTGAGGTCGATGGGGCTTATTGTCTTACGTGCCTGGGAGAGAGGACTCCCAGTTTAGCCCAGAGAACTGCTGCCTGTGCCTTCGAGCGGAGGGGCCGGTAATTACCTTAAGATAGGCAATTCATGTCCTGGCATAAGCCTGGTGGAAACTTCTATTGGATTTCAAGTGGCATCATATCTAGTTGAGAGCTTTTCCTGAGATCCAATGCTCAGTGAGGTAAAGACCTGAGTTGATCTAGTTTGATCCTGCCACTGGTAAACTTTAACTCCAATCAGACCTCAAGTTCTCTTGTTAAAGGTTGCTGAAATCTTTAGAAAACCGCTGCACACTCTTGCTCGGATGCAAATGGGTTTTTTTAAAGTCACCAACGTTTCGGCACTGATATGCCAAGGTTGATGAACTGAAATCATTTTCTTCTGAGCCTGAGTGTGCAGCATCATTCTTTTAAACATAGCTGAAGTGACTGTCAAACTGCATTATATACAGTAACATGTAGCTGATTTAATATTATTCTTTATTATACTTTATACGTTAGTCTTGCTGTTATTTCTCCAGGAATCATGTACATGTAGATTACATTTATTCCCCTAAATGTATCATGTGTACTATTGTATGTAAGACATAATGATGGTCCTGTTTGTTTCTATGGTTTCTGTATCCAGGTGTCCTGTTTGCTCGGAAGCCAGTTATTCCAGTGATGCCAGGAGCTCACCGGGGGCTCCACACCAGCTCTCAGGGAAAGACCAGTCCAGGGTTGTCCACACACATCCAGCCATCCTGCTCCTCTTCCTCCTCCACCTCCTCATCCTCCTCGGTCCATGGACACATCTCCGGAAACTCCTCCCCATGAGATACCCCAGCCCCCAGATCCACCCGCCCACACAAACCTGCCCCCTCTCTCTCCCAAAGACAACAAGCAGTCTGAGATATCTTGACTTCTATTGTTTTTTGAAGGTGGCTTTTCCTCTCCCTTTTCTCAAGCTCCCTTATTCCAGTTGAAAGAATCCAAAAATGTTTTATTTACAGAGAAAATACTTCTGTAGAAAAAGAAAATGCTCTTGCTCTTTTCCCCTCCTCCGATCTCTACTTATTTAGAGGGCCTTTGACCCTTGTGTGTATACATATGAAGTCAGCTGTCTTTTTATTTCCTGAGACCAGCTGTTCAGTTTGAATCAGCTTAAACGTGTGGTGACACATCATGGAACAGTGAAGTGGGACACTGACATGGAGTACGCGGGGACGTGTTGACTAACAAAAGAAGAGGCCGCTTGACCTCAAACTTCAAGTAAAAGAGGTTGTTCTTCTGTCAGGTTTGTTACCTCTGTCAGGCATGGGAGTCCATCTTGTCACTCGATATCATGAACCTCAGAATCTTTCATTTGTTTTTCTCACACCAGAGATTGCTGCTGCTTTCAGCTGATACCAAAGATACACAAGAGTAAATTAGTAAAATACAGTATGAGCATACAACCTGGAATATGCACAGCACAGATACAATAGTCAATTTAGAAAAGGTATTGAACCAATGATCAAACTAAGGAATAATACAAGAATAACAAAGCACATCCCACAGAATCAGGGAAACGTTATATTGACCTTTTCTTTGAGAGGAAATGTCACAGAAATATTGTCCATTTCAGATGGTTTTGCTTTAATCAATCAAGGCAGCTGTCAACATGTAGTTTATTATAGTTGGATAATAGGGAGAGTTGCAATGATATCTAAGACGAGCAGTTATTTTACTCCAATACCTTCCTCATTCATGAGGTAAAGCAAATAGCAACCTACAACATTGCTCCACTACTGGTTGTGGTCAAACCTTACAAAACCTACTGAGAGGATAAATGCAGGTCTCCAGAGATTGCATGGCTCTTTGTATGAAATCTTTTACAACACATTTTCCATTGACTCAAACCCGTACCAGTATCAATCAATTATTACCAGTGAAGTTTGTAAAGGCGTTTGCAATCAGATAGAAGCACAAAACGGAGCTGGTATCACTGGTAAATTGTGGTTTTGAGAGCCTAAGATCTAGTTCAAGATGTCCTGTGACATTTGCTATGGAATGCCAATCTGATGACCTCAGGATTGGGTAGAGCACTTCAACACATAGCCCAGAAAAGAGGTGGGAATATCTGGGGTCAAATCAGAGGGACAAAAACAGCAAGATATACCATGTATAGGTGTTGGAGTACTAATCAAATCATCAATCACACAGTGGCTTTATATTGTGAATAGAATCCAGTTTTCTTTTTTTTAGTAATGCACTTGTGTCTAACATCGGAGAGTTGTAGAGGCTACTCCCTACTCTCTTTTTCTCTCTTTCTTTCTCTCTCTTTCTGCTTTTCTTCATTAAGATATAAGACACTTTCTCTATTGTGAAGGGAAATGGGAAACAATTTGAAGATATAGCTTTTTTTATTAAGTCTGTTAAACATATAATTTCACATTTTATTTATTTTGTTTTATGTTCAATCTGGGGCTGCAACCTTGCATTCAGCACCACTACACCACTTTATTTGAAACCCTTTTTTTAGAGTCCTTTCTAACGCAGACAGATACCTCACAAATGTACCTGTATATATACATAATAGAGTATGAATACAAAATATACCTCATATATTTCATTTCTATAATTTGTATTGAAAATCAATGGTTTTTTTTTTTTCAACAGATCACTGGATTTTTTCATATTTTGTATAGTTATACCAAAGAAGGGAATATTTTATGAACACACATCTACCTCATTTGTTATAGACTGTGCCAACAAACATGACCACAATCTTAATTGCCAGTTTTTAAGTGTAGCCTTTTTGGTCCATACACATGCATTTGCTTGGACACAAAATGTATTGAGACAAAGAAGGTGGCGTTAAGGCGTGAAGCAACCTGTTCACATTGCTTGTTTTTGTTGTGTGGAAAATGCCAGGATTCCAATTTCATGTATACAATATACAGCTCCAGGCTGTTTTATGTTGATAAGATTTAAAGGTTAGTAATATATCTTGTATCTTAATGTAAAATAATGGTAATGTTTTAACGTTTAAATCACACAAAATCCTGCGACAGAGGACAAGCTTTAGCCACTGAAATGAATTGAATTTTCTGGTATCAGTTCTGGTATTGAAGGTGGTTGTATTCTGTTAATTCCAGTGTTTACTTGAAATGTGTTCTTCAGGAATCAGGTCATTATGTGGGCTCATACAGTACGTTTTTCAGAGAGTCATTCGTAGAAATATGTAACTTACTGTGGAGACATCAATGCACATATCCAGTGCGCAGATGCACTCCACCACAAAACACAATCTTGACAACCTATATTTTTGTCCTAAATGTCCCACAGTTTTGTGAGGGTAGCTTTTTATGTCATTTAGTGGTAAGATGCTACATCAGAGGAAAGCACCTTGCTGCAAAAACAGTGTGGACAAACTATGGAATAAGGTCCAAATCCTGACTTGACACACCTGTGTATAACTCAAACTTTGTATGTTAATCATGCATTCATAGCAATGGAATGCACCAAAATGTGTGTTCACTCGTGTATCTCAAGTCAGGACTCGGTCCTCATGTATATGGTGTTGTATCGAATCCAGGCCTATACCCATGAGTTATTTCTCACAAGAATGTAATATTTGTTTATCAGTTGTAAATGTAGCAGAACCACACAACGATTTACATCTCAACATCTGACTACCCCATTTCCGTTTGTGAAGACAAATTTTACTGAAGGAGAGATACTTATATTTATGGGGGAGAGTGAATAGGGCACAAAGAATGCGCACATTTTTTTTTACTCCTATGATAACGTTTCATTTTGCTTTTGGTAGACATATCAGAGATGTATTATTTTTGTTCACAGCACTGGCACGGTCTATTCCTCATGACTGTCTCTTCCTCATCCCTTCCTACACTGCTGAACTCTGGAGGCGGTCATATAAGACATATGCCAATCATTGGACAGCTTTGCTGACTGTGAAACAAGAACATGCAATCACTGTAATTCTTGTAACCAAAGATTTTAGAAAAAACAGCAATCAGTTTATTAAAAAATAAAGAAACCATTCACAGAGAACAAGTTAACAAAGACGAAACAACAGCATTGGCTTAAGAAAGAAAAAGATTCTCACTTATGTACTTACTTAAATAACATGTTGTTTACTTTGTATTTTAGCTATGCTATGCTGGTAGATTTTAGATCCTATAATGGCTTTATTCGCTGTTTATGAAGCTTTAAATATTTCTTTTATTTCCCTTTTGTTCATTTTGGATGAGTCCAGTGTGTTATGGGAATGCTGGATTGTGGTGCTCAGGGGTTAAAAACACAAAAAAAACAGGTGAAAGAGATTTTTTGTTTTGCCATTTGACTTGTAGCATATTTAGAAATAAAATACTGCTTTTAACTTCATTCAAATGTCTTTTCTTTGTCATTTTGTATATGCAACATGTACAGTAATCCTAAATTTAAAAAAACATGGAGGGGGGATTATGCAATACAGGCCGAAGGTATCCAATGTCAAGGTTCATATGAAAGCAGTTTTCTTTTCGGGAATTGTTTGATTACAAAATTACTTATTATGTATGTTCTATATAACATACTGACTGATTACATACAATTGAGAAGGGAGGCATAATTTGATGGAATACCTCACACAAGGTTCAGATGAGTGATTTGATAAACAAAGACAGCATAAAGTGGAAGTCACATGACAAGTGCAGAGCCATTGTTTTCTACGGAGGACGCGGTTGCACTTCCTAATCAGCTGGTTCCTAGGTGGCGTCGCGTGGCACAGAGGTTTGAGAGAGGCCCAGAAGTCAAATGATTTCAATTTTGGGTGCCGTACCTTTTATTGAGCGCAGCGCATGTGGCTTATCATGTGAATAGCCTCTAAGACTTTTCATAGACTTGATTGATGGGCCATTGCTAATAATTCTCTAAATTGAATTGTCATTTAGCTATTATTATTATTATTATTATTATTATTATTATTATTATTATTATTATTATTATTATTATTATTATTATTATTATTATGTTATTAATATGGATTTGGCTTATCTGAACAGTTCATGGTTTTTCTCAAATCTTACAAAAAAGGCACATTTGTTGTAACTCATTTTGAAGGCTTTAGAACAGGGAGCTTTAAGCAAGCTCTTCACAAGGAAAATAGACCAATTTTCATTGTCAGGTAAGGGTTAAATTAAAGGTATAAAATGAAATAATTTATATATAAACGTTTCGGACAAATCAACCATTTTAATGCCTTATAAGTATACGTTAATCAACTTGATACACATCAGAAAGTAATCAATTCCATTTTGTCCACCTCATGTCTACTTAGTGAGAGATAATGTCATAAGCTGTCATTTTAAGGGACAGGCTGTGTAGCAAGTCTCCATCAGATGGCATATGACACTGGCTACTTTCAATCGCTTTACTGGACAATACTCATATTAAAATATAATAACATTGAAAAGAGCAGATGGTCAAAATGTTCAGACACAGGTGCACACAATTAAAGGAAACCACCAATTAGTTTCCACAACAACGAAGAAAGTTGACGACTCTGCAGGACAGAGGTCAAAGCCCTTTTCGGCAAATGCAGGCAATTAAACTAATGATGCCTCAGTGTGTGCAGCATTAAGCAGTTAAAATGGAGTAAAGATTGGTTAATTAAGGCTGAGAACCCTGATGTAATTAGGAGCAGCCAAGATTAGTGGCCATCGATGGGCTTGGCGGGATTTGCAGGTAATAGAGTTATTATTGGGGCTCGTCGAGTGTTACTTTACACTTCTGAATAAACAAAAACAAATTAGGAGTGGTCGTCCAATAATGGGTTATCTTGTCAGGGGTTGACAGAAATCCATGCCCCTATAACACAGTGTTAATTTTATGCACCACTGACAACCACGGTCGTAATCAATAACGCTACTATAAAATAAGGCAAACCATCAATCTGGTTTGAAGGTGGTGCAAGGGAGAGGGAGAGGAAACTTGTTAGTGCATTTTTTAATTGTTCGGACCCCATACATTATTTTACTTGTCCAGGTTGCACATAGCCCACTGATGATGTCTATTCATGCTGCCCTAATGCTGATATTGTGGTCCTATTCCTTCTACTATTGGTCCTATTCGTTCTACCATTGAAATGACTGACACTGCAGGAGGTGCATAGCGATGTTAATCAGCAGTAGTGGCAGACGTACGTGGTGCTACTGGGTCAGGAGAAGATGACTTTGAGGGCAGTAGCAGATGATGAGGCCTGGGGACACAGCGGAGACACTTCAGCCTCTCCACCAATATCCCACAGAGCCACTCATCACTGCTAAGTAATCACATGGTCATGTGAGCAATTGATCAGATTACCATTGCTTGGGGGTCATCTGAAAACCACAAATCCAATTAAATATTTACAAGTAAAGAAACAAAATTTGATTGTTCTTCCCAAAGCGTAGAAATTTGAAATATCATCTGATATTTTATTTATTTATAACTAGCCTGTGTTTGACAGAGTTTTGTATCTCACAATAATGATAGTGTGATTTCTTTAGAAACTAACAGTTCATGTATCAATAGGTTTCTGGGAGCAGGTTAGTGTCAATGATGGATTAAAATCCACTGAAATTACATCATCATCAAAGGTCTGACCTTTTACCAAATACCAGTGTGAAATACTTTCATACAAAATGCTCAAATCAGTTAATTAGAAGAATTTGTAAAATAATAATAGTAATAAAGATGTATACAATATATATTGTTGAGATTGCAGATTATATATATATAGTGTGATATATATATAGTATAAATATTTTATTTAAATTGTTAGTTTAAAGTTAAGGCTTTTAAAACAACGTCTTCTTTGAAATCTTGTTGGTAATACTTTCTATGATGCACACTGACATAATGCATTATAATTCAAGGCATATACAGTGTGATGCCTTATAATGTCTTCATAATGTATATCATAATATGTTATGTCTTTCTATAATAGTTTTCTCAACTGACAGAAAATGGTTGATAAGAGCTCAGGATTATTATTAGATGATATATAACATTATAATGCAGTCATACATGCTTATATTGTACCAACACATTGTAACTGTATGCTCCAAGTAAAATGTTACCATATTGTCTTATTGATGCTTATAAGATTATCTGCACATTGCACTTGTGTCATCTATAACCCAATTACCGTTAGTGTCTCTGTAATCACGCTCATGTCTCTGTTCCTTGATTGATATCCAATAAGGAAGGACAACAATATTGAAAGCTCCCATAGATAGTAAAACTCTTTAACTCTTTCCTCATCAAACTTTATAGTAATCAAACCAGTTTATTCCAGGTTCCAATTGGCCTCTACACATTTTTTTTCTGCTTTCAACCTTCTTATTTCTGATTGATGAACCATCAATAACGGAAACACACAAAGATGCTATCTCTCCATCTGCTTGTTCAGTGGCCATTGATTTGGATGGTGACCTCTGACCTCGCCAGTGGAATTCCACACCAAAATCACCTCCTAGCTGTCAAGGGGGATTTGCACCACTGATCTGAAAGACTGGCTCCTATTCTGTCAATACCAATTAGCAACTTCAGCACATACCTGCAAACCTGGAAGCCTGGCATTTTCATTAATTAATTTGCATCATATTTCTACCTCTTGTCAACTGTCAATTCACTCATCAAATCTTCAATGTCTGTCCCCCATACTTATAGCTTACTAATTGTTTTACAAGAAAAAACTGAACTTTGAAGAGAGGGAGATTCAAAAAAATGTTGTGTCTGTGTTTCAGTTGTTGTTTTGCCTCACGGCCAACAGATGAATCTATTGTGCAGGTAACTTGTTTACCACATCAGCTTTGAGAAAATGTTGATTGTGCAACCTTATTGCAGACGTGCTTTCTTCTTCTTCTTTTTTTTTTTTTTCAGCCAGTTCAAGGACAGTTCAAGGATTTTTGGACATACGTAAGAGGTAGGAGCATAATGAAAAAGACATCTGGGCTTGTGTGGAGTCCATATTGAACAGCCATGAAGATGGACAGCCGTGAAAGCAAAAGGAATGTCATTGATTCAATAGAGTTTGAAGGCCATGGCAACCCGGTACTATGTTGTTAGAATGCCAATTGTGACCATTTCAATGGAACATTTTACCAATATCATATGTGTAATTGAAAATATTGTGGGGAATTTCTTCCAGTTATTGTGCTCTGAGAGAGTGTTATTTGTGCATTGTGCAAACTGTATTCTGTCCAAAAGGTTTCAACAAAGCTTTGAAATAAGGTATGTAGGTTTCAAATTCAGTACAGCATGTACAGGAGTAGCTTTAGCTTTAACTCTCCAGCACCAAAAGTCTCTGAAGTAGTCAGAGAAAGTCATGTATCTTTACATGAGTTTTGATGAAGGCAGTTAAGGAGGCAACAAACGCAATTGAGTCTTTGTTTGATGGCAGTCGTTGGTATTATGTCAATTTACAGAGTTTTTGTCAATTTAGACAATTTATTGCAAAGAAATACAAATGCCTGGTTTTCATTTGAGGACAATTGATAATTGGGTCAAAATAGTGCATGAGAACTCACATTACATTTCGGAACACACAAGCAAGTATGACGTAACTTGAATTTACAGAGGTTGCTGTTGTATTCTTGGTCCACAACTGCATTTGTCCTGACCTTGAATACCCTTGAAATTCCATTGTCAGAATAGTTTTTTGACACAATTCTGAAGCTGTGTTTTTGGTAGTAGCTCTCCTAGTCTCTGCAGATCAAGTTTCTTTTATCTGTTGTGAGGCCTGCCTCTGGGTGTGGTGTCGAGCGTAAGACTGTGATGAAATTTATTGGGCTGACCCAAAAGCCCAAAGGGGGTGGGGTGGGGGGGGGCACTTCAAAGGCAACCTGATAGGCTCATCCATCATGTTCCATACACAGAATTCCTCACCTTTATCCATTCACAATTTGGGAATGGTTCTGTCTGGGAGCAGACCAAAATGTCTACCTCAACCTTTTCATTTTTGAGAAGGAAAAAAACACCATTGATACAATGCATAACTGATGTTCGCTTTGATCAGCATTGAGTCCGTGTCTCATTTTGACAGTGAGTCAGGAACAACATATCAACAGTTAATACACTCTGACTCAAACATCTAATGTGATTAGGAAAGTAATATCTGCATGATATGAGAAAATGATCTGCATTACAATGAAAGTATTATAATATATTAAATTGATATTAAAATACTGTTATGTCTTTAACAGGTCTTTATAGGGTCTACATAAACACTTATAGAAATTATTAATAAGCAAATGTCATGCTCTGTAAAGGGTGGCAAAAGGATTATGCCACATTTGGAAAAGCATGGGCTGTTATAACCTTGTTGAGACCAGGCTTTCCTAGTTCAGAAAGCCTGGGGAAATCCTTTGCAGAAAGTAGCTACACAGAGATGGAAACCTGTTTGACATTAGTGACACCTCGTGACATGTTAAATCAATCGAATACCTTACTTGGGCGGAGCACCAAAAAAAACAGAATTCAGTTTTTCCTTCAGGTTTTTTCCATTTTCTTCAATGTTGCAAACTAGCATAGGCAACAACTCAACAAAATAGTTCTACGTGGTCGGAAAAGACGACGCATAAAACAACAAACAACCATCCAACAGGGGTATTTTGGGGGGAGGGCTCTTGGAATGTAACATCCAATGAAATTGTAAGCATATTCTCCCATTGCTCCATTGAGTTCAATCCAAGCCATAACAGCTGATCCAAAGTTCTCCAGACCTCCAAAAGAGGCGTGAGAACAACATGATTTGGAGGTATGGCTACACGAGACTATAACACCCTTTACTGTACAACGTTTTTTTTTTAATTAATGTATTACTTAAAAATGGTTTTGTAAAGAATCTACTGTACATTATGTAGGCCTTTAGGGTAAGGGTAAATGAAGGCTTCATCAAGTCGTTATCAGTAATAATATGTTTGAATTGTGTTTAGAACTATACTGTACATGGTCAATTTCAATCTTTATCACTGTAAACATTAGAAATGTGAAATACTCAACACATCATATCTTGGTTGGACAATGACTGAGTGTTTTGTCTAACACCAGCACAAACATGCATTGATTAAATATGGCCCACTGACTTGACCTGGTGATGTCGTGGTTAAGCATGAGGGATTCTGGGAGGTACTGTAGAGGCTAAGAATAATAATTACATTTTATGGGTAGAGGGAAAGCAGACAATATTCCTATTAAAACAAGGGGTTTATACATTGTGATTAGATGATGTTTCTAGGCTGTTATCTAGGTCACAGGCCATGGCCTGTCTTCATCCACCTTAATGAATGATGCACTAAATGTGTCAGAGTGTCAGAGATACCTGAATACAGGGGAAGGTTCTACAGATAATGTGTCTGCGTTTCAGTTCCTTTCTCATCATGTGAAAATAAACAGAAATAATGCAATATTTGACTAAATACATCTTTGATGTGTTTGGCTATGGTGATATCAGATTGTGAAGAGTGACACCCATTATCTTCCGACAGGTGGTGTCATTCCTGCGTGACGCTAATCATCAGTGCAGACGGAGTCAGCTCATTCTATTAGGTGGTTAATCAGTTCCATTCTAGGTCTACTCCAATTCTGTACCAAATCATTTTTCAAATGACAGTGGATCCTTTATATGAAGAGTGCAATAATAAACACCCATTAAGTATGAAAAAGCAGATTAGATTTTTACCAAATAAGAAACTTTTTTTTTTTTTTATAACCGTTCATCAGACAAAAGAAAGAAACTGAGTTTATTGTCACGGTTTCCATAGCACCCGCCAATACTATGGGATGTGTCTAGTATCTTAAGGTTGCTATGGTCTCACGTGCCATAGCAACTCATGTGCAATCAATTTCTACAAATAAGTCATTGGCAGAGTTACGATTACTTAGTTGTCAATGGGATTGATTTCATGTACACAAGCCACATAGCTTTATTCCTAGCTGTTTAAGCTGTAGGCCTACGCATGTGGTAACTTTGACCACATCACATTGAAGGGTGCAGTTGTCATACTGTGACTCAATGGACTGTTAATAATTTGGATATAGCCATTTTTATAGCATTCCTAACTGTAAAATACTTTCAAAAACTATATTATGTTGATACACATTTTAGACACACATTTTGTGCATCCACAACGCAACCTGAAAATGCAGTGGGTTGGCTACAGATTTTCTCTGTAATTTCCAAAAATAACAACCATTACATTAGGGATTTAAACAACTAATGTATTGTGTGTTATCAGATACAAACATTACCAATCTATTTAGGTTTCTGTGACTTTGACTTTTGATTTTCTAGTCTCATCAATGACAAAAAAATCCTTTGAAACCAGAGGACGTGGAGAACAAGCACGACTGCTGGGCTCAACAATGGCCAACACACAGTTGGGTATAGTACTATCAGTAATCATGGGATCGACAGTACTCTCTCATCAACACTCACCAGCATAGAACCTACAATTCACCACATTACAACTGACTGTTTTTTATTGGCAGCTGAACAGAAAAGTTAAATTCTGAGAGCACCTGCCATTGTGTCCAGAGGGACAGAGGATATGAAGCATTTAATATGCAAATGTACTAAAATACACAAAGAAGCCAGGGGCAGCTATTGATGAATGCTTTGCTACTAACATGCTGACAACCCAACAAACACAGCTGTGGCAAATGCCCCTCTGCCTATGTGTCTGTTTTGCATTACAAATGGAGGGAGGAGGACCTGTTCATGGTCACTGCTGTTCCAGAGCACAAAGGGATATGGTGAGAATGGATGAATAGTTTTTTCTAATCACTTTTCCCCTTGATATTATGTTACTGGCTATTGTAATCTCTGACACTGACATTATACTATTGTAGTCTATGACACTAACATTACACTATTGTAGTCTCTGACACTAACATTACACTATGGGGCCATTGAATAATGTTCCCAAGCAATGTTGGTATAGAGGGGGAAGGCTCTAGTTCATTGAAAATGTTCAATGAAATTTCAGATTGTTCAGAAGCGTGTTGTTTTTGACATCAGGTGACACTCATAAGAGTTGGGGGGAAAAGTCAATTGTCTGCTGGGTCATTGAAAAAAACGAACAAAAAAAAACCCTGAAAGAGACACCAGATAAAGTACTGTGTGAAATTCAGGTATCAATAAACATGCTATTTTCCCACTGCCAGTATCTCTAAATAACACTTCTTAACATGACCTTAACCTTAAACATTGTTAAAATGGTAAGCTAGAAATATTTATTCATTCTATCAAAAAGTCTCAAAACTTCCTTCAAAGCATTTATCCTGTAAGAAATCTCGGAGCTCCTGCCCTTAATAGTCTAATTAATAGACTTGTATTACCTGTATTAGTGACAAACAATACAATGACCTTTCACCTACGTATTTGTTGAATTAAGCCTGAGGGCCAGGCGTGCCTTCCTATCCAGGAAGGCACATTAGATCTGGATGCAAACATGCTCAACTTTATCATACTAATACCATTACAGGTGTGGTCCTGCTGAGAGCAAGACATCCAATAGAGCAGTGTGTATGACCCTGGAAATGCAACGTGACCCTCACATTGACAAACATGACCTACTTAGCTGTCATTTGAAAATGCATTAAGACTTAAAGCAAGATTAATAACCTTTGAGCATCTGTCTGGCACTGTCATGAATTTCTTATCCATTAGCAACACTGTCTCAAAGCAAAAAAACGTGCATGAAGTAATGATAGTACAAGGCCACTATAACCTGCTCATCTGCATGTGACTGTAGCATGAAATCTGCAAGTTTCCACAAAGCACTACTAAAAAAAACTAAAAACACTATGTTGGCAATGCAACTACAGTATGTGTTGAGACGTGGTGGTTAGGCAGTATAAGGCATTCACTTTGAGTGGTTAAACTAAGGGTTAGGCTAAGGTTAGGGTTAGGGGTTAGGGTTAGAGTTAGGTATTAACTTTGAGTGGTTAGGGTAAAGGTTAGGCTAGGGCCAGGGAAGGTGTTTACAAACATTAGCAACAACACTTTTATCTCAAAATGTCCCCAAAGCTGACTTGAACCCGAAATGTTCAGGTTGCATATCTTATATGTTATACGCTCGCCTGCTCGCCAACCCCAACCCCAACCTACCACCTACCAAGCCAGTCTTCCCTCTGCCAACCCCAATCTACCACCTACCAAGCCAGTATGCCCTCTGCCAAGCCCAATCTACCACCTACCAAGCCAGTCTGCCCTCTGCCAACCCCAACCTACCACCTACCAAGCCAGTCTGCCCCCTCCAACCCCAATCTACCACCTACCAAGCCAGTCTGCCCCCTCCAACCCCAACCTACCACCTACCAAGCCAGTCTGCCCTCTGCCAACCCCAACCTACCACCTACCAAGCCAGTCTGCCCTCTGCCAACCCCAACCTACCACCTACCAAGCCAGTCTGCCCCCTCCAACCCCAACCTACCACCTACCAAGCCAGTCTGCCCTCTGCCAACCCCAACCTACCACCTACCAAGCCAGTCTGCCCTCTGCCAACCCCAACCTACCACCTACCAAGCCAGTCTGCCCTCTGCCAACCCCAGCCTACCACCTACCAAGCCAGTCTGCCCTCTGCCAACCCCAACCTACTACCTACTAAGCCAGTCTGCCGTCTGCCGGTTGCTATTGCCTGATATGGCATGGACGCACGCATAGCCGGTAACTACTATCAAGTGCAGGCGCACACATCCTAAGTAACTGGTCTGCCATTAAAGTGCTAATTCTGTGTTAATATTAACAGTTAGCTATCTGACACACATTTATGGAATCAAATATAAAATCTCGTCATTGCATTAAAACTTATTTTAGTTGGCGTTTATTTGCTTTAACCACGGAGTGCTCCTGACATAAATGAAGTTCACGTAGGTTCAGGCAGGACACTTTAAGGAGAACAGGGCAGGTGACAGACAGCTAATTCCACGTATGAAAGAAAGCAAAACACATCACATGTTAATGGTACAAGAAAAAAGAGCCGAGTTATGGAACACTCCACCATGGTCCACAGTGTTTTCGCCACTGGCTATGCGAGTTTCATTTGTTGGTCATCCCACGCAGCTTCGACCTACAGGTTCCCTCTGTTTTTACCTACCTACAGGGGGTTTGAGAATTATGGGCTCCCTGCCTTATAATATTGTATTTTATGTTGTTTAACTTCAGGCGGGGAGCTATATCAGAGCGCAGCCATCCAATTACACCAAACCTAATGTATTACCATTTTCATTAAACTTGTTAAACTGACGTGTCTTGACTGAACTGAGGGTTATTCTAGTACCTTCTGCTGCTGTTGCCAAACTGCTGCTCAAATATGACAGAGGTGAATATTTCTCATACTGAGAACAAATATCCACCAACATTATATCAACATTATTAGCCTACAATAAATAAGTCAAAACCAGATTCATCTTTGATAGATATGATAATGTGTTATTGTTTCCATACAAGACTGGTGTAAACGATCTATCAGACTTATAATGTTATAATAAATACTGGTGATGTTAGTCACTCAGAATCAAATGTGCTTTAATCATCTGCTAATATCAACAGAGAACACATACTGTTAAACTATGTCTTTTGTTTATTAGGGACATGTGCTTACTTGAATCTAATCTAATCTAATCTAATCTAATCTAATCTAATCTAATCTAATCTAATCTAATCTAATCTAATCTAATCTACTTGCTTCAGTGTCATAAGTGGCCCTGCTATTATTGGAGACTCTGTGCTTATTGGAAGTTTTACGGTAATTAATTTATAGTATATGGATGTGCTGTATCCTTTTTAATGTTGTCCATTACCTGGATTGATCTATTGTTAAAATGAATCACTAATACAAGTAACAAAGTCAAACAACTGAACTTTAAAAGTGTGTAAATAGGAATATACACATAAAGCATTCATGTTATAACAGTGTTCTTCTTGTGTTAATCATTTTGTCGGATGAGTCAACTGTGTACTTTGTTTAATGAGCAAGGACCCAAGCAAAACAATATTCACACTCCTGTGTTTAATAGGAAACATTCAGAAGTTATCTGAACTGGGAGATCAGCAAAAGTTGTCTTTATGATGCCTTCTACAGGGAAGACTGCAGCCACATCCCCGGCCTTCGATTGGCTTCTCAGTGAGGATGAGTGGAACGGTTCGACCTGACAGATATTTGAAAGGAGAGACTCCCAGAGGAGGAGCTGCTAAGCAGCCTAACAAGCCTTACTGCCCACTCCGCTGTGCTGCTCACATCGCCGCTTTATGAGAAAAGTAGCTGGGGGTTCATTTCAGCAATAATTGGGGTCCTGCCTCTGTCCAGCCCCTGCTGCCAATAAGAGCCTAGCTAAGGTTAATAAAGGCAGAGCTCTCAGGTGTGTTTGCAGTGTGTGTGTGTGTGTGTGTGTGTGTGTGTGTGTGTGTGTGTGTGTGTGTGTGTGTGTGTGTGTGTGTGTGTGTGTGTGTGTGTGTGCTGCAAGTCTGGCTTCAGATGGGAAAGGCCAGCTAATGAAGAGCCGAGGGCAGTTGCCCTGGTCACCCAGGTCGAAACACTGGCACACATGGCACTTTCATCAATCACTATTATGTACCCAGTGCACTGGCGGCTATAAAAGCAGGAGAAATGGTCAGTAAACACTGAAGAGGTTAAGGGCCCATATTCAATCAAAACTGGTATCCGGGGATTCTGGTAAGGTAAAGCATTCTTCCATTCTTCCAGTAGAAAGTATGTATATATTTGGATTATTGCATAGTTTATTATTTTTGATTTCATATCATTCTTTGAAAAAATAACGATTATACTTAACTGTCCTGGAAACAAGGCTGTCAGTTTGACAGAATTGGTTAATGTTGAATTACCTTCTCAGGTATTTGCATTAATAATGTTTCATGACACAACCTCCAGCTCTCAGGTGCAATATGTAAATAATCTACAGGAAGTAAACCCCTCCAACCAATAAAAACACTGAGTAAGTAACGATCACTTCACATGAACAAACCTTATCTATTATCTATTATACATCTATTAACCATTTTCCAAGTCAACATGACTGTTATTCATTGAACATAAACACAAACATGTATCTTAGATAAAAGGTTGGATTGTTGTTAGCCACTGTAGTAGTTACATAGGTCAACTAAACAACTTTCATTTTTCAAATCCTTTCTTCCAACATGAAGAAAAGTCATAGTGAGAGCCACTGTCTTTAAGTCAGATGGTTGTGTGGAATCTTTGGTTGATTCATTGTAAATGCAATTACCACAACTTTTGTTTTTGCAGATGGTGGACCAAAGCAAAGTATTCCTAAGGGGTAAAACTGACCTTGAAATTCAAATGCCTAAAGCAGAACTGCCATGTAAGCTGTCCATGAAAAGTGAGTGTAACTCAATCTACCTTTGATAGCTGAATCAAATAGCTCAAGTTGACTTTTTCCCAATTTTCACAAACATATGTATCTAGAGTTCTGAAGGTTTCTGGGGTTGTCGCCTACCCTAACAAGTCCAGTGTACGATGACAAATAGCGCCTGATACCCCTTGACCACTCTGCTAACTGTTGCATCAGTCTCCGGTCTTGATGAGGTGGACATTTTTATGGTGTTAAACTTTCCTTCACTTGAAGCCACAGTATGTATATGAGTTGAATATCTTTCTTTGTTCTGAAACATGAGCTATCAACCCACTGACCTCATCCTTGTTCAGGATTTCTAATAGTAAACTCCTGTGTCGTTACACAGCTATTCAGTAGACAGCTATTCTGTCGATCTAAAGGAAACTCGTAAACATAACCTTCCCTCTTATTCAGGCATCCCTTGTCATACAATGACTTGGGCATGTTACGGCCCTCTTTGTGTATGAAAATGTGTTCGCATTTATCTCATTAAGAATAGTCAGTGTCTGAGAGTAGAGTAGTACTTTATTAATCACCAAGGGGAAAATCATTTTCACCAGCCGATATACAATGGACCACAAATAAAATCAGACAGTATATATAAAAGACAGTACACAAACAACAGCACACAACAATACACGCCCATAAGCCACAAAGTGCAAAACCACAAAGGGTGCAGTGCTACTGTATTTAATAAAACCACAAATGTTCACAACAAAGAAACAGTGATCGTGATAAGTATAAAGTTTGATACAGTCCCTCCAGGATTTTGAAGTTTTGTTGATGTGTGGTTTGACTGGACCGGATAATGTGGTAACAGTGCGGTAATTGGTCAAAATTGCAAGCCCTTTTATGATTTCACCCTTTTATGCAGTAAAACTGTGGTGATAGGTTAAAATTGTGAGTAATGGTTGATATTGCATTGAATTATGACATCAAATTATGACAATCCTAGGGGGACTGAATAAATCATCCTCTAGCAACAGACTACAGTGAATCATCGTATACTGTTGCTGGATAAAAAACCTCTTGAATCTCTCTGTGGAACACCTCCACTAAAGGTGCTCTGCTGCTGCTTCATAATGTAACGTCCTCACTAACTAGTCTGAATGTTCTCTAGCCTTCTCCTCTCAACTTTAACCTCAGGAGGGTAATGTTTCTTCACCAGCTTGTTGACTGTTCTTTCTTACTGATGTTACCCCCCTAGAACACAGCAGCATAAAAAAAACACTTTATTCAACAATATAATAATGACCAGACATTTACTGAGAAATAACATCTTAAAATGATATTACACAATATTATACAACGGTTTGATCAGAACATTATGATTGGCTGAGAGGCCATCGAAGCCGTGCTTTATTGCGTGATGAAGTAACAGCTATGACGCGTTTTACCTGCTTACTATACATTGCAGTAATATCCCCCAACTTGAATTACGAGATTTTTTTTTTATCACGTTACCTTGCTTGTTTGAACATGTCTGAGCACAGGCAGAAGCTACAACAATCTATCACAACATAAATACTTTGTTTTCTTCTCACAATTATTGGTTTGGTTTTGTAACCGTTGTATAAAAGCAATAAGGCACCAAAGACCGTGCTTAATCATGAATAAAGTCACAACTGATGTGTTGGGCCTAACAACGCCCCTCAGCTGTGACTTTATTCACGATAAAGCACGGCCTCTCGTGTCTTATTGCTTAAATAACTTTTGCGTGTTTGACTCTGGGAATCAATCAAAATATGCACAATAGGCACCATTTGGTGGAATATATGTATCGACATATCGAACAATCCTACCCAAAGATTTTGAAGCCGGCTATACCATGTGGCCATGGGGAGAACTGCAACTAGGGACAGAACGTTTCCCCTTTAAAGCCCCATGTTAAACTTTGTACTCCATCCGCCAAAAGAAGACTGTTTTGGACTGCGGTTTAGGTTCCTAATATTATCTATGGCCTGATTTGTTTTTCACAAGCCACGTAAGAAGCATATTCGTTTTTTTCTTTTTTCTTCACCGAATTGAAGGCAAGTCCCAAAGGCATTGAAGGCAATGTCCAATGCACGTGTTGTCTGTGGAAAAGTAAACTCGATGCTGGTGAGAAAAACACTGAAGAGTGCCTGTACTTTAGCATCTCACTGCGTCTGCGTTGGTGCCAGCAATCAGATGTGTCGCTGAACGCTATGGCGGCGCTCATAAACGACATTTTCTGGCTTTACTGCGACAATCTGACTCTCATCGGAAATCCATTCGGCAGTTGTAGTTAAGTGTATGTAGTTATATCCTGCATGCAATTTTCAATGTTCAATAATTTATTAAAAATTAAAAACAAAGAAAACTTGTTGGCAACAGTTTACACCCCCCTTGCTGTTACTCTCCTAAACTTAGCTCAAATGCAAATATGTCTTCAACAAGTTACCATTCTGGGTCAGTGTCAAGGCTTCAGTGTTGCTGCAGAAAGCAGATGTTGATCCACTTCAGATCTGCCAGTTGACAGATGAGCGTGTGACCTGTCGAGCATTCTGGAAATGAGCCCCCTTTCTAACAGTGAGAGACCACCTAAGTTTATAGAACTCCTGGAGTTATCCCCATACCCTACTAAATTAGCCCGTTAGCCTGTATGGACCTATCACAGTTATGTCTGGCATCTTGGTGTGTTGTGATGCATTCAAATAAGTTGTTATGAATATAACAAAAAAGCTGGAACTGGAATACAGACAAAGGTGTGTTTGAATACTTGTAAGCATTCATATTCTTGTGTGAAAACCAGGTGGCCATATGCACACAACAAAATGTTGACATTCGTCTTAAGGTTTTGAATGTAGGACTACATTGAACAACACCTTTGGGAGGTAAACACTCATCGGTTCATCAAATATATGCATAACATGTATATCATGTTATAACAGTGTGCATCTATATTATTAGATTACGAGTGCCAGCCGACATACAAGTGTATAGGGTGTATAGTATAGTCTGTTGATACTGTGACTTTTGCCTCTGTATCAAAAAGGTTGTGGCTCCCTCTTGTGGTGAAAGGAAAGCACAGGGTATCACTATGGTAACGAATACGTGCCAATTGAAATTCTGCTTGTCATAGCATAAACTCCTGAAATGTAAGTTGAATGAAGTTGAATGTAAATATGTCCTTTCTGTTAAACACTAAATACGAAACTGTGCATTCAGCATAATATAATTGAAACACACAGCTTAGTATCCAAAGCTGTGCATGAACTGTTTGCAGAGGGCTGTTCCCTATTTTCTGGTTATGTGGTCCATACATTTTATTTGACAAATCCCTCACACTCCTTAGAAACATATTTTCCTTCTTGAAGATCTGGTAGAAAAGGCAAGGGACATGAGATAAAATCTTAGTGAAAGAACACAATGGATGCACAATGCAGATAATGTGTATTTTTTATTTTATTTATCGTGCTGTAATGGAAAAGTCCACTCCCCTGGCCAATTGTAAACAAACCTGTGATGTGCCTAGATACTTTTCAAGACAAAAACAGCGTTTGTAAATTAAATATTTATTTCAAGGGATCTGATTCCCTGATCGCTACAATGAAACATAATCTTTACACCCATTAGAAAGCTTGAATGTTACATATTGCATCTTTAACAACAACATTTTAATTTTATTTTTTATGTATCCTTTATTTATTCTGGGGAGTCCCTTTGAGACCAATGTCTCTTTTTTAAGGGTGCCCTCATTACAAAATATATACACATCACTATTATTTACATCAAGATTTTAAAAGGACACAATTTACACAGGCAATACATTTGTTTTTACTGACAACAATCAATTATATCAAGAACACTCCTCTACTGAGGAATCCTTAAACAAGTTCCTAAATTGGCCGAATGATACTAAAGTAGCAAGTCTTAAGTGTATCCTGTAGGTCACTCCATGCTCGAGGATCACAATCTTTTCTCTTTTTTTGACAGTTCTACCCAGCTCAGAGGAGATACGTGGGACCTTGAGGACTAACCAATCTCGAGACCGTATCTGATAAGTGCTACTGTAGGTCTCCAGGTGATAAGGGATGTAAGATAATATGGGAGTTCATGGAGAATTTCTTTATTTACATACAAGAGCCAGTATTGGGTCCTTCTAACGGTTAGGGACAGCCACCCCACTGCCTGATATAAAAGACAGTGATGAATGATAGACTGAACCCAACTGTTTGTGGAGAAGTTTATGTATATAAATTATGTCCCCATAGTCAAGGACTGATAGGAACGTTGATTTTACAATTTGCTCCTGAAGAAGAAGTTTAACTCTTAGCGTTTTTGTTAATTCATCTATATGTGTTATAAACAACAACTTATCATCAATCCAGATACCAAGATACTTGTATGAGGGGACTCTCTCAATGTGGGAACCATCTGAGGTACAGATCTTTGAATCCATGGCCTCAGACTTGCGAGCTCTAAAGAAAAGCATATACTTAGTTTTGTTCTGCATTTAGTACGAACTTGAGGTCCACAAGGGAGCATTGAATGGCATCAAAAGTGGTCAGTAGGTTAGACAAAGTTCCATCCACAGAGGAGGCTACAGAATAAAGTGCTGTATAATCCGCATAAAAGTGCAGTTTACAGTCCTTAATTAAGGAGCCAATATCATTTATATACAGTGTAAACAGTAACAGACCGAAAATTTAACCCTGAGGCACTCCCTTTGTGATCTCTAGAGATTGTGACTGAACATTGTCAGCAACTATACACTGAGTTATATTCATGAAGTAGTTAAGGAACCACTGACAAGCATTCTGACCAAAACCAATTGAGGACAGTCTACTCACTAACAATGAATGATCCACTGTATCAAAAGCTTTTCATAGATCAATAAACAGGGCAGAACAATGCTGCTTTTTATCTAAGGCACAAAGAATGTCATTGATTTCAAGGGATGTAGCTGAAATAGTAGTGTGACCCGGCCTAAAGCGTGATTGAAATGTGTTCAAGATACCATTCAGGGACAAAAATGAACAAAGCTGAGAGATGTCCAAGGATTCTAGTATTTTAGCTACACATGAAGGTTTGGAAATTGGATGATAATTATTTCGTAACACATAGGCTGCTTTCCATATCTTGGGGATAGTCCCAGCGCTAAGTGAAATATGAGCTAGGAGCCAAGCTATGGACCACAAACTTCAGCAGACCAGGATCTAATAGGTCAGCCCCCGTTGACTTCTTTACATTTAATAGAGCATCAAAACTGAGATAACACAATTTTAGGGGCACCCGATAAACCTAACCTAGAATGAGGGGAGCTATGTTTCGGGGATTTAACCATTTTCAAGAATTTAGCTGGGTTTCCACCACTACTATACAGAGAAATGATTTTGCTTTACTGGTCATAACAATGCATCTATACCTCAATTGTCTGAATGACTGCCAGCCCGTGGCAGAGTCTGTATGTCTAGCTTTGGCCCAGGCAGTATTCCTTGTATAGCCTCTGTTCATTAGTAAACCATGGAGACAGTTCATTAGTAAACCATGAATTATGTCTATCCTTTATTGTTCGTTTTTTAACTGGAACATGTTTGTCTGCAGGGGAAATAGGCAATAGACAATATAGGCAATAGGCAAGAGCTAATTCAGGTCAGGTATGTGGGACACGTTTCCTACATCACACAGATACAGTGCCTATAGAAAGTCATCATACCCCTTTGAAGTAATTACTATATTTGTCGTACAGCCTGAAATCAAAACCCATTAAAAAAAACTTTTTCCACCTTTGTGTACAAATTTAGCCATACAACATCAAACTAATGAAAAAAAAGGCGACAGTTCTGAACATTTATAAAAAATGAAAAACAAGAGAGCCACCTTTTGCTGCAATTACAGCCATCAATCTGTTTGGATATGTCTCTACTAGCTTTGCACACCTAGATTGGAGAATATTTGCCCATTCTTCCTTGCAGAATTGTTCGAGTTCAGTCAAATTCCGTGGTGAGCGGCGATGGAAGTCCATCCGCAGATTTTTTTCAGATTTAAGTCAGACTTGGCCACTCAAGGACATTCACCTTTCTATCCTTAAGCCACTGCGTTGTTCTTTTGGCGGTATGTTTAGGACCGTTGTCGTGTTGGAAGGTGAATGACCTGCCCTTCTTCAGCTGTCTAGCAGAGGGACGCAGGTTGTCCTCAAGAATTTGGGTGTACTTGGCAGCATCCATTTTCCCTTCAATCCTGACCAATTGCCCAGTCCCCGCTGAAGAGAAACATCTCCACAACATAATGTTGCCATCACCATGCTTCACAGTAGGTATGGTGTGTTTTGGGTGGTGTGCTGTGTTTGGTTTTCACCAAACATAGCGAATTGGAGTTCAGTCCAAAAAGTTAAATCTTAGTCTTGTCTGACCATAAAACCTTTTTCCACATGGCAACAGAATCTTCCAGGTGTGTTTTTGCATAGCACTTTTTCAGCACTTTCTTGCTACCCTGCCATACAGGCCAGCTTTGTGTAAAGCTTGTGAGATTGTTGTCACATGCACAGACAGACCAGTCCCGGCCATAAAGACTTGTAAGTCCTTCAAAGTTGCCTTTGGCCTCTTGGTAGCTTCTCTGATCAATGTCCTCCTGGCTCGGTCATCCAGTTTGGACGGATGGCCTGATCTAGGCAAGCTGTTGGTGGTGCCATACACCTTCCACTTCTTAATGATGCTCTGAACAGTACTCAGAGGGATAGCTAAAGCCTTCGAAATCTTTTTGTAGCCTTCACCTAACTTGTGCCTTCCTACAACTTTATCCCGGAGGCCTTTTGAAAGTACTTTTCCAACCATGGTGAATTCTTTGCAGAACCATGCACTTCTAGTAGTGGAATCCTCAAGAAACAGCTGGTTTTATTCTGAAGTAATCAAAACCACTAGAATTTATGTCAGGTGGGGGGCAATTAGCCTGGTGTTTGATCTGGAAGTTGATTGGTTGCACCTGAGCAAGTTTATAATGGTATACTCTAAGGGGCTGCTGATCACTTAACCAAACCAGGTATTTTACTAATTAATTTTTAATAATTGTCCAGAATTTTTAACATTTTTATTTTCACTTTGATGATGAGGGTTGTAATGTGTACATACAGCTCAAAAAAGTTAGATTTGATTTATTTTAATTTCCAGGGTGTAATGTGACAAAAGGTAAAGATTCCACAGGGTATGATGACTTTCTATAGGCACTGTACATATTACATATTGGTCATTGAATTCTAAAATTCCTCTTAGAGATAAACCTGGGTTTACATTTAGGAATCCTAGCGTCTCTGACACAGTGACGATACAACAAATAATACAATAAATACAGGACACATCATAATACATAAAACACATTAAGACTTGAGTGCATTAAGAAATAGTCATTGCAGGATTGATGCACCTTGATCTACGTTTTGACCTCCATGGAGAAGGATTTAAAGTCGCTAATGCTTCTTTCAGTAGAGGGGAGAGAATTCGGAAAGTATTCAGACCCCTTTACTTTTCCAAATTTTGTTGTGTTATAGACTCAATTTAAAACTGATTAAATTAAAAATAATTTGCACACAATACCCCAGAATGACAAAGCAAAAACACGTTTTTTCAAATTTCAGTACATTTATTAAAATTGAAATATAGAAATACCTAATGTACATAAGTATTCAGACCCTTTGCTATGACACTCTTAAAATTAGCTAAAATGCAAAAATGTCATCCACAAATCACTCAATAAGTTGAATTGAGTCCATCTTAATGCAAGGATAATAGTTAATGTAATTTTGGAATTAATATTTTTTTATTATTGTTTTTATAGGGTCTCTGATTTGCATAGGAATCAATTACACACTGTGTGGATCAGGTTGTCATTACAAACTGAGCAAATGCAGAGGAACAAAACTGCTCAGGAATGCTACCCTGAGGTCTGGGCAGACTATAACTTGCTTATCCTTTCCCATAATTTTATTGTAAATGCTAAGTTGAATGCTTTTCACAGTCCGACTCTGTCACCCCATTGAAGTTGAGATTTAAAACCGTTAAGTTTAGAGTAAGGGTTAAGGTTAGGTTTAAGGTTTAGGGTAGGGTCGTCCCAAGGATCGCACTTAGCATCTACCATAATTTCACTCACCTGTGGGGCCGGGGCGACGCCTACGACGGCCTCTTCCGTGAGGAGCTTCCTGCCGCTCTCGCTCAGGTTCATGATGGGCACCAGGAGGGGGCTGTGGCAACAGGGGAAGTACTCTACGTTAGGAGGCAGGGCCATACGGCTGGCTACATAGAAAGATCTAAAATCATCATCATCGTCGACAGTGGTAAATGGTGGTTTGGGCATCATCATCAGCTGTGTCGTATGGCCCTGGGGATGTAGGAGACTGGCTAGTCTCAGAGAGCCTGTCACGAGGCTCATCCTGTCTCCAGACAAAAACAAATTCGACTTAGTCACACCAGTCTTGAGTCTATTATATCTGTCTGTCCTGTCTTTACCCATTTGAAACATACTGTAGTAATAGTATATATATATATATATATATATATATATATATATATATATATATATATATATATATATATATATTTATTTTTTACATCATTCACATTTCATGCTTATCCCTTATTAAAAACACACCAACACACTTTTACATATATGTATTATATATCCGCTCAATTCATAATAACTTAATAACATAATTTATAGATTTGACTAAATTTACAAAGTACTTCAGCAATTAGGAGTTTGTCCCTGGCCAGTGGAGATGGTCATGGAGAACCATGGCCATTGCGTCCTAGGCCTTGGCAATCCTCCCCACCATCTCTTCCCGCATCCTCTTGCAGGCCAACTCCAACTCCTGCACCTCGCTCTGCCTCTCCTCCATCCCCTCTGAATGACAATTGACAATTTCATTGGACTCAAAAAGCAGTGGCTGTATAACAATCAAGAGGCCTAGATGTGCGCAGTAAAATATGTCTTTACAGTCCAATATCCAAAATACTGATGTTCAATAAACCTATTTCAGTATGCGTAATTGACGACACTACATTTCAATTTCTCAAATAAATTTGGCATTGTTGTGTCACTTAGGCTACTGCAAGGATAAACTACAAAGGCCTATACTCACTGACCGTTAAAACCTACAGAAGTTATTAATCTTCCACCATAATAGTTGTTAGCTATTTTCTGAGCCTATGTCCACTCGCTTGTCCAGATTATGATAACCTATCACTCAGGTATCTGGATAATGTTCGGTCGTCTTTTATGATGTCATGTGTAGTCTGTCATGATGCAGCCATGTTGGTCGACTACTCATAGGAGAAGGAAAGATGGGAGTGCAGCAGTTGCATGTAGTGTTGTTATTTGCTGTTTATTTCTTTGTTTAGATGTTAAGTTGACAGGGACAGTGAACATATCAGTTAAATGTAGCATAATACATCTTGTTTTCCCCGCCCCCCAGCAAGTAGACATTTCCTCCGGAAACTGGACCATTGTGAGAAACAAGATAAACTGAAAAAATACTTGAGTTATGTCTTTCAATGCCATTTTAGATGCCAATATAACTAAAAAGTTTGCATTGACATTTCCATAACCTGCCACAGCAAGTTGATGGGGTGGACTGTTGGGTGTTTTTGTTGATGGCAAATGATGGGATGGAAAATAGTGGGAAATAAGGCATTCACACAGCTTGGAGTGACATGCAAGCTGACTGCATTGTGTTTGCATTACAGTCTGCCCTGAATATGGCCACCGAAGAGCTTTAACGTCACAGCTGTAAGCTGTTGGAACACAGAAATTGAGGTGCATGACACAGAAGTGTAGTTCCTTTTGTTGAGGAAGCACAGGAGGTGTGTTACTTCAGATAGCACTGAACTGTGTTTGTGTTACTCAGCATGACCTCCCAATACATTAAAAGATGGTGGTGCCTAATTCTACAAGAAAACATCCCTCTTGGACGGTATACCTTAAGAGAGAACACCTCTGTTGTTTAATATTGTCATGGACTATGCTCGCCCCCCAAAACTAACACTTAACACATACACACATAAATATTTTACCCTGGCAGACACTTCGTATTCTGCTCCTGAAACTGCACTTGACTGATTAGCCAGTCAAGCTCAGTTGGCGAGCAGCAAGTTTTATTTAAACATTTAATCAACATCCCACTACATTCTTACCTGTAGGATACCTAGTTCCTCTGTATGTAGTATTGTCTGAAGTATAGAATAATAAGAGACCTGAAAGAACATCTTGAAGTTGCAGTAGAATTTCACTATGACCAAGTTATTTGTCCAGCTGCCATGATTATGTACAGTGCATTCGGAAACTATTCAGACCCCTTAACTTTTTCCACATTTTGTTATGTTACAGCCTTATTCTAAAATGGATTAAATTATTTTTTTCCCTCATCAATCAACACATAATATCCCATAATGACAAAGCCAAAATAGTTTTTTTTTATTTACATAAGTATTCAGACCCTTTGCTATGATACTCGAAATTGAGCTCAGGTGCATCCTGTTTCCATTTATCATCCTTGAGATGTTTCTACGACTTGATTGGAGTCCACCTGTGGTAAATTCAAATGATTGGACATGATTTGGAACGGCACACACCTGTCTCTATAAGGTCCCACAGTTGACAGTGCATGTCAGAGCAAAAACCAGGCCATGAGGTTGAAGGAACCTCCGAGACAGAATTGTGTCGAGGCACAGATCTGGGGAAGGGTACAAAAACAATTCTGCAGTATTGAAGGTCCCCAAGAACACAGTAGCCTCCATTATTCTTAAATGGAAGAAGTTTGGAACCACCAAGACTCTTCTTAGAGCTGGCTGCCTGCCAAACTGAGCAATAGGAGGAGAAGGACCATCGTCAGGGAGGTGACCAAGAACCCAATAGTCACTCTGACAGAGCTCCAGAGTTCCTCTGTGGAGATGAGAGAACCTTCCAGAAGGACAACCATCTCTGCAGCATTCCACCAATCAGGCCTTTATGGTAAAGTGGCCAGACGGAAGCCACTCCTCAGTAAAAAACACATGACAGCCCTCTTGGAGTTTACCAAAAGGCACCTAAAGGGGTCTCAGACCATGAGAAACAAGATTCTCTGGTCTGATGAAACCAAGATTAATTCTTTGGCCTGAATGCCAAGCGTCACGTCTGGAGGAAACCAGGCACCGCTCATCACCTGGCCAATACCATCCCTACGGTGAAGCATGGTGGTGGCAGCATCATGCTGTGGGGATGTTTTTCAGTGGCAGGGACTGGGAGACTAGTCAGGATCGAGGGAAAGATGAACGGAGCAAAGTACAGAGAGATCCTTGATGAAAACCTGCTCCAGAGCGCACAGGGGCGAAGGTTCACCTTCCAACAGGACAACGACCCTAAGCACACAGCCAAGACAATGCAGGAGTGGCTTCAGGATAAGTCTCTGAATGTCCTTGAGTGGCCCAACCAGAGCCCGGACTTGAACCCGATCGAACATCTCTGCAGAAACCTGAAAATAGCTGTGCACCGACACTCCCCATCCAAACAGAGTTTGAGAGGATCTGCAGAGAAGAATGAGAGAAACTCCCCAAATACAGGTGTGCCAAGCTTGTAGCACCATACCCAAGTCTTGAGGCTGTAATTACTGCCAAAGGTGCTACAACAAAGTACTGAGTAAAAAGTCTGAATACTTAAATGTATTGTGATATCAGTTTTTTTTTTTTTAAGAAATTAGCAAACATTTCTATAAACCTGTTTTGGTTTTGTCATTATGGGGTATTGTATGTAGATTAATGAGGGAAAAAAATTATTTAATCCATTTTAGAATAAGGCTGTAACATAACAAAATGTGGAAAAAGTGAAGGGGTCTGAATACTTTCCGAATGCACTGTATATGATTATTGAAATGTAACAGTTATCAATGCATGTTTGTTTTTTGTACATGCAATTGCTATAGGTTTGAAATGCATTTGGGTGTTGGGGTTGACCATTTATTTTGTCATTATCTTCCCCAAAGACAAAAGACACACTCCACCTTTTACAAGTATGTTATTTAAAAGTATTATCTTATGTTGAATCTATGTACATGTTTTCATGCAGTATTCGCTGGTTATACTGGTTAGAATAACCCTTTCAATCAACCTCACGATCCTATTTGATACAGTTGCCCCCTTAATGTGCTGGATGACCTCTGTGTGGAGGTGGTCCTAGGGGAAGGTGATGGCTCCTACCTGACCCTGTCCCTCACCTGCAGAGCAGGTAGAGCAGAACGAATGTTGTGAGCAGAAATCACTTAAGAAAAAGTGCCCATTTTGCACGGCTAGACAGTATGCAGTTAGTAAATATCTAAAATAAGTAAAAAGTTACAGCTGTGCATATTTGATAACTTCTGTTCACCCAGCATTAGAAAAAGTGTAATGTTTTGTCACTTCTGTCCCAATGTGTAATAGGTGTTGCTAACAGGAAGACCATGGCAGACTCCAGATGGCAGGAGTGCAGGGTTCCCTTCGCCATCATCCCCTGTAGCTGGTGCAACAGCCTATTCAAGGACTCAGCTCAGTTGGCTACAGGAAAGAGAGGTGTCCTGAGAGGGTGTATGATGATGTTGCATTTCCAGGGCGTTGTGATGACTGCCAGTTCTGAGGAGGAGGAGGAGGAGGGAGGTATGGTGAAGGAGAGAGAGAGAGAGAGAGAGAGAGAGAGAGAGAGAGATGGAAAGGTGTGGGGAAGGAGGGGGGGGGGGGTGTGGGGAAGAGGAGGGAGCGAGGTGGAGAGAGAGAGATGGAGCTAGGTGGAGAGAGAGGGAGCTATAGTGGAGGTGGAGCACATAGATAGTTAAAGGATTTTGTTTTATATGTATATAATTGTATAATTATGCTTTGTATTAAAAATGTATTATCATTTTTACTTATACTTGTATTGTATTTAACATTTTATTTTTGTTTTGTTGATATTCATACGAGTTAATCCACCATAGCAACTAATTTAAGATGCATTTATTCCGGAAGACAGTGCTGCAAAGATTTTATTCAATTTTCAACACGGCTTTTGCCATTTGTGAATTCTTTGTTACCTGTGTTTGGGATTGATACAGTGTAGTAATGTCTGTGTTTCAAATAGTAGCTACTGAATGTTACACAATTTTCTAGTAAACATCACCATAAAGTGTTTATGGTACTGTGCAATTAATCCATTGCTGCATAAAAATCATATTGTTTTGAATTAAAGTCTGAAGTCTGTACGTTTTTCATTTTGGATGTGAATGATAGAATTCTACCGTGATAATTGAATCCAAGTCACAGTCAATCGCCATTTTTTAATAAAAGGGCATGAAGCTCTCTCTTGCTGTCTCTGTGTGTGTATGTGCACACATGAACACTACACACACTATCAGCAGCAGTAGTATCAGATAAATATTACACTTAATCCCTGCCAAAGTAGCCAAGTAGCAATGTAAATATTTCACATGTTTAAATACGTCATTTAGTTTGTTTGTCTCAGCTGTGAAAGGTGGATCTATAGTAGTTCATGACTGGATAAAGTTGACTATCTAACTGTCAAACACTTGAATGTGGGAAGAAATAGCCCCTGACCAATGGCGAGCAGCAATGGGCGTTTCATGGTATCAAGGAACAACCATATCAAGAAACGCCCCGAATTGCGGTCTGCAGTTACCCCCTACTGACGTAAGAAGGAGAACGAGATTTAGAAGTGTGACCACGAGATACTATGTGAAGGATGACCGCAACACGCAAATGGCGGATTTTCAGGACCTACGGGTAGGCTATAAAACAACAACCGCCAGCATTCCTCTATTTGGATAATTTAATAGTGACAGATGATTGTTTATGCACGATAGAGGAAATACATTACTGTGCAATGATCGACGTTATGTGGTTTGTTCTAGCTAGCTTACAGCTGCAAGCTCTCAAGAGTATTGTCAACAAACAGCCTGTTGTTGTCTGCACTGCTGCTACAGCATCAAGCGGCTTGTAGACACTAGCTAGCTAACTTTAGCAACGCGCGAACAACATCAGTGTTTAGTCGCGTCACATTTTATTATAAGGAATGTAACGAACATAAGTCAACGCATTAGCTGACATACTTGATACCCGATGGCTTGTTTCAGGTAACCAAAGACAGACATACTCTGTCCCCTCATCTGTGCTAGTCAGCTAGCTAGTTGTTAGCATCAAAGTGGGTCAGTGTATTTGCTGCAATGTAATGGAACATGTAGTTCCAAAGCCTCTCTGGTCGCATGGAATGGTATATGCAAAAAAAGAAAGAAAATGGTCACACTCACGAATTATAGTGGTGGGTCTCTTATCATAATGGCATTTATGAAGTTACATGGCACCCCTTTAGCCAGTTAGGTAATTTGTTGTGGTCGCTTGCAAGCTAGCTATTGTTGTACTTGTATTTCATAGCTAGCTAGGTAACAACGTTCTTTTTTTTATTCCAGCATTTACACTCACTCCAGCTAGTTAGTTCACTCCTGTTGTCAAAGCTCAAATTGATAAAATTGTTAAATTGATATTCTTGTTCGTTCAGTTCTTATAGCTAAGTCGGCTTGTAGCGTCAACCTGATTTGCCCGAGTCGCAAATGATGTACTATAGGCCATGCAACGGTCTATCTAGCTAATATTCTGCCATGACTCACCAGACTAGAGACATTATTGGGCTACTAGCATCCTCAACTCCGTACCGTGAGCTAAGTTATAGTCCTGAATTTACCACTTTTACTAACTTTTAGAGCACATTGTGTCAACCACCCGGAAATGGCAATGTTGTTGATGCGCGATACTTTGTGTCCTCTTCTATTACACACACGTTGGGTGAAAGTTTCGTCAATAAGGCAAATCAAAACAATGCCATTTTCTACAAAACGTGTTCGTAAAAGTTTGACGTTCAGTTTTGGATAATAATATCTATCACGATACGGGGTTGAGGCCGTATCTCACCAAAAAAATGTTGAGTCATGGCAGAATATTAGTTTCAGCGATTTCTTGGCGGCTGAATTGATAGATGGTTGCATGGCTTCGGCCCTAGCACATATGCAATGTTCTCTATATCGGAGCTAGTGTGGCTGATGAGGGGATTGAATCCTGCGGCACAAAGTCGTCCTTTTGATTCCCGATTGCAATACCTCACTGTGAAGCTGAAGTCCTCTACTGTTAAAGAATCTTCCGGTTGCAATTTATACAACTTTAATTTTAGACGAAAACGTACCCGACCATGTTTGCTGATACACCGCCGTCCCCACAATGATTCACTGACAGCAGCACACATCGTGTCTAATGAGAAGAGCCCGACAGGCACATTGCCCTACCTAAGTCATGGGACAGTGAAGCATTTTTTCTTCTTTTGGCTCTATATCAGGGTATTTGATTTCACCATTCAGAAATTGAAACACTTTTTATACACAGTCCCCCTATTTCAGGGCACCAAAAGTAATGGGACAGATTCATATAATGTCCGAAGTAAGAACTCATGTTTAATATTTGGTTGACCTTTGCATGCAATAACTGCCTGATGTTTGCGACCCATTCACCCCACTTGATGCTGAGTATCTCCTCTGGTGATGCTCTGCCAGGCCTGTACTGCAGCCATCTTCAGTTGTTTGTTTTGAGGTGTTTTGCCTACAATCTTATCAGGAAATTAAATGCATGTTCAATTGTACTTAAATCTAAAGATTGACTTGGCCAGTCAAGAATGGTCCACTTTTTGGCCTTGAAACTCCCTAGCTGCTATGGCATTATGTTATGGGTCATTGTGGGAGGCAAAACGTGCGTTTTACATGTTCACAATGAGGTATTTCAATCGTGAACCAAATAACTTTAAGACCGCCTGTAGTCAATTCCCTCGGCAGCCACAATAGGGGAGCCTCGGACCCACATACGTATAGTTGTGAGGTCCGCTCGGGCAAAGCATGTTGTTGATGGGAAGTGAGTGGCACGCACTAATGTGTAGTAAAGTACGTTTTTATATAACAAATTCGTACCATGAGCATAATTCTGCTGTTTCCAGAAGTTTCCTTTGTCTAACCAACCATAATGTTTTTTTTTCTTTATTTTTTTTCTTCAAGCTCAGTCTCACTGCTCACCATTCATCATTTGTCTGCCTTGCTATGCTCTCCATGCTTTATCTAATGGGTTTTGGAATTGTTTTCAACATTTTAGATGCGTTACGGTCCCATGTGTTAAGGATCTGTAAGAAAAAAGGATAAACACTTAAGAACAATGAAGCATGGACCAGATAATGGAGGGTCAGTTGGAGTTTTCTTAGTTTTCTGAGGGGTTGTTTTGGGGGGGGGGGTTTACCTGATTGCTTAAATGTTTTTACCTGATTGCTTAAATGTATCTACAGTGCCTATAGGAAGTAATCATACCCTGTGAAATCTTTACCTTTTGTCACATTACACCCTGGAAATTAACATCAAATCAAATCTAACTTTTTTGAGCTGTATGTACACATTACAACCCTCATCATCAAAGTGAAAATAAAAATGTAAAAAATTCTGGACAATTATTAAAAATTAATTAGTGAAATACCTGGTTTGGTTAAGTGATCAGCCCCTTAGAGTATACCATTATAAAATTGCTCAGGTGCAACCAACCAACTTCCAGATCAAACACCAGGCTAATTGCCCCCCACCTGACATCAATTCTAGTGGTTTTGATTACTTCAGAATAAAACCAGCTGTTTCTTGAGGATTCCACTACTAGAAGTGCATGGTTCTGCAAAGAATTCACCATGGTTGGAAAAGTACTTTCAAAAGGCCTCCGGGATAAAGTTGTAGGAAGGCACAAGTTAGGTGAAGGCTACAAAAAGAATTCGAAGGCTTTAGCTATCCCTCTGAGTACCGTTCAGAGCATCATTAAGAAGTGGAAGGCGTATGGCACCACCAAACCTTGCCTAGATCAGGTCGTCCGTCCAAACTGGATAACCGAGCCAACAGGACATTGATCAGAGAAGCTACCAAGAGGCCAAAGGCAACTTTGAAGGACTTACAAGTCTTTATGGCCAGGACTGGTCTGTCTGTGCATGTGACAACAATCTCACAAGCTTTACACAAAGCTGGCCTGTATGGCAGGGTAGCAAGAAAGAAGCTTTTTCTGAAAAAGTGCCACACTCAGTCTCGTTTGTGCAATGCAAAAACACACCTGAAAGATTCTGTTGCCATGTGGAAAAAGGTTTTATGGTCAGACGAGACTAAGATTGAACTTTTTGGACTGAACTCCAAGCGCTATGTTTGGCGAAAACCAAACACAGCACACCACCCAAAACACACCATACCTACTGTGAAGCATGGTGATGGCAACATTATGTTGTGGGGATGTTTCTCTTCAGCGGGGACTGGGCAATTGGTCAGGATTGAAGGGAAAATGGATGCTGCCAAGTACACCCAAATTCTTGAGGACAGCCTGCGTCCCTCTGCTAGACAGCTGAAGAAGGGCAGGTCATTCACCTTCCAACACAACAACGATCCTAAACATACCGCCAAAAGAACAATGCAGTGGCTTAAGGATAGAAAGGTGAATGTCCTTGAGTGGCCAAGTCAGAGCCCTGACTTAAATCCGATAGAAAATCTGTGGATGGACTTGAAGAGAGTAGTCCATCGCCGCTCACCACGGAATTTGACTGAACTCGAACAATTCTGCAAGGAAGAATGGGCAAATATTCTCCAATCTAGGTGTGCAAAGCTTGTAGAGACATATCCAAACAGATTGATGGCTGTAATTGCAGCAAAAGAACTGTTGCCTTTTTTTTCATTAGTTTGATGTTGTATGGCTAAATTTGTACATAAAGCTGGAAAAAGTTATTTTTTTAATGGGTTTTGATTTCAGGCTGTACGACAAATATAGTAACTATTTCAAAGGGGTATGATGACTTTCTATAGGCACTGTAAAAATGTCTCTATATTGAAGTGCACTGCTCTTGTTGTTTTAGTTAACCTAAGTTGTTGGGACATTCTACCATTTAGAAAGTAGGTCTAATTGTGAATTGATAAAGCTTTGATGTAAAGAAGACTTTGGATGACAGCTAGAGCTTTCCTATTTGGCAAACATTTTATTCACCCCTTGCATAAAAAATGCTTTTAACTTGCCAACTGCCTCATTATATTTACATGATACCCTCATGTCTTTGTGCACTTATCTCTTCACTTGTTTTCCAGAGCATGGTATCAAGTTTCAGAGTGTCCGAGCTACAAGTGTTATTGGACTTTGCTGGAGGAAACAAAAGTGGTCACAAGCATGAACTCCTTCTGAGAGCTTTGCATTTGCTCAAAAGTGGCTGTAGTTCAGCAGTGCAAATCAGAATCAAGGAACTATAGACAGCCATCCCAACTTGACAATACACAGGACAATTGACAGCCATCCCAACTTGGCTGCCATCAAGTCTGCCTTATTTTCTGCAGAAGGGGGCTTAACTTAACTATTGGACTTGGTGCAGCAACAGCTGTTGATTCGTGATACGGTTCGGTACAGGATGAACTTGCAGCAGCCCACCCCACTAATTCCCCCCGTCCATCCGGACGTGCAGATGAAGTCACTGCCTTTCTACGATGTGCTGGACGTCCTGATCAAGCCCTCCAGCCTAGGTTGGAGTCTCTCTCTCTCTCTTATTTCCCTGTTCTTCTCAAAATACATCCCAACCTCTCCTGCCTTATTGTTTAATTGTAAAGTCTCATATTGGACCACATAGGTCATGAATCATTTGTAAGCAAATTATACTTTATAAAGGGTGTCAAAACATGTCTATGCTTTCCCAAATGTGGCATCTATGTAGGCTTTGTAAATAATGATTAACACACAAAAAAAGAATGATTAACAAAGCTGCAAAAGTAGTAAGTAGTTTCAAGTGGGATCAATACTTTTAAGTAGTTCAGTCCTATTTCTTTGATTAGGTATTCTCTTTCAGCCTATCAAAAACTGAATTTAGGCCTCAAGAAATGCTTTTTTTTTTTGTCCACCACAGAGAGAAATGCCCATTGTTCATTGAATGTTTTTGTTTTTTTCCTTTTAGGGGCGAGTACAGTTCAGAGATACCACCAAGAGAAGTACTTCATCTTTGCCTTGACACCCCAACAAGTCAGAGAAGTCTGTATCTCCAGGTATGGGCCACTACCTCAGGCCACCAGTTACTGTTGTCACATTCCATAGTTCTTTGGGTTGTAAACTGGAAGTTGCCTTGTTTTTTAAAGGGACTTCTTACCAGGTGGCAGAAGAGACTACATGGTTCAAATTCAACTGAGGTGAGAATGTATGGACTTCAAACGGAATCCACTGTGGCAATGTTTACATTGTTTAGAGGTAGTACAGAAAGGTACCTAAATCCATTCTGTATTTTATTTGATCATATGAAAAAAAGCAACTGGGCAATTACTGCAGCACACCCCCAATCCATGTTTGTTTGAATCCCAACCAACGGTTTTGGAAACCCTCTTCAACTTAAAAGATACTGTTTTCCTTTACCAGTTTTGCCCAATGCCTAATATAGTCTATATAAAAACTGACTAAGTCATAAAAGGTTTGATGAAATATTTTGATTTGCTATTTCATAGATGTTTTTCTGTCCTTTTAGGTTTTGCCTGTCAGAGACGAGTTGCCCGCAAGAAGACAACTACCCAAACAGTCTCTGCATTAAAGTCAATGGGAAGCTGTTCCCTCTGCCAGTATGCATTGGTTTATTTCTGTCTTGCTATAGCTCAAGTCAGCTTCAGATTATTATAAATGTGTATATGACTCAGGGGCGATGTCCACCAGATGCGTTTTTCAATCAGCCAGTGCCTTTTCTCAGTTGATTTCAATGGGAAGGAAGCGTTTGTGCTGTTCTTGCCAGAGAGCTCCAAGCGGCCCTCATATTGAATTTTGTTAAGGAGCGCTTCGCATTAATGTCACTTTGGCCCAAGAAACACAACTTTGGTGGACACGACTCCTAACAAGGCAAGACTGTACATGAGTCAAGGCACACTGTAACATGTTGAATTTTGTCAGGGTTATGCACCACCACCTAAAAACGGAGTTGAACAGAAGAGACCAGGAAGACCCCTAAACATCACCTCATTGGTCCGACTATCCTCTGCGGTACCCAATCAGATCTCGGTCACATGGGCACCTGAAATTGGGAAGGTAGGCACTGATGGAGTTATTGCATGCAATGCATATGGGACCATATACTAAACTTTAGACTACTTAAGTATACTTACATTTAATTTGTCCAAATACTTATATATTCAAATACTTATATATACAAATATTTATATAAGACTTATATAAATGGGGGTACAGCACATTGTCTTACGTCAGGTATATAGTTATTCTAGCATGACCCCACTTTGTACTTGTCTTTGAAGTCATGAAACCAATTTAGATTTTTAAAGATTTCTCTGTCTGCCAATTTATGGATTTATTGTTTTGTTTAATAGTTATGACTAGGCTGAACAGTTTGTTTGTCCCATTGTAACCATGGTAACATTTTGACAGTGTAAAGCCTGACTGCTTTTTATCCATCCCGTAATTGTTTGCGAGTCATCAGACAGATCAATGTGGAACGGAAGCGCTACAGTAAGCCAATGTTAAAAAGGTTCATACTACCATTGCAATGGTGGGTTACCTCAGTGCCTTTGCTGTTGATGTTTTAGCATAATTTGACATGAATAAGAACAAGTTGACTTTGATAATACAACCTATGGATTACAGGACAAAAACATGTAGGAATTTTCATGGACAGGAGGATGTTGGGTTTTAGTGTCATTGAGACTGGATAGAAAAGTAGCCTATATATAGGACAGCAGAAGATGCCATCGGCCCACAGATTACAAATTTGCTTACCTTCCCTCATTCAGGCCCTATATTGTAATTCGCTGCCCATTAAAGACCCATGAAACACTCCCTCAGAAATGAGAAAGAGGTCTCTTTGTATAAATTACTGACCTGTCCCCCCCCTAACCCTCCAGCATTGAGCCTGCTAAATGTTTTGATTTGTTCCATCACGGAGAGTGTCTTCAGTTAAGTTCTTAAAACCTTTGAAATATTATATTATTTCATTTGTACAGTGACTTGTTCTGTAAGAGCATGCCCCGATACACTCAGTGGCAGTGTGTCAGCGAAACCTGTGGCATAATCTTTGGCGCTAACATTCCTAATCGTACTGAGGCCATTTCTCTTCATCCGGATTTCATCACTCGTTGCAGCATAGATCTTCATCATTGTATCTTGTCTAATGAAGCTGGGGGGGGGGGTCTATTAGGCCGTGAACTTAATATAGCCTCACTAGGCTTTGTTATGTATGTTGTTGTGTTACGCTACAGCTGTAGCAAAATGTGTAGCCTACAGATTATGAATGTCACACACAAAGAACTGTCCAAAATTACAGCAATGATATGACACCTATATGAAAGTTATTCATTTGCAGCCAACTATGATGCATGATATGCCAGACAGGGACAAAAGAGAACAGTAAAAATACTGACAGACAACTACAAATGACTTATTGGATACATAGCCTAAAACAGTGCTAATATAATTTGTTTACAGATTAGCATTTGTGAGTTTTATACAAATATTATAGCCTACAAAATAATATGAATAACATGTCAATATGACCACTTATTTTCACTCATCACAGTAGGCCTATACCAGCCACACAACTACCAGTGATTGTCACCCAGCATCATCATAATTGCAGGCCACACACCAAGGCCATGATACTGTTGTTAGCCTACCCTCTCCCCCGTCTCTGATCAGTGGAGCGGAGAGATCTCACACCATGTAGCCTATTTCAAATTAAGTTATGGTCATATTTCTACAGGCCAAAAACAGGGAGAAAGTGGCTGGAATTATTAGAACAGCAGTCGCACACAGTCCATAAAAATTACTGACATTGTCGGTTCGCACAGGACCGTAAAATTACAAAGGTGGTCTGGTAATGATTGTTACCCTGCCTCCCCGTGTGAAACTCATCCTGTCCGAATAGGGCTTGGAATATTGGGATATGGGAATTGCTTTCATATAATACTGTCCTAGGGCTACTTTCAAATAATAGGTTATAATATTGTAATATAAGCAATTTTGTAAGCCTACATGCAGTAGCCTAGGCGACACAGGATGGACTGGACAGGAGAACATTTTTATTTAATTTAACCCATTTAATAGGCCTATCTTGATTAGTATCTTCACCAACGAATGAGCGAATGAAGGAAACTAAATGAATAAATGAAAATGCTAGTCAGATCCGAAAGAGCTTAGCTATAACTTAGCCTCAAGGCGAGCACGACTCGACAGGCATCTACAAATCTCTAATACTGTCCTTGGGCTGGTAATGAATCAAATAAACACAACAATGTCATTGTAATAATGGCTAGGCCTAAAGGCAGAATAGCATTAAGTCCAACGTATCAGATCCAACTATTTGGTAACCCTTGTGGGTAAGTGGCACGCCCATGGGCATAGTAGCATGCACGTCTGATTGGCCCACTCTGACTGTCCTGTTAATCCCAAACTAACTCTCAAATACTTGGACTGCTTTCAAAGAAAACAACAAAAAATGAAAAGCTGTATTAGCCTACTGTAAAATACTGCTGCTCTCCCACTTTGTGATTGTGATTTAGTATTAACTCACAAATGGGGCAAGTGGAGATGCAGATTATGCTACTGTTTAACAATACATTGCTCATCCATTAGAATGCTCAACTATGGTGGTTGTTTTGCCAAGGTGAAGTACCTCAAATTAATGTGAAAAAGTCAAGTTGACTCCCTACTGCTGTGGTGGTACCTAACTCTGACCTTCTGTATCTGTCGTAAGAAAATGGGGATAACATGCATACAGTGCTTTTATTTTTTTATTAAAACATTTTTAAATAGTAAAATCTGTATGTGTTAAAATACCCCTCAAAAAGGTAACACTCTCAACTTTCGCCACAATCATCATTTTATCTCAAATCCAATTTGCTGGAGTATAGAGCTACCTTTCCAAATTCAGGAGAACTGTCCAAAGTGTAGGTGCCTGTATACACACATAATTTGATTCCATCGATATGGAGCCTGTATTGTGTCAATATGGGAGAGAAAATATGGGGCTTTTTCATGTCAGTTGTGATTTGTATGTTCAAATCCAACAGTTAGCCCTCTTAATGGAATCCATAACAATGAGGGATTGTCAATTCCTTTCTTGGATGCGATGAATGTCTGAAGTGTGTGTGGTTGTGTTCTTGCAGACGTACTCCATGTCTGTGTACCTGGTCAGACAGCTGACGTCTCCACTGCTGCTGCAGAGGCTCAGGATGAAAGGCATACGGAACCCTGACCACTCCAGAGCCCTGAGTAAGAAGATGCATTAACTGTCATCACAATTTTTATATATATAATATACTTTCTTTCTTATATATATATATATATATATATATATATATATATATATATATATATATATATAGTATTTATTAGTTTGCAGTGATTATTGAACGCATTGAATGTGTCAAGCAGCTAAACATTTCTGTTTTTGTTTTTTCCTTTTCCTGATGAAATGTGTGTTAAATCATTACTGTGCCAAGTTGTTTTTATCAGGCACTTTTTTGTAACATTTTCGATTTGCAAGATCTGTGGAAAAAACAACTTTTGTACTCACAATATCCTTTTGCAGGATTTGTCTCCTAAAATTTCTCCCATGATTACTGTTTATGATGACATTATATTCAGCGTGAAAATGCAAACTCATTTTTGATAAGTGCATTCCTGTCCGTTTAAAATATTTGTGTTATTTTGGGCGACTTTTCTTGCTGCAATGGGCTGTTATGTATGTACCTTCCTCTGCCCCCTTGCAGTAAAAGAGAAGCTCACAGCAGACCCAGACAGTGAAATTGCCACAACCAGTCTGCGAGTCTCACTGATGTGCCCGGTAAGTGCTCCAAAACCATTGGATCCACTTATAATACTTTTACTGGTTGGTGAGATGTATATAACATATGTATTGTGAAGTGTAGTTGATCTACCAGCTTCCGTTCAGATTTTTAAGTTTTAAAAAATATATGAATTGCACATGTCGGGTAACCATTCTTTATCCAGACTGATACGCTGATGCTTTCTTTCTCTCTGTCTGTGCCTCTCTCTCTCTTTCTCCATGCCTCTCACTGCCCCTCTTTTTCTCACCCTCTCCTACTCCCTTTCTCTAGCTGGGTAAAATGCGTCTGACTGTGCCATGCCGGGCGGTCACCTGCTCCCACCTGCAGTGCTTCGATGCAGCACTCTACTTGCAGATGAATGAAAAGAAACCCACATGGATTTGCCCCGTCTGCGATAAGAAGGCTGCCTACGAGAGTCTAATCATTGACGGGTGAGAGGATACCCCTTTTAAATAATGTCATTGTGTTATTCAGGAATGAAAAGATGACAAGAACATAAGTAGTCACTTTGCAAGTTGTATCCCTTTCACCCGATGTTCTTTCTGAAAAGTGTGGATGGAAGATGGCAGCTAATCTCCACCCCCTTAAACCTTTTGCTGTAGCTCCACCTGAGTGGCTCATGATGACCCTCTTCTGCCTGTGCTCTTACCAGATGTGCAGATGTGCTTTCACCAAATTAGATAGATATAGATAAACAAGACAAATAGCAGCATCTTCTAGAGGATCCACCTACCTAACAGGTCTATTTTGATAGTTTGAACAATGGGATCACAGTTGTTTTTAAATAATATCATCAACCCTTTTTTGAATTTTGTATTTATGCTGATGCTTATTTAGGCTGTATTGACTTTCATTGTTTTTTACTTTTTTTATTAAACATGCTAATATTTTGGTGAACTATCCCTTTAACACCATGCCAATGCAACAAGCCCATGTGCATATCCCCTGTTTCACATTGTGGTATTTGGTTGAATATAGTTTAAGAGATGTACTTTATCCCCACCTATTAGCTTGTTTATGGAGATCTTGAATGACTGCTCCGACGTGGATGAGATCAAGTTCCAAGAGGATGGGACCTGGTGTCCAATGAGACCAAAGAAGGAAGCCGTCAAAGTGTCCTCACAGTGTATCCCAAAAATAGAGAGTAAGTCAATTGAAGTAAAGCTTACTGGATACTTATAGTTGTTCTCGTCCTCATTTAAAAGGACAAGTCAATTATATATACCGCCAATGTCGTATTTTGAATATTGTCACAGTCTAACTGATTTGTGTTGCAAAGTGCGTCAGTGTGCAGTGGTCCCCCACAGTGAGCCCAACGTCACTAAAAAAGCAGATGTGATCGACCTGACCCTGGAGAGCTCCTCAGAGGACGAGGAGGAGGACGAGGAGGTGGACCCGCCGCTCAAGAAGCGCTGCCTCTACATGTCTAAGAGTGAGGACATGCACGGGAAGGGGTGAGTAAAGTGTTATACAACTTCAACTAAGTCTTCCACCAATCACAGCCGTCATGTCATATCCTGAAAGAAAAATGGCACAAACCTCACCTAATATGCCTCACCTCTGCCTAATATGGCACCATTACCATTCTTTTAATACTATCATTATATATTACTACTTATTATTACTGCCCAGTCTTTTCAGAAATTCAATGGGGTAAAAACACCCAATGGTAGGGGTCAATTTTGGGACTGATTAGGTATGTCACATTGTTTACATTTTTGAGTTGACCATTGATCGGAAAGGATAGGGGAGTCTACTAAGCCGTACTAACCCAGTTCTTTTCTGGTCAAGGTAAGGCCCATTGTATAATTTTGCTAGACAAATGATGCTCACGTCTTGGGTTTGTTCTTTCTCCTCCTCTCAGAGTTTTGACCTATCAGCCGTCGACAGTGCGAGTGCCAAACGTCCAGGCCTTGGACGCCCCCTACCTGACCTCCTCACTGGCCGACTACACAGTGCCCTTCCACCACTCCACCCTGTCCACTATCCCCACAGATATGCAAAGTTAGTCACCTAGCTCTGGTTTCACTTCTCTATTTTTCACCTCAATCAATTGTATGTTTCTGATGTTGGTATTGGTAATAGTGTGATGTACGTCGAGGAAGTCTAAATGCTGGATATCATTTCTCTCTTTAGGTCTCGATTTGTTTTCCTTAATTCAAGGAGACCCCCAGGTAAATATTTTTTGAATGTCAAATTAATTGATGCACACAGCAGAGGATAAACATCAACATTACAATTCTTAGAAGAAGAAATTAAAATCACACAATTAGAGAGTGGTTTCTTTTGGACTGCTTGTTAAAGAGGTAACTAAACACTCATAAAAAGTGATTTGGGAGGAATGTGTCATTTCATGAGCTGAAAAGGCAGTTGGAAGCTGTGCATCAACACTTGTATACCAGAATGTTCCCTCCTTTTGTCCCATCAGCATTACCGAACGCCCATGTTCCTGGACAACCTCTCCAGCAGCCTCCAGAGTGCCACCACCAGCACTGCCCTGGTCTCCTCCTCCAGTCAGTACGAGCCCAGCACCCACGCAGCCACATCTGCCCACGAGACCGGTGTCATCACCGGTGGGGGAGGAGGAGGAACAAGTAGCATATCAGACATCATCTCATTGGACTGAGTTTCTAGTCCCCCAGGAGTCTCCCTCCATAAGAGGCCAGCGATATACGACAACCAAGTCTCAGTTGTCCAAAGCGGCCTCCTTTCCCTTTTCTGGACGTGTAGGGCGGAGAGTTGGAGCGGGTGAAAAGGAAGAGAAGAGGCTTGGGTCTGGACATGTTGCTTTAGAAGAGGACGCTAGTTTACCTTACTGGGACGGACCCACAGACTCCATGTTGACCACATACACCTTATGAGGACTTGTGAAGGGATTGTCTTTTTTTTTTAATGTAATGACAATGACTCTTACCAATGTTCACATTGCCTTTCTTATTGGATGAACTGAAATATAGAGGCATTGAGCAGGAGGCGGGACAATAGACTGTTGATTGGTACTAGCAAGCAGCCATTTCAAGGGGGAGGCAGCTCACTATTGTTCTATAATTACATTTGTATAATTGTGTTCCCTTTTTTCTAATGGAGTCAGCAATAATACAGAGATTTGAATACCTACCATATGTTGAACACGGTTTGAAGTTTCAAACCTAACCAGTGGTCCTCAAGCTCTTTGGTCCATTGCAAACAATTAGACTTGCACTCAAACATAATATTTTTAGTTGTACAAGTTATCAAAAATTAGGGGACCTACTTTTGCCCAAATACCATGTTCCTCAAATTAATTGTTTTAGTTTTCTATTTAGTTTTACCTTGGGTGTATGTAGGCCTAACATCTGTAATTCTTTTCGCCACCATAGAGCATCCCTCTTTTCATTGTGAGGCGTTTTATGGGGTTTTGTCACTGAATCCAGACAGTTCACCCACCAGAGGGTGCAAAAGTTCCAACTATTAACATGGGCTCATGTCAGCATTGGGATGTATAAAACCAATATTCCAGCCTTTTCTGCAAATAAGAAAGTGTAAATCTAAAATGTCATATTCCTCTTAACAGTAGCAGTTGTACAGCCTATTTGTTTGATGGCTCACAAATGAGCAGGGCATTTTAACAAACCATTTCACAACCTAATATTGTGCAGAGATGGGTACAGCTTTGGAAGCGGATCATTCAACATTCAACTTTTCAAAAACCTTCTTGTTTAGTGCATCTCAGGTGTTAAGCAGCTTTGTCTGGTGGTAATAGGGCCTGAAATATAATATTACAGACTAAAATCTGAGTAGTAGGCAACTTTCCACAAATCATTTTTCATTATAGTTTGGTGAAATTGTCATTACACACTGTCAAATGTTCTGAGAGAAGTGGCCTGGGGGGGTGGTCCAGTGCACACATGCCCATGTTGGCCCATGCCCGGCCCATGCCCTCCTCCACTACTTTCTCCACTATCTCTATCCAATAAGAGTCCACCACACTCCAAAAAATAACCTTAAATAACCTCTGAGAGAAGATCCAGCTTCTATGACTGCTCTGCAATCATTCTCTCAAACAGCTCATCTAGCCAATCAGGCCAGTTTTCCAGCCAATCGGCCTAGCATAGCAAGCCAGTTCACTGGTGTGGGGGAGCTGAAAACTGGAATGAAACTCAGTGCTTGTGGGAGAGTGGTTGCAAACCAAGGGGCATAGAAGCTGTATATTCTCTTGGAACATTTTATATACTGATAGCTGATGGCGTGTAATGACAATGAATGTTTTGGGGAGGGAAAGAGGGAAACCCACACTTGAAAAAATTCTAAGTCCCCTGTCCTTTGAACCAGTGTTTTAAAATGCAACCAAAATGCTTTGCGAACTTGGATTATGGGACTAGATATCTGGGGTGATGTTTTGTAAATGTAACCCAATTTACCTTTATGGCATTTTGTGGGGAAAATGTTTTACATTCTCTTTTTGCCATCATGTATACAAACAAATACACACACAATAAGGTGCTCATTTTTATTTGCTGTCAGGATTTAGTAGTCTTTGAGGACCTCAGTAAAGCGCTATCCCTTTTATTGTAATTGTAAACTTATCCCCATGTACGTTTTCATTTTAAACTGTGCATTGTTGTATTTTCTGTTTGTGTTTTTTTTTTTTTTTACATTTCAACAATAGGTGCTACAATGACCAATTGCACTCAGAGACAGTCCCAAAAACAATCACAGTTTGTCCAGGAAGTTGTCAAGGGCTGGGATGCCCTCCTTGAGGCCTTTACGTTTGCGGGTCTCCGCGACCACCTGGTACGGTCGACTGTTTTCATCAAAAGGGTCTCCTGGCAGGATCTGCCAGTGGTCAAATATACACTGAGGGAAGGCCTGGCCGCCAGTGTTGGACCGCAGGTCCGCTGTGAAACCTGATAGGCAAAACAATTAAAATATTTATATGTGGTAATCTATAGTTTTGTGATGATTTCAACAGTTTTTAATATGTTGGTTCACTCTTATTTTCATTGTCTATGCTGTGCATGATATTTTGCTTCCTCTGGGTACAATTATTCACCCAAAATGAGTGTTTTTTGTATTTATTCAGCAGACAGCATTTATGGAATTTGATTTTGTGGTGGAAAAAATGCATACTAACCAAGAGCATTTTACTAAATTATACAGCTGTGGATGATGTGTGTGAACTTACCAAATGATTCATTGACAGGGAGGTATGCCTTCACTACAAAGATAGGTGTTCCAGCAATTTGGGACTCCTCAAATACGTGGCCTCTCTTCCTGTTCAGTACTCCATAGATTCCTCCAACGACTTGCTCTGGACACTACATTTATAAAAAGAAAATATAGGCCTTTACCATGTGCACGCAAGAGGCTGTGTCATGTTGCACAACCATTCCCTCCACATTCAACACATAAACACCTACTGTACCTCTATTAACCTACCAACATTTGTTCAAATGGTAAAGTTTGCAGTCTGCTGTTTTTGTGACCCATCTGTTCCATTTCAACCCAAGCTTAGAGTCTGAAATGGAACTAGGCCCATATGATACAAATAGACCATAGACATGCACAGAGTAGGCACATCCTGTCTTTCCCATTCATGGCATCTGACAGCATGAGGGATGCCATGTCGTCAACTACAGTAGGGGTAGCTTTTCCATTAGAGACTGGGTCCAGCTCCAGACTATTTTTGTGCCAGGCACTGGTGGGTTTTTGGGTGCGTTGTGTTTTCACTACCCGGGGTGATTCTGAGGCATTCGGGAGAGCAGGGAGGAGCAAACTATCGACGTGGTCAGAAACACGTTTTGCTGCGAATTTCACCTTCAAACCAGCATGACTACTCGCAACTGAAACAATAAATGTCAGTAATTGTCCGATTTTTTTTCTAGCAGCAAATTTCTTAGTAACATGACTTTGAAAGTTGTGTGGTTTAATGTGAGGCATTTATTCATTTTGGAAATGTACACGAAAACTAGCATAGATTGTTCAGTAGTTAGCCAGCCAGATGAGCCAGTAATGTCCCATGACATGAAACGAGTATACAGAAACCCACAGCTGAGAAAACTTAATAATGCATACACTGTAAATGCTTCTAAACATGACTCCAAGCCAAAGAAATCAAGAATTACAATAGTCAGTTAGGTTAAGGGTACAAGACCTGTTGGCAAATCACAGCTTTTTGCAACGTCACTAGCATGTTGGCAGCTAAGTTGCTGTAACTTCCTCGGGCTACAAGTTTCGTTAATAGAGTATTAACTTGTCTGGTAACAATTTATGCCACTGGCAATGAATATAAGGGCTTGAGATGAGTTAACGGTTAACCCGAGTTTTCAATACCATGTCTAGACAGCTGTCCAAATAGATCTAGTTTGCTTGCGAAAGGATCAAAACTTAATGTTTAATGCCAAGCCGTATACAGTATCAAGAAATGCTCACTTTGATGCAAGTTGGACATTGTATTTGAATGAAGTTCAGTCAGGACACTGACGTAGGTTTAACCATGTATTTGATGAGAATAAATGAGAATACATTTAAACTTGGCGTAATTGGATGGCACCGCTATGTATAGGTCCCTGCCTGGAGTTTATTTGACCATAACATACAAATACCAATATGGCAGAGAGCCCAAGACTTATCAAACCCCCTGTAAGTAGGCTAAAGAACGACCGAGCGGGTGGATGCTAGGGGTGGTGGGTGGCACGACCAACAAATATTACTTTCATAGCCGGTGATCATGTTACACTGTTTAACTATGGTGGAGTGTTACAACTCGGCTGCTTTTAAGCCTTATCCCTTGAACATGTGATGGATGTTTTTGCGTAAGCTGCTACCTAAAGGACAGCTGCGCCGTTCGACTTAAAATGCCCTGTCTGAACTAACACAAGCTTCATCGCTGTAGTGTACATAATAAAGGTGTAGCCTACAAAATTAGCCTGGGCTATTTGGCATTTTGGATGTTTTAACTTGGCATAACACAGTTAGTTCTACCAAGGACAGGAATGATTATCAATCTATTCATTAAAATGGGACAGCTGTGGATTTTGTCGTGTTATGCCAAGTTAGCCCCCGGTGTAACCAGGCCGTTTAAGAAGAAAAAGTGGCATTGGTGCATTGGACGACAGCAACATGCAAAACAATACATGCTGGACCTTTAATAAAAGTTTCTAAATCTATAAAACAATTAATCTTTGAAGGAGTATAGGAGTAAGTTTGGGAAATAAAACTTGGTTGTGCACTGTCACACACCTCCGTTAATAACAGATGTTCTGTGTTTTCCTAGATTCATTTATTATGTGATTTTCATTAAAAAAAACAATCTCAAAGTACTGCAGTGAGTGGATTAAAAATAATTAAAAACAACAACACAGCTGATGCAAAGGACAAGGACAACAAGGAACACAGCTAAAATTGAAGGCCTTTCTCAAGAGGACGGTTTTTAAAAGAGTTTGTGGTTAACTATCAGAAACTTCTAATAATATTTAAAATCACTGCATATTTTCAAGTTGATGAGTGCATTACAAGAATTATGATTTCAAAGTCCTAATGAACCTAGATTTATTGCGTGCAAAACAATGCTGTTACACATTGTATAGCCATTACGAATGAAAATATCACATAGCCTTAATAACAAAAGCCTGTTGCCCAATATTGGCATATAATAGTATATTGTAGTCTATAAATAAAGCATGTGTGCTTTTGATTTCCTGGGCAAAACAACATAGCACCCTTGTAGACTATAGTGTCGGCATGCTCTTAAACCTTGAATTGAAGGTTAGATTGAAGTCTAACTTCATTAGGTACACCTTGCTAGTACCGGGTTGGACCCCCTTTTGCCTTCAGAACTGCCTTAATTCTTTGTGGCATAGATTCAACTAGGTGCTGGAAACATTCCTCAGAGATTTTGGTCCATATTGACATGATGGCATCAAGCAGTTGCTGCAGATTTGTCAGCTGCACATCCATGATGCGAATCTCCCGATTCACCACATCCCAAAGGTGCTCTATTGGATTGAGATCTGGTGACTGTGGAGGCCATTGGAGTACAGTGAACTCATTGTCATGTTCAAGAAACCAGTATGAGATGATGTGAGCTTTGTGACATGGTGCGTTATCCTGCTGGAAGTAGCCATCAGAAGATGGGTACACTGTTGTCATAAAGGGATGGACATGGTCAGCAACAATACTCAGGTAGGCTGTGGCGTTTAAACAATGCTCAATTGGTACTAAGGGGCCCAAAGTGTGCCAAGAAAATATTCCCCACACCATTACACCACCACCAGCCTGAACCGTTGATACAAGGCAGGATGGATCCATGCTTTCATGTTGTTTACACCAAATTCTGACTCTACCATCTGAATATCACAGCAGAAATCGAGACTCATCAGACCAGGCAACGTTTTTCCAATCTCTATTGTCCATGTTTGGTGAGCCCGTGCGAATTGTAGCCTCAGTTTCCTGTTCTTAGCTGACAGGAGTGGCACCCGGTGTGGTCTTCTGCTGCTGTAGCCCATCTGCTTCAAGGTTCGACGTGCATACCTTGGTTGTAACGAGTGGTTATTTGAGTTACTGTTGCCTTTCTATCATCTCAAACCAGTCTGGCCATTCTCCTCTGACCTCTGGCATCAACAAGGCGTTTTTGCCCAGAGAACTGCCGCTCACTGGATATTTTCACTTTTTCGGACCATTCTCTGTAAACCCTAGAGATGGTTGTGCGTGAAAATCCCAGTAGATCAGTAGTTTCTGAAATACTCAGACCAGCCCGTCTCGCACCCATGCCACATTCAAAGTTAACTTAAATTCACTTAAATCACCTTTCTTCCCCCATTCTGTTGCTCGGTTTGAACCTTGAACAGCAGGTTGTCTTGAACATGTCTACCTGCCTAAATGCATTGAGTTGCTGCCATGTGATTGGCTGATTAGATATTTGTGTTAACGAGCAGTTGAACAGGTGTACCTAATAAAGTGGTCGGTGAGTGTATCTGTCCGCCAACACTTGTAACTTGTACCCAGCATGAGGTGGAAGCAGGGCCCTGGTAAAACTACACAGACCCATCACCAGTAACATTGATGAATCAAAAACAATCCCTAAGCCTGGGAACAGAAGACAAGATTTGGAGAAAGACGAGACACAAGGAAACCTGTGAGGAGATTTTCGCATTTCAAATTTCTCAGCCCCGGGAGTTCCATCAGCATACAGTAGGTACATGGTCAGGAGCATGTATGCTGGAGGCAAGACCGCAACTGTTGCAGAAGAGATGAGGAGATACAAGATACAGAGCCCTGTGAATGTAATGGGACAGTGAAGCATTTTTTCTTTCTGAGCCAAAAAATACTGCCATAGCAACTAGGGGGTTTTTCAGGGCCAAAAAGTGGAAAGTTCTTGAGTGGCCAAGTCAATCTCCAGATTTAAATCCATGCATTTCATTTGCTGAAGAGGAAACATAAGGCAAAAAGTATGAGTACTTTATTTAGACATTATATTATTTTTTCCAATACTTTTGAAATAGTGGTAGTATGTTTAAAAATGTTTGTACTTTCTAAATGGTGAACCCAATCTGAAAAAAACAACATTGAAATAAAGCTGAGAATCTCTACTTTGAGTAATTTGATTTCAAATCCAAACTGTTTGAGTATAGAGCTAAAAGAAGACAAAATGCTTCCTCTTTCCAATACTTATGGTGGGCACTGTATATAAGGTCTTCAAAAAAGGCAGTTGCAGTAATACATTTCAGTTGTTGATTGTAACTAAAGTTACCGGGTTGGGTCAGGCTTGAATTTTCAGGCCTTTAAAGCTGTAGTGCTGGATCAGACCACCATCTACTGCTGAAGTACAACTCAAACTGAATCGCTAATCCAAGAGGAGGCAGAGTGAAGTTCAACATACAGCAGCTTCAAGACATAGGGACAGCTGAACTATACAACATGACACTACAAAACAGGTTCTAGGCACTGCAGGAGCTTAATGCAGGAAATCCATGACCATTCATAGATGAGAGCTGGATGAACATCAAGTCTATCTGGAAGGATACATGTGAAGAAATAGTCGACAGAAGAAAAAAACAAAAAACCTTGGCTCAACCAAAGCAACTGCACACAAGGAATACCAGGTGGCTAACAGAGGTAAAGAAAGGAGTGCGTTGCAGTAGTCAAGGCAGGAGATGACAAGTGCCTTGACCAAGAGTTGTGCTACTTCTCTCGTGAGGAATAGACGTATCCTTCAGATGTTGTACAGGAAGAATCTACAGGAGTGCGCTGCTGTGATGTTCACTGCACAGGACAAGTGGTTGTCAAGGATTACCCCAAGATTCTTGCCTGTCTGGGAGGAGGTCACAGTGGAGTTCTTGACTGTGATGGAGAAGTCTTGGAGAGGGCAGGTTTTCCCAGGGAGGAAGAGCAGCTCAGTTGTGTCAAGGTTGAGCTTGAGGTAGTGGGCTGACATTGAAGCAGAAATGTCTGCAAGACACACCGGCATGTGTCGCCAACCTGAGACACTGGAGCTGAGTTGATTCAACACTCCAGCACAGCAGGTGGCAGTGAATCACCAACATTTGATTTACATCCACTCAAATCACAGAAGATGAAGAAAGTAGACTAGATGGCGCTCCCCATATAATCACAGTTAATATGTAGGGGAGTGGGCCCTCTAGTGGTTCTAACCCACCTGGATCTCCACCAGGTAGACGGGCTCCATGAGTCTGGGCTGGGCGGTGAGCATGCAGGCATTAAGCACACGGCGGGCTGTGGGGATGATCTGACCACCCCCTCTGTGGATGGCGTCAGCGTGCAGCGTCACATCATGGATGTCGAAACGCACCCCCCTCATGTTCTCCTCGGACAGGGAACCCTAGCAAATGAAGACAACAAAAACACAAACACATTTTTACGTTTTAAAACTTTTGAATGGTGGATAGGTGTTCTGTGAAATTGTAATCCCATTGAGTTACATTTATACACTCACCCTCTTGGTGTTAAATAATTGAATATACATATTGATTATAATTAACAAAGTGAGTGCATTTTTCTCCTGAAACTGCTTTTTCCTAGATTTATGGCAAAAATAGCTAGCTCGCGCCAACTTTATAACATTGCTAGGTGGCTAGAATTACAGAGTGTGCCCCCTCCCCAAAATACCACAGACAGATCTTTTTATAAATAATTATGATAAAATGTGGGCTTAAATATTAAGTTCAGTAATGAATTTAACATTAGAAAAATATTAAAACAAGAAAAATCTGAGGGGGCACTCCTTTGTGCCCCCTATAGGCATGACGCCTCTACATGTCTACATGAAGATGTATTCATGTTTAATAAGAATATCCCCCATGTGGAGAGGTTAACATGCGTGGAGTAGCCCATGATCTACGACTACAACACAAAAGACAACTTGATGGTGTGTGTGTGTGTAATTGCTTGCTTTAATAGGCTATAGGCTATTATTGACAGTTTCAGAAATCTTTTTGTCCCCCTAGCATAGTACAGAAGCAATATAAGATACAATATTTGTTTTATATCTCTATGGTGCAATCTCCTGGTGAGCCAGTGTGTGATAGCACCAATGAACAGGCTTGTAAATAAACAGTATGGAATAATTTACCACTCTCCCATTGACATTGGTCTGCATAGTCTGCTTTGTGGGCTTTGGTAATGAATCGCTTGTTGAGTATCTTGGATTCATATGTATTTGGCTCTATCTAGCATGCATTGGCTGGCTCACCCGGAAATAGCGCCAATGATGAAAAAAGCAGCTTTTGACTCACCTCCTTGGTAGCCCACTGAAACCCTGCCACCATGCTGTCCTTGATCTCGTTCAGGTACTGAACCCCTTTGGTGATGTCCACCAGGATGTTGGGTCCGGTCCCGTCGGGCCCGAAGCACCAGATTTTACGGGCCTCTGTAACTTCCCACTCATACTTCTCTGCCAGGTAGCGGGCCCTCTGCTTGAGCTCCTGTCTGGAACTCACATCTCCTTTGTCGATGTCCTCGGCCAGTCCATCTGGGAACGGACGTGCCTTCATGAACAGCCGGTTGTGCTTGTTGGGGGACTTGGACAGGCAGACCTGGTCCGAGTCCTCGCTCACTGTCTCACGGTACGACACCACTGGGTCTGATTTCTGTGTGGGGACACAGTGACAGGAGATGGGTGTTTTGTGGACGGGAAAATGGCAGGCAACAGAAATGTGTGCATTTTTGTAACTGAATACTTTTCTGGGCATTCTCTTTTCCATTAGACAGTGTGGGGGTCTATCTTTCATCTGAGTTTGCCCATTCTATGCAACTTACTTACAGTGCCTTCGGAAAGTATTCAGACCCCTTCACTTTTTCCACATTTTGTTGTGTTATAGACTCAATTTAAAATGGATTAAATTAAAATAATTTGCCATCAATCCACACACAATACCCCAGAATGACAAAGCGAAAACAGGTTTTTAGAAATTAAATTTATAAAATTTAAATACAGAAATACCTCATGTACATAAGTATTCAGACCCTTTGCTATGATAGTCTTAAAATTTGCTAAAATGCAAAAATGTCATCAACAAATCACTCAATAAGTTGAATTGAGTTCATCTTAATGCAAGGATAATACTTCATGTAATTTTGGAATGAATATCTTCTCTGATTTGCATAGGAATCAATTACACACTGTGTAGATTAGGATGTCACTACAACTCAGCAAATGTCATAATTTTCTCTTGATCCTGACAAACTACCCAGTCCCTGCCAGTGACAAACATACCCATAACTTGATGCAGCTACCACTATTCTTCACACGAGAGATGGTGCGGAAACTGCATTGGATGTGCTGGATTTGCACCAGTTACATCTACATTTACATTTATGACATTTAGCATGACATTATGACGCCTTTATCCAAAGTGACTTACAACAAATACATTTGTAAGTAAGTGAATCATCTATCCATCAGTCATCATAAGATAGAGTAATCAATGCTCGGACCAGGGGCCATAGGCAGTCACAATGCTAGAAGAAGGAAAAATGACTTTTTTTTTTTTTTTTAACAGGAGAGAAACTTGTAGTGGGGGTGAAGAGGTCTTGAGGAGGGACCGTTAAGATGTAGCCTGAAGAGATGGGTCTTCAATCTACGGCGGAAGATTGGTAGTGACTCTGCAGTCATGATAGCAGTGGGAAGCTCGTTCCAACAGCGGGGCGCCAGGACAGTAATCCATGTAATCCACTGCATCGACGTAGAGGCGGCGGTGCCAGTCTTGGAGAGGGCAGGCTTTCCCTGGGAGGAAGAACAGCTCAGTCTTGTTAAGGATGAGCTTGAGGTGGTGGGCTGACATCCAAGCAGAAATGTCTGCAAGACACGCAGAGACACGTGTTGCCACCTGTGAGTCAGAAGGGGGGAAAGAGAGAAAGAGTAGCGTGTCATCTGCGTAGCTGTGGTAGGAGAAACCATGTGAGGAAATTACCGAGCCAAGAGATTTGGTATAGAGGGAGAACAGTAAGGGCCCTAGGACAGAGCCCTGGGGGACCCCAATGGTGAGGGCTCGTGGAGAGGATCTTCTCCACGTCACCTGGTAAGAGCGATCGGCCAGGTAGGAAGCAAACCAGGAGAGTGCAGAGCCAGAGATGCCCAATTCTGAGAGGGTGGAGAGAAGGATCGGGTGATTTACTGTGTCGAATGCAGCGGACAGGTCCAGACGAATGAGAACAGAGGAGAGGGAGGAAACTCAAGCAGAGTAGAGGGCCTCCGTGACAGCAAGGAGAGCAGTCTCAGTAGAGTGCCCAGCCTTAAAGCCGGATTGATGAGGATCAGGGAGGTTGTTCTGAAGGAGGTAGTGAGACAGTTGGTTAGAGACAGCACGTTCAAGGGGTTTAGATAAGAAGGAGAGAAGGGATACCGGTCTGTAGTTATGGACAGCAGACAGGTCAAGAGTTGGTTTCTTGAGAAGAGGCTTGATTCTGGCTGTCTTGAGAGGGGGGAAAAATCTGATAAACCAGAGACCAAGTGTAGCGCAGTTTAACGGGTTTGGGAGGAGAGGTAGCAGTGTTGGTGAGAGTGAAAGAGCTGTCATCAACCTTCTTTTCAAAGTAGGTGACAAAGTCATCCGCAGATAGGGAGGAGGGGGAGGTGGTGGGTTGAGGAGTGAGGAAAATGTGGAGAACAGTTTCCTTGGGTCAGAGGCAGAGGTTTGAATTTGGGAATGGTAGTAAGACGCTTTAGCAGCTGATGCGGATGAGGTGTAGTTGAGGAGGAGAGAGAGATAAGGTTCTAGGTCATCAGGGAGGCCAGTTTTTCTCCATTTCCTCTCAGCTGTCTGGAGCCCTATTCTACAAGCTTGCAGGATGAAGGATGAGGAAAGAGTGGACAGGAGGGTGGAGGAGGCTGCATCAGTGGATAGAAGGAAGAAAGATTCAACAGAGGGTTGGGCGGATAAGAGAGCGGTGATTGAGAGGGTATGCAGGTTGCGACGAGAGGATACAGTGTGGGTAGAGACTGTTGTCCCATCGACTGTGCTTTTTCCTCTCCACCATTCAACTTTGTAGATTTTTGTAAGTCTTCCCAGGCCTCAGGGTCGCATTCCTGAGCAGTTTTATTCCTCTCCATTTGCTCAGTTTGTAATGACAACCTGATCCACACAGTGTGTAATTGATTCCTATGCAAATCAAAGACCCTATAAAAACAGATTAAAAAAAAAGATATTAATTCCAAAAAGGATATTAATTCCAAAATTATACAAATTATTATCCTTGCATTAAGATGGACTCAATTGAACTTATTGAGTGTGTGGGGGGACATGCAGCGTTCGGCCTGTAGAGGGAGCTACAGGACCATGGCCGGGGTTTACAGAAGCGAGGCTTCGTTGCGCACCTGTTGCGAATGAAGCCTCGTTAACGAAATGGTTTAAGATGTGTGTGCCTCTGCTTTGGAAGGGAGGATGGCTGGAAAGCAGGTGACTGGAAAGTCAACCAGGTCCGAACGTACACTGATAAAATAAACAGGGTTTTCCCTCACCATCCATATCAAGTCCGCCTCTGTGTCCAAGGACGTTGTTACAGAGTGATTTGTTGATGACATTTTTGCATTTTAGCTCATTTTAAGAGTGTCATAGCAAAGGGTTTGAATAATTATGTACATGAGGTATTTCTGTATTTAAATTTTAATAAATTTACTGAAATTTCTATAAACGTGTTTTCGCTTTGTCATTCTGGGGTATTGTGTGTGTGTGGGGGGACATGCAGCGTTCGGCCTGTAGAGGGAGCTACAGGACCGTGGCCGGGGTTGTGTCGGCGAGACTTTTGTTGCACACCTGCTGCGAATTAAGTCTCGCCGGCGAATGTTTAAGATGGGTGTGCTTCTGCCATTTCAGTAAGGGAGCGAGGCTGGAGAAGCTGACGGCGAGAGCGGAGGAGAGCCGAGCCGAGCCGAGCACAGGACCAAAGGGCCAAAAGACATTGAACGAGGCTGGAAAGCCGAGCCGAGCCAGCAAACCCCTCTGTTAAAATAAACGGGAGAAAATCCCTTACCTCCATACTGCGTCTGCCTCTGTGTACAAACGGACATTGCTACAGTGTGGATTGCAAATTATTTTAATTTAATCCATTTTAAATTGAGTCTATAACACAACAAAATGTTCAAAAAGTGAAGGGGTCTGAATACTTTCCGACGGCACTGTATGGTCAATTAATTATTATGGTCTCACCTTTAAGGGAATACAGGCATGATCCTCCTCTAGATCCTTCAGGCAGATCTCCAGATGCAGCTCTCCTGCGCCAGCAACAATGTGCTCTCCTGACTCCTCAATAATGCACTGCCAGACACAAGGAAGGCCATGTCAGAGAGAGCTACACAGCTACATCAACCAACCACAGCGACATAAAACAACCATGTTTGTCTTCCACAAAGAGAAAATGTAGATCTTAGATTATTCACAGATCTTTTTTACTCCTACAATACATACTGCTTCTTTTTTATAGGAGCAAGGCGTATGCCACCACAGCGAAATTCAGTTAGAAGTTCCAAACAACATCTTCCATAATTAGTAATATAACTAATACAAGTAATATAACACCCCTGGCAGTAACAACATGTGTATACTGAAAACATGTGACTGTCGGGTAGGACAGCATTCATAAATGAAGTATTTCTTTCAAGGGATCTCATTCCCTGATCACTAGAAATTAAACATAGTCATAACAACTATTAGGAAGCTTTTAGAAATATGTTACATACTGGATCTTTAAAGTGTAGCTTGTTTATTTTTAGTAATAAAACAATAAACACTCCACTGAAACCTGAAAATAGCACCTACAGTGCCCTGCGTAAGTAATGGGACAGTAAAGCAATCTTTTGGCTCTATACTCCAAAAGTTTGGATTTGACATCAATGTCGAAAGTCTAAACCTCCCCCAACCTGCATTCCCACCTGAGTATGCCACTCAGAAATTCAGAAGAGGGGTGCGACGCTTAAATCATGGCAGGATCCCTTATGGACGAGAGGGGATGGCGGTGTCACGTGGGTACCGGTGGATTCCGGGTGGAGTGCCCAAGTTTGGGGGGCTGGCTCCATCTAGTGTCCTTGAGATAGAAGTGTCCAGTGAAGTAGAGAGCTCAGCTCGGGGGATGATGCAGGATGGGCTTAAAAAAGAGGTTGTCGAGCCAGAGGGGGAGAGGAAGATGGTGTTGTCAATGTTTTTCCTGGGGATCTCCCTGTTGTCAATGTTTCTCCTAGGGATCTCCCTGTGATGGTTCCCGCTCCTGCTCCGCTCCCTGTGGAGGGGCGGGTGTGGTCGGGGGTGGCGGATGGGGGGGCACCTACAGAGGCTGTGGCTACGGAGGCTACGGAGGAATATGTCGTCGGGCTCCTTTGTGACATGAATTACCTGCAGCTGGATTTTAATGCTGAGAGTATGTACTACTAATATAACCAGCAAAGAAACACACTATTTACTACTGTGTATTAGTAGTTATGTACTACTAATATGCTAAAAGTATAACCAGCAAAACATATTATATACTACTAGTGATATGTACTGCTAATGTACTGAATGTCTAATGGCAAGAAATACTATTCAAATAAAACTGATCAGATAACTTGGGTTTGACTTATGTTGAAAGGAGGTTTTACCTCTTTAATGATTTAAATGATGAAACTGATCTGTCTAACTATGTGTAAAGAATAAAGTTGAAATGTAATAAATTGGAAAGGGAAAGAAAGAAAGAAAGAAAGAAAGAAAGAAAGAAAGAAAGAAAGAAAGAAAGGGGAATTAAGTCAAAGTTGAGAGAAGTTGGGTTGAGTCCAGATGGCAGTTCGGATCCCTAAAGAGACCAGGTCTAACCCAATCAGGGTATCCACGACCAAAATCCTCTCCGGAGAGAGTTTAGATTCGGAAAGCCCCCAGTCTGAATTTCTGTTAGTATCAGGAGTAGGCTCTCTCTTTTTAGCTGCCTATATTCAGTGGAAAGGATTGCTAGAGGTTGAGTGACCACTTCACTGGCAGTGGGAGGTGGGCCATTGTATTCCCTCGGCTGAGGTTTTTTTGATTTCACTTTTTTGATATCTTGTCCTTCTTTTTACTTGGAGATTGGGAGTCATCGGAGTCCCTCGGCTGAGGGTTCGGTGATAGACCGGAGTGAGCCAACATATTGGGGGAAAGGGAGAACTACTCGGTATATAGATTTGCTGTAACTACTTTTCATCTTCTTTTGTATTTTTATTATTTTTTCCTTAAAACATTTTATTGATATATTGTATTGTCATGCTGTAATGCTTAATGCTTGAATAAAAAAAGTTTTATTAGATTTATACATAGCATATTACTTGCCACTTGAGATGATGTGTTATCCTCCTTGCTAAACATAAAAAGTTAGATTACACTGTGTATATTACATCATAGGATCTGAATGGTTATTCTACCACTTTATTGAAATATCCCCTTTAGATGAATTGTCCTCATCTATAAATTCAATTCCTGCAACCACACCAACTGGCACTCATATAAGAATTGAGCCGTCGTTAACCATTGGGGCTTTCATATGCTGAGTTCTGATTTGTAGGTCACTTACAGTGCTTAGTATTAAGCAGTAGCAGGGGAAACTGTGAGAAGTAGACGGTTAACAGCAGGGTGAATCTATTCGACACCAGCCTAAGATTATCTTTTAGAAACCTAGTAGGGTAAGACCCTTTAGGCAGAGGATTTAACCTGTTAGAAGGAGGGCTGGACCGGTACCCTGTACAGGGTATATTCACTGGGAGACATCAAACAATTAATATGAGGTTAAAGTAGAGATTCTGAGCTTTTATTTGATGGTATATATTGATACATATTGGTTTCACCATTCAGAAATTACTATACTTTTTATGTATAGTCCCCCTATTTCAGGGTACACAAATGGGATGGGAAAGATTTGTCAAATGTCCAAATTAACCACTCATGTTTGGTCAACAATACTTTGCATGCAATAACTGCCTGACTTCTGCGAGCCATTGACCCCACCAGACGCTGGGTATCTCTAGTGATGCTCTGCCAGGCCTATACTGCATCTTCAGTTGTCTCCTCTTCAACAAATGAAACAGATGTTCAATAGGATTTAAATCTGGATATTGACATGGCCAGTCAACAACTTTCCACTTTTTGGCCCTGAAAAACTCCTGAGTTGCTATGGCAGTATGTTTTGGGTCATTTTCCTGCTGTATGATGAAGCACCGTCCAATGAGTTTGGAGGCATTTTCTTGTATTTGGGCTGACAACATGTTTCTGTACACTTCAGAATTCATTCTGCTGCTGCCGTCAGCAGTTACATCATCAATGAAGACAAGTGAGCTAGTTACAGCCATACATGCCCAAGCCATAACACCTCCTCCACCATATTTCACAGATGAGATGGTATCCTGTGGATATTGGGATATTTTCTCCACACTTGCCATCACTGTGGTAATGTTAATATTTGTCTCATCACAAGACCTTATTCCAAAACTTTGAAGGCTCTTTTAGATACTTTTTAGCTAACCGTAACCTGGCCATCCTGGTTTTGTGGCTAAGTAGAGGTTTGCACCTTGCAGTGTAGCCTCTGTAGTTCTGCTGATGAAGTCTTCTATGGATTAGTGTTCCTGATCTGTGGGACAGTTGTTTTGGGAGTTTTCGGAATCATGTGAGCATTCTTCGGTCATCTACTGTAGAAGTCTTCCTTGGCCTACCAGGCCATTTGCAATTTCTGAGCTTACCAGCACTTTCTTTCCTTTTAATGACGTTCCAAACTGTTGATTTTGGTAGGTTTTAAGTTTTGGCTATGTTTCTGATACATTTTCTGAAAAAGCAAACGCAAACTCCAAAAGCAAACGTAAAGGCTAGAATCAATACTAGACATTGAGAGCTCTCTTATGCCTGCACAAATGATGTGTCAGAACACCTGTCAAGGCAATTTTCACATCACTTTTGGGTACCATGAAATAGGGGGACTATGCATAAAAAAGATGTGATTTTATGTACACAAATACCATCAAATAAAAGCTAAGAATCTATTTCAAATCCAAACCTTTGGAGTGTAGAGCCAAAAGAAGAAAACATGCTTCACTGTCCCATTACTTACACAGGGTATTTGTCCTCATAAATGCATTGACACCTACCATTAGCATATTCAGTTTGACCAATTCTGAATTGTTTATCCTTATTTGAAGTTAGCCAGTAAATCTCAAACCCCTGACAGTTCCCTTTTGTGTCTACTGCCCTCACACCTGAACCATGGGTCAGTCTCATACCTGAACCATGGCGTCACCCTCATACCTGAACCATGGGGTCAGACTCATACCTGAACCATGGGTCACACTCATACCTGAACCATGGGGTCACCCTCATACCTGAACTATGGGGTCAGACACACCTGAACCATGAGGACAGACTCATACCTGAACCATGGGGTCAGACTTGGCCAGGCGTTTGAGGCCCTCCACCAGCTTAGGTAGGTCAGCTGGGTTTTTAGCCTCCACGGCCACTCTCACCACGGGACTGACGCTGAACTTCATCACCCTCAGGTTGTGAGCGTGCTCAAATGTGGTGATGGTCCCGGTCTTCACCAGGTACTGGTCAACACCGACCAAACCCACTATGTTCCCACAGGGCACATCCTCGATGGGCTCCACGTAACGCCCCATCATCAGGATGGTTCTACGGCAACAAATAATGATTAAAAAGCGTTTTGGATTAGACACTGGTGAAAAAATACATTCCTATTTTGTAACCTTACCATGGAGACATTCAGACATTATTTACATAACATTTCCCATCATTTGAACTGTCTTTTGACTTGTTTCAGATATTTTTTAAGATAAGACAGCAGATAAATTGTGCCAAATATTACATATGCATCACATGTTTAGTATCTGCACTCCACAAACCTCTGGATGGGTTTGATGTACAGGTCCTCCTTCTTCCCAGGTGTGTAGTTTGGGCCCATGATGCGCACTTTCCCCCCTGTGGCCACGATGCCAGAGAAGACACGGCCAAAAGCATAGAATCGACCCTTGTCAGTGGTGGGTACCATTTTGGAGATGTACATCATCAGTGGAGCTTTGGGGTCGCAGTTTTTGATGCCTGTATAGGATTAAGAGCAAGATGGCTGAGGACATGCTTGAATAAGAAAGGTGAGAACACAGAACTTTGTGACATTTGGCCTTTTTTCAAGGTGTTTCTTCCTGACTCACCAAGAGCAACCTCGTCGTCCCCAGGCCCCTCATAAAGCAGCTCACAGCGGTACTTTTGGGCTGTCACGGGTGAAGGCAGGTTGATCGTGATCATCTGGAGAAGAGCATCCCCTGCTGGCAGCCAGCGGCGCATCACTGCCTAGGGGACAACAACAACAGTGGCAACATTGTTCATGAAATTCATGTAGCTACACGGTCAAGACGTCCGACTGTAGTATTGTTGGATGCATGTGGATTATTGGACGTGTGTGGATTATTGTTGCCTGCTTTGACTATGCCATTCTAATTACCGCTTGTGGATTAATAAAGTCATATTGAACTGAATCAAGGGGTGAAGTTTGGGACACATGGCAAAGAAAACATCATATGGCAAATAATTTTCATTTTAGGAACTCCCACACCTGTAACCTCAACATCTATATGGACTACCTTCAGGAGTTGTTTCCCTTCCTTTTCTTTGTCATCAGCATCAAGCTTCACATCCAGTTTCTGGATCAACTTCTGGGTCTCCTCTGTCTTGAAGTTCATGATGGCATCAAAAACCTTTGGCAAAAAAAACTAATTTGAAAGTCCACTTACCCCAGATGTGTCTAGTTCGCTGGCAGCAACACATTTTTTTCTTTATTTCCACTAATTTTAATATGATTAATCCATTGATTTCCTTAAACAAACCTTGAAAATAGGATCCAAAACAAGTTGGCAGAATGTTCGTGGGAGCTTGGTGCCCTCTGCATTGGTCGCTGACTTGCTGAATTTTCCAGCAGCAGGATCAAAGTACCTGAGTAACACACACAACATCAGTTCATTAATTTATTGCTAACAAGTTTATAGCTTGGATTTTTGGATAAGATTTTAGCTTTAAAAAGCTCTAAATGCCCATAGTAAATTGGTAGCAAGAAGAGAAGGAGAATAAGTGGGAGAAATTGAACAATGTAGTTTAGGTGTCTAAAATCACATTTCAAAATATGGTGTTGGGGTTGAGCACTGACTGGCTAACTCACTAACTGCCACAGAGTTCTGGAACACTCACCACCTAGAGTGCCAAGTGCTTTATGTGGTATTTTTACACACTGAAGTTTCTTATGACCTACTTGGTTGGGAGCTCATATACCAGGAGCAACAAAAAGGAAGTCATATGTATAGCCTCACTGGCTTGATTGAGATCCTTATTTCCACACACAAAACCAACAATGACATGAGACCCATGGACCACTTGATTTCCATATGTATGTAAATCCAATCCAAGGCAGATGGATCATACTGTACATGGCATCTTTATCATCGGGCCTACCCTTCCTCCTAGACATTGATTGTTGCTTTTATGATATGGTTATATACATTTATTTTGCTTATGTATTTTTTGTTTAATATAAATAATTTGTCTATTTTATATTTTATTTTCTGCACTTTGAGATTATTCTTGTATAATGAAAAGCACTTTATAAATGTAATAAATTATTATTATTAGTATTACATGTTACACATACCCCAACACATACAAAATGATTAGCTTTCTTTTTAAATACTAACTTGTCTCCCCACAGTTTCTTCATCATGTCCTCCACCTTCTTGGTGTGTTGTACAGGGGACAGGTCTGACTTCTTGTCCCCCTTGGCTGCAAATTTGGCCACGTACATCTCAGAGAACTGCTTCAGAGTGAAGGCCCAGCCGTGGAGACCTGAGCCAAACCCAACCGTCCCCACCACTGGGTCCAGCTGCACCCCACAGAAAAGAGCAAGAGGCAAGAGACATGCTTTCAAGGTATAGCTCATCCTAAAATGACATTTCTGTGATGAACCACATACCTTCACTCTAGTTAATATACCAATACACTTTTTAAATCCATATCCAGATTATTGCAGCAGACACATTTTCCTATATAATGGAAGTGGATGGGGTCCAATTTTTTGCCCGATACCCTTGTTGTTGCATTGTTATTGAGAAAACCCCAAAAAATCATTCCAAACAAAGGTTCCACTGACCATGATGTTGCCCATCGGTCCGTGTTCCCCCTCTCCATAGGTGGAGATGATAACATTGACATTCTCCACAATGCGCTGGAACGTCTGGAACAGCTCATCGGGCTTTAGCTGCAGCTCCAGAAGAGCCCGGTCCATCTTATTCATCATCAGAACTGGTTTGATCCGCTCTGCGATGGCCTGCCTCAGGACCGTCTCCGTCTGGACACACACACCTGGTGAAGACGGAGAGATCCCTTTAATATGGGTGTGGCATGTTATCATGGTGTTCACCACTATATTATCATTGATAGTTTATGACTTAATTCCGAAGATAATCTCTTGTCGAGAGATTTTGTTTCCATTTCTATTGAACTGGATAAGTCTATGTGTCATTATGTGTGAAACAATACAGCTAAATCCTGCTAAATCTATTGTGGTATTAATTTGTATATAAGGCCTACTGTGTACAAATGTAGGTTAGTATGTTCATGCAGTTATGACGTACTCAGTTAAGAAGTCACCTTTTAGAATTGTATTAGTCATATGTACAGTCCCTATGGAAAGTCTACACCCCTTTCAAAATGTTCATCTCATCTATTTGAAATCAAAATACAATAAATTAGGACTTTTTCCCACCGATCTTCACAGCCGACGCAAGCCGTCTTATCTGTTGTGCCTGTGGCACTTTATCTGTCTCACCGTGGGAGAGTGAGAAACGTCCTCTCGATTCCTTTGTATGTCTTGACGTGTGAAGAATTGACATTAAAGCCACTTTGACTTTGACTCTGACTTTGAGCCTACAGGACAAGTTAAAGAAACTGTGAAAGAAACATTCTAAAAAAAATGTCAATCATTTATGACTGGGATGATACGGCCTCAGGGTCGCATCCCTGAGTAGTTTTGTTCCTCTCTATTTGCTCAGTTTGTAGTGACAACCTGATCAACAGAGTGTGTAATTGATACCTACTGTGTAGATCAGTGGGGGAAAAAATCTGAATTTAATTTAATTTGTATTCTGGGGCAACAAAAGGTGAACATTTTGAAAGGTGGTGTAGACTCTCTATAGGCACTGTATATGTGTGTTACAAAATATACTTACAAGTTGTTACAATGTAATTACATGATGATTTGTGTTAATCTCTCATTGAAGTCAATAATAAGTCAGTAATAAGATAATTATATATATATTAAAACATCTAGGTTGCTGTTTGTTTTGTGTATTGTGTATTATATCTGTTTTGTAATTATTTTTCATGAACATGAACAATAAAACAATTTATTTTAAAAAAATTGTAAACTTTACGCATGTATTATAATAAAATAAACAATAAAAAATAAAAGATTAAAAGAAAAGAAAAAAAAGTAACATTTTGAGTGAGTAAATTGCTATGTCAAATCAATCATGCATTTAGGTGATTCAAAGTTTTTTCTTAACCAATAGTAACCGCGCTCTTCTTCATAACTGTTGTGATTGCCTCCATGTGCATGACAACATGTCAGCTGCCGCCAGCAGGTCGAAATACAGATAGCAGATTAGATAAACAAATACAGGGCGCATTAGATAAACAAATACAGATGGCGCATTAGATAAAAAAACATGGATTGCATTATTTTGTAATCTCGGATATCTGTGAGCTACATTATTGTTACATTTCTAGCATTTCTAGCATTTCGCTATTAAAATCACACCAATACATGTGTACTCAAAGTGGTTTATAATGCTAAATAAAATAGCTCTCTCTCTCCTTAAACCTACTCCTTAAATGGTTTAAGGAAGTTTTCATTTGCATGACCCCTAGTGGAAGTGAAGTGATTTCTGGAGTACACTGCAACTGAGTTCAAAGTTCAACATAAGTGTGCTCTAAACCAAAGGTGCTGAGGAGAAGGCAATCACGTTTAGGCAGCTGTGAGGCTGTAAGGCTAGCTGACACACGAATAGAATTGTCAGTCTTTGCATCCATAGCTCCATCTATGAATTTGAGAGCAGTCTCTTCCCTCAGCTTTGTAGCTGAGTGGCAAGGCTGCCATTTGGCTGAAAATTTAATTAAATATTATAGCTTTTACTCAAATACTGCCTTAGTATATAAAGCAGAAATTATTTATTGTTCTTGCACAGTGTAGTACTTAAGCAGTGTATAAAACTGTAGATGCACAGTATTTTTAGTACTGATGCATACACAGAACAAATTGGTGGTGCTTGTATTGTACAGTGTTGTACAGTATTTCTCCTACAATGTATATTATTGTAGTACTTGTGTATGTGTAAGCCAAGCATTGAAAGCAGGACAGTAACTGCTGCACACAGTGAGCTTTGGACCTTTGAGGCCTGGTGCTCTCGTACCTGAGACACAGTCTACTACTACAAGAGCTCCGTCAGTGACCCGCAGAGCAGCAGTCACCTCGGAGGAGAAATCGACGTGACCAGGAGAGTCAATCAGGTTTATGAGGAAACCATTTCCATCCTTGCACTGTTTGATGAAGGCCAAGTCATTGTCTTTGAGCTCATAGTACAGAGAGATAGCTCTGCAAGGGGGGGCGACACATAACAATGTTATGTTAACCTGACAGAAGCCATTTTGACCACACATTACTGTTTCTCACATAGTGGATAAAGTGGGGTGCACAGCATTTCAGGCATTTGGTACAAGGCCAATATTTGCATGCAAGTGGCACAACTGTACCCTTCATACTCATATACCAAAATGATGATGCTGTAGGTTTACATGAGATGATGGCTAGCTAGCTAAATAGACAGCTTAATTATTCTTATATATTTTTCTAAATGAAGGCACATAGAACACTTCATTTTGGACTAGGTCTAGAATATTCAAGTAGATTTTCAGAGGAATGTACAGTGCCCTACGTAAGTAATGGGACAATGAAGCATTGTTTCTTCTTTTGGCTCGACACTCCAAATTTTGGATTTGAAATCAAACAATTACTATTAGGTTAAAATTATCAGCTTTTATTTCATGGTATTTGTGTACATATTGGTTTCACCACTCAAACATTACAACACTTTTTATGCATATTTCAGGGTACCCAACAGTGATGGGACACTTGGCTTGACAGGTGTTTCTGGTTTGTTAGATGTGTTCCGTCACATCATTTGTGCAGTCATAAGAGAGCTCTCAATGTCTAGTATTGATTTTAGCCTTTGCATTTGAGTCTGCTATTGGTGTCTGTCAACATCAATGAAAGAGACATCAATGAAAGTCAGGAAATCAGAAAAATCTATCAGAAACATAGCCAAAACCTTAAACCAACCAAAATCTACAATTTGGAGCATCATTAAAAGGAAAGAAAGCACTGGTGAGCTCAGAAATTGCAAATGACCTGGTAGGCCTCCTGTAAAAGAGCCTTCAAAGCCAAGGCCGGCGGTGGCTATGGGCAGGGGTGTGCTCAGCCCACCCAATCAAAAGTTAAGAAAAAAAAAATGTTGCTCAGCCAATGGAAAAATAGCACAGAAAATACCAGTACCGTTTCTAAGTTCTGATTGGTTGGGCAGCCTACAGCCCGCCTTCAAAGTTGCCCACTGCTCACCCCCTCTTCTTGTTGTGCAGAATCAGACCTGTCCACTGCACAGAGTGTCTCTCGGAGCATGCCAAGGGGGAGGGGTGCTGCTATAACAACTATGAACTCTGATGGCTCGGATTGCACACACACAGGGCAAAAGCAAGTATACATATGGTCCTACTACTCATGAAAAATCACACACTCAAATGCATAACCTGCTTTAGCTTGTGTATGGATTGGAACAAATTAGTGTTCTAAATGTTGCTTTGCACCAGATTTAGCTACAGGGCGATTTTCCATCAGCAGTCCATTTGCATCAACTCAAATGTATCTGTGTCTGCCAGACCCCTACCCAAAGTCCCGCCCCCAGCAGCAGAGAATAGTTCCCCATCAATCGGTGATTACTATTGTTCCACACACTAACAGATACCATACTACTGCCTATTTAAAGATATAATTACGGTGAATTTTCTAGAAAGTTTACTCATTCTCTCAGTTCGTGAATGCTGTGCTGCTAGTGAAAGCTTCAAAAGAAGCTTGCTAGATATATTCCATATATTCATTGTTATAACCTGTGCAAGCCATGCGGCAAAACGTTTTTCGACCTCTCTAGTTCCCTGTATAACTTCTTCCGTCACCACTATGTATGATGCTCCTTGTCTCAAAAGACTGCTTAAAATTCGCTGGACAAGCCATTATGATGTGACAAGGTGCATTGTTGAGAATGAAGACCGTCTTCTCACTATCCTGTCAGAGATCTCAGAGGATGATGATGTCACAGTTGATTTGTGCACTGAGGCATCAGGCGTGTTAATTCAAATTAAGAGGCATAATTTCTTTGAGATTGGCAAATTTCTAGTGCGGGTGCTTGGTGCCTTGAAACCAGCAAATGCAATTCTACAGTCTCAGTCTGTGGATATGTGCACTGCTTGTGAGGTTTTTGGTGCATCACTGGAGTCCTTAAGAGATATCCATAAAGATGATTGCTGGACAGAGCTTTCTCAGACACCTGCTGGGGATGATTCACATCCTCCAAAGAGAAGGAGAACATTGAGTAAACACCTTGGTGAAAGTGTTGTGCTCTCAACTGTGGGTCATACAGATTCTGATGATCCCACTATCAGTCTGTCAGTCTCTGTCAGTCTCTGAAAAGATCCCTGCTCAACATCCTTGACAGGGCCATTTCAGAAATGGAAAACAGATTTTCCAAGAAGAATGTAGACCTAATGACAGCCATATCCAGTCTTGTACCCAAATCTAGTGCATTTCTAAATTCCACCTTGTTGCGCCCTCTGCATGTGTTTGCTGGCACTGTGGCAGACGATGTCTAAAAAATGAAATTCTTGTTGCAAAACCAATGTTGGTCAAGAAATGTCCAAATGAAACAGACCTGTCCACTGTGTGTAAACACCTGCAGGAGTATAAGGAAGCTTTTCCTGTGTTGCATAAATTGTATGTGACAGTCCTGGTAATTGGTGTGTCTTCAGCATCATGTGAGAGTTCCTTCTCCACACTGTCACGAGTCCTAACCCCCTATCATCGCACCATGTTACATGAAAGAAAGAGGAATTTGGTGATCTTGGCCCATGAGAAATCAATAACAAATACCTTAGACATGGATGAATTTGTTAGAATTTTTGCCAAGGGAAACAGGAGACTGATGTTGTAGATAGATAGATAGATAGATGGATAGATGGATAGATGGATAGACAGATAGACAGATAGATAGATAGATAGATAGATAGATAGATAGATAGATAGATAGATAGATAGATAGATAGATAGATAGATAGATAGATAGATAAAAAGAAATATAGAAATTGATATATGACTGATATACTGTACATATACCTTCGGGCTACTAGTCCGCTTCTCTAACCTCTGGGCTACCTACCGCCCAAGTTGCCCACCTATTATTTCTACCAGCCCACTCTAATATAGCAGGCTAAAACTGGTCCTGTTCAAAGTTCTGGAAAAGGGTCTTGTGGACAGATGATTTAAAGATTAACATTACCACAGTGATGGCAAGAGTAGAGTGTGGAGAAAAAAAGGAGCTGCCCAATATCCACAGCATACCATCTCATCTGTGAAATATGGTGGAGGGGGTGTTATGGCTTGGGCATGTATGGCTTTGACTGGAACTGGCTCACTTGTCTTAACTGTTTATGTAACTGCTAACAGCAGCAGCAGGATGAATTCTGAAGTGTACAGAAACATCCAAGAAAATGCTTCCAAACTCATTGGACGGCGCTTCATTATATAGCAGGACAATGACCTGGGGCGCAGACTTCGGACAGTTATTGCATGCAAAGGATTGTCGACCAAATACTAAACATGAGTGCTTAATTTGGACATATGATGAATCTGTTCCCTCACTTTTGGGTACCCTGAAATAGGGGGCCTATGCATAAAAAGTGTGTAATTTCTGAATGGTGAAACCAATATACACAAATACCATCAAATAAAAGCTGAGAATCTCTACTTTATCCTCATTGTAATTGTTATATTTAAAATCCAAACTTTTGGAGTGTAGAGCCAAAAGAAGAAAACATGTTTCACTGTCCCATTACTTAGACAGGACTCAAACACTGTGTAAGTAAATGACTGTATACAAAACCATTAAACTGATGCTCATCATCATCACAACTTGTGCATGTATTGTAACATGTACAACATGCAAACTTCAATCATTTGGCCATGTGGTGAAGATATCACATATCAGATGATAAACCACTTGATATTCCTTCCACTTGTGTCAAGAAAGAATCTAATCCTCTGTCACAAATTGATTGTAGTACAAATTTTTTTTGAGCATATACCGACGCATAGTGTTTTATTCTAATGGGGAATGATCATCACTGCACAATGCGTTCACACCATACACCTTTCAGGAATACCTACGTTGACTTGATGGTGATACATCTCTCCTGCTCATCTTTCCTTGTGTCTGTAAACCTGGTCTCTCCAGCTCGCGCAGAGGCAATGATCCCTGCCTTACTCACCAGGGAGTCTGTAAGAGTGGATTTGCCATGGTCCACATGGGCGATCACAGACATGTTCCTGATGTTGGATTTTTTGTCCATGATCTCCCGGATCTGGTCTACTGTAAAGTTCACCTGAGAGGGGATGGTTCAGATGTGTCAATGATCACATAATTGTTATGATGCCTGTATATGTTACTCTTCAGAGGTGGCTCTTCAGAGGTGGAAGTAGAGAATCATCCTACATCCTACTAAATTTTTTTTTTTTTTTTAAACATTTCCAAAGTTATCCTTTTGAGATAAAACTATACAAAATATACTGACATGTCACCAAATACCTGATTAAAACCCACTGTTTTTCTATGTAGTCTCAACAGCAGCCACATACAGCATCATCACTTCCTCTCACCTTTTCCTTTTGCCGAGGAACTTCAGTGCACAACAGCAAACCTTCATCCCATAATCACTACAATAACTGCTACACAGCATCAGTCGTTGTCATCATATTAACAATGAAAGTTAAGAAACTAGAACTACCACGCGCAACCTACAATTCTAATCAATGTTTACAATCACGCAACAAGCAGTCACACCGGCAGGCCCCAGTGGCAATAAATTAATAAAACTGAAAAGCTTACCTTGAATTGGAGGAGCTGCCATGTTGGATAGCCTTAGCCAGCTAGCTTACATAAAACCATTCCTCTCTGAGTCAGGTTGTTGAGTAGGCTAAACTAGCAGCATTAGCTAAGGAAGTGAAAGGTAAACTAAGAAGCACTCCATCACTCTCCTTCAATAAATCACCAACAGTGTCACCAGCAAAGCACCAGCAAAGCACCCCCACCATCACACCTCCTCCTCCATGCTTCACGGTGGGAACCACACATGTAGAAACCATCTGGTCACCTTTTCTGCATCTCATAAAGACACGGCGGGTGGAACCAAAAATCTCAAATTTGGACTCATCAGACCAAAGTACAGATTTCCACTGGTCTAATGTCCATTCCTTGTGTTTCTTGGCCCAAACAATTCTCTTCTTGTTGTTCTTCCTCAATAGTGGCTTCTTTGCAGCAATTCGACCATGAAGGCCTGATTCACGCAGTCTCCTCTGAACAGTTGATGTTGAGATGTGTCTGCTACTTGAACTCTGTGAAGCATTTATGTAGGCTCTTATCTGTGGCTACTTTGAAGAATCTTTGCTGGTGCTTTGCTGGTGACACTGTTGGTGATTTATTCAAAATTCAAGGCACACTTAACCAGCATGGCTACCACAGCATTCTGCAGCGACATGCCATCCCATCTGGTTTGCGCTTAGTGGGACCATCATTTGTTTTTCAACAGGTCAATGACCCCAAACACACCTCCAGGCTATGTAAGGGCTATTTGACCAAGAAGGAGAGTGATGGAGTGCTGCGTGAGATGACCTGGCCTCCACAATCACCTGACCTAAACCCAATTGAGATGGTTTGGGATGAGTTGGACCGCAGAGTGAAGGCAAAGCAGCCAACAAGTGCTCAGCACCTCTGGGAACTCCTACAAGACTGTTGGAAAACCATTCCAGGTGACTACCTCATGGAGCTGATGCCAAGAGTGTGCAAAGCTGTCATCAAAGCAAAAGGTGGCTACTTTGAAGAATCTAAAACATAAAACATATTCTGGTTTGTTTAACACTTTTTTGTTTACTACATAATTCCATATGTGTTCTTTCATAGTTTTGATGTCTTCAGTATTAATCTACAATGTAGAAAATAAAAAAAACGAAGAAAAACCATTGAATGAGAAGGTGTGTCCAAACTTTTGACTGGTACTATATATACATATATGGACTGGGTATGTAATAGCCTAAACCTATCACTGGGCTGAGTGAATGAGATATGAATGCAGTCATCCAATCTGCTGTAATAGAAATAAGGCCATCGAAATCGTCCATGTAATATTGAACGGCACCAGCAGCCACTGATAGGAATTCCAGAGACAAATCTTGAATTTAACTCAGATGATTTCTCTTGGCCACCAGAGTGGTGGGAATTTGAGACAGAGAGTTAGAATCTTTAAAGTGCGAGCAGTCTGGCACGTCTATTTGGCGAGATACGCGCGCACAAGGGAATACCAACTCTTGGAATGTGCGGAGCCATAAGTGCGTAAAAGGAAATCAGAACAGACCCTCTACAGTATAGCGGTGTAATGATACTCTGACCCAAGCTCGTGCACCATGGTTTGGTATAGGTGCATTGTGTTACAAAAGACAAAACCATATCGGATTCCCAGTACTGTACACAACAGCGCTGCAAAAGCGATTGCACAATCTCTGGATATGAAATACGGGCCTCATTGGGAACAGTGGGCGTGCACATGCTATTTATAGCAGAGGGTAAAGTTATTCCAATATCTGTACCCCTGCAGGGGCAGGCAGAATAGGCTACCGAAATGAACGGTAGGCCTACTCAAAAGATAATAAAACTCTAAATCTGATAAGGGATAGGTATAGGTCTAAAACAGCTTGAGCAAAACATTCAGATATAAAGCACATGAACGTGTCCCAAGTTCAATGAAATTATATGTTGCGCACAAAGCATAACAGTGTATGATGAACAGCGCATGCTACTGTCTGTGCTTTACTTAGACATTGTGGCTAACATTGCTGTTTTCTAATTGAATCGACGTTAACAATAACATAATGTGTTATTACAATAACATCATAATTGTTTTCATTATAGGAATGTTGTAGGCTATTCTGTTCGCTTGATCATCACTTGCCAGGTACCATTACGTCATCGAAAATAACATATAATATGTTAAGAGGGACACTGTGGTGTTCATGATTAAACTCTTCTGATCCATTCTGATTACCTGCCATTTGTGATAACTAAGTTGCATTGGACAATAAAATATCGTATCTACCATTGTTGCGGTTCCCCAGCTCAAGACGTCCTCGGCTGTAAATACCGAACGGGTAACGGGCAGCACCTTCTCGGTCGTCGGAGGACTTGGGGGGGAAAAGGGAGAACATGACGCACGATCTCAGTTAAATGCTGTGACACTCGGCACAGTTCAGGTCATGTGGAAGATGTCATATGGACCTGAACTGATTAAAGGGGCAATGTTGAATTCAAACAACAAAGCGTCTCTCCGCCACTTGTTTTTGGTAAACAGCTAAGGGATGGGGCTGGAGAAATGCAACCACTCTCAAATTCATAGAAGCAAAGGCATGACCATCAACATGATAGTCAATCAATCAATCAATCAAATGTATTTGTATAGCACTTTTTACTTCACAAGTGCTTCACAACAAAAACAATACTAAACAATATAAACAATATGATCTAACACCAAACCATAGACACCCAAAAGTAAGCCAAGAAAAAAACTCCCCAGGGGGGAGAAAAATATTGGATACAGTGGCAAGGAAAAACTCCCTGGGAGGAAGAAACCTTGAGAGGAAACAGACTCCAGGGGGACCCATCCTCCTCTGGCTGACCAGGTGCTGAACAATAAACTAATTTGGAATGTGGTATGGTGCAAGAGTTCAGGGTGAAGGGCAGCTTTCTGGTGGGACCCGGGTGGGGTGGCAAGGACCAGGATATAGGGTGGAGTAGACTGAGCCTGGACGAATTCAGGAACTGGAGTCTAGTTTTGAGGGGCTCAGAGCCCCTCGGACAGATAAGCACAAAGAGGACAACACAAGACTACAGGCTGTTGCAAACTGAAAAACATTACATTAAACATTACATTAAACAGTAGGAGAGAATCAGCATAAAGCAGGTGGCCTGAGGCCCCCGGCACATCTACAGTAGAGGTCATCTAAAGGACAAGGCCAGCGCCCACTTACACTATGTCCACTCTGTAACGGGCCAGCCCGCCAGAGGGACATTAGGGGGCTAGAGGGGGCAGCAGCATGAGCCCGAGATGCCCAGAGCCAGCACCCTGACCATCCCACGATGAAATCGGTGAGAGGACTATGGATCGGTCTCTGTCCCTTTGTATGTCACACGCTTTATCTCTGACACCACTGGGACAATTTTGACTAAACGTGGGTGCTGGAATGGAACATGGAATGATGCGTCTTGCCATACAGATCCATTGTTGGGAGTTTCAAGGTGACGCCGATTCATCTTGTGATGGTGGAGCTAAAGTGATAGTTAGTTATCATTAAATACTTCATCATAGGGTGAAAAGCGGAGAGGACAAACCTTTCCAAACGGACCTTTCAGCCAATTAACTGTTTTCAAATAATTCAGTCAAATCCTTGGAAATGAATCAAATAAGCACTACAAGCTTCGGTAACCTTTCAGCCTTCATCAAATCCTTCAAATGAACGCAAAACTGTAAGAAGCAAGACTGATAATGAATCAAATAAGAACTACACCGTCTTGTAACTTTTCAGTCATACGCCTGAATAATTGTCACCAATTCCCACACAGAGTGGCGCTATACGGGGCAACATCTTTACTGTACATTTTGCTTTGCAAGACTATGATTTTTTTTCTCAAAAATCCAATCAGCATGTACACTTCCACATAGGCCTACACTGGCAGTCTTGTTCATTCAGATAGAGGCTGCCTCTAAGATATCAAGGCGCAAACTCAAGTTTTAAGTTGGCAATGTTTAAGTCAAAGTATAGGCTACTAGATTGAAACTTAAATCGACTCATGAAACTGAAAATTTAAATAATAAGATATCCCAGAGTGGTATATTTGAGGAAATCACTTTATTTTACATTACTTGATTGGTGAAAGCAAATGTAGTGGAAAGGCCTGATTCTAGTGTTGATTCTGTATTAAAGAAAAGGCAGATTGTATGAAAGAAAGGCATTATTGTTCCAGGACCAGATCTGCTCTCCTGACCTGAGACAACCATATGTTCCTCCTATCAGCTTTGGAAGGGAAACCATACATCCGCACACCTTCCTCTGTCCTTTTGGTTGCACCGCCATGCACTACAGCCAACCGTTGTTGATGCAGATCAGTGTTCTCTAGGCACAGGGGAAATGATATAGACCAGAGTGTTGTTAAATTCAGACAGATATTATTATTATTATTATTGTTATTATTATTATGATGATTATTATTGTTATTATAGTTCTAGTAGTAGTTATAGTATAGTAGTAGTTAGTAATAATAGGTTAGTTCAGTACTGTTATCCCCTTAGTTAAATAATGTTTTTGTTTCTGATTTTAAATGTGTCATGTGTAGTCCATTGTCCCATTGATTTTATTTTCATACTTTTTCAAAATGACAAAATACACTGTACACCAGAGATAAGATTTTGATGAGTGCACTCCGCCCGCAATCACAGTCACAGAATGGACTATTTGATGTAACTTTTTGTATATCCTCTTCAGAAGGCTCTCGTGGTAAGAACGTAATGAAGTATGTAGTGTAGCCTTGTACTAGAGTTGCTTTGTTTTTATTGTTATCCATTATCCAGAATGAGTTGCTAATATTAAGGGCACATTACACATTTGAACCAGCAGATGGCCACAAAGAACAACACTGCAAAATCGGACACTGATGAAAATTATTTTACTAATGCTGCTGCAGATCCCATCCTTAACACAACCTTGATCAAAGCTGTCTGAGACCTATGAGACCTATTAAACCTTTTAAACTATTAAGCCATTTGTAACTCCAAAAACTCTCAGCCAACTCGACCACTCAATCAATCAACTCTCTACTCACTCCACTGAAGTACCCCTAGCTCATCCTATCTATCTATCTATCTATCTATCTATCTATCTATAATTCTATCCATCAAACCAATCAACCAAACCATCTCTAACGTTATCTGCTACCATAATAAGACAATCTCACTTTCTTTCAACTAAATCTGTCAATGGAAACATCTTTAAACCTACAGTTTAGATCTGTTTTTAATGCTCAAAAAGTATAAATAATATGAAAAAGAGAGAAGGTTATAGGATAGGTAGATATAGATTGATAGAGAGATATAGAGGATGAATAGATAAACATTTGGAGGTTAATCGGTATGGGTTAGAAGGTTAGTTGGAATGGTGTAAGGTTGGGTTCAGTGGAGTGGGTAGAGAGTTGGTTAGTTGAGTGGTTGAGAGTGGTAGAGTTGGTTGGTTAACCGGATGCAAGTTTTTGTAGTTAAAAAAAGCTTAATAGTTTAAAAAGTTGAATAGATATCAGAAAGCTTTAATCAGGGTTAATTAAGATTTTCTGGGTAGTCATTGGTTGGTTGGTTGATTGGATGGATGAATGGATAAATGAAAGAGAGGATGGATAGATGAGAGAGGGGGATGTATAGAAAGATCAAAACAATTAAGAGGTTAATCAATATGAGTTAGACTCGCATGACAAAGACAACCATGTTTTTCAGTTTAACGTGGTAACATATTTGTGGTAGTTACAGTGACGCACGCTCATGTGCTGTACAGTAATACATCATAGAATGTTCATATCACATGACATCTCATGACAGGAGTGACTGGTGAAAGGAAGAAAGGATGATGCTAGGTAGTTGAAAGGTTAGATAGATATAAGGTTGGAAAGATAGAAGGTAAGACAGATAGTATGTAAGGTCAGATAGACGGATAAGCCTGGGGTAGTTCAGTGGAGGGTTGGTTGGTTGAGTGGTTGAGAGTGGTAGAGTTGGTTGGTTAAATGGTTGAGAGTGTTTTTAGTGGGGTAGAACTGGTAGCCAAGAGAGGGCATTGTTGTGTAACCATTCTAAGAATGTGTTCTGCAGGTCTCCTGTTGTTTTTATTCAATCGTTTTGAAAGTTACATAGCAGTTGCAGTAACAATGGGGCTCTCAGAATAACAATAAGAATAAGTATGAGCAATAACAATAGTTGAACTTGCTGAAGCAAGCCCACTAATAATAATAATAATAATAATAATAATAATAAGTATGAGCAATAGCATTAGTTGGACTTGCTGAAGCAAGCCCACTAATAATAATATGTATATGTATGAGCAATTAGAACAAGAAAAAGTATGAGCAATAGCAATAGTTGGACTTGCTGAAGCAAGCCAGGCCCACTAACCATTGCATCGCAACAAAATAGACACAAAATATCTATAACAATAACAAACAATATCAGCATTGATCACTACAGTGTTGAACCATGATGACAACAATATTCATGTTCATAGGTGTCATTAAAGTTTTATTTAAATTATAATTAAACTAGAAAAACAAGTGAGAGTCTTAATATGGTAGCGCATAAAGTTAGAGTTGGTTTGGTTGGTTGGTTGGTTAGATAGGTAGAATGTTGATAGATAGATATATCGATAGATAGGATGAGCCAGGGGTACTTCAGTGGAGTGGGTAGAGAGTAGGTTGGTTGAGTGTGGTAGAGTTGGTTGGTTAATGTGTTTTGCAGGTCTCCTGTTGTTTTTATTCAAGAGTTCCATAGCAGTGAAGTAACAATGGGGCTCTCAGAATGTCATACAACACAAGCCTAATGTTAGCTTGCTAGGTAATTAAATAAACCCCTAAACACCTGCTAAATATACTTCTGCATGTCTTTCACATTTCACAACATCAACAACGTATCACAATGACACGACCGGAATGACACCAGACTGACACGACCGGAAGCTGGACCTGAGTCAAGAATTACCCTACACAAACAAAGTCTCCACAAACCACGTGACCAATTGAAAATTGGCCCCTTCACTGGCGCCACTGTGATCGGAAAGGATTAACTCTAACCTTAACCCTAACCCTAATCCACATACAGTACAAGATCACTATTCATTCCCTAACCCTAGCACCAAACAATTAATACACCATTTTAACCAGTGATAACAGTTTATGATTATTTATAAACTATTTAAAAATTATTTTGAATTAATTAAGCACAGTCAATAAACTGCTTATTAACCTGTTGTAACAGCAACAAATGGGCATTGCACTCACCCAGACATTTTTTAGGCACAATATTCCTGTACTTAAGATATTCAGTAGTAAAGTTTTTGTTTTGACAGTACAGTATAGGGCCCCATTCATGTCTAATACTCACACTTTTACCCTGTGAGATATTCTTTGCTAATGTACAGTCCCTAGAATCATGCCATATCACAAGACTTAGGGTAACTCCCATATAAACTGTACAAGCTGTATAATAAATAACTATCATGAAAAGATGACTGTTTGCACAACCAAAGGTAATTTCCTTCTCAGAGCAATGTAAATTCATTTGAGTAGCTGAATCTTTCAGGTGTCCTCTGACAACCCAGGCAATTCTAGAACAAGGTAGCACCAAACAGCAATTTTAACAGTCCCTGGAATCATGCCATATCACAAGACTTAGGCTAACTGCCATATATACTGTACAAGCTGGTTAATAAGTGACAGGAAAATAACTGACTGTTTGTTTCAAAGGCTTTGAACTCCCAAACGTAATTTCCTTCTTAGAGCAATATACACTCACCGGCCACTTTATTAGGTACACCTGTTGAACCATTAACCATAACACCATTAATGCAAATATCTAACCAGCCAATCACATGGCAGCAACTCAAACCGAGCATCAGAATAGGGAAGAAAGGTGATTTAAGTGACTTTGAACGTGGCATGGTTGTTGGTGCCAGACAGGCAGGTCTGAGTATTTCAGAAACTGCTAATCTACTGGGATTTTCACGCACAACCATCTCTAGGGTTTACAGAGAATAGTCAGAAAAAGAGAAAATATCCAGTGAGCAGCAGTTCTCTGGGCAAAAATGCCTTGGTGATGCCAGAGGTCAGAGGAGAATGGCCAGACTGGTTCGAGATGATAGAAAGGCAACAGGAACTCAAATAACCACTCGTTACAACCAAGGTATGTAGAAGACCATCTCTGAACGCACAACACATCGAACCTTGAAACAGATGGACTACAGCAGCAGAAGACCACACCGGGTGCCACTCCTGTCAGCTAAGAACAGGAAAGTGAGGCTACAATTTGCACGGGTTCACCAAAATTGGACAATAGAAGATTGGAAAAACGTTGCCTGGTCTGATGAGTCTCGATTTCTGCTGCGACATTCACATGGTAAACAACATGAAAGCATGGATCCATCCTGCCTTGTAGCCTGGTTCAGGCTATTGGTGGTGGTGTAATGGTGTGGGGGGTATTTTCTTGGCACACTTTGGGCCCCTTAGTACCAACTGAGCATTGTTTAAACGCCACAGCCTACCTGAGTATTGTTGCTGACCATGTCCATCCCTTTATGACCACAGTGTACCCATCTTCTGATGGCTACTTCCAGCAGGATAACGCGCCATGTCACAAAGCTCACATCATCTCAAACTGGTTTCTTGAACATGACAATGAGTTCACTGTACTCCAATGGCCTCCACAGTCACCAGATCTCAATCCAATCGAGCACCTTTGGGATGTGGTGAAAACAGGAGATTCGCATCATGGATGTGCAGCTGACAAATCTGCAGCAACTGTGTGATGCTATCATGTCAATATGGACCAAAATCTCTGAGGAATGTTCCAGCACCTTTTGAAGCTATGCCACAAAGAATTAAGGCAGTTCTGAAGGCAAAAGGCAGTACTAGCAAGGTGTACCTAATAAAGTGGCTGGTGAGTGTAGATTCATCTGAGTATCTGCATCTTTTATTGTAGGTCTCCTCTGACAACCCAGGCAACTTGAGAACAAGGTAAACCAAACTTAAAACAACGTGGAATAATAGTTTTACAATGTTAATGTTGCCATTTAAATGTTTAACAGTAAACATCTTAAGCTTTATGGGGTCTATTCAGATTTTCTTGCACTCCTTTTACGCAATTCTGGATCTGCACTTTCAAAGATTTGGTATTCACATTTTGAAAAGGTGTGCGCCTATCTCGGCAAATTGGCCTTCCAGACTTAACGCACTTGGAAAATCACACCCTTCTGGTGGCTAAGACAAATTATCTATGAGTTCAATTCAAGATAGAGTTGTCTGAGGAATTCCTGTCTTATAGCTATAAAACCTTTATTTTGAAGTCGTTCTGAAAGGTAAAATATAAAAACTGGAATCTCATCGTTATCATAGACTTTAAATAACAAATAAATTGCCTGTGAAACTTCTAATGTGGGGATTGTGCTTGAGGGGGATCTTCAAAACAGTGCAACATGTTTGTGTTCTCTCTATCGTTTCAATAAACTATAGGATCGCATCAATGAAATCGAAACCACAGGCACAGAAAGATGTGCATTTTACATTTCTTTAAATGTCAATTTGGAAATTCTACCCCATTGGTATGTTTTATTTGAGGCAGTGTATTCCAGTCTATAGGGGGGGGGGGGGGGCTACACTATACCTGTCTCTGCCTCACACTATATTCAAAGTTGAGGCATGGGAAATTCTCTTCTCCTGTCAGAGTCTAGGCAATTGTCCTATAAAATCCCTCTGAAATTCAAAACTCTGACTCATTCATTCAGTTCCTCACTTCATTCTGCAATCCATAAGTTGCAATATTAAAGCATATTTTGCTTTAACACTGACCTGCTGTAGTACTATATGAATGTATTAATTTGCATGCCAGCGAGATCCGTCACTCAGCATGAACGTGGCTGGACCCAGTTGGCGTCCAACCTGGAGGGGCTGAGACCAGTATGATGCCATCTTATTGCCACGATGAGGCCTACGGGCCCGGACCCAGTCGCCCACCTGGAGAGCAACACCCTTGTGTTTCTGGTTGTAATACTGCTGCATTTGATGCTGGTGTCTGGTTACGGAAGCTTTGACCTGTGCCTGGGGGCTGCCCTTGGCAGGTGTCGTGCTTTGTGCCCTGAGTCTGTCCAGCGGCAGTTGCATTTCTCGACCCAGCATCAGGAGCGCTGGAGAGGCCCCGGTTGTGCTGTGCTGGCTGGCCCTGTAGTGCATCAGGGTTTGGTTGAGTGCTGTCTGGAACGCACACCCCTGAGCCATGTGTGCTCGGATGCCGTTCTTAAGGCTCTGGTTGAGCCTCTCCACGCCTCCGTTAGCCTGGGGGTTGTAATATGCTGTGCGAATGTGCTTTATCCCCCTCTCCCCGAGAAACCTCGGGGAGAGGGGTCTGTGGAGAGTCTGTGGAGACAAACTGGGGCCCATTATCAGTAGTGATGGCGCGAGGCATGCCCCAGCGTGCAAAGAGGCCCTCCAAGATGTCTGTGATCACCTGCGTTGTGACGGTCCCAGCCGGAACCACTTCGGGCCATTTTGAGTAGAGGTCATACAGCACTACCAGGAAGTGCTGATGGTGGGGGATTCCACGGCCGTGGATCTCCCCGCAGATGTCGAGCTGAAGATGTTCCCATGGGAGGGATGGCCATGGCACTGGTTGCAGAGAGGTTGGCACTGGAGGTCCGGTTTTCCCGCTGAGAAGGCATGGTGCACAGTCCCTGACGAGTGCTTCTATGTCGCGGTCAATGCCCGGCCACCAGACAAGGTCTCCGCACCTCTGCTTGAGCTTGACGATGCCAAGGTGCCCCTCATGTGCCATCGATAGCACACGCCCACGCAGGCCCATGGGCACCACTGTGCAAAGGCCCCTGGAGACGCAGACATTACCCCAGCATGAGAGTTCATCCCGCACCTTAGAAAATGGGGTGAGCTCATCGGAAACCTTCGCTGGCCATCCTGAGCGTATGTATGTTCGTAGAGCAGTCAGCATGGGGTCGTGCTCCGATTCTTGCTGTAACTCCTCCAAAGACATGGCTGGCTGAAGAGGCGTGTGTAGCATCTGGATGAGTTCGGGTTCTGTGGAGATAGAGGCGATTGGTGGGGGACCACGTTGTCCCTGCCGGGAGTAAACTTTGGCTCATAGTATGGTAAATTTTAAGACAATTGCAAGGTTAGCAATTCCACACCCAGTGAAGAGATCAAAGGACAACAGAGTCTTAGAATAGTTGAAGCGTGCAATAAATGAGGGGTGAGGTTAAAGTGAGAAGTCCACTAGAGGGAATGGATTAGCAACTGCGGAAACAGGATAGAGTGATCAAAAGACAGGATAGATGAGTAATTAACACAGTTGTAAACAGCCAGGACAGATGACTTGTGTAAACAGCCTGGGCCAATTGATCTTTCATCAGACTGACCGACGCCAGGTCAGGTGGGAGTAGCCCCCTGGATGACGAAATGTAGTTCTTGAATGTTATTGGTGTATGTAGACAGGAACTAGAAGTTTGTTGAATGAAGGGCGTTGACCTATGTGATAGCTATAAAAAGACAGGTCACGAAAGTGGAAGGAGTTCAACTTTGCAAATCTGAAACGGCTTCGTTCTCTGTGAATAAAGTCTCTGAATGAAACAACAGCTCTAGTTAACGGTATTTTATTTCAAAATACTATTATTTAAATTCTACGACAGTAGTCATACTGCCTCAGGCGTGCACCCCATCTATGCAGGCGCAGGGGTTTGTGGCTTGAACCCGAAGCCGTCAGCAGTGCGGTCAGGGCCTGATGGTCCGTTCTGAGGACATAATGCCGTCCATAGAGGTAGAGGTGCCACCGCTCGGAAGCCCAGACACAGGCGAGTGCCTCGCGCTCACCAACGGAGTAGCGCTGTTCTGTAGGTGTCAAGGCCCTGGAGGCAAAGGCTACAGGCCTCTCTACCCCGTCCTGTACCTGTGACAGGACTGCTCCAATTGCACGAGCCGAGGCGTCACAGGTGACGATGGTCTGGCAGTCAGGGCTGAAGTGGGCCAAAATGGGGGGCGTCGTGAGCTGGTCCTTCAGTGTTTGCACCGCCTCTGAACACACCGCGGTCCAGTTCCACGGCTCCTCCTTCTTGAGCAGCTGGCGAAGTGGAGCGGTGGTCAGTGAGTAGTGAGGCAAGAACCGGAGGTAGTAGGCTGTCATGCCTAAAAACGAGGCCACCTGGGAGGGTGAGGTCGGCTCTGGGATCTTGTGAATGGCATCAACGTTCGACTGCAGAGGGGCAATACCCCTGGCCGAGAGACCAAAACCCACAAAGTCGATGGCCGGCGCCGCAAAGCAGCATTTCTCCCCATTCAGTGTCAGGTTGTTCTCCAGGAGGGCCTGGGCCACCGCCTGGAGGCGCTTGTTGTGTGTCTCGAGGTCTGGAGCGTGGACAACAATGTTGTCAAGGAACACTGCCACCCCAGGGATGCCTGCCAGGATGGTGCTCATCACCCTCTGAAAGCAGCTAGGGGCAGAGCCTAGGCCAAATGGCATCCGTGTGTATCGAAACACACCGGCGTGCGTCACGAAGGCTGTGAGGTCCCTGCTGGCTGGGTGAAGTGGCACCTGTAGATAGCCCTGGCGCAGGTCGAGCTTGGTGAACACTGTCGAGCCATAGAAGAGCGCAGTGAGCTCCTCGGAGGTAGGTAACGGGTACCTGTCCGGAATCACCACCTTATTCACCAGGCGGAGGTCAACACAGATCCGTATCCCCCCTGATTTCTTCTTCGCGATGACCAAGTTCGAGATCCAGGGGGCGGCATTGACCTGCTCGATAATCCCCATTTCCAGGAGAGAGCCGAGCTCATGGGTGACATCATCCCTCAAGGCCAGGGGAATCCGGCGCAGGGGCTGGATGACGGGTGACACATCTGGATTCACCAGAGGTCTGTGTGTAAAGGCCGTGAGACAGCCCAGGCCGTCAAACAGAGCCGGCCACTTTTGCTGCCAGGTGGAGTCGACGTGGTGAATAGCAGAGCCGACGCCGTCCCTGAGCGTGAACCCCAGGCCCGTAAACAGGTCCAGACCCATAAGGTTGGCTCCCTTCCTGGCACTGTGAAAAGGGAATGACAGCAGGTGCTTGGAACCGTAGTGGACAGGGACATGGAGCACACCCAGGATATCTATCCTGGAGCTGTCATAGCCACATAGGGGAGTAGCAGGCTGTTCCAATGGCAGGTGGGAGAAGAACCTGTAGTAAGTGCTGGAGTTGAGGAGAGATGCAGCCGCACCTGTATCTATCAATAGAGGAAGAGTCATCTCAGCTAGCTGCACAGTGCATGTTTTGAAAGCCACCTGCCCAGCAGTCACATTCCTGATCTCTGTGTGATTATTGTGAGAAGGTGGGTGTCCCATGGTCTGGGGTAGAGCTGCCGGGGCAGAACGGCACATTTTGGCAAAATGATTGTCTCAAACTATTTCTGCATTTGTCCCCTGGCAGGGCAATGATGGGCTCTAGTATGGTGTGATTTTGAACCGCAGTTCCCACAGACCTCGGAGGTGCGCCTGTTGCTCTGCCTCTGTGCGACCTGCACTGGGAAACTCGCCTCCGAGCAGCACTGGCTGTCATCTGTGGAATGAGCGCCGTAGTGCACGTGATAGGTGGGCCGTAGTGCGCGCGATAGGTGGGCTGGAGCTGCTGAGTAGGCGCGTCCGCGATGGGTCGCGCGCCCGGTGGTACACTCAACAGCTGTCTCAACTTGCAGCGCTACCTCTACAGTTCTACCCAAAGTTAAATTGTCTGATTCAAGCAACAGTCTCTCTCTCGTTTTCTCACACAGTATTCCCTCGATGAACTGGTCTCGAATTATCTGTTCCTGCAGTGCCCCATAGTCACACAGGCGGGCCATGTCTCTCAGGTTAGCTACATAGTTACGAACGGACTCACCGGGTCTTTGTAGCTGCCTCCTGAGCTTGTAGCGTCGGAGTAAAATCCTCTGTTGACAGGTGAAGTGATTCGTTAAAAGAGCTACTGTCTCCTCATAAGTTTCAGGCAGACCCAGGGTGCGAAAGATCCTTTGCCCCTCCACACTGAGACAATGGCGAAGGAGTGCCATCTTCCTCTTGTCAGGTATATCATCATAGCCCAAAGCATCCAGGTACACCACGAAATTTTCAACCCAATTCGCCCACGGAGTTGGGGGGTCTCCGGGCACGGCAAGGAAAGGAGCGGGCGGGGGTAAACTAAAGTCAGCCATCCTCGTCGCCAATATTGTGTTTGAGATAGATGGCAGGAATAATGCAGTTCGAGACGAGAGTAATGTTCAACTTCTTTAGTAACTGTGCCACTCACACTGACAACACATTCTCAACCCGCCAAAACCCCAACGGTCCTTACGCTGTCACCTGCACTACCTAGTAGCGTCAGTACTGCGCACTGAGTGCGCATAACATCAAATGCACATATATAACAGGCTGTTCCAAAGACATTTATAATTATCTTGCAATTTCTTCTGTGACAGCATAGAGAAGAGCACAAGATATTTCAAACGCTTGTTACATCCTTGTATTGGCTTGGTGCCTTCACATATTTAGCAAAACTCATGTGACATAAAACTTTACTCGTCTTTGCCTTCATATTTCCTGGTGCTATTAATCAGTTTCATTATAATACCATCTAAATGGCAAGTAAAACTTGAATCCTATGACACTTCTGTGTTTTTTTTTTCTCTCACTTTGTTACATGCGTGCATTCCTTTGAAGCTCACTGTAGCAGCGTAACTTTTTGTGTGCTTGATGTTATGATGGTAAGGTAGATCTACTAGTCCGACTAAATCAAAATCACCTTTCTACTGATTCAGCACCTCTCAGACCACATACAGAATGAAAATGAATATTGTCATCATCATGGTTACAACACTATTGTTAGGGTGCTAGGTAGTGCGAGGGACCCAAGTGCGGAGAGACACAGCGTGAATACTAGAGATAGGGGTTTTAATACAAAAGAGGGGAATGGGGTACAAACAAACACGGGGAGCAAACTGCAAAACAAAGGTGGAGAAAGCAAACTCCGCTAAATAAGGTACACACTTCAACAAGTGGAAAATACTGGGTACAGGGTTATCACGGGGACCAACAATACGGACGGGCAGACAGGGTACTCACAACAGGCGGGGAGAATCTCAGACGAAGACATGGGGAACACACAGGCTATTTATACAAACAGGGGACAGAACACACAGGTGATATGATTCAAGGTAGATTGGGAGGCACTGACCCGTATAGCCAGAGGGGGGTGCCAGAGTCACCAGACAGCAACCTCAGGCGTGACAACAATAGTGATCAATGCTGTTTTAGTTCTTTAGTTCTTTAGACAAGCAAGCATCAACTTTCATGCCTTACTGCATGCAATGCACTATGAACGGGATCTTATTTGGAAAGTATCCTCACCTGCCCCTCTCTCTCTTACACATATACACACGCACACACACTTGCACTCGTGTGCGGTCCCTTAGCTCAGACAGCCTTGTCAGACAAGCTGCCTACATAATGAAGCCCTCCTATCTTTTCGTATTAAATCTTTCTTTCTCATCGGGTCCATTTTTTATGACATTTTTCATATATGCAAAGTACAGAAATCTGAATTGATTGCGCGTGTGTGAGAGAGAGCCCCACCCCTACTCTTGAAAGACGCACAGACAGGCAAGCTCGCACACACACACACTTCTATTTAGATGTTAGATTATAACTTTACATTGAAATATCAATTAGATTATGTATTTATTCATTAATTTATTATCATTGCAGAATCAATTGTTGCATAGTAGCCTGTTTAATGTGAATGTTAGTGTGTATGATGTCACACTTAGAACTTGAAGTCCAATTCTGCATATAATTAATTTTATTTCTGAAACTAGACATCATAAACTACATATTACTAAACTATTAAAACTAAAACATTTTTATCTGTATTAAACCGCTTTGACATTTTTACCCCAATGTCATACTTTGGCCCCCTCATTTATGGAATGACCTACATATCTTATCAGAAAATCTAATTAGCCATGTGTCACACATATACAATTAACCAGCCATTAGTTTTTCAACAAATCCATCATTCATCATCCTATTGCTTTGTTGCACTAACAGCAAACCAACATAAGGCGAGTTCCAAGCCCTGTTTAAGGAACGGGTCTGACATAATAGATCACATGAGATCCATTGGAATTGAAAAGGACCTGCCATTGCCATTCATTGCTGTAGTTGGAGACCAGAGATCGGGGAAGAGCTCTGTGCCTGAGGCACTTATTGGGGTGGCACTACCCAGAGGGAATGGTGAGATACTGTGGGCACTGGCATAGTGGAGCAGAATTGTTGGGCTATACTCATACATTACTCCGAAATAATTAATGTAAATGCATAACTGTGATCTGTGCTTATTGATTGTTTGTGTGTGTTTGTGTGAATTGATTGTTTGTGTTTGTTTGTTTGTGTGAATCAGCCAAATGGCCTGATACTCTACTGTAGTGTCAGGTTATCTTATTTGTGTGAACCAATTTAAACATAATATGATGATGAATGCAAACTATTTTTGTAGGTGACCATTAAGTGTTGGCTCTCTTCCTCTCTCCATTTTGAGTAATTTTTCATTTACAGCTATAATTGTTAGATATAAATAATTTAAATCATAGCGCTCGTCAATAATTTAATCAGGCTTGCCTTTGAAGGAAACCTTGTGTGTTTAGTCAGACATGAGAGAGTCACATTAGCATTGAGTGCATTGTTACATAATTATATTTTATTTGGACTTAATTTGTTCCAGGTATTGTCACCAGATGCCCCCTGGAACTCAAATTCCGTAAAGACAGGGGTGTGGTGTGAAAGGCTGTCATCTCATACAGAGGGGAAAGTATTGAATTTGACAACCCTTCAGAAGTCGCAGCACACGTTGAAACAGGTTAAATTAAAATATTATATTATCGATAACATTATATTATCATTATTATATAATGTATATTATTGTGAAACTGTTTGATAACGTCAATAAAGCAGAAGATCTTTCTGTAGCTTTGAAATATATTCCCAACATCACAACCCCTAGAGAATCGGTTTCACATGCCCCTATAGCTAATTGCATTCAGGGAGTTGTAGGACACTGTAAACTGAGGAAGTGAAAGGGCTGCAAAAATCTGAAAACTCAATAAAAAGTGTGGTGCATATGGGTAATTTTACCGTTAATTAAACCGTTTAATTATATTATAGTTTCATGATGCTCTATGATTGCTTTGATAGGTACTACAACTGTTTGAGGGACAACAAATGCTTGCTGCTCCAAGTCAACAATGTCATGTTCCTCCTTAAGGATTAACATACGCCACTGTGGATGTATTCTGTAGTCCGTTCTGACTGGAATCTCATCTGGGGATGTTTTTGCCTTAAGACAGGGTACCCTGCATTTTATTTAGTTTTTTTCACCGGTATCTATCTGAACCAAGCAAAACAAACACAATTCCCTCCCTCATCACCTTTTTGGCAGAAATGTCTCATCTACAGGTAGCTTCATATTACTATGAATCAAATGGCAGGATTCCCTATGAATCCAACATACAGTACATTACTTGAAGGAACTCTTCACTTCAGTTTTTGACCTCAAAATCCAGATCACCATAGAACTTGTGGGCATGTGAAAACAGCTACCAAATGCATTTATAGATCAAATGCTAGGTATTTTCTAAAATTGTTTTTTGTTCCTGGCTATTTAGATAACAAAGACCACTAGTAATTTGCTGTTGAGTTGTGTTAACAATCTGTGAAATGTTGCTTTAATGTGCCCCCACACACCCTCTCTAACACATTATAATAATCATATTTTCAATAGCCCAGAATGTGTTAGCTGGAGTGGGAGATGGTATATGTGATGAACTGATCAGTCTGGAAATCATGTCCCCCACGGTGTGTGATCTTACTCTCATTGATCTACTGGGGATCGCCAGAGTACCCATGAAAGGCCACCCAGATGACATTGGAGTCCAAGTAAATCTTAAAGATTTACTCTGTGACTTCCTGTAACTCTTGCCTCTTGGTGAACTTATACATGCGAAAGGCTCCCTTAAAGTTACCATCCGCAGTCCGCTGATTGGCGGGCCCACCACTTTGTTTACAACATGAAAAGTGTGGTGTTGTGGCTTGTAAATGAAACAGTTTTTCTAAGCAACTGCTCTTAAGCAATTATGCAGTTCAGGGGTAAAATCATAGTAAGATTTGAGGTTATAGCAACACAATCTGCACCTTTTGTTCTTTACTCACATCCTATGAGACTGTAGAGCAGGAAGGAAGATGTACTTACTGTAGGTACAGTAGGCCAGTGTTTAAAAGGTTCATGGTTGAGAGACGGTAGTGCGGGGGTGCTGGGGGAGTCAATTGGCCTATCTCACATGTTTTATTTGAGGTATTTCACCTCTGCAAAACAACCAGGGGGCATTATTGAGCAATTCTAATGGTTAGGCTTGTTGTTATACAGTGCTCATATCTGCATCTCCACTTGCCCCATTTGTGAACTGATATTAATTATACATTTAATTGAATTTGTATTATTGTAATTAATTTTCTTTCCATTCTGAATTAACAATAATGGCAGCCTGACTGAATTATGAGTTAATATGTTTGAGCTGCGGTGACCGCCTATAGCCAACAAGAAAGACTAGCAGTTGCCAATACTGACTTGTTCTGCTGTGGTGACCGACAGACCGCGGTTCCTTTCAGCGAAGAGAATGGAGACTTTTAACTTGAAAACGTGCAAGATAGCTCTTTCCGGTTTTCATTACTTCCTGTTTTTGTTACGCTTTCCCATGGACAGTTGCAGCGCTACTCAAATAGCCGAAAGGCTCCGGGAAGCTCTGCAGGGTGTGAACACACTTGAGATTATTTAAAACTCCTCCTTTCGTGCCAAGGTGTACTTCTGTTTGTATCCACCAGAAAGCCCATGGATTGAAGCTACAGTAACCCTAACCCCAGTACAACATAAAGCACACATAGAGTGATCAGAAAATCGAGACAGCTCGCACAGAGAGCAGGTGAAAACATTGTATTGTACTGTAAATTCAATTAATTGTCCAAGCGCAAGGTTTTCCTTGCATTTATTGGTTGCCTCTTGCACAGCCTTCTATGAATCTGTGTAGTCAGCTGTCATGTTGACATGCTGTTATTCCTATTATTCTGTAGGCTATAATATACACAATTCATAAATGTTAATCTGTAAACAAATTATATTCTCACTCTTACAGCCCATATCTAGCGAGTCATTTGTAGTTGCCTACAGTAACTGTCTGTATTTTTACTGTTACTTGTTGCCCCTGTCCAGCTTATCATGTCTCATAGTTGGTTACATATTCATCACTTTCATAAAGGTGTCATATCATTTTTGTAGTTTGGGAATGGCGTGCTCAACTCGATATTGACAAATTGTTCGGGTGCAGGGTTAAAAGCTCAGGGTTAAGAGCTCATTTATGAAAGAAAAAACCCACACTCACGAGAAGGTGAGTTTAAGGTCAAAGGAAGAATAACATCTTAAACAAAATGGTTTATGTATTGAAATGTCCCAATATAATAGACTGTGGGTTCTATTATGTTTGTAAAACCAAGAGCACAGTAAAAGTAAAGATCACATAACACAAACACAATATCAGAAATCATGATGATAAGTCCCCAATATTTAGTTTCATGTTTTTTTTTATTTTTTATTATTGACATATGTAATGCTATGAATTATGCTCTATTTACATATTACTTAATTGTGAAGCACTTGTGTACATCTATGGATGTGAAGTCGTTTATAAAAATAGATGACTAGAATAACAACAAACAAAGAACTAGAAAAATTTGTTCCAGAAGAAACTTGTGGGCTTGAAAAGTCTTATTTTGGTAGCAGATAAGTGAATGATTGTTTGATTGATGGGTTGGACGGATGGATGATTGAATGATTGGTTGGTTGGGTGGATGATATATGATAGGTACTATAGATCTACAGATAGATAGTCGAGAGGTTAGATGAGAGGTTAGATAGATACTGTAAATAGACAGATAGATGAGAGGTTAGATATAGATAGATAGATAGATAGATAGATAGATAGATAGATAGATAGGTAGGTAGGATGACCCTGGGGTAGTTCGGTGGAGTGGAAAGAGAGTTGGTTGGTTAAGTGGTTGAGAGTGGTTTCATTGGGGTAGAACTGGTAGCCAAGAGAGTGCATTGTTGTGTAATTGAGTTCTAAAAGTTCCATGGCAGTTGCAGTAATAATGGAACTCTCAGAATGTCAACATTCTGTTTTTAAGTTTTTGAGTGACAATTTTTTTTAATTACGAGCAACTCAAGTTAGACACTAACCACTAAATTCACTGTACCATTACTTACGCAGGGCACTGTATTTCATTTCCACATTAACACTGAATTCACGCAGTCAAGTTGCGAATACTAGCCTAGTTAGCCTATCTTTGTCCCTAGATAATGTAGCTGTGGTAGTGTCATCAATATGCATTGTGCAGATGGCCAACTTTCAATTGAAAACAAAGGTGAAAAAATCACAGTAAGCAGAAAAAACATGTACTTTCTTTTGTAGATTTGCTTCTATCACAGAGAATATGAATGCTTACTATAAATATCAATCACATTCATCTAACATTTTCAGAAAGAAGCAGATAGTTACAACAACAAAAAATGCATTACTGATTGCATTTACATGTATGGAGTAGAGGTTTACTAATGAGAGAAATAGCTATAATGTGTAAGGAAATTATTTTGTTTGCCAACACCTACTCAATAGATTTTTGTGTCTTACATTGAGTCTTAAAGAGATGCTACGGGATCTTTGCGGCTATGCAGGTATTTTTTAAGTCTTTCTGTTTGTGCTTGAAATGAAGCTATAGCTTGTGCGTGTATAATACATCATATTATTTACCCAGCGATATGGCCTTGAAATCATCGCAAAATGCATAACTTTTCCAAAAGCAATTGAGGATTTTCTCATGAATGATCTGCGGTGGAAACACCCATTTGAAACTCAGTAATGTTTTCAAAAGCTTTGCGTCATTCTAGTGAAAAAAAAAATCCATACTGTATCGATAGTATGGCTGTTAGTATCTACAGTATTAGATCTATTTATTTAACCTTTATTTTAGCAGGGAGTCCCACTGAGACCAAGGTCTCTTCTACAAGGGAGCCCTGCATACACACAGTTTACAACAATACATAATACACATACAAAATTACAACATAATAAAACACAAGAAACTGCCTGACTTGCAACCCGAACGTAGCTGGTTTGAATCGCACTTGGGACACTACTTTTTTGTGCTAATTATTGCTAATTCTTGTTGCTTATGCTTATATTTGCTAATGCCTTCCTCGACAACTTACCCTAACCACTCAAAGTTAATGCCTAATACTGCCTAACGGCCACACAATTTGTAATTCATGTGGTCAAGCATGCGTACACATTGGTCGTTTTCTGTGGCATGAACATGCGTCCGTATCGGCATAAGATCAGATTGATTTTGTTTTTCCAGCATTAAGCACCAACCTCAGCCTAACAAATGCTCTCTGCAGATCAGTGAATGCAAACTGTAGCTCAGAAAAAGCCTGGTCAATCGTGGGGGCAATAGCTTATACAACAGTGTCATCAGCATATAGATGCAGGTTCAATTATTTACAGATAATCCAATATTGTTGATGTAAAAAGAACCAGACCAAGAATTGATCCTTGTGGAACACCCTTTGTTATGTCCAGAAAACCTAATTTAACACCATCAGTTAAGACACAGTGTTCTGTCTGTTAAATAATTTTCAAACCATCTACATGAATCTAGGATTATTTCAGACAACCTCTGAATGAGTAGTTAATGGTCGACCGTATCGAATGCCTTGGAGAGATCTATAAATAAGACAATGTTTTTTCTGATCTAGGCAATTTCACACATCATCTAAGACAAGCGTAGCAGCTGAGACTGTGCTATGACCAGGCCTAAGTCTATTAGTAACTAGTTTCAGTATTCTACGTGCACCGATCCCGTCCAATCACTTTAGCTGTTTTGCAGAAAGGTGCTCAACATTTGCATTTTGTGTGAAAACAGTTAGAAATGCAATTAGACTAACTGTTTGGCTCATGTATGTTATTGTGGTGTTTCATACAAATGGTTTAACATGTAATGTTGACATTGCAACAACAGAGGCCTTGCAAATGGTGCAGGAAGTAGACCCTGAAGGCACAAGAACTCTGGGTAAGGAAACATGAATAACATTTTTGGCAACGTTGTTAGCATATTATAGCCTAATGCTTTGTAAGCCTGTTACAAAGCCCTCCGAGGGAGTTTGGGAGAGATCGTATCAAAACAAGCATTCCGGAGAATGTCCCCCATGCTTCACTATCTCAAGTCCAAAACACTACATGTTTTCTGCCCAGTCTACGGGCTCTAACTATCGCAGACCCTTTCACTTTTAACAATGCAGTCTAGGCAAATCATACTGATCTAGTAATCGGTATGGTACATACACCTAACCACGCTACCAGAGCAGTGGCCAATTCACTGGTAACACTTAGTGAATTGAGGCTGAGTGTGTTTGAAAATGATCAGGATGCCATCAGTGCCTGTACAGTGCCCGGGAGCCTGTGAGAGCCATTAACAGCAAATCTTACACTTTACGGGCCACAACGTTATGTTTATCTCTGGGTTTCCTCCGTTTTCGCACCAGGAGCTGATTGGGCTAAAAACATGTAGTGTCCGCCTGCCTTTACACAGGCATGCTTTTGATGATCCCAATTCTGACAATATAGCAAATGGCGAATAGTGCAAGACCCCTTGTAGGTCACAAACCTCCATACACCATACACCCAGGCACACTTCTTAATCACAGGCTTACAAAGGTTGTTACATTACATTTGATATACAATATTTTAGATGTGGTGTACTGTAATAACTACTTTTTATTATCTTTTGTGTCCCAGCCATTCTGACAAAGCCAGACCTGGCGGACAAGGGAACAGAAAATAATGTATTGGAAATTGTCCGCAACAAAGTTGTCCCACTTAAAATGGGTTGTATAATTGTGAAGTTTAGTTTGACCTATCTTAAAGGGATGGTTCAGCCCATTTCATGTTTAGGTGAAATATCTTCCCCTGAGTTGTCCTCATAGGCCAGTAGTGAAATCCTTTTCTGTATGCCGTAACCGTTATGGTTAGTTTTGTTGAACAACTGTGACACAATATAAAATGCTCATGGGGTGCTAACTGTTAGCCTGTGCTGATGGTAGGAAAGTAGAAAACGTTTGGTGTAAGACAATATTTCACCTAAATATAAAAATAGGCTAAATCAAACAATAAGGAACAAAAAATTCTACAGCCATCACGTCTTTGTGGGCTATACACATGTCAATATGAAAACACTCATTCCACTAGTTCTAAGATTAGCGCTCACGAGCCAAAAACAGGTCCCCGTTTTATCTGATTGGACAGAGGGGGGACACACCCTCTCCCATGAGCAAAACCTTATTTTAGTTTGTTAGTTTGTGGGCCTTACACTGAGGACTGTGTGGTCTAATAAGATTATATCATGAACTGTAGTCAATGTAGTCAGTCAACAAAAGTTAAAGTTTGAATAATATATGTTTAGGCTTGTAATAGTGGAAATAACAAAGTGTTTCCATGTCGACATTGTGTGTGTAGCCCACAAAGACATGAGATGGCTGTAGAATTTGTTGTGGAGATGTTTTTAAGAAGTGACACTGTGACACAGTGGTTGCTGCTTCCACGTGCATGGCTAAGCCAGCAAATAATGCTCAAGAATAATAATTTTTAAAAAATGAAAAAAAATGTGAAGAGCACGTAGTGTTCTTGCATGTAGCAGAGGTGGTTGAGGGACTAGGCTTAACATGGTGTCAACTTGTCTGTGACCTGAAGACTCTTGTTGACAGAGTTTGTTTCAACTGTAGCTAAGTAGGCTCAGGCTTTTAATAGCAAGCATAAAAGTGTGTTTGTTACACAGATGGTCACACATGGACACACTTCAGTGGTTCGTCAGGAGTGCCGTCTATATGTCAGATTACATTTGTAATATCTCTCCTCTTCAATGTACAGCTGCCATGCACACACTCCCCATGGTTGTGCATGCCACTATTCGCATTTAGAAACACCTCATATGGTGAAGGTGAATATCATCCCTTTAGAGTAATAATGCAGACAAAGGGGGGTAGCTTTGTGGTATCTGCATTTCTTAAAATATTCAGAGCCCCAGACTTTACAGTTGAACCAAGTTTCATGCTTTCATGAAAAAGTGAAACGATTCACTCAAAGGTTTGATGCATATTGTCTGACTATAATAAATAATGGACAATGGGGCAATTAAAACATTGGAGGGGCAACAGGCTTTGTGTGTATCACATTCCCTTGACAACGTTTGTAGATTTGGGAACTATATTTCTCAGCACAGGGCAGAAACCACCACAATCTATCACAAAATAAATACTTAAAGTGTTGTTTAGTTTTCACAATTTTCAGATTTGTTGTATAACCGTTGTATAAAAGCAATAATGCCTTCAAGGCTGTGATTTATCATCAATATTGTCACTTGCTAGGGGTTTGCCAGCACTCCGCTATGTCGTGCCTAACAACTTCCCATACCTGTGACAATATTGACAATAAATCACGGCCTCTCAGGCATTATTGCTTAATTATTTACTTGATAGAACATGTCAACCCAGATGTGGTGCCTGTTAACTTGTTACTTGTGTTGTGCTTGTTTCCGGTCAGAAATGTCTTCCACAGCTGTCAGAGGAATTAAATCAACAGCTAAGGGAGGGACTGAGTGAGTGTCAGGGTGGACCTCCCCTGGACCCTGCTATGAGGATGAAATACCTTATTGATGTGAGCAACCTCTCACTTTTTATTTGTTGTTGTTTTCAGGAGGTCGGCTAGTGTATAGGGTGAATATCTGTGGTGCAAAAAAAATTGCATTCCCTTTCAAGTATCTTCTATATTCAGGCACTTTTTTGGGATTAGTAAAGCATCACTTTAATGTACCTACTAGGTAGCTGTCTTTGAAGGGACACGTTTATCATTTTCAACCTCATATTCATTATGTCCAGCACCATACCAGTGTCTACATATGTGAAAACTACGAATATCGAGTAAGTTCTGTAGTCAAAAAGATAAGAAGAAGGGATCTTAATGAAATTACCCCCTTATGATGTCATCTTTTTTTTTTTTTTTTTTTTGTGATTTTCAAAAACCACAGACGTGGCTGGAAACTCGTTTTAAACAAAAAAAATAAAAAGACAGATGACATTGGGATAATTTCCTTAGGATCTTTTCTTCTTATCATAGACACTGGTATGGTGCTAGAGATACTGAATTTGAGGTTGCAGAGAAGCCTTTAAGGATATTCACTGGGCTTTTTTGACTGTGGAGTTTACTCATGAAATTATTGCAGACCCAAATCTCTGAAAAGATCAAGGTCAAGGTCACTTAAAACAAAAGGCTGTAAATAATGTTTTATTTCTCCAGATGGGATCAAATAGTACAGTGTACCAAGTCATCTTGAAAGTTATTTTGCATTATTGCATTGACTATCATCTTATTGCATTTTTCATACAGTATAGGCATGATGCTGTAACATTTGGTTTACTTTATATGCAATTAAGATACTAATCACATGCTCTAAAATGGTCATTTTCTTTTCTTAGATCATTGCAGGTTTCAACAAGAACATTGAGCGACTCTCCTCAGGGAGATTGTGAGCGGGCAAAATCTATTTGCTCTCCTCTGAGATTAATTTGCACTATGGATGGAAAAGCTTAAAAGCAGCAAAGAAGAGTGTAGGAGATAGTTTGTATGATTTGTGACAAGCTATTGATCCAATAATATCCCAATACAATAACACAGTACAGGATACTGGTTGTCCGTTATCATTGGTTAGAATAGTATACTGTAGAATTCTGTTACAAGCCACTCCTGAGCGGAAGCCCGCCTCTGAGTGGTTATAGGATCATGGAGACATGATAACATGGTGCAGTAGGTCACTTTTGTTAAACACAGGGTCAGTGTTATTCAACTGTCATTCTCATAGAAAGTAACGTTTGATGAGCCATGCATGTCACTTCTGTATTTCATGTTTTTCTGTGATCCTGAAAGATTTTTTACCGATGCTCTATTTAATCAAAATGGTCAAATGCATGTCAACAGAGTTGCAGTAGGTAGCCTTCAATCTATATACTATTAAAAATGGACTATCCAAATAGTGTGGTACCTGGGTAATGTTGGCTAGGTACAGTAGCAGCACTTCAGGATTAGTCTTAATGATTATAGAGAATTTTTTTGAATAACTCTGAAAACTGTTTTCCTCGATATAGGCCTCACAGTGGCGAAGGAAGTGGTCAAAGAATATGACCCAGAGCACAGGCGCAGTGAGCTCCCATTTTTCAGTAACTACAATGTATTTGAAGACATTATTCAGACACAAGTGAAGAAACTGAAGGACCCAGCTATTGACACACTCAAGGCTATAGGACGTAATTGAGTAGCCTTTAATTACATCTTAATCAATATTTTTTCACTTTCAGGGGTTATCACAAGGTATTAAAGTAACATGTGTGTTTGTATGTGTTTTCCAGACTTGGTGCATACTATTTGCGGATTAGTCCAGGACCTGCTTTGCGAATTATCCTTTTCTTCAAAGTGTCTCAATGGTAAGACTTTCCCATTTGAGCCCTGGTTACATCTTGGATACATTTTACTTGTATTATCTGAACATGATGATCCGATCACTATCCTGTCTTGCTACAGTAGACAGGGCCCAGCCAGGGAAAAAAAAAATCCCAGTTTTCAGTGGATAATGCATGTCTTGCAATGATTATGCATGATTATGCACTCTTGCAATTGAGCTTTTGAGCCACACATTTTGCTCCAAATCCAATATGGCTGCCATAATACCATTGAATCAAGGTTTAATCATCTACAATTTAAATTCCATGATAAAACTCAAACGCACATACACAAGAGTGGGCTAATGATGGCGTTGTTTCAGCTAAACCTAGGGTATGGCTCAAAAATCATTGCCGCAAAAAATCCTAATCATCATTTGGTTAGAGGGTCTGGGTCCTCTCCCAGCAAAATGTGGTCTTCTGTAAGCACATTTGAAGCGATTCTACATCATAGAATTGAACAATTCAACATTTTTAACATCAGTTCACTTGCTACGAGCCACAACACTGAAAAACACTGGGAAAAACTTTGGGTCTCCCTCATTTCTCTGTAGGAGATGAGGGAGACATCTCACTATGGGATATGTATGTATACCCTATTCACTGAAACCCTATTCAATCATACCTGGAACAGGCTGGGAGTACTTTGCATGGCTGACCCTGCCCCAGCCCAGCCTATAAAGGCTACTGCAATGCACTGCCATTTCATTCTGCGAACCACCTCTTCACAAGCCCGTAAAAGAGCAAAAAAATATCTGATGAGAGGTCTCCCTCACCTCCTCAGAGAACCGGGATTACATACCATAACCCAAAGTTCTTTCAGTCTACTTGTTCGACATCTCACTATGGGACATTTGCACAATACCCCGCTTGCCAAAACCCGTACAGAAAACCTAAGTGACTACATGCAAATGCCCAGGACCGTATGAGCCAAAGAAGGCGCAGTGACATCCAGGTGGTAGAATCTCATGTGAGGGGAAGCCCAATTGGCTGCAGCATAAATCTCAGAAACAGAGATGCCTGTGATCAGAACTGTATGCCTCCACTACATGAGTGAGAAGGCGCTGTTTGGATAGTGCCCTACCCCGTACGAGGTCGGCGAAACACACAAGTTGATCAACCCCTGATTTGTCCTTGTAACTGTGTAGTGCACGCACTGGGCAGAGAGTGTTCAAACACCTATCCTCCGGAGAAGAAGCGGCAGGGGATGGAAGGAAAACAGTTCAGTAGCACAACATCATAGAAATTACTTTGGGAACGAATGTGGCGTATCATAGGATGTATTGTAACTCTAGAGTTGCCAAGGGCAAACTTGAGTGCATGAAGGATGAACCAAGAGTGCATGGTGGTTGCTACTGTGCTTGACCGTGGTCTAGCAACAATGCCTCAAAGTCGATGGTCACCAAGGCTCGATTGAGTGCTCGTAAGTGCATCAGGAACAAGTCCCAAAATGAGACAGATGGTCTGGAGACTGAGCGGCATCCTCCTTTCACAAAACAACGGACAAGGGGGTGTGCCCCTATAGTCATTTTACCAGGACTAACACGGAATGCCATCAATGGCAAGTCCTGTAAGACAGGGAGGGCTGTGGGAGTGGAGCACTGAAAAGGGCCCACACCCCACCCCGCCATCCCCAAATGGCCTCCACTTGAGTTTGTGTAGACTGTGGAGAGGAATAGCACCCTGAATCATGGCTGAATCATGTTCGGGCAAAGCCCTCTGAGTGTAAGTTGGACCTCTCACGGGCTAACTCATACTGTAGATCATGAACTCAGGGTGAGGATTAAATATTTGGTCCTGCGATTGGGATAGTAAGTCCCTGCCAAGGTTGTGCAAAAAGAAGCTGTGCTATCTCTACCCCCCGAGGTCTCCCTTGCCAATCAGGAGAAAAGACTATGTGACCTCACTCTGTTCAGAGTGGGAGAAATTAGGCTGACAGGAGGGAATGCATAAAGAAGCTTGTGAGAAGTGTTGCGCTCCTTTATTGCTAAAGACAGACGGCAATGCATGTTGTCCTGTGATGTGTAAAGATCTACGGTGACCCTGCCGTGACAGATTCACATATCCATTTTCATGAGTCATCATTTCCCTGCTACAACAGATGGTCGCTGCTCCAAAGCAGCAGTTCCCGTGTTACAACCAGGAGCTGCTTGGAGCGCATCCCTCCTTGGCAGTTGACATACGTCACTGAGGATGTGTTGTGGGAGGACTCTCCCCTTAAGGCAACCTCTTAGCAGACGGAAGGTGTCTCTCCACCGCTGTAGCCCCGTTAGGCATGTCGTGGAGACAAGCATGCATCCGCGCCGATGCAGAGAAGGATCCAGATAGCTATGACCCATTGCTGGAATTCTCTCATGAGGAGGAGGCCAAGCGGGACTACCACTATCCAGTAGTATCCTCAGACACATTTAGTATGAGGTGTTTCGTGGCTAGGAGAAACACGTCGAAGTATAGGCCAAAAGCGTCTCGTCTGTCCACAGTGGGGGCAGCTTGAGCCGAGTCCTCTGTAGGACCCAGAGGGAGACTGCACATGTGCACCACTGTTCTGTACGGAGCATCAGGGTCTCCACCCATTCCCCGGGGGAATTTGGCAGGGTCGCGTGCACAGGCACCCTAGCCGAAGGTCTGGCTAACCTGCCTGTGAGAGTTCAGCAACAATTTGATTGTTTTGCAGAAGCTCCTCTCACCAATTGCCCGTTTAGTGTGAGTTGGGGGCTTGTGAGCTACACCTGGAACAAACAGTGTGCCTGTGTTATGGGATGTCCCCAGTAGCTATGTCAGGGGAGCCAAATGGCTCTATGTGTTTCGCTCCTTCCTCCGTGATGGGATGGGGAGCTCCACTTGCTCCCAGTGGAGCAAGAGTCAGAGCGACACCCATGTCCCGGACCCTGGGTGTCCTGGCGTGGCTCCTGGGTGGTCTGGGCTGGTCCCTGTGCCGCTACCATCAGAAGAAGAAGAAGAAGAAGACTCTTTATTTGGCCATGCAATCAATTCTCATCAATTGTAGGAATTTGACATGTGCACAGCCCTCCCGAGACAACACACACTGCACACACCACACCCCCATGGGAGGTCTGGGCTCTGGGCACAGGGCAGCCATATTCGGCGCCGCTGGAGCAGTTAGGGGTTAAGTGACTTGCTCAAGGGCACAACGGCAGTGGTAGGAGCCTTAGATATGATGCCAGTAACCTTCCAGTTAACAGCTCACATCCAGCTCCCTCCTAGGGTGGGGATCGAACCAGCAACCTCCTGATTGCTGGCCGGCCTCTCTAACCTCCAGGCCACCTGCCACAGAGGTGGCTCTGGCACCTTGGGGATCTTGAAGTGTAGGAGGGCAGGAAACTGTGATCCGTCTGATCTCTTTTCAAAAAATAAATTAGCATAACCCACAATCGGCTGTGCTCACCTTCATCAGCGTGATCCTCAACTCCCGCAGTATGACAGTCTGCATATCTTCTCAGTCGGCAGACAGCATTCCTCCCTTCGGGACTTCCAAGTTGTAGGAACTGATAGAACTGTGACTCCACTCGGCCTGCTGTCATTAAGAGTACTTCAGGTGTTCCAAGCAAAGAGTTGTTATTGGATTCAATGTTCATTTTGAGATCGGAACTGTGCGACCCTTCAGTTTGTACACTTAGTTGCATGCTGTCCTTCAATTATGTGTATTTAGTTGCTAACCATAACTTCAAATAATGAAGCCCAAGATAGGGTATGCCATTCAGTCCCATGTACAAGTCTGAAGCCCATGGGGCTCCTTGCTTGGTGGATGACTTGCTGCAAGAGTTACTGAGTTACATGGTAACAGTGTGACAAGAGAATCGCTGATGCACCTGTAACTCCAAATGGAAAATGAAAACATTGTAACCATCAAATGGGTTCGCTGTGCTGGTGCAGTTCACAAATCACAAATTATTCTGATGTAGCAAGCAAATTAAAACCAGAAAATCTTTATTTATTGAAATGCATTTTGTGAGATCAGCCTGGGAAGGGAGAAATTCTTGTCATATTATGCGCAGTGATCATTCAAATATAATGGTAAAGAGGTTTTGCCGTTGTTTATCGTTATTTGAGCACAGCTGGAATGCGCCTTTTAACCAACCAGGTTGTGCCAGAGTTGCCAGATCTAACTGTAACATTCCACTAGGAGTGTTGAAAAGTGCAACATGTAAAATACTTTTACATAACAAATATATTTAAGTGCATTTTTAGTGGTTCCCAAAATAACACATTTTCAGTACGCATTGAAAACATGCACACTTTAGTATACGTAAGTATACTTTTTTTCCGCTTGGGTTCCACTTAAGCTGGAATTCTAGATGGCTCTGAAACTATTCTTGCCGGTTCTCAGAGTTAAATATCCTGGTGTGGTCGGGCACCGTCACCCTGTATCAAATCAACCTCCAAAGAGGGACGAGGTTCACACAACAAAATATGCGCTGCTTTTTGGTTGCAATCAAGTTTAATTTTGCATGCAGATGATGATTATCACCTGTTGTTCTCTCCATCTCCTGCCTCCTGGATTAATTCAGATGTAAGCATATAGTTCTGTGGCAAGTCACCTTGTTTGGTTGAATCCACCCAGTATGTCTCGTAGAACAAAGTACTTGTTTCTCTTTGAACTCGTAGAGCAATATTGAGAGCATCCAGTTAGAACAAGAGGCCAAAGTGATGGGGAGAATCCAGGAGTAGTTTGAGATGGAGCTTCAGGTTTACACACAGGATGAGATCTTCTTCCAAACATTGAACTGCGACCTGCAGCAGTCAACGACAGCAGGGCCAAATACCCCAACCTGCTTAAGTCGTACTATGAGGTAGGCCTACAATGTAACAAATGTAATATCAGCGCAGATCATTTTTAAGTGCACATTCTGGAAACGGTCAGTAGTACTGTACCTTGCAATAGTAGACCATTTGTGGACCAGTAGTTCCTTGAATGTTAGCGGGCAGTTTCAACTTGTACTTTGAATTCCTAAGTCTAGCAAGTTGTAGAAGTTAGCAGAACATATCTGTAACCCTAAAACAATGTTTATAGCAACTTCATACTGGAGTGTAGGAGCAGCTAATCTGTGAAACAATGTTAATAAGGATTTTGTTCAGGATTTCATACAATATCAGTCTTGCTGCTGATAGATCAGGGTTATGTAAACTTGTAAAGTACACTATATTGCCATGTACAATCATTTTTATCCAGTGCATTTTCTGACGTTTCCAGGTCCTACTGCAGCAGCTGGCGGACCAGGTGCTAATGCTGATCAGATATTTCATCCTGAAGGAGTCTGCACAGCTACTGGTCAGCGAGATGCTGGGCCTGCTCAACATGGAGGAGCCAGACGAGATCCTGCGTGAGGAATCAGAGATTGGCCAGAGACGGGTGGCCATTCAGGCCCGTGTGGAGCATCTCAGTGTGGCCCGTGATAAACTAAACAGCTTCTAAGAATTGAGCACCAAACAAGGGGACACAAATGTTGAGATACTGTATGATCAAAACAGACCATATTACTCATCCACAATACTTACGTGCAGATTGACTGTTAACGCAGATTAAAATATCATATTACATGGTCCTCTCATTGGTATCAACATTTGACTCAACATTTTACTGTCAAATTGTCAATCGTGACAATGACAACCTTTTATTTGTAAAGTGCTTTTAACAACACAGTTCACAATCTTCAAGACCCTCCTGCATGATGTTGAAGTTCCCGTTTTGAATGGTCTGTGTGTCCTCAATGTGGCCAGCAGAGGGAGCTAGCATTTCATGTTTGACTTGCCTTAGCTCTCAGTTTCCTGGCTCCTGGATCCATGGACGCTGCCATACATTCATTGATTCTACAGCAGAACAGGATGGAGCAGATGCTGGATGTCCTAGATTAGAATATTGCTTTATTGGCTAGATATGCTCAGTGTCTGCACCAGTTTGCATCTAATTGAATACAACTAAAAGCAAGAAGAATTAAATTAAATTAGTGAAATGAAAAATAATAAGATCTGATTATACTTTATTTTGTTTGTCTTTTATTCCCCTATGGAAAAAGTTTAAAGTCTATAGTATACATGCTGATTTTTACAAATGCTAGAACTGGGTTGGAGCTTTTAGGTAACAAGTAGCCTATATTAGGGGTCCATAGCTATTGTAACAGGTATTAGTTGTGTTGATATCCAATTAGGCAAAGCCAAATTGAATTTATTTGTTCCAATTTAATTTCTTTATTCCTCTGAAATCACTTGTATGTGGCACAAAATTGAGGAGACATTCCAGAGGCTATGCACTGACCATGGAAAAACTTGGACTCAATGTAATTTGAATGAATCCATGGAAAGGATGGCAGCATATGGCTCCATCTGCACAGGGTTATTGTTATGGTTGGCCCACAGTACATGGTTCCTCCCTGGGTGGGAGTCTGGTTGTGCACTCATCTGCTACTATGTGGGGAGTCCCAGGTGCTTTTTTCAGGAGCCGCAGTGGAAACGGTTCTCCTGGAGAAGCGCAAAGTCAGGGTTTCTTTTCGTAGTTGGAGCAGACTCAGCGATTTTCACCAACGTGGAAAAAGTTCATTGGGTTTCCCAGTGACCATTTCAAATGATATTATCCTTCAGGGTGCATATGATAGGAGCAAGAAACTGCACTCACTGTAAATAGTCTTGAAATAAGTAATTGTGTTTAATTCCTACAATGAATTGAATCTTTCAAGACGTTGTACAACTACTCATAGCTGTTGTTGTAAGAAAAACGAGAGATAGAAATGCCAATGAGTGACCATACATATTCAGTGATACAGTACCTATTGAGAAAAATAACTTTGAAAACTCTCACTGTACTTATTGTACAAAGGATTGCAATGTTTGTACTGTCATAATCAAACTGTACACCAACCTGTTTCAACAGTAATTTCATGATTAATTTGTATACATGTGTACCAGTTGCAAGTGTTGGTGGACAGATATGTTCTGCAGCACGTTAGATTTAGGAATTCAAAGTTTAATTGCGTGCCCACAGTATAGTCTACAAGGGTGCTACATTGTTTTGCCCAGGAACTCAAAAGTGCACATGGTTTATCAATATTAAATTATTATTAAATACTTCCACATCTGTGCCAATATTGGGCAACAGCTTTTGTTATTTAGGCTGTGATATTTTCATTTGTAGTGATTATTATTCAATGTGTAGCTGGATATAAATGGCATTGTTTTGCACACAATAAATGTAGGTCATTAGGACTCTCTGTGATATGTTTATGCTCTGAAATCTTAATTCTTAACACTCAGACACATTATTTCCGCTGTGAGAAATTTCGTGATTATAAATATTATATGAGGGTTCGGATAGGTGTGTGACAAGTGTAGCAAAGTTTTTCCAAAATGTCCCAAACTTACTCCTATATTCCTATATAGGTTTAGAAACTTGTATTAATAATAATAATAATAATAATGCATTTTATTTGGAGGCGCCTTTCAGGTCACCCAAGGTCACCTTACAGAAGAGAAGTAAAAGCAAAAGCATGACATCAATCATTAAAAACAAAACAAACAACACATTTAGATAAAAACAAGTGCAGAGTGTCCAATTTATAGAAAGTATGCCAGTTTGAACAGGTGGGTTTTGAGTTGGGACTTGAATGTTGTGATGGAGTCGGACTGTCTTATGTGTATTAAGCTTACTCATCATAGTCTTATAAACCCAAAATGCCGATCAGTCCACAGCTGTCCTTAAAGAATGAATTCAACTATTCCTGTCCTTGGTATAACTAACTGCGTTATGCAAAGTTAAAACATCCAAAACACCAAGTATGCTTATGTAAAATTCTACACCTGTATTAGGCTACACTTAATTCAAATAAAATGTCCAACTTCCATCAAAGTGAACATTTCTTGATCAGATGTGTGCGCACCCAGGCAGCTACTGTATATGGCCTTTTGAAGCACTTTTTCAGGTACAAATGAAACGGTGCACATTAAGTTTTGATCCTTCTAGATCTAGATTTAGATCTACTCGGACAGCTGTCTAGACATGCAATGGAGCAAAGCCGCTACATACTCTGGTTGACTAATCTCTAGCCCTGATCTTTGTTGCAAGTGGGATAAATTGTTACCAGGGCAGTGGTTTATACTCTGGGGTGTTACCTAAACTTCTAGCCCGAGGAAATTCCCGCTATTTAGCCGCTAACATGCTAGCGACGTTGTATGTGGCCCACCATGTTTGAGTAACTGGTCTACTTATTAGCATTATTGGGCTATTATATATTACAGTACTGTATGTGGTAGCCCACACATGTCTATCAGTATTGGTCTCACACGCTGGTTCTGTGATATCCTATCTGGGTGTTATCTGTGCCACGACTCACAGAGGAAGTTATATTTTTCCTCTGAGTCATTAAGGGCTCAACGTGGCTGAGGTGTGCTAACCTGTTTTAAGTGGGTGTGTGTTCAGATCCAGAATAGCTGAGGTATGAGTAATATGGAACCTAAGGTGTGTCCCATTACTTGTCAAAAAGTTAAAAAAAAAAAAAAAAAAAAACTCCTTTCTATTACCACTAATCCTCTTGACCAGGTGAAGTCCATTTCAGATACCTGTCAAAGTCGACTTCTGAGGAACCAGTCGTGGATGCTTCAGCAGAGATATTTCCCTCCTGTGTGACATCTAGCCAACCCAGTCTGATATCTAAACAACTCAATAACTCCCACTGCACTTCATGCTCAAAATGTATTTGCAGTTTTACTTTGATCAAATTGAGCTGGTTTTTGTCATAATAATTGCTCAACAAAATAATTCTTAAATCAACCCACTGATGGCATGTTGATGCCATTTATATGTTTATGCAACTGATATGTTTATACAACTGTTACATTTAGCCCTTCCATTTTCATTGGGACAATGTGCAACACACTGGATTTAAATCAAACATTTACTATGATGTTAAAGTAGAGATTCGCAGCTTTTATTTGATGGCATTTGTGGACATATTGGTTTCACCATTCATAAATTACTTTGTATGCATAGTCCCCCTATGTTAAGGTACCCAAAAGTAATGGGACAGATTTATCGAATCCTTTGCATGCAATAACTGAAGTCTGCGACTCAATTAACTCAAGAATGCATGTTCAATTGGATTTCAAATCAACATTTTTGGAGTGTTGAGCTGGAAGAAGAAAATGTTTTCATTGTCCCATTACTTATGCAGGGCACTGTATTTATTTGATATGTACAGTATTACGGCATAAAATATTATTACTATTAATACTATTATACGATTGGTATGAATTTATGAATCGTGTCAACATGATAAATAATAAATAAATCTGTTACAGTAAATGTTTACCCATCATTAGACTATATTTGTTACATGTTTACCGATCAGGGCTCGGGCACCCACAAATCCCCAGAAGAGAGATTTTGGCAACCAAACTCTCCCCAGCAAACACATACATAACCGCAACCTTGAAGTTGGGCTGTGGTTATAATGACTACCTTCTGTTAACGTAGTGTTATGGTGGCATAAAGTTGGTGTCATCCTGGTGCCAACAGAACAAATCACACACCTGAATCAAGCTGATCCTAATTGGGATCACTGGGCACTATTTGTGACAAGGTAGCCTCCAGACTTGACTCACAGGGCATTCACTGAAGGGGGGCAGGTGTTAGATCTCTCATAGAAGAGGGTGCGGCAAAATACGACTGACTTAGCAACTATTTTCTAAAAAATATTGAATTATTTGTGTGTGTTTTTTCCCATCTGTTAAAGCTACAAGCAAACATTTACCAACACCAACGTTATGTAGCCGTTATGTTAAGCTATGTTATTAGTCTCACAAACACTACTACCTTTGGAAGTCCTACATTGTCAACTTGTCAGTGTGGGTGATTGATGCATACCACTACAATATGACTCAATGACAAACAAAGGTTTTAAGATAGTTCATGTATTCAGCTCCATTTATAATTTATATTTGGCTAGAGCATAAGTTAAATAAGTTCTCTTAATAGTCGGCTGTGGCAACATAAAACGTAGCCCTCGTTGTCACCTCATAGGCAAAAACATAAATTATCACAGCCACTCCGTACTGGGTACGTCCCCTGACAAGGTTGCCCATCAGTCGTCTCCAGGCAGGCTAAAAGCTGCACACTTGTCCCGACCCTTAAAAGTATTTCATTGGTATGTAATAGCTACCTTCTGACAAGGTTGACACTAAAAGGAGTAGGTTGACACAACGTTGCAACAACGTGGCTTTGTTTGCTGGGTACTGAATGGTTGCCCAACCGTCAACTAATAATCAATAGATAAAGTTATATTCTACAGAGTCTTCCAGCAACATCTGCCCAGATGAAATTGTGGAGAGTGTCACCCCATCGTCAGTTTTTAAGGGGGGTAGGTGAGCGAATTCGTGCTTCAAGGAATACATTTGTAAAGCTTTACTGCAACATCAGTTAGAATGCAATAGAGTGAAGAAGGCATACCAGCCTGATAATGTGGACCAGAGATGACTCGGGTAGGACATTTAGTGTCGATCATCATGACAGCACCAGTTAGGCCGCGCAGCAAGGTGGGACTATAACACCACTAGGCTGTTTTTCACTTATTCTTTTCTGTTTTAATTGTAGTTCAAAATGACGAATGGCATTTGGAATTTTCCATCAACACTTTGAAAAAACGGTAAATGACGGACAATTGTCAGTTAACAGAACCCCTGATTGATGAAACATAAACATGCACGGAGCTTATAATTCTAAGGCATGAAAATTACTGGTTATTGGAAATTGAAAACAATAAAATAATAGCCTTATGTATGCAATGGTAAATGACTGTGATCTCTCTGTGATGTATACAAGCCCTCTGGAATGTGTTAATGCTGTGGGGTCATCTGAATAATTGATAGGATGAGGTCTCATTGGTTCTCCTTGCAAACAGCTCTTAATTTAAATACTGGTTGAAGCTGGGTATAAGTACAGAAGTAGAGGACCGATTCTTTCTGTCTTTGTGTCCTGATCAGAGGTCCCAGGTGTTGTTTTGTGAGTACAGTAACAGATCATGTGGTCTGTATTTTTTTCTCTCTCACTCTCTACCTCTCTCTCTTTCTATCATTTACCATGAGGGTTGAATGTAACATGTTTCTATTATGTATTGCCTTGTAATTGTATAAGTTTACAGTACTATTAAAACCTCATTTAATTAATTCTAACGTGACCATTCTTGCACTAATCAACACAAACTCAACAATTCTTAGCACATAGTGTTATTTAAATTACTTGGAGTCAGATTAATAATATTAAGATATGCTTTGATGTTAGCATAGGCACATTTTCTTGCCAACTCTTTGTATTGTAACTGTCATCCTCTAAGGCCCTACACCAGCATACACAAATTACACACTTTGTTTTTTTACGTTGATCTCATCATTGAGCATTTAAACATATTTTATTCATTCATGAATTTCTTTCTAAATCCTGCCATTTTCCCACTCATCAATGAACATGGCTCGATTGAAAGCTGTGTGATTGGTTTGTGGTCATCAGAATTATCATAATGATGCCGAAGTGGGTAGGATGTCCAAATTCTCACCACTACTCCTCAACCATATTCTCCTCCACTCTTTTCCTGGGGTAGGAGACAAGTGGTAGTGGTAGTGAAAAGGAGTATGAAAGGTTTTGGGACGCACCACTAGTATGAAGTTATTGTAGGTGAGAGAGCGAGAGTATCTACGTAGATGTGTGTTTGTGTATGAGTGTGCATGCACTCTTTGTATACTTAATCTTATTTGGATGACGTGCGTTTGCATCTGTGCTTTTGTTTGTGAGCGGATGCACTTCTGCCTGTGTGGGGTTTCACTTGCGTTCATTTATTTGTTTGCCTGTGCGTGCATGTCTAGGTATGCGAGAGGGCACTTTGGCCTGCGCGCGCGTGTTTGTGTATGGACCTGTTTACTCCCCTCTGTGAGCACCCACTGTGACCCGCTCCCTTGAGCCCCTAACTGATGTGTGGCGGTGAGCCAACCCCCAAACATGCTGCTTGTGTGTGTTTTTTCCCTCTGCATCTGCACTGCCCACCCCATCTAGCCAGAGTCACAGCGGCATTCTCCTCCCTGGAGCTCAGGACACAGAGGCGCCTTTTCACGGGGACTTTGCAAACATATTGGGTCCAGAAAGAAGCTCCTTTTGACTGGGGGGAGCCATGGAAACTGGCAGTGACCACAGAGCCCAGTTTCTAGGTATCCTGGTGCCCGGAATCGAGGTACAGTCTCGGAGCCGCCTGAAAAGCGGCAGAGATAGAGGTGTCGGCGAGAGTGTGAAGCAGTTTTTCAGGGGGCCTTTGATTGATGGGTGGGAAACAGAGTGGCCATTCTTGTCAGGCATGTTGGGGGAATTTTAAGAGGCCTTGGGAGATGCTTCCGAGCTCTTTTGGAAAAAGGAGGAGGGGTCGTTAGGGCGGGGTGCGGGTGGGATATTAACTGGGCAAGATAATTAACAGAAATGTAAACGAGGCACTGTGATGGTGTGGGTGTGTGTGTGTGTGTGTACATGAGCATGTGATTATGTGTGTGTCTGTATGTGTGTGTGTGTGTGTGTGTGCATGAGTGCATGTAGGTTCAGGGGGTTCAGGATATCTGTCAGCAACAGTGTCTTCTTTATATAGTCCTAACTCAGGGGGCCAAAAAGAGAGCTCAGGGTCGAGTTTCTGTGCGTCACTCCTCTTTCCAGTCTACTGAGCACAGGAGGCAACTTTACAGAATGCAACAACGGATCCATCCACCTAAACTTTACACAGTGCAACAAAACTCTTAACTTTACAGAATGTAACAACTGATCCATCCACCTAAACTTTACACGGTGCAAAAAAACCTTACCTTAACAGAATGCAACAATATCTATTCATTTTACAGAATGCATGTACTGGCATTGTGGCTTAGCGGTAATGTTCCCAACAATGTACTTTCCGCCCAAAACTCCCAGATTTGCCTCCCAAGTCCAGCAGTCTGCCCTGCTCTTCCCCTGAAATCCAGATTCTCTAAAGGAAATCACACATAGAAGGTTAAACAAACAGGTCAACTAAAGTCTAAGAACAGGAAGGAGAAATTGAAATGAAGCACAAATTAAGACAGTTTCATGTTCCGTTTCGTGTTTGGTGTGTTATCCCCTATTGGAAAAAACAGGTGCTGTGCAAAATGCTTTGTGAATCTGACCCATAGGGCCTACATCCCGTCACATGATCTGCAATAAAGAACATGGCCTAGTTTTCAAGTTAGACGTTATTCTGTCACTCAGGTCGTTGCATAGTCACTGTGACCTTGCTAGAGAGGGTAAAAGGAAAAAGCCTCAGAGGTAGAGTATCCAATGCAATCCAAAGTCATTCCATTGTGGGGCCTCCTACTAATCCGTGTTTCAGCCCATAACTAAGCGGATAAAAATGATGAATCAACTCTCCCCCATAGTGAAAGGTGTCAGTGTGTCAGGGCTGATCAAACACCTAATTTATCTGTGTACAGTCAGTGTCCTCAATGGCATTTGAAACAGTCTTTCCTAAGTCAGTGGTTGCATCAGGTTTTGTGGAGCTGTCAAAACACATTAACAAAGGCAGAACTATCTATGAGATACAAATGATAACGTTTTAACCATGTTTTGAAGGTACAGAAGGTGTTTGTTTACAATTTCATTGTTTACAAACAATGGAGTAAAACAAGCTTATATTTTGTGTTCTGGTGGGGTGGGTACGACAGTTGAACTAAGTTCTAAGTTCTATTCTTCAAGAATCAATGGCTATATACATTATAGTAGGTCAATGTTTTGGGGGGGTATTACATCTCGGCAAAATGGATGCCTCCCTCAATGACACGCATTGAAGTCGTTAATATTGTTTTGTGCATAATGCGATACATTTACATCTCTGTCACAGCTATAAAATGGAGACATGGGAGAGAAAAAAAATCTTCTCAGTCCAGCCTACCCCATGGACATTTAGAAAAAAAGACCTTGTATTAACTGTCGTCATGATAGGAAAATGGTATGGTGCAGCAATGTCTAAATCCAAACATTGTTAAACATATGCAAAAGGATGTTGATTCACTGTCTTGTGCCAACCATAGAGAGAAGATGGAAAATAACTGTGGGACAATGTTAGAACCAAACGTTGCACAGCAGAATGTGGTAACGCCATCATACCATGGTTGTCATTTGATGGTCTTCATCCAATGTTGCTTCATTGTTTATCATGGGTTGAAAATAAAAGTTGTCTTAACATTGGCAGTTGATGGTCAGCATCAGACTCTCACAGTTGAAAATAATATTTGTTTAAAATGTCACCTACAGTATTTACGTAAATACAGGTTTTTTGAAAATCAGCATTTGACGGTCATCATACAACGTTTTAACAAGGTTGCATGTGGACTGTAAGGAAAGTTTTCTACATATCATTATTTGACAGTCATGATCCATCATTGTAACAAGGTTGCCCATTGATTCCTAACCCAAAGGGAAGTAAAAACAAACAAACAAAAAAAACATTTAATTGATAGAACTTGAATGCATTCTCAATGCACTACAATTCAATAAACACTGCTCTTCACGGTTTGGGATTTGAACCCACCACCTTTTGGTTTGTAGTATGTTGTTCTGTCCACATTGCCACTAGTCCACTGCTGCAGCACAACTAGAACAGATCAAACTTTTTTTTTGTATCCATCTGGTTAGGAAGTTCATGTAACATGAATATTAGACTTTTAATGTTGTATTCACGTAAATAGGCAACATTTGAAAAACTATTATTTTCAACTGTGAGACGGTCTGATGCTGACCGTCAACTGCCAATGTTAAGAAAACGTTCATTTTCAACCCATGTGTAATCATGTTGAAAAACAACCATCACATAACAATGTCTAATAAACTGTTAATTTCAACCAACATGCGACTAACCAACAACCATAAAATAATAATGTCAATCCAACATTGCAAAAGTTACAGAGCTCCAGCATTTCCATTTTGACGTTTAAAAAACATCACTTTGGCTAATTTTTGACTGTTGCACAACTGTAACACAATATAAAGTGCCCTTCGGGTACCTTTCCATCCAGTTTCAATCCGAATGGAACCCCAAGTTCTTATACCTATCTTACATGAACATTTCTAACTTTATTCTGTAATCCATAGGTTGCATTATCAAAGTCGACTCAAGCTTATTCATGTCAAATTACAGCTAAAACGTTCCCCCCGCTTCTCTGCACTTGTCGCGTGTTGCTACACATATAATAATGAGTGATGACTACAACAAATAGTATGAGAAGATGAGGATATTTGAAAAACACAAGTCGGTCCCCATTAAAGATAACTTGTTATTTAAACCATTTCCACTTCCTGTAATGAGCTGATCTGCTAATCAACTGTTTGGCCAAATATAGGAGATATCCTCTCATTTCTATCTAGCAAGCTGATTAAGTGAGGCTCTGCCATCATAAACTATTCTCTCATGTTTATTTTCTTGATTATTTTGTTACAAGGAGGAAACACAAATGTCAGTATTGACATGGTCCCGCTGGGACCATATACACTGAAAAATGTATGCATTCACTGCAATGTAAGTCACTTTGGATAAAAGCGTCAGCTAAATGGCATATATTATATATTATAGTATTATCAGTAATTTCTACCGCAGAAGGATGGATCTTTTAAACATTCTTCACAGCTCTTGCCCCCACCTTGTGGTGGCTTTCGGAAGCAGTTCATACATCTTCACATCTACTGCCACAGCTGCTGAAATCAGCATCGAGGTAGCCCACCGCTGCAATGACAACATGCATATTTTAAACCTGTGGCCTACTGTATTTAAAAGTCCAAAAATGGATGTACGAATTACAGATCGCCCCTTTAAAGGAAGAAAAAAGTTTGCATACTCCATTTAAACTGTCAAATGCTGAAAACCGGCTGAACTATCAAAACTGTCCTTGACAGTCCTAGAAGAGATATTATGCAACTCCATGGGAACAAAAACCTTTGATGTTCCTGTGGAATGCTTGCACTCATTTTACGTGTCAGCTGAGTTGAGACAATCCTAATCTCAATACCTGATTTTCTACTACTGTATGTCAATATCCACCAGCACTTGTCTTTCTGTACCCCTTACTAGCCTATTTCCATATGTGTTGCTATTTTACCTTTTGGTTTTACCAGTTACAAGAGGATATAGGCTCATAGTTACATGGTATATAGTAATGTATACATAATAATAATCTGTTTAAAAATAATGATAATATGTTTTGAGATGATTTGTTTACAATGGTGTTTTTCAGTTGCTTTACCATCATATTTCAACAATTTCACGATGCAAACGGTACCTGAGCATTTTGTAGTGGATCTTTTAGTTGAACTCATGTTTAGGGCAAAGGGGACAGAAAAACTAATGCCAGTCCAAACAGTTGTATTGGCAGTTTGTGTCGGCGGTAACAGGTGAAATTACCACAGCGCTGGAGTAGCTATAATACAGCTGTGTTCATGACAAGCGGCCATGTTTTTTAAGCCCTTAGGGTCATAGGATGTTGTTGTAGGCCTGGTCTGGCCCCCACTTTTGAGGATCCTCCCTCTATACCAGGTGTGTCAGTCATTTTAACTCAGGGGCAGCCATTAACATATCCCATGTCTGGAGGGCCACACGCCCTATGGTGTGCCGCGGCATAAAATGTAGATGTTTATGTTAGTAAATAATATTTAATATTTGCATTATCAAGTAGGTGTTTTAAAATATGTAAATGAATAAATACAATGAATTACCAAAAACTATGCTTTGATACCTGCTCTAGTGCTGTATGTTGGTCTACTGCACTTCAAACAGCATGTTCATCACTGGGCAGGTTGCTTAGGATTCAAAGCTTCTCTCAAACAGCCTAATTCATACTCTTCAGAGTGATAGTACAAACCCATAGAGGTCAGGCTATAGAATAATATACAGGTTAAAAAGGGTTTTACACCGGAAGGTGATCTGCTGTTAAATTACAAAAATGTGATCCCATCACTATCCTGCGAGACAATCCCATTAGAAAAGCAAAAACATTTAAGAATTAGGCTTACTCATAAATATGACAGTGTTTGGATACAAAACAAAACGTCAGTCACCCTAGGCATGCAACAATAGTGAGGCTCATAGTGAGATAGTGACATTATATGATTATTATTTTTTGACCAACACAAATGCAGAGAAATGATCGACCCAGGCAGCCAGGCTTGAAGTTTGGACAGTATAATGTAATGACTCTCTAACCTGACATGTCACTTGTAAGCTGGAGGGCTGGACATATGTAAACACAAACAGAAAGAACTACAACGTTAGGATGGGACAAGGCTGACCTGTTGTTTTGCAATTTGTACTCTTGTTTGAAAGAGTGATGTTTATTTGGTATGGGCTATGTCCACAGTACTAACCTGTTTGTTCTAGGCGGGAGGGGCTCTCCTCCTCCAGAGCCTGGGCCGATACAAATGATCTCCAGTTACACACTAGTACCGTTGATAGCAAGCTAATTTTCTGGTTTATCGGGCATAATGAACGTTAGGGCATACATTATTATCCTAGCAAAGGCACCCCTTTCAGCAATGTCATTATGATTACCTGCCTAGCTTTCACATAACGTAGCTAGCTAGCTATACTATAGCTAGTCCTAGACATCTAGGCGAAAGCTACGTATGGTGCTAGTAGCTGTGATGATAACGTAGTTAGCTATGGGTAAAACGGACATAGTTGTAATCACACTCTTATCGCATAGTTCTTCCTAAACCTTTTCTTTATTGATTTGATTTCAGCGAATATCGTACACAAGCTCTGATCCATCCATCCATCCACGTCTTGAAACTACTACTACTAGTAGTGACAGAGCAACACAGCAGCCAACAACAGTGTGTTTGTTGTATCTGCAGCTTATAACGTTCACGTTAGACTAGCATTCATCAAAACAGTTAGCATTTTGATCTTCAAAATATATATCGTCTATGAGCAAGATTTTATACATTTAATAAAAACTGTATTACCCAAGAACTTAACTCCGTCTCAATGCACTGCTCTGAGACATTACCTGATGGGCTCATAGTTAGGGCCCAAAACCCACATCGTAATCAGTTGTGTAGAAATTGCTGACGGTCTGACTAAGAAAAATCTTAATGTTTATGCAATTTTTTAAAGGTACCTGGTAAACGAAAAAAGCTGAACTAATTGTTACAATATTCAAGGGATGACGTACAAAATGACATACAAATCGGTGGCCAAACGGTTGAGAAGTTAGCCAAGGCATATTCAGTGGTAGCCGTAATGAAGCCATAACTAGCTAACGCCGATCACCCAATAAATATTAATATTTTTTGTTATTTATTTTTTGGAATAAGAATGTTTGACACCCCTGCACTATACCATTCCAATGCACAAGTGCTACTACAGTAGGTAAACACACAAAGTACAGTATCCAGTTTCTGTGTCATTACAGCAAACATTGTCTGCATTCTATAGTTTATATCAGGTTGACATGCCAAAATGACCTGTTTTCACCTGTCACAATTTTCTCGTTTATTTGCACAAATGTCCTGGCTATTTAGGCAACAAAGACCACTTATAACTTGCTGTTGAGTCGTGGTGACCATCAGTGAAATGTTCCTTTAAACATTCCCAACACAAGTGACAGTATCACAATAATGTCAAACATGCTTGTTGTTATGGGTTGGTGGTCCTAATGCTCTTAAAATGTTACTGAAATCCCCAATAGGAATATAGCACAACCGCCTTTTGAAAACAAATTAAGCAGGCCTGAGAATCTACTATGACGCAATAGGTTTCATGAAGTTTCTCACATGTTTGGAATCCTATGACAAAACACCTGTATTCAGGAGTAGATACAGAGTATCATTGTACATTCTTTAAATCTCTCCGTAATGAAGTCACTCGACATATACAGGCTTCTTTGACTATTAGGGGTCAGCGTTAGGTGAAGTGATCCCATGTCATCACCACTGGGCATTCCTTTTCCTCCAATGTTTCACAGAGAGGAGTCTATGTTTATGTAATTTCAAAAACATTTGACGGAACTTGTAATGAAGGGAACACAGTGACATTGTACCGGTTTTTCAACAAGATGTCCTTTCAGCAACCTTTTTACGTTTTTGTCGGTCTGTTAATCCCTTTCTCCTCACACACACACACACACACACACGCACACATTCCTTTTCACTTACACAGTGAGGTAAAAACTTCCACCACTGGCTTTTTGTGACCAGTACTGTCTATTTGTCAGATAACAAAACAACATTGTTCTCTGTAGTTCATCAGACAGAAGTAGTTCAAGGACAATTCTGAGACACAGTGTTCCTTTGAGCCTCAGCATTTCAGATGATGTCTATACACAATGTGGATGTACATGTATCTCTCCCAGGAATACATACACACACACACACACACACACACACACACACACACACACACACACATATTATTCTATGCCCCACCCCCACATATCACATATACCCTCATACTCCACATATAGTTAAATGGGCACACACACACTTAAACGCCCACACACACTCCCATTGACCAATTCAAGCTGAGCTCATGACCTCACTCCAATGACGCAAAGGATGTGGGTTCGCTTGGCACCGGATGACAAGAGACTGAACCTGAGGACTCATTCCTGCCTCTACTTGTTCAACAGAAATACATGCACCACATACTGGAAGTATGATACTTTACAAGTAGAAAAATAGGATAAATGGACCATAGTCAAACACTTTCCAAGGCACAGATCTGTGATCAGCTTATCCTCCCCTAACTCCTAACCTGCACTGTTAGGTGGGTAAATCATAGATCAGTGTCTAGGGACAACGGCTCATGCTGACATCCCCTTCCAGTCAGACAAGGATAAAGGAAGCCATGTGTTAAACACACAGATGTAACAGATGCTCACAGCCTCCTCCCCTTTGGTATTGTATGACAGTGGAGTCGTGTTAAAGAGTGTATCTCGTTGCACCTAGTGGTCTTAGGTCAACAGTGTTGGAAAAGATAGACGGCAGATTTAACTGCTATGAAAAGTTAGTTGCGAGTGAAACCAGATCACTGAGAATATTCCAGTTCGCTAAGTTTTTTTTGGAAAGGTGAATTGAAAGCAGGAAAAGAGCCCAGTCGCTGTGGTTCTAGACCATCTGACCATGCCCTATGATGTTCGTGGCTACAGCGCCACTGAATTCAGTCTGATGGTTTCAATGGTGAAGGCCTCGTCTGTCAGTGTTAAAGTCCCAATAGCCAAGCATCCATAGAAATACAATGGTTAGAGCAAACATTGTTGAAAAGTACTCTTAAATTCATGTGGAGTTGCCAAAATGGCACCACAAATACACACATAGATCAGAGAGAATGTTCCAGACTTCACCCTCAAGCCAGACGACACACAGTGTTACTTTTCTCTCAGCAAGCAATGAACGTTCTACTCATTTCATTTCTATGGTGCAACCGGCATCGGCATGGGGTCTCACTACAGCTAGCCCTATGGTCTCTATGGCGACATAGTAGCACTATGGTGTCCATGGTGACAGGGCACAGTGGAATGTGAGAACCCTAGGAACGGAGGCTGCCTGCTCATTCTGCAGAGGTTGCCGAACCTCCCTCTTATGAGGAGGAAACCCTAGACCCCCTAAAGGGTATGTTCACACCAACCACACACACCCCTGTTATTGGAAACCCCCCGAGCCAGGAAGGGGTGGTGTGATGTGTGTGGGGGGAGCCAGGGAGTGGTGGTGTGATGTGTGTGGGGGGTGGGGGGTGGGGTCAGGGCGGATGTGCGATGGAGAGAGAGACAGAGTGTACCATATGTGTGTGTGTAACAGAGAGAGAAAGTATGTGTGTGTGTGTGTGTGCTAGTGTATTTTTCAGTGGCAAAAGACAAGACGATAATTGAGTAAATAGACCCAGAAAACACTATAAACAAAAATAATTGTTCATGTTGGTTGACTAAGATGAGACGAAATGATCTCCAAAAACTAAACGGACAAGAGTTTTTGAAGAGATGGAGGTGTTGTTATTTACTTAGTCCAATCAAAAGCATGCATGATATTAGCAGAATTGTAAAACTTCCTTGTTGCAACGTTGCAATTTTATTAGTGCAAAATGAATACCATGCCCAGGTCATTTGCAAGTCACAACCACCCAATCTCTGCCCGGCAAACTTTCACCAATCTGGCCAAAACCAATCTTTGATGCAAACAGGCACACTTGCTATCGGTAGAAAAATGGGCTACTTATCAAGTCGATTCAAACAAGACCGAATGATGGGGGAAAAATACGACTCTATCTCAAGTCAGTGAATCTTGGCATTGGAGAGGTGCGGTTGGTTTGAGCAATGCGCTGCACAGAATCACTGATCTACAAATCACCTGCAGTAAATAAATTGTGTGATCAATATCAGCGAATCTTGCATTGATTACTGTCCTCTTTATGCCCTGTCCAGGGGTGTGACCTTTAAAGTGCTGCAGAGTCATGTGTTATTATGCTAATTTGGCTGTTGGAAATCATGCGATAGGATGTTAAACATATATTAGTAGGACAAGCTATATGTTTGAACACATGGATTTATATTTACTATGGGTTAATGAGGCAATACAAATGTGATGTGACTAAAATTAAATTACATTAAGTTGACTAAAACGGCCTGTGTGTGTGTGTGTGTGTGTGTGTGTGTGTGTGTGTGTGTGTGTGTGTGTGTGTGTGTGTGTGTGTGCTATAACCTCTGCTTATGTCCACAGAAAATGTTCTATGTCAAAACAATTGTAACAAAAACAAAAGAGCTAAACATGCTATAGCCATGCTGTCATGTCCTGATCTCCTGACTGAATTCCTGTCAACTGTTGTTGCTTGTTGGGCGTTGCTATATTGTGTAATGGTAGGACACTGTGTTAGGAAGGCCCTTGAGGTTAAAATGCCTAAAATTCAGGGTCAGTTCTCAGGATAGCTAGCATTTGGCTTTAGCAGCACGGTGACAACAGCTATGTGCTCGGAAATAGATCTCTGTGGGTAAACAATCAATATTACAGGGAGAGACACGGTCCATGTTGGGAGTTGTTGTTCATGGTTCAATGTCCATCATCCAGGCTGTCTCTCCGGATAGAAGACTCATCTCCTTGACTCCTCCACTCTCGGGCCTCTCACCTCCGGTCACTTTTGCTAGCCTACTCAGATCCCTGGTAGTGGTGCATTTACTGCATCTATACCTAACATCAGATAATGTGTTACTCTCCTGGTCATTGGGTATGAACTGCTATTAAAATGTTTTCGTTTTAAAATTTCAGATCTCTAAAATGTTTTTCTTTTTGTACTTTGTGTATTATAGTATATCTATCCAGCAATGTGTTACTAATGTTACGTTTATTTGTTTAAAGGTTTTAATTACAATGTTCATTTTATGTGTTTCCACCACCCTACATGAATTCATTTATCACAGTATAAGTAACACTGGAAAGTGGATGCATCTGCTAATTTAATTAAATGGAAATGCAAGTGGAAATACACTTTTCTACATTAGAAATGAATTTCATGTACCATATAGGTATGTGTAGGTATATGTATATAGCTAAAGAGAGAAGGTGTATAGATATGTGTAGGTATATGTATATATCTAATGAGAGGAGGTCTATACAGATGTGTAGGTATATGTATATATCTAATCGAGGAGGTCTTGGCTTCAAGTGTTGGGCCAGCCTGGGGATCCTTACTGGACAGCTGGGGACCACATGAGCATCGCTGTATGATTACAATAGAGCTCTGTGAGAGTTTGCCCTCTCTCACTTGGACACACAAACGTGTGCGCATTCAAACATACACACACACACACACACACACACACACACACACACACACACGTCTACACACACAGTGCCCTTAAATTACACCCAAGACAAGAAAAAGGGTTGAAAAAGCAAATATAACAAAGCATTCAAATATTTATATGTGTCTGGATCCCTCATTCCTTGCAGCCTATGGGCCGAAGGGACAAAGACCGCTCATTGTGTGGACGGATCTATGCCACATATTTCCCTTTGTTTATATTACCCATTCACAGATGAATGGTCCAAAACATTTTCCTGTCAGCTTCTGAAGACAGTCCATTCCGAACTGGGCAAGAGATCAGGCTTTCAATGCAACCACCTGACTCCGGTCAGTGGGTTTAATTTAATTTCATGTGTATCTTATTCATACAACCTACATCCAAGATCCCAAGGGTTTGATGAGTTCAATTTATAGAAGTAATATGCATGCCTAAATGTCCAATCACCTTTCAGGACACTAAATATTCCTCAGCTGACACCAAGAGCTGCCTTTTCATTGGTTCAGCTGATATATAATCCTATTAACTACACACTGTGGCTTCAGTCTCGGCCAATAAGATCATTGTGGACCAAAGGCAGGCTAATGTTTGCTACACTAGCCACTTCTCCATAGAGAAATGCATACAGTTTGTTTATCTGTGTGTGTCACAAATGTTGTGCCATTGCTGAGTTTTAATAGTGAGGAATTCACAGTCAATTTATACCCTCTCAATATCAAGTTTGTTATGTCACTACTAGTCCAACAGGAATACATGTGTATATCAATTACTGATGTACAGTGCCCGGCGTAAGTACAAGTTAGAAAGACAATAAGTAAGTAAGACAGTGAAGCATTATTTTCCTTTGGCTCTATACTCAAATGTTTGGATTTGAAATCAGACAATTACTATGAGGTTAAAGTAGAGATTCTCAGCTTTTAACATAAAATCTCTACTTTAACCTCATAGTAATTGTTGTTTTCAAATCTGAACTTCCGGAGTGTGGTGCCAAAAACAGAAAAAATGTTTCACTGTCCCAATGTTTCACTGTACTTACGCAGGGCACTGTATGATCACCATTTATTTAAATCCTGGTTGAATAGTGACTGTTTTCTCACATTCAAACAAGGTAGCAGTAGTAGTAGTAGTAGAAGAGTATTCTTAGTTGTTGGATATTTTTTGCACAGTTCAGCATTATTTTGCTGAAGCAAAATGGAGCCCATGTAGTATACATTAGTATAGATATAATCTACCATGCAGTGACCTGCATTTGTGATAATCTAAGACAAAAACTGTTATGAAAAGCCAAATAAGTAATTATTTCAATTGGAATAATTGTAAATCCATTGTGAAAGCCGATGGAGTTTGCATTGCGAACTATTGCAAAGTCTTTTGTTTTTTAGTGCCACATATCGGTTGTAACTATGGATGGCTACATCGGTCTATGGCTGTCAGATTTGAGCTGTGTGTCATTTTGTCGGATGATATGAAATATGCAGCCTTTGGAGGCTATTGCTACATTTTATGATAGCCCATTTACATTTGGTGAAAATTGGTTAATAGCCTAGGTCACTCTGGTTGTTGGAGCCATCTGGTTTATGGTGAACTTGAGCTTCATCAAGGTTTTCTTTATGAGTAAATCTGGCTTTGATATTAGCTAGTGTCTCCAACCTCACCACACGTCACTGCTACCGTGTTTGCTTTGAGTATTTCGGGGAATCATTTCTCTCTCATTGAGTAATGAATGTCTCATTTTTGATTTCACTATGAGTATACCAACTGACAGAAAACATAAAAAATCATCAGACAAATATTTGTTTAGCACAGAAAGTGAAAGAGAGAGAGAATAAACAGAATTCTGCCAAATGTCTGGCTAACCACTCCAACTGTCTCGGCTAATGTATACAGTTTGGGGTAAATACCCAGAATTCTGAATCACAGCACTTTGATAAAGCTGTGTTTATCAGGCAACAGGATACACACTCACCCTAAGGTCAGTTTTGCGTGTTTCTCTCAGTTACAGTTTTTCTCAATCACTTAAACCATTTATATAAAACTGTTCCCATGCCCATACCAATAACACACAGTGCCCTCCATAAGCATTGGAAAGAGGAAGCATTTTGTCTTATTTTAGCTCTTTAATTCAGTGTTTTATGTTTTTCAGATTGGTTTCACCATTTAGAAATTACAACCCTTTTTATACATAGTCCCCCTATTTCTGAGCACCAAAAGTATTGGAAAAATGGCTTGACATGTGTTTCTGGTTAGTCACGTGTGTTCCGTCACATCATTTCTGCAGGCATAAGTGAGCTGTCAATGTCTAGTATTGATTCTAGGCTTTGCATTTGCCTTTGGAGTCTGCTATTGGTGTCTGTCAATATGAGGACCAAAGAGACATCAATGAAAATCAAGGAAGCCATTATGAGGCTGAAATCAGAAAAATCTATCCAAAGCCAAAACCTTAGACTTACCAAAATCAACAATTTGTAACATCATTAAAAAAAAAGAAAAGAAAGAAAGCACTGGTGAGCTCAACAATCGCTAATGTGCTGGTAAAATAAAACATTGAATTAAAGCTAAGAATCTCTACTTTGACCCCATAGTCATTGTTTGATTTCAAATCTAAACTGTTGGAGTATAGAGCTAAAAGAAGACATGATGCTTCCTCTTTCCAATACTTATGGAGGGCACTGTATATAAGCAAAACAGTTCTTCTCATTGCAGTTCTTCACAGTTCTTTCACACAAAAGGGGGTACACCAACCAGCGTAGGGCACATCCCCTTCACTGTGCCGAACACATCAAAAGGCCTCCCTTGACTCTGAAGTCAGGTACGGAGTACTACAGACATCCAGTCATACTTTAGCTAGGCTAGCACGAGCCCTCCACGTCGTCTGAGTCAAGTGAAGATATGAATTGTAAAATGTAATAAGCAGAACATTTTTGTGTTTCATTTCCCCATTTTTGTGTTTTGTCATGAAATTGGCAGGGTTGAGGTCAGTATTTCAGGAAATGAATTGAATACTCATCGTTCAAACTGTTCCAAACTCTAGAAGGTGGCGTAAGAGGGCAATAAGTTCACGATCAGAAATAGGCGAGGTGGGAAATACCCCCTCACGGCCAGTTTCCCACAAAGGGTCAGAATTTGGTGCGGGACAAAGTCCTTTTGTTTGCCAAGTCGCCACACATTCTGTGGCTAACGACCAAAGAGGGGGCAGGGTCACAGTGTAGGGATTAGGGTCACATTTGGGGTTTTGGGTGGGGGGGTTCAGGCTTAAGGTTAGGGTTGGCATGGGCAAGGGGGGTGGAGGGGGGACTGCAGGCTCTGGCTGACTGGGCTCGTCCGTCAGGAAATTAGTGACACAAAAAACGTGAGACGAAAAACGCTTGTACACACAGTTAACATACGATTCGTGTTTTTAGCCATCTATTATGCTACATCAGCTTTGCTAAGATTTGTATCCACGTTAATGCGCTGCCCTTCATCTCTGGTGCTGGGGGGGAGGGGGGGTGTATAACAGAGGCGGGTGAGGGAATGTCTGAATGCCCTGGATGGATTTGCTGTGGAAAAGTAAATGCTGCTCAGCAGACTGGCGAGTGATGGGATCAGGACAGCGTGGAGCAGGGCTGGGCTACATAATCTGTCTCTGGTATGGCGCTACTGCCACCGGTGACAGAAGACACGTGCTTTCTTCTGAGAAAAACAGCCCACAAACCCACAATGAATGTAGGCCCAGAGCCACACACACACACACACGCACGCACGCACGCACACACACACACACAAACACACAAAAACACACACACACACACACACACACACACACACACACACACACATACCCACACACACACACACACCCACACATACACACACACATACACACACACACACACACACACATACACACACACACACACACACAAAACACACACACACACTGACTCAGAATGTCACTGAACTTGAGTAACCCCTCTTTTAAGGTGAGGCCATACCTCTCAGCCAATCACAATGCGCCCAGAATCAGGCAGTGTGCCCTGAGCCAATCAACACGTTTGTGGTTTTTTCCTCTCCTTTTCAGCCTTTTGAAATAGTATTTCATGTGTGTAACTCAACACCCCCAGGGAGGCGTAAGCGGTTCACATCTTTTGTCTGGGATTCCTATCCTTGCTCTTATCTCCTGGTATGGGTTTGACTACAGTATCATTGACTAGTCACTAATTCACACAATACACACAATTCCTCATCCTTTTTTTGTTGTGACTTTTTCGGAGGAGTTTGTCTTTTGACCCCCTCAACACCTCTCCTCCCGCCTCATCCTCCCTCTAGCTGGGCCGTAATAGAGCTAGGTTTGGACTGGTGTGTGTGTGTGTGTGTGTGTGTGTGTGTGTGTGTGTGTGTGTGTGTGTCTGTGTCTGTGTCTGTATCTGTGTCTGTGTGTGTGTGTGTGTGTGTGTGTGTGTGTGTGTGTGTGTGTGTGTACTCTATCATCTGCCCTGTGGTTGCATAATGATGTCAAGCAACTCTTATTCAACCATGTTCCTGCTAAATACCATAACACAGGTTTCATACACACTTCAATCATAACACAGGTTTCATACACACTTCAATCATAACACAGGTTTCATACACACTGCAGCCTTTCTACCTGTCAAGCAACAGACATAAAGCAACCAAACGAAGAGAGCACGTTTGTAATGCAATACAGTCAACTTCCCATGCATACTGGTGCAACAACATTTTTTAAATGCTTCTACGCCCCAAGGTAATCTGCTCCAAAATGTAATTACTCATTCCTACAATAAATAAATGTCACCTGAATAAAAGGAGGTGGAGGTACTCCTGCTGCTGGTGCCAACAGTGTGACCTACAACTGAACATGTATTAGGATCATATCTCAACTATATTAGCGAAGAGCCATTGGTCTTGGTTTGTGGTCCCACGGTAGTTCAGCTTCCATACCCATGTAAAGACACCGTCATGGCAACACAGCAAACCATGGATCACGGGAAACTAGGTTACGAGGGAAGGCTGTGTGAAACACCACAAAAGCAATATATGATGCGCTGTACATGAAATAACTTTCACATTACAAATACTCATCTTGAAGTGGGGTAGAGGGTGACATCGCACCACCACCACCCCTTGCCCCCTACCCTGAAATATATGCTTCTTGAAACTTATTAAAGAGATTAACAGTAAGTACAAAATCCCAATGCCATACCCCCAAGTTCTGATGGAAAGTGAAGTTCCCTTTGAGGAGTGCTTTGTCTGGTGGGTGGAAGAGGGGGGTGAGAGGGCTCCTCAACGTTTGATCTATGTGGGTGAGTCCCATAGGAATTACAGTCTGCAAATCATATGAATTAAACCATGTAACTCCGAGGGCCAAATAGGCCATATGGTTTGGCATTGACACGCAATAGAGGCAGCATATCTACATAGGACTTCAATGGACTCAACCTCAGTATACTGTTCATAAGAGCATCATAATGCACACAGTTATGGTATGCTGTTCAAATGCTGTTCATATGAGCTTCATAGGGAGCAATTAGAAGAGTTTTGATGTAATGTCGTCACAAAGCTGCTTAGCTTATTATGCAGGTCAGATGAGTGTAAAGATTGATGAAGTGAGAGAACAGGATTGGAATATTCTGTGTTGTATGCCTATACTAGAACTGTAAACTAACACACCATAAAGAATAATAACAGACCACAAAACACACTTCCACAAATACAACACTCCTTCCAAAATAGGATAACACTTTCAAACCAAAATAGGAACACACCACTGATACACCACAAAACCACAAATGGAATGAAACTAACACATACAGTAGCACCACATATTGCAGTGCAGTCGTAACCTTTGTTAAAATTCCATGTCAACACACTGGAAGTACACCTTACAACACAACAACATTCCAAAGTAGGGGGGCCAATTCCTCGATTCGCTTTTAATCCTCCCCCCAACCTGCACTCAATGGAATCCTATATACGATTTTATAATGTGTCATAATTACATAAATCCTTTTCAGCGCAGATTACTGTTTTTTTTTTTCAGCCAACCAGGGTATTTATTTCACATTCCTCATGTTCCTCTGGCCTTTCCCATGAGAAAGTTTTAGATTTTTAAGACCATAGGATGAGAAACACTTTGGCCAGGGTCAACACGTGAAGCTCTATTGTGCATGGAGTGAATAACAGGGCAAGTGTTTGAATCTGATATTGTTCTGCAACACAGACACATCTCTGTGGTACTGTATATGGGGGTGCCCTTTCATGGGGGTGGGAGGTATCCCACCACATCACACACCAATGGCTAACAAGAGCGGGGTTGTGAACTTCATCTGGAAGTCTTGGAGAGGTTGTTCTTTGTTTTAAACCAGCTGTCAGTGATTTCTGCATGCATGGTCAGCAACAAAATGGGGAGAATGCATTTGAACATGCAAATAGCACTAGATGTCTATGATCAATCTGTTCCATGTAAAACTCTTTTGGGTTCCCTGTTGAACCCTTTCCACAGAGGGTTCTAAATGGAACCTAAAAAGGGTCTACATGGATCCCAAACGGGTTCTTCAATGGGTGCCCCTACATGGACAAATTAATAAAGATCTTTTTCAGCGTATGAAAAAACACAATTATTCTCATTGTTTAGAACAGGTCTCTTCACGTTTTATACATTAAGTTGGTTGAATGTTTTCTTTGTTTTCTTCTTTCCTATGGCTATTGCAGCTGGCTATAGGAAGATGCATGCCCTAGTGTTTGTCACAAGTTGCGGGGAAAAGACTGTTTATGAAATTCCTGTTTTGACAATACTGCTATCAGGGAGACTGTTGCCATCCAGTCTCTGTTCTATTTTCCTTTTCTCTGGGTAAGAGGTGCTATGTCTCGGTTTGGCACCACAAAGCTAAGCTAGCTGTGTGTTGTCTGGAGGGTTCAAAGCCACCCAGTAATCACAGAATATTTGCCTCATAGTGTCATGGCTGGATGGCAACCTTAACCTCCAAATGGTACACCAAAGATGGCCATCAGGACACCCACCATTGAAATGTCTGTGCAATGACTTTTCTTTTTTTAAGGGAGAGTGATGTTCCACTGGTCTTTTGTATTTTATCTTAAATAAGATAGTGGGAAAGTGTGAGGGGATGTCAGATAGAGAGAGAGGGGGGGAACATCAGGAAGTGGTTCTGGATTGATAGGAGCTGCAAGACAGCAGCACTTGCCAGCTGCGCCACACTCTAACTGGAATCATAGCATTGTAGATCTCTGGGTGGACACCCTGATGTCTCACCCCTGAGGGTTAGAAACCAGTCAAAACTGACACCAAGGTCAGCTTTAGGGGCAAGATAATTCTTGGTCACATTTCTTTTAAGGCCTCATACCACAGTAAATACAGTAGAATAGCCAACCTTATGACCTTGTGATAAGCTCGTACATACATGCATTTAAGGGCTACATGCTACTTTTACTCCCAAGTTTTGGCATTCACTTTTGTGTTTTTTTTTAAAGTGGTAGGTACTACTGTATGTATGTAACAGCTTGTCATTACGGGTCTTATGTAATGTCTGAGGTTATTATCCTAGTTGTTACCCTGTTATATGCCACTTGGATGTGAAGTGATAACAAGCACATTTAGTCTAGTGAACTTACTTAGTTTTATAGGTTTGTAGGAGGACCCTATTCATATACCTACATATTAATCGTTATTTGTTTAGATTTGCAATCCCGGTCATGAGAATGCATCCAACATGTCCCAGTCGTGGAGAAGACCTGCAGCTTCATACTGATTAGTTGGAGTGAATGGGCAGCTTTTTGTGATTGGGTCATCTCTCTCTCCAGTTGTTGTTTTCCATAAAGGGGTGTGGCCTGTGATGACACTAAGGCGACTGGGAATCCCACTCAGGGGATAAAGGGTTGTGGCCTGTGAAAAGGGCAGGCAGGACACAGGCAGTTGTCCAGCATCCAGCCTGAGTGGGAAGTGTTGTACATTTCACAGAGGGCAAAGCGCCCAGTTTCACCCCCTCTCTTGGCTTTCTGGGGATTAAATGACTTATTATTCTATGAAACACAGCCCTTTGTAGTGAACTCTAATCCACCACGCTCTACCTAGGTTTCCACAGTCAACTCCAAAGCACTATCCACAATGGAGAACTGCAGACCTCCTCAATCTCTTGTCATTAAAGTTCCAATTCCACCACAGTCCACTACAGATTACACATATGGTGGTATCTCTAGACTGTAACAGACAGTGGACATGATGACACTGGTCTAGTGTAAGATCCAAGTTATTTTGACACCACTTAGATACTTTAGTAAATAGCCCCTCAAAACTTGCTAGATATTATTAACATTGGCTCAATATCTGCTGACCTTTCAGCTCCTCTAAGGAGTTTACATTGCAGAATGAACTGCCTGCATTATGGCACCATGTTGTAAAATTCAGTTTTACATAATGTTGGTGTCCTGGAAAAACCGTGAATCTATTTTTTTTCATTTCATGACTTTCATGACTGTCATGACTTTCGGACACCTGGTGAATTCTCCAGAGGCCATGTAAATGAATCATAGAGCAAGGCCGTTCTTTTCAGTCTTTTTGGAGATATCAGGCTTTTCCAGGACGCCAACAATAAGCATATGAGAGCTAGACAAAGCGTGGGCCTGATAAAGAAGCAACACATTATAAATCAAAAGGGCAGGGTCCTGACACTATGTGCGGTGGGTTCATTTGAGAGTTAGCAAAATATCTGAATTGATGGGAACTGCTCACGGCAGTTAGAATGACATGGCAATGATGGAAAACCAATGATTCTCTTACCCTATTTGGCCTGATTCGGTCTCTCTCATGCCTCTTGAAAAAACAAGAAGTGAGGAAGATGGAAAAACTACTTCCCCAATAATGATCTGTACACAATCATTACTATAATTCACCAAATATATAAATCCATAAAGTGGATGAAAGATTGGTCTTAGTTTTCTAGAACATCTCAACACACCACCCACTTGATAAATCTTGCCTCAATATGTTGCGGATTTGGATAACTCACACTTGAAACAATTAAACAATTACTACTTTGATATGATTAAAAGGCCAGGGACAAGCAGACACTGCAGCCCTCCAGACCTCAGAGAGTAGGGGGCTTCTGGTGACCAGGACTGAGAGCTGGTCTTCAAAAAAGCAGAAAACATCATGGAAAATTCCTCATTCATACACATACAGTACACATGAACTCTGTAGTGTACCAGGTGATAGTGACATAACTAATAACATAGTACATGGCTGTAAACAAAAGCATGAGACCATGTTGTGAGTACAGTAAGCACATAGAAATAGACTTCAAAGGGAGAGGGCCATGTGAGCATGGAATGATGTGTACAGTATTTAGAGAGGCCTCTCTGAAGGCTCCTCTAGACGTCAGTCATAATATTTATAGTGGATCTGTGTCACAATGCAGGGAACCAGAGCCACCTCTCACGTCACTCACCTGGGACCATACATAGTGACAGAGTGTCTGCTGATTCATACAAGAACATTTTACGCACGACAGTCCAGGTAGAAGATGTCCTTGGCACAGAATCAGTGTAGTATCAGTATTGGCATATGAGGTTCACAGGCACTCCTTAGCGATTCCATTGGCATCTGAGCACGGCAATGATCTTGATAAGGCTGGCGATTATTTTGCTTTGAGCTATTTTCTTTGCCAGTAGTCACCCTGTTAATTTCTAGCAACATCACATCGCTGAGTCTGGCTTCAACCATTAGGCAGCAAAAAACAGAACTGACTGATCAGTGTGTAGGGGAAATTTCATTCCATGCACAATATTGCATTATGACAAATGGAGAAGAAATGCTGTACAAAGACTGAATTTCATGTTTCTCTGCACCTACAGATTCTATCCATAATGTTATGCCAAGGTGCACAACAAGTGTGGACAACTGACAAGAGAAGGTCCAATTGTACAATGCCCTTATTTTCCAGATTGAAGGCAACCTAGGAGCACATGTTCGGCTTGGCATTTTGAGTTAATGTGACTCTCTGGTTTTCATCTGTGGCTAGTTTATGATTGACAGGTGCCCACTTGAGCACCCACCTGTTTAGTAGAAAGCAACAGGAACCTGACGAGTTACGTTGGCAGTGTTTCCACGGTGACCCCTCTGCCGTGTCTGTCTGGAACATTCCACTCCTTGTCTCGCCAGCCATTGATTGAGTGGAGTCTCATAAATGGATGTGCATGTGATGTCTTTGCATGAGTAGGCGGAGTCACATGGGATGGTCACACCCCCACTGTTTGATCCTCTAGTAATGACCCAGAGGGCACTATCTGGTGTGTTTGCCAACGTTTCTCAACATGTGGCATTATGTGTACCAACAGCCTTTGATCCTTGTGGCACGGGGCACTGGGTTTACTAACAACACAGAGACTGCTGTGCCAAGATATCTGGAAGTAATAACACAGTGAAAATGTCATTTAGTACAGTATTTCAAAATGAGGTTGTCTCAATTTCCATGTCAGAAGTTAATTATTTTCCTCAAAATATTGTTGCCAGTTAGAATCAATGTCACAGAATCAACTCCAAATTATGTCCCCTCCCCAATTCACATAATTAGAACTAGAATTGTGTGACCCAATTTGTAAACTAAAAGAATGTTTGTACTCAGAACCTAATCTTGACTGTCTCGAAACCAAGGATGTAGAGGTGAAATAAAGGTTAGTAAAAGTTGAAGGCGTAAATGTTAACAATAAAGTAGCTCATTTAGTGTAAATGTAGTGTAAACACTTATCACTATTTCACGTGTTTACTGTCCTTTTCATCTCTATTCCTGCTAGAATTTCTCTGGGGTCATTTACAGCACCGTTTTGGAATAAAGAAACGCCAGACTCCTCCAGAAAAAAGTGGATGTTCAGGTGGTACTATTGGGCCATTAATGTCAAACAGATTAGTATGTGGTTACCAAGTTGGAAGGGAGGGGCTAAACCAGGCATGTACCAGATGGAGTCTGTTGTTTGTGGGGGAGTCTTGCCCTGGCTCGGAATCTTTGGCACAACAAGACCACAATCGAAGGACCACCCCACTGTTACAAACACCAGAACCTTGTGGGGTAAGCTGCACAGAGCGGGGAAATGGGACCTTTATAAATCGCCCCAGGCCCCTTTAAGCGTATCTTAATTGAGGGTTAAAACCATCTTTTGGAAGCAGTGGCAGAGTCTAGGGATCAATTGTCTGTTGGATCTATTTGATGAGTGTACTAAGAAATTCTTGGGCTATCCCCAAATTTCTGATGAGTACAATCTGCCTCAGAATCAATATTGGAGGCACCTCCAGCTGCAAAGCTATTTGTCAAAATGGCTGGAAACCCCCCTTACCTGTCCCATAGCCAGCCCAATTGAAGAATTACTAGCTAAGCCATTAACCCGTAGGGGGTCGGCTTCTATAATCTATCACTTGCTACATTATCTGACCCCCTAAACAAGGCTAAAGATCAATGGGTAAACCTAATTGCCTCTGGATATATCCCCTGAAGAGGGGAAGTCATGTTTGACTAATTTGAATACCATGTGTAAATAAATGTATTCAACCGAAAATAACACCTAGATGGCACTGGACACTACAAAAATTACATAAGCTGAAGTTAATACCAGAGGACAGTTGTTGGAGATGTAAATGTGATGGTGCCTCTATTACACATGTATTCTGGTCATGTCCAGTATTAAAGGAATGGTGGAATCATATCCAAAAAATTATACTTGATGTTGTCAAGACACCGTTTCTAATCACTGTAAAGCTGTTTATGTTGGTCTCAAGAACTGAACTCAAGGACTATATTCTTACTTCCTGGCACCCATCCTGGATGGATCATCCTGGCCATCACAACAGCTAAGCGTGTACTCCTAAGACACTGGAAGAAAGACTATCCCCCTCCTTTTGAATGATGGGCCACAACTAGCTGGCAGCTCAGCTGGCTAGCTATGAGAAAGTAACATACTCTCTTTTGGGTAAACTAGACCACTATGAATATATTTTGGGCTCCTTTATTGCTTGGTCTACTGGACCCTAGAGGTCAAATGGATGTAAACCTGGAATAGTCCATTTCTAATGTGGTGTCTGTGAACAATATATATAATTTTTCTTTAATATTATTTTTGGTCTGATTCTCATTGTTATTTTGGTGTTATGTTATTATTTTGTTATTTTTATTACTTGGGTTATTGTCCATTCAACAGTTGATTCTACCTAATGATCCAACTTGTGCCTTGCTTGGACAATGTAATTTGTATTTGTCGTGTCCAGTCTATTTGTCATTAATAAAACTTTTCATTAGAAACAATCAAAAAATCACTTCTCTTCCACTAGGGGTAATGACAATTGTGTATTAATTGTGTTCTTGCCTTAACCATGAAAGTAGAGATAGGCCTATTATTTTAAGTATATAAACCACTTTCAGTACACATTCTGTCATGATATTTTAAAACCTTCAATAGTGTCACTATGATTTATTGTATCTTTGTGAAATATGTGAAAATGTTATCTACAGTATAAAAGCATCTGCCCAAGATTTACAGCATACCACCTCATCTGTAAAACATGGTGGGGTGGGTGTTATGGTTTGGATATGTATAGCTGCCACTAGAACTGGCGAACTTGTCATAATTGATTATTTAACTGCTGGCGCTTCATCATACAGTAAGACAAAGACCCAAAACACATTGCCATAGCAACTAGGGAGTTTTTCAGGGCTAAAGGGTGGAAAGTTCTTGCCTGGCAAAGTGAATTTCCAGATTTAAATTCAATTGAACATGCATTTAATTTCCTGATGCAAAGACATCTAAAAACAAACAACAACTAAAGATGGCTGCAGTACAGTCCTGGAGCATCACCAGAGAGGATACCCAGCATTTGGGGGGGGGGTCAATGGGTTGATCAATGGTGGGGTCAATGGGTTGCTGACTTCAGGAAGTTATTGCATGCAAAGGATTGTCGACCAAATACATGAGTGCTTAATTTGGACATTATATGAATCTGCCCATTACTTTTGGTGGCCTTAAATAAGGGGACTATGTATAAAAAAGTGTCCATTTCTAAATGGTGAAACCAATATGTAGACAAATACCATCATATAAAAGTTGAGTATATATACTTTAACCTAATAGTAATTGTTTGAATTAAAATTTCAACTCCAAAAATTGTTGGAGAATAGAGCCAAAAGAAGAAAACATGCTTCAGTGTACCATTACTTAGGCAGGGCATCACAACAAACATAATACTAGACAATATAAACAATAAATACAATACAAACAATATGATCTAACACCAAATCATAAACCCCCAGGAGTAAGCCAAGGAAAAAACTCCCCAGAAGGGAGAAACATATAGGGCACAGTGGCAAGGAAAAACTCCCTCAGAGGAAGAAACCTTGATAGGAACCAGACTCCATGGGGACCCATCCTCCTCTAGCTGATCAGGTGCTGGACAGTAAACTACTGTGGAATGTGGAATGTGGTGTGGTGCACGAGTTCAGGGGTCCATAGTTAAGGGCAGCTTTCTGGTGGGACCCGGGTGGGGCAGCAAAGACCAGCATATAGGGTGGAGTAGGCTCAGCCTGGACGAATTCAGGAACTGGATAAGCACAAAGAGGACAACACAAGATTAGAGGCTGTAGGAGAGAATCAGCATAAAGCAGGTGGCTTGAGGTCCCCCGGCACATCTAAAATACATCAAAGGACAGCTGTGACAGCTAACACAAGTCCTCAGGTCTCAAGCAAAGATACCAATCAGATGAAGTTTGCTACTTTGCGTAACTACCTCCATAGCACAAGCATTCAAAACAATCTTTCAACATGTACAGACAGGAAATGTATCATACTGATATCATTCTGCTGTGTTTGGAAACCTCCTCTCAATGTGCCCTTTTGTCTTAAAGGGATGGTTCACTATTTTGACACTTAATTAGTTTTAGATATATGTTCCATGTTGTTGATCAATCTAGATGGTTTTAAACTGCGTGGATTTGTTATTCAGATACATCCAGCAGCCCAGTATCTCAATTTGCCGACGCCAAGTATCTTCCTACTCTAAAAAGCACACAAGAAACATCCTTTTAGAAACTCCTACAGTATAGTGTAATGAAGCGAATAACATTATGAGTGCACAAATAATATTCTTGCATTATCTACATTACAGTCTGTACATTACAGACTATTTCTTCTGTAAATCACATTGATGTGGTTACTGACACTTAATCAGGCATTATGAGATCTGGTACATGACTGCGATGTACTTCAAATAAACACCGGTCTTTAATAATCGTGTATGAAAATATTATTTGGCATGCATGCTCCAAATTGCCGCTCATCAGTGCCTCTCTGCAATGACCCTGTTTGAAAAGGACTGCGTTCTGTCCGTTGGTGAGTTGGACCTCAGCAACTTCTCTTGTTAAAAGAAAAACAGTATTTTCCTTTCGAAACAATGCTATATTGTTTTCAAATGTGAAACAGATTTTTTTGACTGTATAGAAATAGTGAACGAAAAGTGCTTTATTTATCATGTAGAACTAAAATGTTCATAATAACAGCAAGGTTATGAATAAGCCTAGTTCTTGAATGTTTTGGCTTTTTTAACAGGATTATTAATCGTCTCGCAATTAATGATAGTGATGGGATCACATTTTTGTAATTTAACAGCAGATCACCTTCCGGTGTAAAAAAACATGGATATTAATGACCAAAAGCTACATTTTAAGTGAGAAGTTATGTAAAGCAACCTGCCCAGTGGTGAGTACATGTTGTTTGAAGTATAGTAGACCAACATACAGCACTATAGCAGGTATCAAAGCTGTGTGCTGGAAAACCTTGTTTGCACGCATAGGTGAAGTTATGGGTGGTGGTGCTCATTTAGAATTTCCTGTCTTTTGACAAGCCATAACTTCTCACCTAAAAGATAGTTTTTGGTCATTAATACCATACAATGCAGTAAGCTGCATGTTAAACACTTATCCAGGTGTTGAGAGATCTGACCACTAATGAACATGCCGAGGACCTTGAACCCATCCCGAAGGGAGATCATTATCCTGATGTTTCATCATCTAGTGCATCATCAAACAAGCCCATACAGCAGTACTAACAATGGCCTTCAAAGTGAAAAGCAGAATTATTTACAAATAACAAGTGAATTTTATTTTGCCAAAAAAATATTTACATTATATACATTAAACACACCCACAAAATAACTGGCACTTGACACATCACAAGACTTTGCAGACACAGTGAAAGATCATGTGCATGTAGCTCAATCACCTCCTTCAGTAATACAGTGTATTCACAATTTTAATCTCATCAAGCTGAAAGGCACACTTGTTGGTCAGAACAAACAAACAAAAAAACAAACTGCAGCTCTCTAAAGAGAAATGCATTCAAACATGTGCTTCATATTGGGTGTGCTTCACGTTGATAAATAAGCTTGGTCTTACAGTGCTTGTCCATTCTTCATAAATTAAAATGTACAGTAAAGAGACTAGGTTTATTAGGGAGCGTCCGATGACGCATCTGTACACTACTTTTTCTAGTCTGACTTGAGACCAGTCCATATGGTGGAACGTCTGTGAATCCTCAGGAAATCCTGACAGCACACTTAGGCCCGCCCCCGGGGCCAGCCCGTGTGCAGTCTCACGCTGTCCCGTAGGACAGAGCCCAAAGTCATGTGACCAGTGAAAAAATATTTGGGTGCATCCTGAGTCCGAGGCCTCCCTATGCCCCTCCCACCGTGTGCTTGTCACTCCTCCTCCTATCAAAGTGCTCGGATGAAGAGAAGGCTCTGTTCCGCCTTTGGTCCCCATGAGATGGTGCTATCCTCATTGAAGTGATGAATCCTTCATGTACAATCTGTCAATCAAAGCAAAAGACTCTCAATAGATTTGCCTGGCCACTAACAAGATATATTGTATAGAAGTTTATATGAAGAGGCCAGGTTTGATCCCCAATGTCAACGGGAAGGTTGCCATCATCTTACTCCTTCTCCACTATGTCACAATAGCTTTGTATTTCTATTCTTAATTCAATTCAAGCAAGCAGTACTGCCCTAGACAATATACAAATCTAGAAAATGACTGTTGATGGACCAAAGCAGACACTGTAGGATATCCATGAATATAATTAGCCAAGTGAGTGGGCTGTACCTTTTTTTGGGTTTCACCTCCCAGCCATCACGACACTTCACATATGTGATGCCTTGCCCTGGCGAAATCTCAGTCTTGGATGGGTCTTGGGCACAGAAGGTGAACCTACAGAGATAAAATATAAATAATAACTCATCAACAAAAATACAGGCCACCATACAAGCTAAGGACAGGGGATATGACAACAGACGAGAGTATTTCACAAAGCAGAATGAATGAGTTATGCAGCCAGTTTTCCTAAAGGTGTTGATTTTAAAATGGTGCAATTATTTTAATGGTGATGGTTTAGTTTATTTAGTTACCCATAATAAACATACACACATAAAAAACAGTGTATACAATATAGAATCCATCTGAGAAGTTGTCAGTCATCTATTCCTACTTTGCAAAACACCATAGATCAAATGATCCCATGGACAAAATAGCCACCCTTCCCGACTTACTTCTTCTGCGTTTCCCCGCACTTGACGCGGATCCTGCGCACCTCCAGCACCTGGTTGGTGGGCGTGGTGTTCCAGGAGGACCACAGTGACTTTTTGATGTTCTTCCACATGGAGCCCCAGGACTCGGCCGCTCCCTCCCAGCTCAGATGGATCCTCAGGAGGTCCCCAATGTCTTCCTCTGTGAACACCAGGAACGTGTTGGTCAGGTTCAGGCCCACACTGTCGTCACTGAAGGAGAGGGAGAGAAGGTCACTCACAGGCCGGTGACACACAAATAGCTTGTACTTTATTTAGATTTAGATTTGCTGGCCGCGTACTCACACGTCTACAGACAGGTCGTGGGTGTCATTGTGAGTGCCGTAGAGCTTCACATGGAAGGTAGGGTCTGAGTCGTCAGCCTGCTTCCTGTTGAACACGTGCATCTTCATCTGATAATGGTAGCCTTGGAAGACAAACAAAAAAGGTCATTTTTTATAAGATTTACAACTGCAGGGCAAAGGTTAACTGTCTATATACAGTAGTATTACAACTGCAAATGTAGAGTCATAACAGTAGTCAGTGATAAGTGTAACTACTGGCCATTATGTCAGTCTGGCATTATGTCAACAGATAGAATGTAGTACACCGACTGCTTCAGTTCACCTTCACAAGTCAGTGACTCCATTTACACCTTTCTATAAAATGTGACCTACATCCAGACACTGTCCACATGAAAAGACAGACGGAAATGGAAAAAATACATTGTGACCGTAATCCGACCACCTATAGAGGTGGACAAGTTCGGATAGTAGCAGCATCGCCAATGTGTAAATGCAATCAGGACACAGAGTTAGTTAACAACATTCTGTTCAACTTTGTTTCAGGCATATGACTGCGAGTAAAGTCATGTCATAATCTAGAGGCCTAATGACCCAAAGGCCAGATGATAGATATAAAACACTTGCTAGTTTTCTCCACTCACCTCCAAAGGGGGTGACAGCGCCAGTCTTCAGGTACATCTTGCTGTTGCGCCTCTTCCGCATCTTCTTGGCATTGTAGCCCATGTTGTTACAGCGGTTCTTGCGGCAGCTCAGACAAATGCCCTTCTTGAAGCGGTCAGGGCCCGTACACTGATAAGCTTTGCCTATGTGGTCCTTGCTCATCAGAGAGTCCACGAACAGATGCACGGCACGCTCATGCTCACACTTCATCACGTCGACAAAGTCTGCGGAAGATGAGGAATGGAGGGGCTGTTAGACAAAACTCAACTGGTGGAGTGTTCAAGAATATTTGGTACAATCCAAAGAAGCTAAAAGGAGGAAACTAGCTAATTTTAGCCCTAATGAAAATCTGTTAACCAAACTCCTAAATAGTTAATTAAGTTAACCCCAAATAGGAACATCCATCAACATCAAACCCACCCCCAGAGAGGAAGCTCCATTCCAATCAAACAAAAAGTAGCCAACCCAATCCCAACATATTTAAGAGCAAGAGCCAACTAAATTCCAAGCCCATAAAAGACAAAACAGACATGGCTAGCTAGGATGCTAAAGGTATCAGTGACTTCTTGTATGCGACTACTCACTTCCTGCTGCTGCAGTGGTCAGCACATCGCTCAGAGCGCATCCGGGCTGCACGTCGCCGCCGTTGGGGTAAATATCAATGTCTCCGATTGGCTGCTGGATCCCGATGCTCACCCCCAGCGCCTCCCGTGTGTAGGTATGGAGAACGTCGACAAAATCTGCATCGTCCGGAGACAGGCGCTTCTGCTCATCCACCCCTTCAAACATGGGCCCTGCCGGGTCTAGACCTATGACAGAACCAGAGCCGTGTCATTGGGTGGACTACTGAGGGAGGGCAGGCTCTACTACAGTCAGTGAATTGACTGTGGTCTTAAGCACATCTTGCCAAAGGCAATAAGGCTAGTTTGATATTTGAATATAGCTTTAGTCTAAGGCACTTCCAACAGGTTCTCATAGGACTGATGGGGTTGATGTCGTTCTCCACTTACCTGTGATTCTGCCAACAGTCCCTCGTACAAATGTTCCAGCGTAGCCCGCCACATGCGCACCCAAGCTGTACCCAATCAGGTGCACATTCTCCAGGGGCAGCTGCTGCTCATCCTATCAGAGACAAGAGACCAGACACACATCAGCAGTTGCTGCCACACAAACACACATGTCCCGGATTCCGCAGCCAATCCCAGTGCAGATAATGAGGGCAGAATGCATTCACAATTTCCCTTCCATGCTACAGCACCTCTACCATCTGTCTCTTTGGCTCTATGCATGTACGCTTTGTCTCTGCCAATGCCTGTGTGTCGCTCTGCTCCAATCTCAGTCCACTTGCGGTGCCCTGGCCTTTTCATGACAGCACTCCTGAATAGGACATTTGGATGAGTCCCAAAACTGTTAAATAGCCTCCCTAATGAGCCATGATCTGAAAGGGCTCTGATTGGGTAGACACAACATGGTGAAACCACATCCTGTCTTGGCAACAGTCATGAAAGAGCAGTGACAAGTGGAGGAATCTGTCTGACAGATAGAAGCGCTCATACAAGAACCAAAAGAAGCGCTCATACAAGAACCAACTGCAGAGTGAACGAATGGAAAATTCCCCCGGAATTTCCCATTCTTTCCCACCCACATCTGGAGAAGTTGGCAACCGTTTTCTTGAGGGTGCAGAGTTCTTGTGAACACACCCTACAGCTAGCTGGAGAAAGGCTGTTCAGATACTCAGCTGTTCTCTCACACCACAGTCAGTGGGGAGGGAGGGGGAGAGGGAGAGAGAGAGAGAAAAACTTCCTTAGGGGAGGCTGGGAAACCTCTCCCTCAGTGGAGAGACAGACACTTCCTTAGGCGAGGCTGTGAGCTAAGCTCTCCCTCAGTGTGGGTGAGCGTACAGGTCAACAGCACTACTTCAGCTGCCATATGTAGGACAATAACTAGTAACTAGGTCACATTCTCACATACATGTGTTTGCAATAGACTTGCAGGGCTTATTCAGAGTGTAAGTGGATACAAATATGATGAACAGAGATAGTTGTCCTCTGTTCCACATGAAAGTCAAGAGTGTTAGCTCAGTGTTGCTTTCTCAAATGACAATTCTCTGAATTATCGATTCTCTCTGCAGAACACACACACACCTGAAGCCAGTTGAGGGTGGTGGCGATGCTCAGGCCGACCCGATGTGTGTGGTTGACAGCGTCAGGGTAAAGCTGGTGCGCAAGCGTCAGCCAATCCACGATCACCACATTGGCTCCATTCTCGCGCTGCATCACCGCGGAGACCAGCTTGTGCATCCAGATCTCAAACATCCCGCTCATCTGAGAGAAAGATGGAGGGGGGGGGGGGGCGCGTCAGTCAACCTTAAACTGACATTACTACTACAACCCACTGCCTATACAGTGCCTTTGTATTCAGACTCCTTCGCTTTTTCCACATTTTGTTGTGTTACAGACTCAATTTAAAATGGATTAAATTAAAAGAATTTGTCATCAATCCACACACACAATACCCCAGAATGACAAAGCGAAAACAGTTTTTGAAATTTCTGTAAATTTAAATACAGAAATACCTCATGTAGATAAGTATTCAGACCCTTTGCTATGACACTTAACATTTGCTAAAATGCAAAAATGTCATCAAGACATCACTCTAAGTTGAATTGAGTCCATTTTAATGCAAGGATAATAGTTCATGTAATTTTGTTTTTTGAATTAATCTTTGTTTTTATAGGCAATCTGATTTGCATAGTAATCAATAACACTGTGTGGATCAGGTTGTCATAGCAAAGGGTCTGAATACTTATGTACATGAGGTATTTCTGTATTTCAATTTTAATAAATTTACAGAAATTTCAAAAACTTCTCTCTTTGTCATTCTGGGGTATTGTGTGTGGATTGATGGCAAATTATTTTAATTTAATCCATTTTAAATTGAGTTTATAAGATAACAACGTGGAAAAAGTGAAGGGGTCTGAATACTTTCCGAAGGCACTGTAAGTCCACTGACCTCAACCCCCCCCCCCCCCCCCCCCAACACATGTATAGTGACTTCTGACATTTACACAACACATTTCAATATCCAAAGACCATTAGGGAAGAACACACACACACACACACACACACACACAGTCTTAAGATCATAGCTTTTCGTGTAAGGGAGAGAGCTAGTGCTCTAGGTGTGTGTGTGTGTATTTACCGTCCAACCATGGATGATGAAAATGGTCTTGGCTGTGGCGTTGAAGCCACACTCCTGCAGACAATCCTTCCTGCCAGGCTGCAGGTAGCAGCCGTCCTGCTCCAGGTCCAGACTCTTCCGCATGTTATACCTGATCTGGTCATGTAGAGCCTCGTCATCCGTTAACACATCTTCCCCATCTACACCAGAAAGAGACAGGAATAGAGGTTGAAATGAGGTGTCATCTTTGGCTACAATACTTGATAGCATGCAAACCATACACACCATCAGTGCCCTATGCATTTCCGGAGGTTTGAGAAAAAAGGTGGGTGTAAGTAACTCCTTAAAGGGTAAGCTAAAGCAATCACCCAAATGCTTTCACCCATCAAATTCGGAGACGACAGATGTAAATCAGCCTTTGCTTGAGGTACACCATTAGCCTGTTTATTCTACATATCTTGACCAAACACATGCATATCTAACACGCTATGAGATGTTGTAACCTACAACCTCGACCACTTCTGGTCCTGTTCCCGGGTCTGGCAGTTGCTGCGCGCCCGTCCGGGTTCTCCTGGCGCATGGCCAGATCTGGCAGCCAGTGCCATCCGCGCTATTTCCTTCCCAGCTGCCGTACTCTATTAAACTGGTGGCTCATACTGACACGGTTTCAAGCGATCACAATACCGTATGCCGCTCAAAACGCACGTACAGCTTCGTTGAATTTGGGACTCTTGAATCATGACTTATTAGACGAGACCTCTGATGACAATATTGATGTAGGGCTCTAATGAGTTGCAGCATTTGGGGCAATTAGTCGGCTGTGAATTCAGCCTTTCACTTTAAAATACAACCCGCTTGAACATCATACGATCGTTAAGATACGCAATTTGATGTGAACATGGTTGCGCTTTGACTTGTGCTTCCACATGAGAAGTCAAAAGCTACAATACTTGTACAACCAGCTGGCGTGGGCTGTGTAGTGGTGCTCGGTAAAACACGGGTTTAACGGAACTTCATTCCAAACGGAACACAAGACGTGGCGTGTTCTGGTTTTGCGCCACATCGCAGGTCTTTCCCAAGGACACGACTCTGAGTCAAATCCAGTCCCGTTTTTCTGTCTCTCACACCATCTCACACTTCTTCATCTTTATAATGCAATTATACTCTGATAACCTAGTGCTAACATGCAATGTATATTGATCATTGATCTATTTTGATAGATGTCAGTCATTTTCCATTCATTGAAACACTGTGCGTGCCCTATTGTTTGAACCCTTTCTGGAAATTGAAGGTGTAACAAGGTGGTTGAGAATGAATTAGGTTAGGCTTTCCTTTGGCAAAAGTGTTTTCATCTAGCCGAAGTTCGGCTTTAATTGTTGTCAAAGTTACACCGCACATTAGAAAATGTGTTCTTACCTTTAAGGACGGCGTTCTCTCCAAGTCCTGACGCAAACAGCGCTGCACAGAGTAGGGAAATCCACCATGAAAAGGCTTTCATTTCTCTCACGCACAAATGTGAAATCCACGTTATGAGATGATAACTAGATGTTCACTGTTAGTGTGTAAAGTGGGTTTAAATCCAAGAGGCAAAGTGAGTCGGAGGTGTATTTCGTGTGCCCCTGAGAGCAGTACCGCAGAAATGTATGTACTTGCATCAAGTGGCTCATTAGAGTTTTAAATAGTTTTGCCTTTAGTCATCTGATCATCGGCAGATCTCTACGTCGAAATTCTTGGCTTCTAATTGGTCAAGCCCCCATTTGTTTACGTTTAAAGGCGTGGCGAAAAGTAGTTGAATGAATTTGTTTTAGGTCTAGGCTTCTCACGTCGCCTTTAACCCTTTCATGCGGCCGCTTGTGAAAACAAACAATGCAGCATGTGATCTGCCCGGTATGGCTCGGAATATGGGGAGTACCACTGACGCACAAGTACACATATCAACACTGTCCTAACTTGTCAAAACATAGCCATCATAGGCGCACGCTATTGATTTTAAATTAAAGTCAAACCGGACTCAAGTCCGTTCTGTTAGAATAGTGTCTGAAACGTCTGGGAAAGAAAACTTCACTAGACCTTTTTACTGCGAGCTGTAGCCAGTTTTAGAGACGAATTCAACATACTCTGAAAAAATAGACAATATGATGATAGGTCATATCATTACTAAAACAATATTTGTTTTATTGTGAGTCTGAAATATAGATATAAACGTTAGTGGACCCTATTCACCCTTCAAGGGCTGCTCCTTGTTTTAACATCATTTTTTCCCATTGAGTGCAATACATGACATTCCACTATGACCATTATCATACGTGGGAAACCGGCAGGCTCCCTTGGCGAGTCTATGGGAATGTTAGAAGGCTCAGCAAGGGGGGAAGGGTGGGTTACCTCATTCTGTCCGGGCACTAGAATGCACTGTCCCTCCTGCTGGCGTGTTGCCAAGCCATCGGCTTATCTCACAGACCAGTTTCAATTGATGAGGAAAGAATAGGCTCACTCACGCAAGGTTCTGGCTACAATAACACTACTGTGTGTGTACATACATGAGCGCACAGTATGTGTCACAGAGAGGTGAACTACACATGCCACTCTCAAGAGCAACCACAGGGCTCCATTTTAGCGGTAGCATAAAAAGGCTGGCTTTAGATGAATAAATTAATGAGGTGTGTCGAGGGCTTGACCACTCACTAACCAATCAAAACGCGCTCCATAGCCAAATATATGAGGAGCTCAACTGTGTATTTACAGTGTTTGGTAGCTTGTGTTTTTTCCTCAACTCGGATTAGCGGTGGGAGGACAGGATTGGTCTTCCAGAGCATAGGCTAATGAATTGATTATCATCCAGATGATGAAATACAGTATCACATAATTAGGAAAACATTATGTAGACTTGATACACGTAGCCTACTGTCAGGCCACGTATCTCAATAGACTTGCATTTGCAATAATGAACATGATGTCCTATTGAGCCAATAATGTTGAGAATTCGTGAAGCTTTCACTTAAGCTATGAATTACTTGTCGAGACCATTAATAAAAGTAGGATAACACGATTAGACTAAAAGCCTCTACTTTGTTGTTAAATTGGCTGTTAAATTGCCAATCTTGCTATTATGATTTTAAAATACTACAGCGCCAACAAGTTGAAATCGCTAACTGTTGATGATACCATTGCTTTGCGCCCTGTCGAAAATAAAGCCCTTAGATTTGAATCACAATGTCACTGATGCCTCTTCTGAATAAGCCACAACAACGATAGCCTTCTGTTCTTGGATGTGAATGAATACCAGTGTTGGGGAAGATACTCTGAAAATGTAACTAACTTAAATTAAATTGGCAAATTAACTACATTACCAATTACTTTGCAAGGGAAGAAGTTGAGTTGAGATACACTAAAGCTATCCTTGAGAGAAATATAGTTTGTCAAACTAAAGCTACTTTGAAAAAGTACCTTGAAACTACTTCATCGAACAACACTGACAGTCCCTATGATAGAAACCGAAATGACTGAAACTAAAAACAGGTGAGGTGGAGCAAAGTGGGGAGATGGGAAGCAATGAGGGAATAAATAGTTGAGACATTTTAAGTTCAAGGACTGGAATAATAGTTAAATTCCTATTTCTTTATTTGTTTTGGGGGGAAATGTAGTGAGTAGTGACAGTAGCTCACTACACTGCTACATGGCAAAACAGTAGTTAATTACTGAAAATTACTGATTTTAATTCAGTTTAACTACCACCAAGCTACAGCAATATGTAGGTAAATTAATAGTTGAGCAACATGTAGTGAAACTGCTCTCCAACACTGTAAATATAATATATTGAAATATCTACTGCAGAGTCAACCTATCATGGCAAAAAGCTCCTCAAGGAAGGAGAGCAGATAATTGGCTCATCTATTTAAAGCCCTTTAAATATAGATCGATATTTTTAATCTTCACTTCATCAGAAGGTTTGACATCTTGGATGATGTCATAATCTGTATTTAGAGTATATGCTGTAACAGCACACCATGAGTGCTGAAGATTTCATGTCATAAAGAACTGAAGACATTACTTTTGTGGTCACAGTGCAGTACATTCTTATGTAATGTATGTACAATTGTTGCACAGCTACATAAATGAGAGGATATGTGGGCAGGTGGACACAACTGTATTTCTATGGACACAACAGGGACAAAATGTTTGATCAGAATGTTACAGTAATATAATAGTAATAGAATTTGAATTGTGTTCATTGGCGTATGTTCAGAAACTGTATCACCCTCAATGAAACATGTAACTGGAGATTCAACATGTCAGATCTTAGCTAGCATGGTAACTGGAGATTCAATATGTCAGATAACTGGAGCAACATAATTTACTCACGTCTGTGGTCTGAGCTCTGAGCTCTGAGGCTGTTTTACCTAAACATTCTAAAACTGCCCAGTTTTATCTTGCCTCAGCGGTTGTATTTGAACGGGGCAAGTCATACTGTGCACACAAAAGTCAATGACAGTGGAGCACACACAAAGTTACCAAATACCGTATATCATAATTTATTTTTATGCAAGGAAAACTGCATATCTAAGGGTTAAAGCCACTTTTAGTGATTTCGGAATGTAAACAATGTGGGAAATGCATGTTAACATGCATGTACTACATTTCTATGGCCTGTCTGTATGCTCAAGGAATTACATAAGAGCAGCAATATATAGTTTCTTTACTAAATCTACTATGCCAACAAAAACAATACAGTAATAAGTAATGGTGGGCACTGATATGGAAAGTGACATCACAAGAACAATTTAACTAGACAATGCCTGTCTGGCACGCTGGGCAGTAGTTCAGTTTGGCCATGTGTCTGTCATGGTCATGTGACAGTCATGGTCAGTAAATAGCTCAATTGGTAGCCTGGATGCCAGCCTGTCCTTATTTTGCCAAACAAGGTCTGTTTGGCAAGGCAACAATGAAGAGTTGTTGAATGCTGAAACAATCAGCTACCCAGGCTACTCCACTGGGGCAGTCCATACAATAACAGTGTAGGTAAAGACACAATCTGTATCCATGAATAGGTTTAATTGCATTGCTGGAACAGTACAGACTGAGCAAGGTCCCATCTAATGCCGGGCATACACTTGATGATTTCTAAAATCACAATGCTTCAACACACTAACAAATAGTTTTCTTCCTTTCGCTAGCACTGTGAGTGCCTGTGGCAGTTTGTGCATTGCTGCCCAGTTTGTGCTTTGATGACACTGAAAATCTGAAAATGTACAATATGCTGCCTTTTCTAATAGCTAAATGTGTGCGAATCCACAAAACGTACAAATGGTACGTAAAGGCCAGTGCTCAGGCATGATACCAGATTTCAGAAAGCGCCTTGTCTGGACCAAATCAGTGCTCTCCAATGAATGTTCTTTATCATGTGATACAGGCAAATAACACACAATCAATTCACAAAAGGAAGGTTCTGTCTTGAACAAGAGATCCTAATAAACACTTTTAGCGTCACCTTGTGGCTGATTGCTGTAATTACACCAGCTGGTAGTCATTTTAAATGTAAATCTGGTGATAAAGACTGTAATCACACTTTCATGCTTTGTATAGGCTTCATGAAAAATAATATTTGTGTGGCTCAAAAGCTGAATAAAAACTTACATTAAGAGTCTGGATGTCTTTATCACATATATACAGTGGGGGAAATAATTATTTGATCCCCTGCTGATTTTGTTAGTTTGCCCGATTACAAAGAAATGAGCGGTCTATAATTTTTATGGTACTTTTATTTGAACAAATAGAGACAGAATATTAACAAAGAAGTCCAGAAAAAACACATTATATAAAGTTATAAATTCATTTGCATTTGATCGAAGGAAATAAGTATTTGATCCCCTACAAACCAGCAAGAATTCTGGCTCATACAGACCGGTTATATGCCCATGAGGCACACAGATTACTCCTGTCACTTTAAGAAAGTACTCCTAATCTCTGCTTGTTATGGGTATAAAAGACACCTGTCAATAGAATCAATCTCTTCCATTCCAACCTCTCCACCACCATGGGCAAGACCAAAGAACATTCAAAGGACATCTGGGTAAGAGTTGTAGACCTGCACAAGGCTGGAATGGGCTACAAGACCATCAGCAAGAAGCTTGGTGAGAAGGAGACAACTGTTGGTGCAATTATTAGAAAATGGAAGAAATACAAAATAACCATCAATCGCCCTCGGCCTGGAGCTCCATGCAAGATCTCGCCTCGTGGGGTAAGGATGATCATGAGAAGGGTGAGGGATCAGCCCAGAACTACACGGGAGGAGCTTGGTAATGATCTCAAGGCAGCTGGGACCACAGTCACCAAGAAAACCATTGGTAACACACTACACCGTAACGGATTGAAATCCTGCAGTGCCCGCAAGGTCCCCCTGCTCAAGAAGGCACATGTGAAGTTTGCCAATGAACACTTAAATGATTCAGAGAAGGCTTAGGAGTAGGTGATGTGGTCAGACGAGACCAAAATTGAACTCTTTGGCATAAATTCGACTCTTCGTGTTTCGAGGGAGAGAAATGCTGAATGCTACAATCCCAAGAACACCATCCCCACCGTCAAACACGGAGGTGGAAACATTATGCTTTGGGGTTGTTTCTCTGCTAAGGGTACAGGACGACTTCACTGCATTGAGGGGCCAATGGACGGGGGCATGTACCGTAAGATCTTGGACGAGAACCTCCTTCCCTCAGCCAGAGCACTGAGGATGGGTCGTGGATGGGTCTTCCAGCATGACAATGACCCAAAACATACGGCCAAGGCAACAAAGGAGTGGCTCAAGAATAAGCACACTAAGGTCATGGAGTGGCCTAGCTAGTCTCCAGACCTTAATCCTATAGAAAATTTGTGGAGGGAGCTGAAGCTTCGAGTTGCCAAGCAAAAGCCTTGAAACCTTCAGGATTTGGAGAGGATCTGTAAAGAGGAGTGGACCAAAATCCCTCCTGAGATGTGTGCAAACCTGGTGACCAACTATAAGAAACGTCTGACTTCTGTGCTTGCCAGCAAGGGTTTCTCCACCAAGTACTAAGTCATGTTTTGCTTGGGGATCAAATACTTATTTCCTTCGATCAAATGCAAATGAATTTATAAGTATATATAATGTGTTTTTTTCTGGACTTCTTTGTTGATATTCTGTCTCTATTTGTTGAAATAAAAGTACCATAAAAATTATAGACCGCTCATTTCTTTGTAATCGGGCAAACTAACAAAATCAGCAGGGGATCAAATAATTATTTCCCCCACTGTACATACACTCACCGGCCACTTTATTAGGTACACCCGTTCAACTGCTCGTTAACGCAAATATCTAATCAGCCAATCACATGGCAGCAACTCAATGCATTTAGGCATGTAGACATGGTCAAGACGACCTGCTGAATATCAAACAGAGCATCAGAATGGGGAAGAAAGGTGATTTAAGTGACTTTGAACGTGGCATGGTTGTGCCAGACGGGCTGGTCTGAGTATTTCCGAAACTGCTGATCTACTGGGATTTTCATGCACAACCATCTCTAGGGTTTACAGAGAATGGTCTGAAAAAGAGAAAATATCCAGTGAGTGGCAGTTCTCTGGGCAAAAATGCCTTGTTGATGCCAGAGGTCAGAGGAGAATGGCCAGACTAGTTTGAGATGATAGAAAGGCAACAATAACTCAAATAACCACTTGTTACAACCAAGGTATGCAGAAGACCATCTCTGAACGCACAACGTCGAACCTTGAAACAGATGGGCTACAGCAGCAGAAGACAACACCGAGTGCCACTCCTGTCAGCTAAGAACAGGAAACTGAGGCTACAATTCGCACGGGCTCACCAAAATTGGACAATAGAAGATTGGAAAAACGTTGCCTGGTCTGATGAGTCTCAATTTCTGCTGCGACATTCAGATGGTAGGGTCAGAATTTGGTGTAAACAACATGAAAGCATGGATCCATCCTGCCTTGTATCAACGGTTCAGGCTGGTGGTGGTGGTGTAATGGTGTGGGGGATATTTTCTTGGCACACTTTGGGCCCTTTAGTACCAATTGAGCATTGTTTAAACGCCACAGCCTACCTGAGTATTGTTGCTGCCCATGTCCATCCTTTAAGACCACAGTGTACCCATCTTCTGATGGCTACTTCCAGCAGGATAACGCGCCATGTCACAAAGCTCACATCATCTCAAACTGGTTTCTTGAACATGACAATGAGTTCATTGTACTCCAATGGCCTCCACAGTCACCAGATCTCAATCCAATAGAGCACCTTTGGGATGTGGTGGAACAGGAGATTCGCATCATGGATGTGCAGCTGACAAATCTGCAGCAACTGCATGATGCTATCATGTCAATATGGACCAAAATCTCTGAGGAATGTTTCCAGCACCTTGTTGAATCTATGCCACAAAGAATTAAGGCAGTTCTGAAGGCAAAAAGGGGTCCAACCCGGTACTAGCAAGGTGTACAGTAGCTTAAATCAACAACTTTCCCGGGAAAACTCCATAGTTGCTATGGCAGTATGTTTTGGGTCATTGTCCTGCAGTATGATAAAGCGCTGTCGAATGAGTTTGGAGCCATTTGCTTGTACTTGGGCTGACAAGATGTCTCTGTACACTGCAGCCGTCAGCGGTTACATCATTAATGAAAACAAGTGAGCCAGTTCCAGTGGAAGCCATACATGTTCAAGCAATAAAACCCCCTCCACCATATTTCACAGATGAGGTGGTATGCTGTGGATTTTGGGCAGTTCCTTTTTTTTCCACACTTCACTCTTCAAAAACAGGTTGATGAACTGGTACATGTTCATCATTCATGTTCACCTTTTTCCACAACACTGCAGGTTCTTTTAGGTATGTTTTAGCAACCCATAACCTGGCCATCCTTTTTTTGTGCCTAACTAGAGGTTTGTACCTTGCAGTGTAGCCTCTGTAGTTATGCTGGTGAAGTCTAATGCGAATGGTAGTCTCTGACACATTAAATGTACCTCCTGGAAAGTGTTCCTGACCTGTGGGACAGTTGTTTTCAGGGTTTTCTTAATCATTGTGAGCATTCTTTGGTCATCCACTGTAGAAGTCTTCCTGCGATTTCTGAGCTCACCAATCTTCTAAGTTCTGAATGGCGTACAATTTAATAAAAGCTGACAATCTCTACTACTCAGTGCTACTGAGTAGCAATCTCTACTACTCAGTCAAGAAACCACCTACATGGCTTTTTCTAATTCACAAAGCATGTCTGAGACCCACCATGAATGATTATTAAGATCTGCCTGGTCATTCTACTTTTACACTACGCAATCATTGCCCAGCCAACCACATGCTAGTGAGCATTCTGTACATCATCACAGACTCATCTCATACATTCATGCTGCCTGTATATCAGGCTGTTAATTGTGCACACCATCGCAGACATATGTCCTTATCATAAATTAACCGTACTCAACGCTTTCGCTTTGACAATGTCTTTTGAATTCCATCAATTTTAATGTTCGTATGATGCTGAGGACCAATGACCCATCTTCATCACGGTTGCCGTCGACACCACAGAGATTGATGCAGAGGCTGTATATCTTTCCAGAGATAGCCCGCCACGTTTGGCACAGGAGCTGGAAGCGTGCAGTGAACCAGCATGTGGTCATAGGTTTGCCCTGTAGAAGTATAGGCATCGCCCGTGGTCGACTGCAAATTGGGGGACATGGAACAAAGGCGACAAAATGCAGTATTACTTTGGGAAATGACAATGGGAGTTCCTCTTCTACCTCTATAAGACTTTGAGTTTAAGAGTGATAGTAAACAAGTGCTTATCCATTTCAATTCAGAGAGTGTGAGATCATAGGAAGGATTGAGATATTACCACAAGTAGTGTATTCACCACCCCTTAGAATCCGTAAAAGCTATGAGAAACACCGTTTTCAGTAAAACATCCACATTGCGACTAAAACACCTTGCTTGAGAGGACACCAACTATGCACTAGAGGAAGAGTCAAAAGAGTCAAAAGTTTATCATTGCCTTCTCGAACTATTACCATTTTGCATGCAGCTGCATCATAGTTATCAAAAGGTCTGTGTTTACTTCCTAAAAAAGTCTCATACTGCGTTAAAATATGTCAGACTAGAGTTTTTGCACTCTAACCATGCTCTACTATGCCAGTGATTCCCAGGGAGCAGCACATGCTAACTCTTGCGCTGATCAACAGAAGGATCTCGCGTAGGAGGGAGAGGAATTTTCAAGAATTGACTCAAATGCAAGTATCTTCTGTGTCAGGCTGCGGTGTGAGCACTCGATCCGTACATCTTTGTCCATCCGAAACACTTCCCTAATAAGTTTGGAAACTGCCGTGGGAGAGCTCGATCCTGGCAGCTCAGCGACCCCCATGATCCGAATGTTACCTCTCCTCATCCTTCCCTCTATGTCCTCGCACTTTTCTTTTAAATCTTCCACTTGCTTCTTGAGGTCTGTTGTAGTGGTTTGTACCGCCACTACTTCCGACGTACGTCCGACCATGTTGACAGTCCTTCCTCAACGGCTTTTACATTAGCTTTCACATGATCAATTTCTGTGCTAATTAGGGTTGTACAATTTCAGTTTTCACTGCCTTTATTTCCTGCCGTAACGCTTCAAAATCATCCGCTAAAGCACTCTTCAGCTCATCCCTTATTACAGTGGATATGTCCTTCCTAAAGGAGGAGAGGATATCAGCTTTGATTGATGCGATGTTCATGGTCGAGCTCACCGCGAGTTCAGGTGGGGGTTGATGGAGGTCATCTGAACTCTTGTCTGATGATGTGGTGGGCGCACCGTCAATTTTACTGACCTTTAACTACACTTTGGTTTATTAGCGATAGTGTTTGAGCGTTTTACATGCGATTTAAAATGTAAATGTCGTTTAAATATGAAATGAGTAAGGATTCTGCAGGAGCTCTAAAAATTGCGTCTTACTCCATTGCCGCTCACTAGCACTCCCCCAAATGCATTTATTTTAGCTAGATTGTTGAACGTGATGAAATATTTTCATTTTATATTTTATATCTTGTGCAGTTCAGTTACGGTGTATTTTAGCATTTAGTGCTCAACCCATTTAGTCATGGCGGTTTTTTTTATTACCATAAAACTACCAATGGGACATTTTGAGTCAACTTCTCATGATAGCACAATTCAACTTCATGATAGCACAATTCAAACAATGGGCTACTTACCGCTTTCTTTGCTGCCATGGTCTTTTTATGTGGCCTCACCGGTGGTGTTGTAGGCTGTGCAGTGCGCTGCGAAATATTGTTTCATGGTTAGTAATCTACATTAGGCAATTGTACAAACAAAACTTGAGTCAAAACAAATGAATTATGAGAGAAAATAAACAAGACACGCCTTTTGTTTGACCATTATTTTAATCTTAGCTGGAGCAGGAGTAGCAAGAGTAGGCCTACGTGTCTGTGAAGACAAGGGAAACATTCATTAATTAGGAGGCTATAGGCCTACTTTGCAGCAACTAGCAGATTAGCTTTTTTAAATGGAATAGGGAAGTTATGTTTTTTTATTAGGCTACTGTACCTTCAACGCAGAGGAACATGGGGTCCTGTCCTTGTAGAAAGCAGATATCTCCATTGGAATTTGTGCACAGCAGGAGTTCTTTGTAGGCTAATTGTCCTTAGATCTACTGTACACAGTAACGGTAATGTCAATGAGCCTGCAACAATGGCTCACCCATGGGGTACAATTACCGCCAAAACATTGAAATGTGTTAGAGGTGGACCAGGGTGCGGGTAGCCATATTAACAAGTTCATGACCTAATAGACCCCCTGCTAGCCTCATTAGGCAGATCACAGGACCATGACGAAGATCTCTGCTGCAAAGAGTGAGGCGATCAAGATGATGAGGAGAAATGGCAAGACTGTCAAAGAGATTGCAACCGCCTTGTCATCATCTGGAGTTCTTGTGACAGGAAAAACAATCCGAAGCCTTTGCCGTCAGACCCCGAAAGCGAATGCCTAGGAAAATGACACGGCAAACTGGCCAGACTTTCTCTATATATTTTCTGGGATAGATCAGCTTTGAAAAAATAGAATTATAGTTCTATTCGATTGCATTGCTTGCATCATTTTTCTCCCTGCCCCAACCCTCCCCTAAAAGGACAATTGTAATTATACTTTTTTATTTGCACCACCCCCCCTCATTAGAGGACCTAAGTACTTTGTTGTTTCATTAATTTTAACAGTTATTACAAATATATTCCATCTACTAGGTACTTATTTATGTTATTATTATTTATTTATTCATATATTTATGTTTTTTTAACCAGGACTTCTCTATTGCATATACTGTAAATACATGAGAGACAGAGCATTCACAATGTTATTATATTCATAGTGTTTGAAATTGTTATTCTTTTGTTCTAGCAGTATCATTGAAGCCATCAATTCCTACATGGAGGAGGAGGATGAGCTGTCTGCAAAAGACATTGCTGCTCAAGACCAGAAGTCAGACATTAGTCCACATACATAACATCAGAAAATGGTATTCTCTTGCAGAATGGACCCTATGATTCGTGACAAGAACAAGACCCTTCGCGTAGAGCAGGCACAGGCATGGATTGAAACTGGGGAATATTTTCACAATCTTCAGTGATGAGTCAACAGTGGCCCTGGAGCACTTCTCCTTGACATGTTGGCGTAGCTAGGTAGACGGTCTCCCAAACTGAGACAGAAACATCCCCTCAAACTGTACGTCTGGGGTGCCATATCTTGCCAGGGACCAGGCCCATTGCATATTTTTGAAGGTATAAGATCCACATCCAATCTAGTCAGTCAACTGTTCTTGTAAGCTTAAATAAACAAAGGTGACGGTAAAGAAGGAGGTGATTTGGTTACTTCTGAACACATCTTATTGTACTCTATATCATCTTTCAGAAATCATGGATTGAATTTACTTTGAGGTACACATAATCAAAGGAGTCGCTGGGCCTTACGTCAGAGAGGATTTTATGGGTCAAACTCATAGTTTCCTCCAAGGTATTACAGTGGATTAACCTTCATATTGTTTAAATTAAATTGTCAATCTAAAATATCTTTAAGTGTTCTCATAACATTGTTTCAATCACATCAATTATAACTTATTTTAACTAATGCAGACATTATTAGTTAGACCGGCATGTAGTGTGGTGTCGTGAAGCTTGCGAGCTAGCCAGCTAACAACAACAAAGTGGCAGGCTAACATTTGTGTACCATAGGCTAGCTAGCCAAGCAACGCTGCAATCAAGTGTTAACTAGTGTGGAAAACACGACTGAGTAAACTAGACTTTCCATTACTTGGTGTAGAAAAAGAGGGGAGCACTTTGAGGGGTCATCCACCAGCTAGCAACAAAATTCATGTGGCACTGGAAGGGCACGAGAGAAAGTAGCTAGGCTAGTGACTAAATCAATCTCTTGTTGACTAACCAAACTAGAGAGAACTTAACTCTGTAAAAGTAAAGCCTGAATAAGCAGGAGTCCTGTGAGGAAGAATAAGTAACCTAACGCCGAAACTACACCAACACTGCAACAAGAGCGTACCGTCATAGCTCAGTTAACAGTTTTCAGGGTGCTGCAACAAGAGCGAGACGAGATGCGCCACCAAAAACGTTGATCTGATGACAAAATAGGCCATATTTCATAAAGGGAAGCTATCTGAAAATAATTTTGGCTACACTTCATAACGAGATGCTATATTCTTGAAACCCCAACAATTTATCTGCAATCTCAATTATTGAAGTAAATTCAAGTAAATTATATGAATTGTGCCAACACTGTTTATCTTTATTTATTACAAGCCTAAAATGCAATACCAAATCTTTCAATGTGTGCGGGGTGATTTTTTAAATGTTTCTACTTAGTTTTGGATGATATTTGATTTTATCAGTTTATTTCTCTGCATCTACGCCTGGGCAACACTCTCACTGCCAAGGAAAATAGACGAAGTGTAAAACTATGCTGCTTCAAGCGAGCCTCGCTTTGCAGACATTCTGCTTTTACATGTAGTATAGCATGTCTCAGATCACCTTGAGTTGTTAAACTGAGGCTCACGGAACAGAGACAATTTGGCCGTAACGCCCGGGGAAAACTTTCTAGTCGGAACACTGCAGACGGGCTTGCGAATAAGTGAGTGAAAAGAATGAAATGGGCGCACTGTGCATGAGCCTTTATAGGCTGGTCTGGGGTCAGCTATACAAAGTGCTCCCGGCCGATTGAATAGAGTTTCAGCTATTAGGAATCAACTGTACCCAAGTTGGTTTGAACAACCCGGTTGCACGTTTTGATAGATCACAATCAAAACGCCAACATCTATGTGTGATTGGACTGCCCAAGGATTATGAGATGAGCTATTCAAGGAGGTGGTGGGTGATGAACCCCCTGAACGCGACTGAGCCTACCACAGCCTAGGACCGAACAACATCCTGCCTCATGTTCATGCTTTCAAATATGGACAGCATGGACACTACATTGCTGGCTCATTTATTATTGCTCATTTATTACTGACTGCATAGAGCCTATGCAAGCTATTGAATCTATTTTTTTATATAGTATGTTAATGCTGCCTGCTTTGTGAGGACTTTCAGTTGATCTTGTTTATTTTCTCATTCAAAGACAATTGCTAATAAAAGCACAATATTTTGATTTCCTTTCTTTTTAACATGCCTGTGAATGCTGTTCCACACAGCAACCTAGTGTAGTCACCCATTGTCACCCTATTATGGATGTTCTATAAACTGCCATTGATTCTAACTGGACCTGTAACTTGTTGGACCTCAATTTCACCTTGGACTTCCCATTGCAACAATGAACTTAAATAAATTATCATTTATTTTCATCTCATTATTATATCATATATTATCATTTCATTTGCCTACTTGTTGTTTTTGAATGCTTGTTCCTCACTACTCAGGCTTATATCGCCATCTAGCGGACTACAGTAATAATGACACCATTGAGTCTTGCATTCAAGTTTACTTTTTTCAGGTTAGGAGTTGAAGATTGTGGGCTGTTGGTTTAATGTGCATGACTAAAACCCAAACTGTGAACTTGCCTACTGTTATTTTAACAGAAGGGCGTATGTCACTGACCCCACTGCACATGTTAATCAATGGATGCTGAGTAAGAAAGGATTCCTGCTGCTTTCTTGTTCATCGTTAATACTGATGAGTTTACAGTAGGATTTGTATTTTTGGTTTTCTTTTCCCAAAAGGGTATTCTACTGGCACTCTTATTTGTGTTTGTTTGGAATGTTTTGGGGTATGTTGGCTTTAACCAAGAATGCTTTTGCTCGATTCCTGTTTCTCTCAAGGTACTTATTTATTTTATTTTATCATTGTGTTTAATCAGGTGATTTTGTTATGTTGCTCCTCTCCCAATCTCTCTCTACCTCTCATTCTTTTTTAATTTGACTATTGTGGTAGAGTGGAAGCGGACAAATGAGGAGTTATTCAAAGAGGATTATACAGTTTTATTAATGCAGATAATAATATTTGCACAAACAAACTCGAGGTATTCCAAAAAAGTAATTATCACGTCTGTGCCATATATATACGAGAATATGCATCATTTTCTCTGGCAATAACATGTGTACAACACTTTGGCAAAAACATCATCGTTTCGACATCATTGTGACTTGTTTTTCTCACTCCTATCCTAATAACAACATCTGGATCCTTTCAGCCATTGTTATAAAGCGATTTCCTATAAATGATTTCTTAGAAAGGCTATGACTGAACTTTCTGTCACATTATTCTGGGATTTTCCGCCACATTCCCCCCTCTGGGACTGGAAAGTCCCATCAGCCACGGAAAACAAAAGCAAGAGTGTTGAGCAAGTAGAAGTCGCTTCAGCAATCAGTCGGATATTTGCAGATATGACATATGAGTAATGAATAATGAGTATATGAGAGTAATAGGCTCAACAATCAGCTATCCCTTATCTGTTGCCAAGGTCCATCCCACCTGGGCAGCAAGATGCTAACCCCTTATGTCAGTGATCATCAAAAAGATAACTATCACTTGGATGGAGGTTTAACAACAGATACGATCACTGCCTGGGAAACATCCTCTCCCTGTTTGGCGGGAAGTAGGTAAAACCCTAGCACTGCTCCTCTCCCTAAATATTGAGTCCAGTTTAATACTGACAACAAAAGTAAACAACAAATTATGAAAATGTTATGCGGGATGTCAGTGTAAGTGCAAATATACTTGGAAACAGTCTCCGAATGATGGTCAACATCCTCTTTCAGATGTCAAGTTTATTGGTTTCATCACCTACTGGCCCTAAAAACACTAGGCAACTGCAGTGCCGGGCCAGAGCAATAGAAACTTTGTAGTGGCATATCCTCTTCGCGCGTCGGGGCAAATCCTCTTCACTTCTCCTTGGAGACATGATTGTCCCCCAGTGTCCTAACAGGCCCTCCAGTCCATGCGAGATCTCAGCCCACAGACCCTTCGACTCTCAATATTTTCACCAGCCCACCTGCAATGAGAGATTAGCCTGTCCCCTACACAGGTGCATTATACCTAAACACACCAATCTCCCTACCACCTAGCACATGAGCATAAACATACAGAACCACATAACTTGAACTAACCTCCACTACCCTTCTCCACAAACATGAATACATGATTATTACCATAGATTACTAGGTTATGCATCCTTTCATTATGATTATTGTTTTCTATGATTTTGTGTTGATGATGAGCACAGAGATTATAGGATTACACGATTAAGTAGACAGCTCCTCACACAGATAATACTCAAAATTACATACTAATCAACTTCCACAATTAACCTTCAACCCACCTATACCAACTGGGTCTTTCACCCTAAACACTGGCAAGCCAAACTCACTTTAGTGGATCACAACATGGAAGACTACACCGAAGTGTCCTCATCATCCTCGGTGTCATCATCGTCCTCACCCCCTCTGACCGTGGCTTTGTTGGAGCTCAGTCAGGAATGGGGTACAAGTCAGGCTGTTTGAGAGTTTGACCATTGGACTGCAACACCATCTGGGCGCTCAATTTCGACACCACGGCCTTGTGGAGGATCGGAATACAATAGCAAAAAACATTATGGCTGTACAAACCACCACTACCATCCCCATATTTGCCACTGCAACACCCCATTTACCCAAATTAAACCAGGTGAAACAGTCCTCCCCGCCCCCAGAGTGATCCTTCACCTCCTGCCTAAGGTTTTTCAACTTAGTCATGGCGGTGGAGAAAGCTCCACCTGGGGCAGTGTTGTTGGGGATGTAAGTACAGCAATACTCTCCAAAAAACATGCAGCCCCCTCCCTCTCTGCCAGCAGCCAGTCTAGGGCCTGCCTATTCTGCCAAGTCATAAGGCTGGACTATCTGCAGAGCACTATCTGTGTAGTTGATGAACCTCTGCTGGTTGTAGTAGATGTAGTTTAGCCACTCAGTGTTTTTGTTCACCGTGATCCAAGGAAGGATTGACTCAAACCCTGAGGCTCTCTCATTCCTGGCCTTGTACTTGTTTGGGATGCCTCGAGGCTGTCCTATGCTATCTAACACAACCTGGGGGTCCCTCTCATACGCTCGCTTGGCTCTGCTGGGGGCCTCAGATACTGGGGGTCTGTCTAACACCTTCTCAGGTATGGTGATTATCTCCATGACTGCCTGAACTCTCGCACACCTGCCTGTCCAGTTCAGAGGAAGAGTGGAATGGAGTTTCCGCTCATCATGCAACCAGAACTGGTCAGCTACAGCTTGAGTTTGGTTATGATAAGTGCACATGGGAGGATCGGGTTTCGTCTGCTTTCCTTTCACCACCGGAGCCACATGCGACCCTTGAGTACAATTTGAGTCATCGACGTCCCAAATCTTGTCATAGTACTTCTTCCCCAAGCACCCCACAAACACATCCCCTTTGTCCTTCTGGAAGCACTCGAATGAGCCCTGCATCTGGATTGTCAACCCCTGTGGGTCAGTACTGTAGGCCACCCTGGGGGTCAGACGCACGTCTAGTGCCCTACACTCTCTGCCAGCGATCTCCTCATCATCAGGCCACTTTAAGACAGCCGTCCGGGCTGGCGATCCTACATGGGTTAGACATTCTACCGCACATGCAGGCCTAGGTATTTTGGCATTGAAAAATTCAGTGTAGTTAAAATGTTGGGCGCATTCACGTGTGCAGTTCTCTATTTGATATGTGCTATTCATGCCACATCTAGGGTCACAGGTGGCCAGCCACGTTCTGACTTTGTCCTCACATTGTTTCCAGCTAAACTTAGTATTGATCACATACACCTTCTCTTGGCGGGCCCTGGACCACACATAACAGTTACTCAACTCATTCTGTGTACTAGTGTACTGGACCCATCGAAACCAGTGGTTGACTAGCGCTGCCTTATACACGGCATCTAATTGATGGTCCCTGTCCATCTTGTAACCCCTAGTGTTTGGTGTGGGCGTAACATTATCTATTTCACTTTCCTTCGGGATGAAAGCCCCGAGCCTAGTAAATAGATCACTTATACTACCAGCTGTTTTCTATAATATTTTCCTAAACCCATCCTGTGCAGGCGCAGGGGTAGTGCTATCTGTGCTGGTGTTTCGTTTCAGTCTTTCCCCCAACCTCCTGTTAATAAAAAAAAAAATCCTTCTTCTAGCATTGTGACTGCCTATGGCAGTGGTGTCAAACTCAATCACAGAGGGGGCCAAAAATCTAATTTGGGCCCAAGTCGCGGGCCAAACAGAGTTGATATTTATTGAAAATAAGAACATATTTTTTCTAATGTATTATCACCAATTAACTTAACTTTTCCAAATTCACCTTAGAGAATTCAGAACAAACCAAACTTACAGATTTAACAAAGTAATGAGATCAAATTTCAAATAAAAGACATATCTATGGCATTGTTTTTTTGTGTTCCTCTCTGTCAGGTGTTTTCCACTGAGTCATTTCTGATGAAAATGTCAGATTTCACTTAACCCATTTACTCCTAAAACGCCTGCTAAAAACGCCTATAAAAACCTATGTTATTCTAGGATAAATATCCTTATCTCCTGAGGGTTTTCTGAAAAAATACTAAGAATTGTCAACATCTACCAAAACCATCTACCAAAACCTGTAGCACATAGAAACATGAAATAAATGACATTTTAAAGGTAAGAATCACAGGTTGTATTAAAACATGCTCCCTTAGCACTAACATACCAACACATTTTTCTAAAAATCCTCAAAATCAGATGGGGAAGAAAAAATATATATGATTTATTTATATAACAAATAACATTTTAAACATGCCAACACACAGACCAAGGCACCTTGGTATGAGAGAGAGGTGGGAAAGGAGTGGGGAGGGGTGGGGAAAGTCCTGAGGTGGAACTGGGAACAGTCTCAGTCTCTGAGCTCCATGGCTCACATCTCTCCTCTTTGGCTGTTGAACAGCATTATCCTCACACAGACAGACAGACAGACAGACAGACAAAGACTGACTGACTGACTGACACACACACACAGACTGACACACAGAGCAAATCAATCTTGGCGAAGGACGTGGTGCATGAAGCACTCGCGGTGCAGAGGAAGGTCACACTGCCTGCACCCCATCAGAGTTGACCCAGGACGCACGTTGGTGCCGTAGTGCTTCAGAGAACACTCCCTACAGGTCTTCCTCTTGGTGTTGATCTGGACCAGGTCATGCTCAGCAGAAGCTCCAGTTGGGCTGGTGGGGGGCACCTGGGGAGCACTTCTTCCTGTACTTCCACTTGGCTCCTCCTGCAGACCTGGCAGCCACAAAGGCATTGTAGCACGCCACCATCAGAAAGTAGAAGAACAGCCTCCTCCACCACTTTGTAGACCGATCTGGTAGTAGCCCACCATCTGGTCCAGAAGGTCTACCCCCTTCATATGTTGCTGATAGTCAGCAAGGCATGCTGGCACCCGAACCTCCATCTGGTGTTGACCATTGGCCTTCCTCCTCACTGACCCATAAGCTGTCGGGTCATGGTAGTTGGAGAGGACCATCACTGCCTTGGTGTCCTGCCAGATGCAGAAGGTCAAGTCATCCCGCTGCGCCACCTTGAACTCATGCCTGTTCAAGCCAGCCTGCTTTGTGAGGTCCTTGTTCTTGGGGAGGTCCTTCCTGTTGGCACGCACCGTTCCACAAGCTTGCACCCCCCTGGTCTTGAGGTCCACCATCAACTTCACACCGGTGTAAAAGTTGTCCATGTATACGGACAGGTGTCGCCAGGTCTGAGACTATCCGGTGAGCCAGGTCTTTCTCCGTCTTACCCTGAATGGCCCCCGTGTACACCTGAAAATTGGTGACATAGCCTGTTTTGCTCTCCGCCATGACCCACACCTTTATTCCCCACTTCACCGGCTTCATGGGGAGGTACTGCCGGAAGCCCAGGCGTCCCTTAACCTTCACCATGGACTCATCCACGGTCACGAAGCCATTGACCTCATAGAGATCGGTTGCTTCACCCCCGGTTTGCGGGTGAACTGCTTCGCATTGCAACCCTTGGTTTTCCAGTCTACCTAGAATCCGAGAAAGTCGTCCTCCTTCTCTCCTTCTGTCCACAAATCCCACTCCTGTGCTCAAAGGATCATCCGGTACATAATCATCCTCTACCTCCTCCTCCCTCTCAAACTCCTCACTCTCTCCCAACTCTATGTCACTGCCCTCGCTGTCAAAATCCTCCTCTGTCGTAGCCATCTCGCCGCTCTCCAAAAAAAATCAACAATAAACGCACGTGTATGTCTGATTGATTGACGTGATTTTCGGCGAACCACACGACATTTGGGTGGTCACGTGGTTTTAAAAAATCAACAAGACCCACCTCATGTGTATTTGAACCAATGACAGTGCATTATATGCTGCACGCGTCATGAAAATGACGACAAATCAACAATGCTGCGCCATGCAGCATCCGGCAGGAGATTCAGAGTTGCACAACGCAGTAACCGGCGGTAGATGCAATGTTGCGGCGCGCAGCATCCGGTACAAATGGGTTAAAATATTTTTTTTTATAATTAAATAAGTTTATTATCATAACTCTAAAATCTAAAGATATAAGGGACACAGGGGACGGTTGGGACTCTGAACAAGATAATAACAACAACATTTAAGTACATTTTGCTCTGATGCATATTAGCCCAAGCCAGATGATTGGCATCTTTTCTTAGCTGCAAGTTCATCCATGTCTGGACTAAGGCTCTGAGCTGTGGCAATTCTCAGGATGGAGTGAAGGTGTTCGTCACTGAGACGACTCCTGTGTGGTGTTTTGTTCATCTTCATCACAGAGAAAAGTTGCTCACATAGGTATGTGCTACCAAACATGCAGAGCATTTTAGCAGCTTGTAGGCGGTGTTGCAGCATCGTTTCAGGGATGAAATGTGGGAACTGTGCAGCGCCCACAGAGTCATACTTCGCCTTAAGTGTGTCACTACTTTGGAGGTCAAGCAGCTCCATTTGGATGTCCATAGGTGCCTTTTCCGCGTCAACCGCAAACGGATTACTGAGAAATTCAAACTTGTTTTTTTGAGCTTCAAAGTCAGCAAATCTCTGTGTAAACTCAGTACTAAGTATGCTTAGTTTTTCAGCAAAATGTGCACTAGGAAAAATAGCAGCAGAAACCTTGTTCTTCATCGACAGACAAAACGGAAAGTGACCCAAGTTTCCTTCCAACATCTGCGTCTCCCACAGATGCAGCTTGGCTTTAAAAGCTCTCACTGCAGCATTGCATGTCTGTGATCACACAGTCTCTTCCCTGAAGCTGGAGGTTTAGCGCATTGAGATGGTTCATTATATCACACAGAAATGCCAGCTCACACAGCCACTTTTCATCATGGAGCTCTGTGGTGTCTTTCCCTTTACTTTCCATAAACTGACAGATATCTTCACGTAACTCAAAATATCTCTTGAGCACTTTCCCTCGACTTAGCCAGCGCACCTCTGTGTGATAGGGCATGTCCCCATTTTTAGAATCGATTTCAGCCAGAAAAGCCTTAAACTGGCGGTGGTTTAAACCTTTGACTCTTATAAAGTTAACAGTCTGTGTAACGGTGCTCATTACATGTTCCATTTTGAGCGATTTGCGGCACAATGTTTCCTGGTGTATAATGCAGTGGTAAACTGTCAGCTCACCTGCGCAATTCTCCTCCCGCATCTTATCCCGCATTCTGCCCACTAATCCTCTTTTTTTACCGCACATTGCAGACGCTCCATCTGTTGTCAGTCCTACCAGTTTGTCCGAAGGCAGCTTCATTTCATTTACACAACTGGATACTTCTTCAAATATGTATTTTCCTGTGGTTGTGCCGTGCATTGATTTTATTCCCAAAAGTTCCTCTGTAACGCATAAATCAGAGTCCACTCCACAAATGAAGATTGACAGCTGGGCAGTATCTGTTGTGTCACTGCTCTCATCCACAGCAAGGGAATATGCAATAAAGTATTTTCCTTTTTCCATCAGCTGATTTTGTATATTGGTAGCAAGCTCACATGTCCGGTCAGCAACGGTGTTTCTGGTAAGGCTTACATTTAAAAAGGCTTGCTTTTTGTCAGGACACACGACTTTGCGCAATTTAATCATGTATCGCTTCACAAACTCTCCCTCGGTATGTGAAAACGCGTTCATTTATTTGAAGGAGAAGACAAACTACTTCTTACTTTTAGCTATTTATTTATGTGTCAGAATTCTAGGCTTGTACAAGGACCACTTTTGGCGAAGAAAATCACAGTCAGCAAGCTGTTAATCTGTAACCAACCCTCCAAAAATGGATGCATTCAAACAGTCAAACAAAGCATTTACAGTAAACAAAGTGATTGTGATTGGCTATTTGGTTGGGGAGGAACCGTGGTTTAGACTTGGCTCATCCCTTGTTGTTCACTGGCTGGTCACACGATACGTCCCATCTGCGGAGTCAGCACCCTGTTAGAGATAAGATACTACTCTGGTATGTCCTCCCTAGCCTGGTACTTTTCCACTATAGCTCTTTGTGTAAGCGTGTGTTGCAACATCTTTCTTGATGACCTGGCTTAACCTCTCCATGTATTAATGTACCAACGTACCACGGGACTAATGCTTGATCCATCGCAGCCATCACATTAGTAAATTTAGCACACTGCAGTAATGTATTTTTCTTATAGCAATAATAAACTGTTTTTATAAAAAATAATTTCTAACAGGTAAATGGCCGGGCCGATTTAGCTATTTCTTCCGCCACAATAAAACTAGCTTTAACAGCAGCCTCACTTTGAGATTTTGCTTTTTTGAACATAGCCTGCTGTGACACCAGACTTTTTTAAAACTCTTCTACCTTCTGGAGCTTCTGCTGCGTGTCCAGCTCCTTGTACCCGTCCCCATGTTTCGTTTCATAGTGTCGTCTTATGTTGTATTCTTTAACTACAGCCACAACAGCTCCGCACACAAGACAAATAGGTTTGCCCCTTATGTTAGTGAACATATACTCTGCCTCCCATCTGTCTTGAAAGTCTCTGTTTTCAAAGTCCACTTTTCGCTTGGACATTTTTGGAAGGGCTAGCTAGAGTTAGCTTAAAGTTCACCCGAAGTGACAGAATGAGTGTGAGACTGATGAGTTTGTCAATAAAGAAGCTTGCCACCGATGATTGACGTCTCAACCAATAGCTGAATCCAAAGCGCCAGCTATCTCACGGGCCGGATACAATTGTCCAGGGGGCCGGATGTGGCCCGCGGGCCTTGAGTTTTACATCTCTGGCCTATGGCCTCTGGTCCAAGCATTGATTACTTTATCTTATGATGACTGATGGATAGATGATTCACTTACAGCAAATACACTTGTACATTTGTTTAAGTATGTCACTTTGGATAAAGGCATCCGCTAAATGCCGTAAATGTAAATGGTTCGTAAACCAGGTGTATTTTAATTAATATGCGTTTCTACCGAGCTAGCTTTATGTAATGTAGAGAGTCACTAAAGTATTTATCCAATTAAACATTAGGCAGCCATAAGCACTGTTCAACTCGATTATTAAAATAAAATAACTGAAATCCCCCCCAAAAACATGTTCCAAGCAGTGATCGAATTCTGCACATGACGCGTGAAAGAGCAGGGATATCTCTATCATCCTACGCAAATTACGAGAAAAGTAGTGTATATGTTGACCTGTCACGGTGTGGAAAATTTAAATCCGACGTGAAAATTTACTCGGGCGAGTTGAACAGCGCTTATGGCTGTTTTCAGACAAGAGAAGCTGCTAGCTAGCTAGTGAACTTTCAAACAAGAGAACAGCATTGAAAAACAACAAGGGCAGCTCGGGTTAGTGTTGTTCCCCTAGTGGTTTTACTGTTTGTATTTACATATTGAGATAGTTCCACCCCCTCAGTTTACAGGTGACATGTCAAAGGGTCACTACATTAAATCATACTGTTCAAACTTTGTCTGGATTGATCGCTAATGCTCTGCGACATGCAATGTCTATTGCATTTGTATCTAACGGTTAAAAAAATCCGTCATGTAATTCCAGAATAATATTTTGCTATCTCAGCGGCGTATTGTTACATGTGGCACACCTATTGTGGCTGAAGTTTTGTTTTGTATCCTAACCCTAGCCTTCTGCGTGAGCTAGCTATTTTACCTCCGACTGCTGGCTAGCTAGCTAGCTATTATTGTTTTGAATATGTTCCTGATCATGAAACAGACATAACAAGCAATGACCCTCACAGTCTTGTCTATCAGTGACCAGGTACAGAATGCGCGCTAGCAAACAAAGATAAATGTTACCTACTAGCAATAATGATAGCGATAGCTAGCTAGCCAGTAGAGTCTGAGGTAAAATAGTTAGGTCACGTAGAGGGCTAGCTAGACAGCACCTGTACGCAACAATGTGTAAAAAATGAATGGGAATAACATCAAAAGAATGCAAATGAATGTGCCTATTACACATATTGTTGAGGCAATTTGAGAGTAAAGGCATGGTTGTTGCTTATTCTGTTCTTGATAGACATAATCACGATTGTTCTCCTTTTCCCCTCACTGACTTTGAATGGAAGAATAGCAAACCTCTGGATGAATATTTTTGAAATTCCACAATGAATGTGTGTTGAATTTATGTTTTACAATAGAGGATGATGTATAGTTTGATGTCGTGAAGGTTTGAGGAATGTCAATTTCATCATTTCCTTTAGAGGTTGGAAAACTTTAATATAACTGGTAATCCTAAATTCTCAACCCAAAACACTACAAACCTCTTTTGAGTATGAGTGTCATCTTAGCTGTATTTCTGATATATATATATATATATATATATTTTTTTTTTAAAGCAGACCTCTAGCTCTATCTAAATACCCAATCCAGCTAGAGAGCTATTATGCATGGTCTCTCAATAGGGAGACGAAAAAACCCAAATCATTCACTTGCATCTGTCTGCTACAATCTAATGACAAATGTTGTTTTCCTATTGAGGGGATATTATCTTATGTATGCTGATATGCAAAGGCAAAAGTCTGAGTTGTTAAAATTTGAAAATACAGATAAGTAAAATGGTACAAATAATCCTTGCAGGATGTAAGGATTATGTAGAGGCCATATGAAGTTACATAGAGTCCCTATTGAAGTTACGCGGAAGCCCTACAATTGGTTACATGCAGTCCTTACAGATATCTCTCTGCTCTTTCTCTCATTGACCAGGAGGGTAGATAATGTATATGTAACATTTATTCATGATTTATTTGCCTTGTAATAGATCTATCATATCTATACAAAATTCTCTGAGATATCTGTAGGGAAGGTGCTTTTATGAGGATTGTACAAAATCATAAAACATATTAACACTAAACTCTGTCTCCACATTGATTATGAAACAAACAGCAGATAATAAAGGAACATTCTTTCTGGTGTGCTCAATGTGCTGAGCCTCCCTTGGATGGTTTGGTAATGGTCTTGGAGAAGGCTCTGAACGCCCTGACCAGGAGAGGGCGCTGTTTACATGGCTCCTGGTTGGGGGCAGGCTTTGGTGCTGGAGGCTGGTCCTCACATGGCTTCTGGTTGGGGGCAGGCTTTGGTGCCAGAGGCTGGTCCTCACATGGCTCCTGGTTGGGGGCAGGGGCAGAATCTGGTTCTGGTGTATGGAACCCCTCTTTCTGCTCCTGTTATACAAGACAAGGTTGGGGGATTAGACATGAACATGTATCACAGACCACTGTTTGAACCAGTCACATGTATTAGCATAACAGAATGGCATGATCATTGCTTGTAACTTATCCAGGGAGGTGCTGTGGAGGGTGTTGGGACTCTTACCCAGGGAGGTGTGGGGTGGTGCTTGGATTCTTGCCCTCCCCCCCCACCCTCCATGTAACGCTTCCCACTAGAGGCGGCCAGATTTTGAACACAGATGTCCCTACCTTGAGGGGATGCTGGGCATCATGGGGAAACAACAGCACTTCCTTTCTTCATCCCCCCGGCAGAGGAGAGGCAGGGCTTGGTACTGGAGGCCCTGGTGCCGGTCAGATCAATTGTCAGTCCCTGACTGATGTCACTGGTGGCCTGGCTAGTGCCGGAGTCAACCTGGCACACCTGTGTAGAGACAGCACACCTGGTCAAGGCAGCAGTGAGGACGTCAGGCTTCTGGCAGCCGGTGGCGCGGCTGGTACTGGACTCAGCCAGGCTGGTGGTGGAGTCCGTAGGGAACACCTGGGTACTGGGTAGTAGGTCCAGGTCGCCAGGCAGCTCCAGCCCCAGGCTCTCCAGTAGAGAGTCCAGCATGTTGGAGACCACCAGGCGCCCTGCTCTGTGCTGGAAGACAAACAGATCCCATGGAATCGAATGGTGGGCTTCTGCACTGATGGGGCTCCATCTATGGTGGGAAGGAGAGCAGGCCACCGCACTCTGGTCAGGAATGTGTCCCCTCTGCTCTATGGACGCACTGCATGATCCATTGGATCCATGCTCTATTGGATTGAGATCTGGTGACTGTGGAGGCCATTGGAGTACAGTGAACTCATTGTCATGTTCAAGAAACCAGTTTGAGATGATTTGAGCTTTGTGACATGGTGCGTTATCCTGCTGGAAATAGCCATCAGAAGATGGGTACACTGTGGTCATAAAGGGGTAGACATGGTCAGCAACAATACTCAGGTAGGCTGTGGCGTTTAAACGAGAGATGATCTTCTGCATACCTTGGTTGTAACGAGTGGTTATTTGAGTTACTGTTGCCTTTCTATCATCTCAAACCAATCTGGCCATTCTCCTCTGACCTCTGGCATCAACAAGGCATTTTCGCCCAGAGAACTGCCGCTCGCTGGATATTTTCTCTTTTTCGGACCATTCTCTGTAAACCCTAGAGATGGTTGTGCGTGTGTGAGATATGGGATCAGAACATGATAACTTGCTATTTCACACTGAGGCTCGGTGATTGTCGAGGGGAAGAGTGTTGGATGAACTGAGTGAGGAACTGCTGTCATTCTCAATGGATCACTGTAGCAAGGTTCTTTTCACACAGAGGCAGACGCAGTATCTTAGTGAGGGATTTGGTCCCGTTTATTAGCACAGTCATTCACTATCTTGGCTTTTCAGCCCGTCTCAAAGTTTTCGCGACTTTCCAGTCGTCTGTCTCGAAAACTGCTCCGTCGTTCCCAGCCCACCTACTGAAAAAGCAGAGGCACACACATCTTAAGCATCTAGTCAACAAGGCTTCATTTGCAACAGGTGTGCAACGGAGCCTCGCCGACATAACCCTGGCCACGGTCCTGTAGCTCCCTCTACAGGCCGAACGCTGCATGTCCCCCCACAATCACAAAAAAAAAGCTGACTTTATATATGTTGTGTGATGAAAAGAAAATGTGTCTCCTTGCCTATGTAACAGACATACAGTTTTTGGAAAACTGAACGCAGGCAGGCAGGGAAAATGCAAAAACATTGTACAATTGAGCGACCGATTCAGTGAATTCAGGGGAAAAATGTCATATTGGAGAGAGAGTCTTTCAAAAGCCAACTATGCCCCTTCCCTCGACTGCAAATTTCTAACGGACATCAGCATCAGTGACTGTCCCACCCAAGTGATAACTGATCACCTCGGACACTTGGAAGACCACTTTGGGAGCTACTTCCCAGACTTGGACATGTGAAGTTTGACTGGGTGTGAAATCCGTTTGACTGTGATCATGGCTCAGTAGCAGCGAAATCTAACAGCTGATTGAGCTGTCATGTGCCAGAATGCTGCAGACAACATATTCATGGGTCATGTGAGAAAACGTGTTCTTTATTTGAAGGAGAAGACAAACTACTTCTTACTTTTAGCTATTTATTTATATGTCAGAATTCTAGGCTTGTACAAGGACCACTTTTGGAGAAGAAAATCACAGTCAGCAAGCTGTTAATCTGTAACCAACCCTCCAAAAATGGATACATTCAAAATGTCAAACAAAGCATTTTACAGTAAACAAAATGATTGTGATTGGCTATTTGGTTGGGGAGGAGCCGCGGTTTAGACTTGGCTCTTCTCTCGTTGGTGTTATAGGCTAGTCCCAGCCTCTGACACTCGATCCGTTCCAGGTAGAGATATCGCCGGTCCGTTCCCTCTGGGGAACGAGTTGACCTGCTGAAGAAAACATACACCTACTCTGATTTGTCCTTTCCTAGCCTAGTATTTTTCCATTACATCATTCTTATGTTATGTGTGTGTTGCAACATCCATCTTGATGACCTCTTCATGTATTAATCCAACGTACCATGGAACTAATGCTTGATTCATCTCTCATTTATCAACAGGCCATCACATTAGTAAATTTCAGATGATTAAAAAACATATTAATTCAATTGATTTGCATATGGAATATCAAATACAATTAGTAAATTTAATCACCCTAAATAAAGAACTGAATAGCTTTATTTACTCGTCTGCTATTGAGCATTATAATGCAACTGTTTTTATAAAAATAATTTCTAACAGTCACTATGGAATAGTTCTGGTTCCTGACTCAGAGGGAATACCCTGCCGTCTCCCTCCGAGCATTACAACTCTTGGTACCCGTCACCAGCTCATATCTGTGTGAAGCTGGATTCAGCGCTCTTGTCTGCCTCAAAACGAAATATCGATCCCGGTTGGATGTGGATGTGTCAACCATGCACCCTGACTTTGAGAAGCTCCGATACGACATGCAAGCACACCCAACTCATTAGTAGTGGTGAATTAGATAACAGACAATCATGAATTATATTTTTATTTTCAATTGAGTGTCATAGCCGCACATTAAAAGTAGCCTATGTGTGATTGAGATATAAACAATTAGAATGTCTGTCAGAAAGTTTTGCAACCTACTGTACCTGATTGGACACTGATGTCGGTGGCTACTTTCTTCAACTCCATTTTGTTCGGGGTTTGGAATTATTCAAAACAGCGCTCGCTCTAACACGATCAAAGAGAATACGCGGGAGAGGTCCACTGTTTGAGGTGAAAAAAGACAGGGTTCCCAGCGGAAAAATGAATAAAAATGAGTTCCTCACAAAATAAGGAACCCAAAACAATTTCAATGGAAACGATCGGAGTTTACCTTGGAACGTAGCGGACGTATGAGCGCGGCTTTGGAATTATTCAAAACAGTGCCCGCTCTAACACGATCAAAGAGAATACGCGGTAGAAGTCCACTGTTTGAGGCGAAAAAAGACAGGGTTCCCAGAGGAATAAAAACGACATAAAAATGAAATATCCCAGTGTTCCTAACAAAACAAAGAACCCAAAACCATTTCAATGGAAACATCGGACTTTACCGTGGAACGTAGCGGACGTATGAGCGCGGCTTTGGAATTATTCAAAACAGCCGCTCTAACATGATCGAAGAGAATACGCGGGAGAGGTCCACTGTTTGAGGCGAAAAAAGACAGGGTTCCCAGAGGAATAAAAACGAAATAAAAATGAAATATCCCAGTGTTCCTAACAAAACAAAGAACCCAAAACCATTTCAATGGAAACGATCGGACTTTACCGTGTAATGTACCGGACGTATGAGCGCGGCTTTGGAATTATTGAAAACAGCGCCCGCTATAACACGATCAAAGAGAATACGCGGAAGAGGTCCACTGTTTGAGGCGAAAAAAGACAGGGTTCCCAGAGGAAAAATGAATAAAAATGAATTCCTCACAAAACAAGGAACGCAAAACCATTTCAATGGAAACGATCGGACTTTACCTTGGAACGTAGCGGACGTATGAGCGCGGCTTTGGAATTATTCAAAACAGCGTCCGTTCTAACACGATCAAAGAGAATACGCGGGAGAGGTCCACTGTTTGAGGCGAAAAAAGACAGGGTTCCCAGCGGAAAAATGAATAAAAATGAGTTCCTCACAAAACAAGGAACGCAAAACCATTTCAATGGAAACGATCGGACTTTACCTTGGAACGTAACGGACGTATGAGCGCGGCTTTGGAATTATTCAAAACAGCCGCTCTAACATGATCAAAGAGAATACGCGGGAGAGGTCCACTGTTTGAGGCGAAAAAAGACAGGGTTCCCAGAGGAATAAAAACGAAATAAAAATGAAATATCCCAGTGTTCCTAACAAAACAAAGAACCCAAAACCATTTCAATGGAAACGATCGGACTTTACCGTGTAATGTACCGGACGTATGAGCGCGGCTTTGGAATTATTGAAAACAGCGCCCGCTATAACACGATCAAAGAGAATACGCGGAAGAGGTCCACTGTTTGAGGCGAAAAAAGACAGGGTTCCCAGAGGAATAAAAACGAAATAAAAATGAAATATCCCAGTGTTCCTAACAAAACAAAGAACCCAAAACCATTTCAATGGAAACGATCGGACTTTACCGTGGAATGTAGCGGACGTATGAGCGCGGCTTTGGAATTATTCAAAACAGCGCCCGCTATAACACGATCAAAGAGAATACGCGAGAGAGGTCCACTGTTTGAGGCGAAAAAAGACAGGGTTCCCAGCGGAAAAATGAATAAAAATGAGTTCCTCACAAAACAAGGAACACAAAACAATTTCAATGGAAACGATCGGACTTTACCTTGGAACGTAGCGGACGTATGAGCGCGGCTTTGGAATTATTCAAAACAGCGCCCGCTATAACACGATCAAAGAGAATACGCGGGAGAGGTCCACTGTTTGAGGCGAAAAAAGACAGGGTTCCCAGGGGAAAAATGAATAAAAATGAATTCCTCACAAAACAAGGAACGCAAAACCATTTCAATGGAAACGATCGGACTTTACCTTGGAACGTAGCGGACGTATGAGCGCGGCTTTGGAATTATTCAAAACAGCGTCCGTTCTAACACGATCAAAGAGAATACGCGGGAGAGGTCCACTGTTTGAGGCGAAAAAAGACAGGGTTCCCAGCGGAAAAATGAATAAAAATGAGTTCCTCACAAAACAAGGAACGCAAAACCATTTCAATGGAAACGATCGGACTTTACCTTGGAACGTAACGGACGTATGAGCGCGGCTTTGGAATTATTCAAAACAGCCGCTCTAACATGATCAAAGAGAATACGCGGGAGAGGTCCACTGTTTGAGGCGAAAAAAGACAGGGTTCCCAGAGGAATAAAAACGAAATAAAAATGAAATATCCCAGTGTTCCTAACAAAACAAAGAACCCAAAACCATTTCAATGGAAACGATCGGACTTTACCGTGGAATGTAGCGGACGTATGAGCGCGGCTTTGGAATTATTCAAAACAGCGCCCGCTATAACATGATCAAAGAGAATACGCGAGAGAGGTCCACTGTTTGAGGCGAAAAAAGACAGGGTTCCCAGCGTAAAAATGAATAAAAATGAGTTCCTCACAAAACAAGGAACACAAAACAATTTCAATGGAAACGATCGGACTTTACCTTGGAACGTAGCGGACGTATGAGCGCGGCTTTGGAATTATTCAAAACAGCGCCCGCTATAACACGATCAAAGAGAATACGCGGGAGAGGTCCACTGTTTGAGGCGAAAAAAGACAGGGTTCCCAGGGGAAAAATGAATAAAAATGAATTCCTCACAAAACAAGGAACGCAAAACCATTTCAATGGAAACGATCGGACTTTACCTTGGAACGTAGCGGACGTATGAGCGCGGCTTTGGAATTATTCAAAATAGCGTCCGTTCTAACACGATCAAAGAGAATACGCGGGAGAGGTCCACTGTTTGAGGCGAAAAAAGACAGGGTTCCCAGAGGAATAAAAACGAAATAAAAATGAAATATCCCAGTGTTCCTAACAAAACAAAGAACCCAAAACCATTTCAATGGAAACATCCGACTTTACCGTGGAACGTATCGGACGTATGAGCGCGGCTTTAGAATTATTCAAAACAGCGCCCGCTATAACACGATCAAAGAGAATACGCGAGAGAGGTCCACTGTTTGAGGCGAAAAAAGACAGGGTTCCCAGCGGAAAAATGAATAAAAATGAGTTCCTCACAAAACAAGGAACGCAAAACAATTTCAATGGAAACGATCGGACTTTACCTTGGAACGTAGCGGACGTATGAGCGCGGCTTTGGAATTATTCAAAACAGCGTCCGCTCTAACACGATCAAAGAGAATACGCGGGAGAGGTCCACTGTTTGAGGCGAAAAAAGACAGGGTTCCCAGAGGAATAAAAACGAAATAAAAATGAAATATCCCAGTGTTCCTAACAAATCAAAGAACCCAAAACCATTTCAATGGAAACGATCGGACTTTACCGTGGAATGTACCGGACGTATGAGCGCGGCTTTGGGATTATTGAAAACAGCGCCCGCTATAACACGATCAAAGAGAATACGCGGGAGAGGTCCACTGTTTGAGGCGAAAAAAGACAGGGTTCCCAGAGGAATAAAAACGAAATAAAAATGAAATATCCCAGTGTTCCTAACAAAACAAGGAACACAAAACAATTTCAATGGAAACGATCGGACTTTACCTTGGAACGTAGCGGACGTATGAGCGCGGCTTTGGAATTATTCAAAACAGCGCCCGCTATAACACGATCAAAGAGAATACGCGGGAGAGGTCCACTGTTTGAGGCGAAAAAAGACAGGGTTCCCAGGGGAAAAATGAATAAAAATGAATTCCTCACAAAACAAGGAACGCAAAACCATTTCAATGGAAACGATCGGACTTTACCTTGGAACGTAGCGGACGTATGAGCGCGGCTTTGGAATTATTCAAAATAGCGTCCGTTCTAACACGATCAAAGAGAATACGCGGGAGAGGTCCACTGTTTGAGGCGAAAAAAGACAGGGTTCCCAGAGGAATAAAAACGAAATAAAAATGAAATATCCCAGTGTTCCTAACAAAACAAAGAACCCAAAACCATTTCAATGGAAACATCCGACTTTACCGTGGAACGTATCGGACGTATGAGCGCGGCTTTAGAATTATTCAAAACAGCGCCCGCTATAACACGATCAAAGAGAATACGCGAGAGAGGTCCACTGTTTGAGGCGAAAAAAGACAGGGTTCCCAGCGGAAAAATGAATAAAAATGAGTTCCTCACAAAACAAGGAACGCAAAACAATTTCAATGGAAACGATCGGACTTTACCTTGGAACGTAGCGGACGTATGAGCGCGGCTTTGGAATTATTCAAAACAGCGTCCGCTCTAACACGATCAAAGAGAATACGCGGGAGAGGTCCACTGTTTGAGGCGAAAAAAGACAGGGTTCCCAGAGGAATAAAAACGAAATAAAAATGAAATATCCCAGTGTTCCTAACAAATCAAAGAACCCAAAACCATTTCAATGGAAACGATCGGACTTTACCGTGGAATGTACCGGACGTATGAGCGCGGCTTTGGGATTATTGAAAACAGCGCCCGCTATAACACGATCAAAGAGAATACGCGGGAGAGGTCCACTGTTTGAGGCGAAAAAAGACAGGGTTCCCAGAGGAATAAAAACGAAATAAAAATGAAATATCCCAGTGTTCCTAACAAAACAAAGAACCCAAAACCATTTCAATGGAAACGATCGGACTTTACTGTGGAATGTAGCGGACGTATGAGCGCGGCTTTGGAATTATTCAAAACAGCGCCCGCTATAACACGATCAAAGAGAATACGCGAGAGAGGTCCACTGTTTGAGGCGAAAAAAGACAGGGTTCCCAGCGTAAAAATGAATAAAAATGAATTCCTCACAAAACAAGGAACGCAAAACCATTTCAATGGAAACGATCGGACTTTACCTTGGAACGTAGCGGACGTATGAGCGCGGCTTTGGAATTATTCAAAACAGCGTCCGTTCTAACACGATCAAAGAGAATACGCGGGAGAGGTCCACTGTTTGAGGCGAAAAAAGACAGGGTTCCCAGAGGAATAAAAACGAAATAAAAATGAAATATCCCAGTGTTCCTAACAAAACAAAGAACCCAAAACCATTTCAATGGAAACATCCGACTTTACCGTGGAACGTATCGGACGTATGAGCGCGGCTTTAGAATTATTCAAAACAGCGCCCGCTATAACACGATCAAAGAGAATACGCGAGAGAGGTCCACTGTTTGAGGCGAAAAAAGACAGGGTTCCCAGCGGAAAAATGAATAAAAATGAGTTCCTCACAAAACAAGGAACGCAAAACAATTTCAATGGAAACGATCGGACTTTACCTTGGAACGTAGCGGACGTATGAGCGCGGCTTTGGAATTATTCAAAACAGCGTCCGCTCTAACACGATCAAAGAGAATACGCGGGAGAGGTCCACTGTTTGAGGCGAAAAAAGACAGGGTTCCCAGAGGAATAAAAACGAAATAAAAATGAAATATCCCAGTGTTCCTAACAAATCAAAGAACCCAAAACCATTTCAATGGAAACGATCGGACTTTACCGTGGAATGTAGCGGACGTATGAGCGCGGCTTTGGAATTATTCAAAACAGCGCCCGCTATAACACGATCTAAGAGAATACGCGGGAGAGGTCCACTGTTTGAGGCGAAAAAAGACAGGGTTCCCAGGGGAAAAATGAATAAAAATGAATTCCTCACAAAACAAGGAACGCAAAAGAATTTCAATGGAAACGATCGGACTTTACCTTGGAACGTAGCGGACGTATGAGCGCGGCTTTGGAATTATTCAAAACAGCGTCCGCTCTAACACGATCAAAGAGAATACGCGGGAGAGGTCCACTGTTTGAGGCGAAAAAAGACAGGGTTCCCAGAGGAATAAAAACGAAATAAAAATGAAATATCCCAGTGTTCCTAACAAATCAAAGAACCCAAAACCATTTCAATGGAAACGATCGGACTTTACCGTGGAATGTACCGGACGTATGAGCGCGGCTTTGGAATTATTCAAAACAGCGCCCGCTATAACACGATCAAAGAGAATACGCGGGAGAGGTCCACTGTTTGAGGCGAAAAAAGACAGGGTTCCCAGAGGAATAAAAACTAAATAAAAATGAAATATCCCAGTGTTCCTAACAAAACAAAGAACCCAAAACCATTTCAATGGAAACGATCGGACTTTACCGTGGAATGTAGCGGACGTATGAGCGCGGCTTTGGAATTATTCAAAACAGCGCCCGCTATAACACGATCAAAGAGAATACGCGAGAGAGGTCCACTGTTTGAGGCGAAAAAAGACAGGGTTCCCAGCGGAAAAATGAATAAAAATGAGTTCCTCACAAAACAAGGAACGCAAAACAATTTCAATGGAAACGATCGGACTTTACCTTGGAACGTAGCGGACGTATGAGCGCGGCTTTGGAATTATTCAAAACAGCGTCCGTTCTAACATGATCAAAGAGAATACGCGGGAGAGGTCCACTGTTTGAGGCGAAAAAAGACAGGGTTCCCAGAGGAATAAAAACGAAATAAAAATGAAATATCCCAGTGTTCCTAACAAAACAAAGAACCCAAAACCATTTCAATGGAAACATCGGACTTTACCGTGGAACGTATCGGACGTATGAGCGCGGCTTTTGAATTATTCAAAACAGCGCCCGCTATAACACGATCAAAGAGAATACGCGAGAGAGGTCCACTGTTTGAGGCGAAAAAAGACAGGGTTCCCAGCGGAAAAATGAATAAAAATGAGTTCCTCACAAAACAAGGAACCCAAAACAATTTCAATGGAAACGATCGGAGTTTACCTTGGAACGTAGCGGACGTATGAGCGCGGCTTTGGAATTATTCAAAACAGCGCCCGCTCTAACACGATCAAACAGAATACGCGGTAGAAGTCCACTGTTTGAGGCGAAAAAAGACAGGGTTCCCAGAGGAATAAAAACGACATAAAAATTAAATATCCCAGTGTTACTAACAAAACAAAGAAGCCAAAAACATTTCAATGGAAACGATCGGACTTTACCGTGGAATGTAGCGGACGTATGAGCGTGGCTTTGGAATTATTCAAAACAGCGTCCGCTGTTACACGATCAAAGAGAATACGCGGGAGAGGTCCACTGTTTGAAGCGTAAAAAGACAGGGTTCCCAGCGGAAAAATGAATAAAAATTATTTCCTCACAAAACAAGGAACGCAAAACCATTTCAATGGAAACGATCGGACTTTACCTTGGAACGTAGCGGACGTATGAGCGCGGCTTTGGAATTATTCAAAACAGCGTCTGCTCTAACACGATCAAAGAGAATACGCGGGAGAGGTCCACTGTTTGAGGCGAAAAAAGACAGGGTTCCCAGAGGAATAAAAATGAAATATCCCAGTGTTCCTAACAAAACAAAGAACCCAAAACCATTTCAATGGAAACGATCGGACTTTACCGTGGAATGTAGCGGACGTATGAGCGCGGCTTTGGAATTATTCAAAACAGCGCCCGCTATAACACGATCAAAGAGAATACGCGAGAGAGGTCCACTGTTTGAGGCGAAAAAAGACAGGGTTCCCAGCGGAAAAATGAATAAAAATGAGTTCCTCACAAAACAAGGAACGCAAAACCATTTCAATGGAAACGATCGGACTTTACCTTGGAACGTAGCGGACGTATGAGCGCGGCTTTGGAATTATTCAAAACAGCGTCCGCTCTTACACGATCAAAGAGAATACGCGGGAGAGGTCCACTGTTTGAGGCGAAAAAAGACAGGGTTCCCAGAGGAATAAAAACGAAATAAAAATGAAATATCCCAGTGTTCCTAACAAAACAAAGAACCCAAAACCATTTCAATGGAAACATCCGACTTTACCGTGGAACGTATCGGACGTATGAGCGCGGCTTTAGAATTATTCAAAACAGCGCCCGCTATAACACGATCAAAGAGAATACGCGAGAGAGGTCCACTGTTTGAGGCGAAAAAAGACAGGGTTCCCAGCGGAAAAATGAATAAAAATGAGTTCCTCACAAAACAAGGAACGCAAAACAATTTCAATGGAAACGATCGGACTTTACCTTGGAACGTAGCGGACGTATGAGCGCGGCTTTGGAATTATTCAAAACAGCGTCCGCTCTAACACGATCAAAGAGAATACGCGGGAGAGGTCCACTGTTTGAGGCGAAAAAAGACAGGGTTCCCAGAGGAATAAAAACGAAATAAAAATGAAATATCCCAGTGTTCCTAACAAATCAAAGAACCCAAAACCATTTCAATGGAAACGATCGGACTTTACCGTGGAATGTACCGGACGTATGAGCGCGGCTTTGGGATTATTGAAAACAGCGCCCGCTATAACACGATCAAAGAGAATACGCGGGAGAGGTCCACTGTTTGAGGCGAAAAAAGACAGGGTTCCCAGAGGAATAAAAACGAAATAAAAATGAAATATCCCAGTGTTCCTAACAAAACAAAGAACCCAAAACCATTTCAATGGAAACGATCGGACTTTACTGTGGAATGTAGCGGACGTATGAGCGCGGCTTTGGAATTATTCAAAACAGCGCCCGCTATAACACGATCAAAGAGAATACGCGAGAGAGGTCCACTGTTTGAGGCGAAAAAAGACAGGGTTCCCAGCGTAAAAATGAATAAAAATGAATTCCTCACAAAACAAGGAACGCAAAACCATTTCAATGGAAACGATCGGACTTTACCTTGGAACGTAGCGGACGTATGAGCGCGGCTTTGGAATTATTCAAAACAGCGTCCGTTCTAACACGATCAAAGAGAATACGCGGGAGAGGTCCACTGTTTGAGGCGAAAAAAGACAGGGTTCCCAGAGGAATAAAAACGAAATAAAAATGAAATATCCCAGTGTTCCTAACAAAACAAAGAACCCAAAACCATTTCAATGGAAACATCGGACTTTACCGTGGAACGTATCGGACGTATGAGCGCGGCTTTTGAATTATTCAAAACAGCGCCCGCTATAACACGATCAAAGAGAATACGCGAGAGAGGTCCACTGTTTGAGGCGAAAAAAGACAGGGTTCCCAGAGGAATAAAAACGACATAAAAATTAAATATCCCAGTGTTACTAACAAAACAAAGAAGCCAAAAACATTTCAATGGAAACGATCGGACTTTACCGTGGAATGTAGCGGACGTATGAGCGTGGCTTTGGAATTATTCAAAACAGCGTCCGCTGTTACACGATCAAAGAGAATACGCGGGAGAGGTCCACTGTTTGAAGCGTAAAAAGACAGGGTTCCCAGCGGAAAAATGAATAAAAATTATTTCCTCACAAAACAAGGAACGCAAAACCATTTCAATGGAAACGATCGGACTTTACCTTGTAACGTAGCGGACGTATGAGCGCGGCTTTGGAATTATTCAAAACAGCGTCTGCTCTAACACGATCAAAGAGAATACGCGGGAGAGGTCCACTGTTTGAGGCGAAAAAAGACAGGGTTCCCAGAGGAATAAAAATGAAATATCCCAGTGTTCCTAACAAAACAAAGAACCCAAAACCATTTCAATGGAAACGATCGGACTTTACCGTGGAATGTAGCGGACGTATGAGCGCGGCTTTGGAATTATTCAAAACAGCGCCCGCTATAACACGATCAAAGAGAATACGCGAGAGAGGTCCACTGTTTGAGGCGAAAAAAGACAGGGTTCCCAGCGGAAAAATGAATAAAAATGAGTTCCTCACAAAACAAGGAACGCAAAACCATTTCAATGGAAACGATCGGACTTTACCTTGGAACGTAGCGGACGTATGAGCGCGGCTTTGGAATTATTCAAAACAGCGTCCGCTCTTACACGATCAAAGAGAATACGCGGGAGAGGTCCACTGTTTGAGGCGAAAAAAGACAGGGTTCCCAGAGGAATAAAAACGAAATAAAAATGAAATATCCCAGTGTTCCTAACAAAACAAAGAACCCAAAACCATTTCAATGGAAACATCCGACTTTACCGTGGAACGTATCGGACGTATGAGCGCGGCTTTAGAATTATTCAAAACAGCGCCCGCTATAACACGATCAAAGAGAATACGCGAGAGAGGTCCACTGTTTGAGGCGAAAAAAGACAGGGTTCCCAGCGGAAAAATGAATAAAAATGAGTTCCTCACAAAACAAGGAACGCAAAACAATTTCAATGGAAACGATCGGACTTTACCTTGGAACGTAGCGGACGTATGAGCGCGGCTTTGGAATTATTCAAAACAGCGTCCGCTCTAACACGATCAAAGAGAATACGCGGGAGAGGTCCACTGTTTGAGGCGAAAAAAGACAGGGTTCCCAGAGGAATAAAAACGAAATAAAAATGAAATATCCCAGTGTTCCTAACAAATCAAAGAACCCAAAACCATTTCAATGGAAACGATCGGACTTTACCGTGGAATGTACCGGACGTATGAGCGCGGCTTTGGGATTATTGAAAACAGCGCCCGCTATAACACGATCAAAGAGAATACGCGGGAGAGGTCCACTGTTTGAGGCGAAAAAAGACAGGGTTCCCAGAGGAATAAAAACGAAATAAAAATGAAATATCCCAGTGTTCCTAACAAAACAAAGAACCCAAAACCATTTCAATGGAAACGATCGGACTTTACTGTGGAATGTAGCGGACGTATGAGCGCGGCTTTGGAATTATTCAAAACAGCGCCCGCTATAACACGATCAAAGAGAATACGCGAGAGAGGTCCACTGTTTGAGGCGAAAAAAGACAGGGTTCCCAGCGGAAAAATGAATAAAAATGAATTCCTCACAAAACAAGGAACGCAAAACCATTTCAATGGAAACGATCGGACTTTACCTTGGAACGTAGCGGACGTATGAGCGCGGCTTTGGAATTATTCAAAACAGCGTCCGTTCTAACACGATCAAAGAGAATACGCGGGAGAGGTCCACTGTTTGAGGCGAAAAAAGACAGGGTTCCCAGAGGAATAAAAACGAAATAAAAATGAAATATCCCAGTGTTCCTAACAAATCAAAGAACCCAAAACCATTTCAATGGAAACGATCGGACTTTACCGTGGAATGTACCGGACGTATGAGCGCGGCTTTGGGATTATTGAAAACAGCGCCCGCTATAACACGATCAAAGAGAATACGCGGGAGAGGTCCACTGTTTGAGGCGAAAAAAGACAGGGTTCCCAGAGGAATAAAAACGAAATAAAAATGAAATATCCCAGTGTTCCTAACAAAACAAAGAACCCAAAACCATTTCAATGGAAACGATCGGACTTTACTGTGGAATGTAGCGGACGTATGAGCGCGGCTTTGGAATTATTCAAAACAGCGCCCGCTATAACACGATCAAAGAGAATACGCGAGAGAGGTCCACTGTTTGAGGCGAAAAAAGACAGGGTTCCCAGCGTAAAAATGAATAAAAATGAATTCCTCACAAAACAAGGAACGCAAAACCATTTCAATGGAAACGATCGGACTTTACCTTGGAACGTAGCGGACGTATGAGCGCGGCTTTGGAATTATTCAAAACAGCGTCCGTTCTAACACGATCAAAGAGAATACGCGGGAGAGGTCCACTGTTTGAGGCGAAAAAAGACAGGGTTCCCAGAGGAATAAAAACGAAATAAAAATGAAATATCCCAGTGTTCCTAACAAAACAAAGAACCCAAAACCATTTCAATGGAAACATCCGACTTTACCGTGGAACGTATCGGACGTATGAGCGCGGCTTTAGAATTATTCAAAACAGCGCCCGCTATAACACGATCAAAGAGAATACGCGAGAGAGGTCCACTGTTTGAGGCGAAAAAAGACAGGGTTCCCAGCGGAAAAATGAATAAAAATGAGTTCCTCACAAAACAAGGAACGCAAAACAATTTCAATGGAAACGATCGGACTTTACCTTGGAACGTAGCGGACGTATGAGCGCGGCTTTGGAATTATTCAAAACAGCGTCCGCTCTAACACGATCAAAGAGAATACGCGGGAGAGGTCCACTGTTTGAGGCGAAAAAAGACAGGGTTCCCAGAGGAATAAAAACGAAATAAAAATGAAATATCCCAGTGTTCCTAACAAATCAAAGAACCCAAAACCATTTCAATGGAAACGATCGGACTTTACCGTGGAATGTACCGGACGTATGAGCGCGGCTTTGGGATTATTGAAAACAGCGCCCGCTATAACACGATCAAAGAGAATACGCGGGAGAGGTCCACTGTTTGAGGCGAAAAAAGACAGGGTTCCCAGAGGAATAAAAACGAAATAAAAATGAAATATCCCAGTGTTCCTAACAAAACAAAGAACCCAAAACCATTTCAATGGAAACGATCGGACTTTACTGTGGAATGTAGCGGACGTATGAGCGCGGCTTTGGAATTATTCAAAACAGCGCCCGCTATAACACGATCAAAGAGAATACGCGAGAGAGGTCCACTGTTTGAGGCGAAAAAAGACAGGGTTCCCAGCGTAAAAATGAATAAAAATGAATTCCTCACAAAACAAGGAACGCAAAACCATTTCAATGGAAACGATCGGACTTTACCTTGGAACGTAGCGGACGTATGAGCGCGGCTTTGGAATTATTCAAAACAGCGTCCGTTCTAACACGATCAAAGAGAATACGCGGGAGAGGTCCACTGTTTGAGGCGAAAAAAGACAGGGTTCCCAGAGGAATAAAAACGAAATAAAAATGAAATATCCCAGTGTTCCTAACAAAACAAAGAACCCAAAACCATTTCAATGGAAACATCCGACTTTACCGTGGAACGTATCGGACGTATGAGCGCGGCTTTAGAATTATTCAAAACAGCGCCCGCTATAACACGATCAAAGAGAATACGCGAGAGAGGTCCACTGTTTGAGGCGAAAAAAGACAGGGTTCCCAGCGGAAAAATGAATAAAAATGAGTTCCTCACAAAACAAGGAACGCAAAACAATTTCAATGGAAACGATCGGACTTTACCTTGGAACGTAGCGGACGTATGAGCGCGGCTTTGGAATTATTCAAAACAGCGTCCGCTCTAACACGATCAAAGAGAATACGCGGGAGAGGTCCACTGTTTGAGGCGAAAAAAGACAGGGTTCCCAGAGGAATAAAAACGAAATAAAAATGAAATATCCCAGTGTTCCTAACAAATCAAAGAACCCAAAACCATTTCAATGGAAACGATCGGACTTTACCGTGGAATGTAGCGGACGTATGAGCGCGGCTTTGGAATTATTCAAAACAGCGCCCGCTATAACACGATCTAAGAGAATACGCGGGAGAGGTCCACTGTTTGAGGCGAAAAAAGACAGGGTTCCCAGGGGAAAAATGAATAAAAATGAATTCCTCACAAAACAAGGAACGCAAAAGAATTTCAATGGAAACGATCGGACTTTACCTTGGAACGTAGCGGACGTATGAGCGCGGCTTTGGAATTATTCAAAACAGCGTCCGCTCTAACACGATCAAAGAGAATACGCGGGAGAGGTCCACTGTTTGAGGCGAAAAAAGACAGGGTTCCCAGAGGAATAAAAACGAAATAAAAATGAAATATCCCAGTGTTCCTAACAAATCAAAGAACCCAAAACCATTTCAATGGAAACGATCGGACTTTACCGTGGAATGTACCGGACGTATGAGCGCGGCTTTGGAATTATTCAAAACAGCGCCCGCTATAACACGATCAAAGAGAATACGCGGGAGAGGTCCACTGTTTGAGGCGAAAAAAGACAGGGTTCCCAGAGGAATAAAAACTAAATAAAAATGAAATATCCCAGTGTTCCTAACAAAACAAAGAACCCAAAACCATTTCAATGGAAACGATCGGACTTTACCGTGGAATGTAGCGGACGTATGAGCGCGGCTTTGGAATTATTCAAAACAGCGCCCGCTATAACACGATCAAAGAGAATACGCGAGAGAGGTCCACTGTTTGAGGCGAAAAAAGACAGGGTTCCCAGCGGAAAAATGAATAAAAATGAGTTCCTCACAAAACAAGGAACGCAAAACAATTTCAATGGAAACGATCGGACTTTACCTTGGAACGTAGCGGACGTATGAGCGCGGCTTTGGAATTATTCAAAACAGCGTCCGTTCTAACATGATCAAAGAGAATACGCGGGAGAGGTCCACTGTTTGAGGCGAAAAAAGACAGGGTTCCCAGAGGAATAAAAACGAAATAAAAATGAAATATCCCAGTGTTCCTAACAAAACAAAGAACCCAAAACCATTTCAATGGAAACATCGGACTTTACCGTGGAACGTATCGGACGTATGAGCGCGGCTTTTGAATTATTCAAAACAGCGCCCGCTATAACACGATCAAAGAGAATACGCGAGAGAGGTCCACTGTTTGAGGCGAAAAAAGACAGGGTTCCCAGCGGAAAAATGAATAAAAATGAGTTCCTCACAAAACAAGGAACCCAAAACAATTTCAATGGAAACGATCGGAGTTTACCTTGGAACGTAGCGGACGTATGAGCGCGGCTTTGGAATTATTCAAAACAGCGCCCGCTCTAACACGATCAAACAGAATACGCGGTAGAAGTCCACTGTTTGAGGCGAAAAAAGACAGGGTTCCCAGAGGAATAAAAACGACATAAAAATTAAATATCCCAGTGTTACTAACAAAACAAAGAAGCCAAAAACATTTCAATGGAAACGATCGGACTTTACCGTGGAATGTAGCGGACGTATGAGCGTGGCTTTGGAATTATTCAAAACAGCGTCCGCTGTTACTCGATCAAAGAGAATACGCGGGAGAGGTCCACTGTTTGAAGCGAAAAAAGACAGGGTTCCCAGAGGAATAAAAACGAAATAAAAATGAAATATCCCAGTGTTCCTAACAAAACAAAGAACCCAAAACCATTTCAATGGAAACGATCGGACTTTACTGTGGAATGTAGCGGACGTATGAGCGCGGCTTTGGAATTATTCAAAACAGCGCCCGCTATAACACGATCAAAGAGAATACGCGAGAGAGGTCCACTGTTTGAGGCGAAAAAAGACAGGGTTCCCAGCGTAAAAATGAATAAAAATGAATTCCTCACAAAACAAGGAACGCAAAACCATTTCAATGGAAACGATCGGACTTTACCTTGGAACGTAGCGGACGTATGAGCGCGGCTTTGGAATTATTCAAAACAGCGTCCGTTCTAACACGATCAAAGAGAATACGCGGGAGAGGTCCACTGTTTGAGGCGAAAAAAGACAGGGTTCCCAGAGGAATAAAAACGAAATAAAAATGAAATATCCCAGTGTTCCTAACAAAACAAAGAACCCAAAACCATTTCAATGGAAACATCCGACTTTACCGTGGAACGTATCGGACGTATGAGCGCGGCTTTAGAATTATTCAAAACAGCGCCCGCTATAACACGATCAAAGAGAATACGCGAGAGAGGTCCACTGTTTGAGGCGAAAAAAGACAGGGTTCCCAGCGGAAAAATGAATAAAAATGAGTTCCTCACAAAACAAGGAACGCAAAACAATTTCAATGGAAACGATCGGACTTTACCTTGGAACGTAGCGGACGTATGAGCGCGGCTTTGGAATTATTCAAAACAGCGTCCGCTCTAACACGATCAAAGAGAATACGCGGGAGAGGTCCACTGTTTGAGGCGAAAAAAGACAGGGTTCCCAGAGGAATAAAAACGAAATAAAAATGAAATATCCCAGTGTTCCTAACAAATCAAAGAACCCAAAACCATTTCAATGGAAACGATCGGACTTTACCGTGGAATGTACCGGACGTATGAGCGCGGCTTTGGAATTATTCAAAACAGCGCCCGCTATAACACGATCAAAGAGAATACGCGGGAGAGGTCCACTGTTTGAGGCGAAAAAAGACAGGGTTCCCAGAGGAATAAAAACTAAATAAAAATGAAATATCCCAGTGTTCCTAACAAAACAAAGAACCCAAAACCATTTCAATGGAAACGATCGGACTTTACCGTGGAATGTAGCGGACGTATGAGCGCGGCTTTGGAATTATTCAAAACAGCGCCCGCTATAACACGATCTAAGAGAATACGCGGGAGAGGTCCACTGTTTGAGGCGAAAAAAGACAGGGTTCCCAGGGGAAAAATGAATAAAAATGAATTCCTCACAAAACAAGGAACGCAAAAGAATTTCAATGGAAACGATCGGACTTTACCTTGGAACGTAGCGGACGTATGAGCGCGGCTTTGGAATTATTCAAAACAGCGTCCGCTCTAACACGATCAAAGAGAATACGCGGGAGAGGTCCACTGTTTGAGGCGAAAAAAGACAGGGTTCCCAGAGGAATAAAAACGAAATAAAAATGAAATATCCCAGTGTTCCTAACAAATCAAAGAACCCAAAACCATTTCAATGGAAACGATCGGACTTTACCGTGGAATGTACCGGACGTATGAGCGCGGCTTTGGAATTATTCAAAACAGCGCCCGCTATAACACGATCAAAGAGAATACGCGGGAGAGGTCCACTGTTTGAAGCGTAAAAAGACAGGGTTCCCAGCGGAAAAATGAATAAAAATTATTTCCTCACAAAACAAGGAACGCAAAACCATTTCAATGGAAACGATCGGACTTTACCTTGGAACGTAGCGGACGTATGAGCGCGGCTTTGGAATTATTCAAAACAGCGTCCGCTCTAACACGATCAAAGAGAATACGCGGGAGAGGTCCACTGTTTGAGGCGAAAAAAGACAGGGTTCCCAGAGGAATAAAAATGAAATATCCCAGTGTTCCTAACAAAACAAAGAACCCAAAACCATTTCAATGGAAACGATCGGACTTTACCGTGGAATGTAGCGGACGTATGAGCGCGGCTTTGGAATTATTCAAAACAGCGCCCGCTATAACACGATCAAAGAGAATACGCGAGAGAGGTCCACTGTTTGAGGCGAAAAAAGACAGGGTTCCCAGCGGAAAAATGAATAAAAATGAGTTCCTCACAAAACAAGGAACGCAAAACCATTTCAATGGAAACGATCGGACTTTACCTTGGAACGTAGCGGACGTATGAGCGCGGCTTTGGAATTATTCAAAACAGCGTCCGCTCTTACACGATCAAAAAGAATACGCGGGAGAGGTCCACTGTTTGAGGCGAAAAAAGACAGGGTTCCCAGAGGAATAAAAACGAAATAAAAATGAAATATCCCAGTGTTCCTAACAAAACAAAGAACCCAAAACCATTTCAATGGAAACGATCGGACTTTACCGTGGAATGTAGCGGACGTATGAGCGCGGCTTTGGAATTATTCAAAACAGCGCCCGCTATAACACGATCAAAGAGAATACGCGAGAGAGGTCCACTGTTTGAGGCGAAAAAAGACAGGGTTCCCAGAGGAATAAAAACGAAATAAAAATGAAATATCCCAGTGTTCCTAACAAAACAAAGAACCCAAAAACATTTCAATGGAAACGATCGGACTTTACCGTGGAATGTAGCGGACGTATGAGCTCGGCTTTGGAATTATTCAAAACAGCGCCCGCTATAACACGATCAAAGAGAATACGCGAGAGAGGTCCACTGTTTGAGGCGAAAAAAGACAGGGTTCCCAGCGGAAAAATGAATAAAAATGAGTTCCTCACAAAACAAGGAACGCAAAACCACTTCAATGGAAACGATCGGACTTTACCTTGGAACGTAGCGGACGTATGAGCGCGGCTTTGGAATTATTCAAAACAGCGTCCGCTCTTACACGATCAAATAGAATACGCGGGAGAGGTCCACTGTTTGAGGCGAAAAAAGACAGGGTTCCCAGAGGAATAAAAACGAAATAAAAATGAAATATCCCAGTGTTCCTAACAAAACAAAGAACCCAAAACCATTTCAATGGAAATGATCGGACTTTACCGTGGAATGTAGCAGACGTATGAGCGCGGCTTTGGAATTATTCAAAACAGCGCCCGCTATAACACGATCAAAGAGAATACGCGAGAGGTCCACTGTTTAAGGCGAAAAAAGACAGGGTTCCCAGGGGAAAAATGAATAAAAATGAATTCCTCACAAAACAAGGAACGCAAAAGAATTTCAATGGAAACGATCGGACTTTACCTTGGAACGTAGCGGACGTATGAGCGCGGCTTTGGAATTATTCAAAACAGCGTCCGCTCTAACACGATCAAAGAGAATACGCGGGAGAGGTCCACTGTTTGAGGCGAAAAAAGACAGGGTTCCCAGAGGAATAAAAACGAAATAAAAATGAAATATCCCAGTGTTCCTAACAAATCAAAGAACCCAAAACCATTTCAATGGAAACGATCGGACTTTACCGTGGAATGTACCGGACGTATGAGCGCGGCTTTGGAATTATTCAAAACAGCGCCCGCTATAACACGATCAAAGAGAATACGCGGGAGAGGTCCACTGTTTGAAGCGTAAAAAGACAGGGTTCCCAGCGGAAAAATGAATAAAAATTATTTCCTCACAAAACAAGGAACGCAAAACCATTTCAATGGAAACGATCGGACTTTACCTTGGAACGTAGCGGACGTATGAGCGCGGCTTTGGAATTATTCAAAACAGCGTCCGCTCTAACACGATCAAAGAGAATACGCGGGAGAGGTCCACTGTTTGAGGCGAAAAAAGACAGGGTTCCCAGAGGAATAAAAATGAAATATCCCAGTGTTCCTAACAAAACAAAGAACCCAAAACCATTTCAATGGAAACGATCGGACTTTACCGTGGAATGTAGCGGACGTATGAGCGCGGCTTTGGAATTATTCAAAACAGCGCCCGCTATAACACGATCAAAGAGAATACGCGAGAGAGGTCCACTGTTTGAGGCGAAAAAAGACAGGGTTCCCAGCGGAAAAATGAATAAAAATGAGTTCCTCACAAAACAAGGAACGCAAAACCATTTCAATGGAAACGATCGGACTTTACCTTGGAACGTAGCGGACGTATGAGCGCGGCTTTGGAATTATTCAAAACAGCGTCCGCTCTTACACGATCAAAGAGAATACGCGGGAGAGGTCCACTGTTTGAGGCGAAAAAAGACAGGGTTCCCAGAGGAATAAAAACGAAATAAAAATGAAATATCCCAGTGTTCCTAACAAAACAAAGAACCCAAAACCATTTCAATGGAAACGATCGGACTTTACCGTGGAATGTAGCGGACGTATGAGCGCGGCTTTGGAATTATTCAAAACAGCGCCCGCTATAACACGATCAAAGAGAATACGCGAGAGAGGTCCACTGTTTGAGGCGAAAAAAGACAGGGTTCCCAGCGGAAAAATGAATAAAAATGAGTTCCTCACAAAACAAGGAACGCAAAACCACTTCAATGGAAACGATCGGACTTTACCTTGGAACGTAGCGGACGTATGAGCGCGGCTTTGGAATTATTCAAAACAGCGTCCGCTCTTACACGATCAAATAGAATACGCGGGAGAGGTCCACTGTTTGAGGCGAAAAAAGACAGGGTTCCCAGAGGAATAAAAACGAAATAAAAATGAAATATCCCAGTGTTCCTAACAAAACAAAGAACCCAAAACCATTTCAATGGAAATGATCGGACTTTACCGTGGAATGTAGCAGACGTATGAGCGCGGCTTTGGAATTATTCAAAACAGCGCCCGCTATAACACGATCAAAGAGAATACGCGAGAGGTCCACTGTTTGAGGCGAAAAAAGACAGGGTTCCCAGCCGAAAAATGAATAAAAATGAGTTCCTCACAAAACAAGGAACGCAAAAGAATTTCAATGGAAACGATCGGACTTTACCTTGGAACGTAGCGGACGTATGAGCGCGGCTTTGGAATTATTCAAAACAGCGTCCGCTCTAACACGATCAAAGAGAATACGCGGGAGAGGTCCACTGTTTGAGGCGAAAAAAGACAGGGTTCCCAGAGGAATAAAAACGAAATAAAAATGAAATATCCCAGTGTTCCTAACAAATCAAAGAACCCAAAACCATTTCAATGGAAACGATCGGACTTTACCGTGGAATGTACCGGACGTATGAGCGCGGCTTTGGAATTATTCAAAACAGCGCCCGCTATAACACGATCAAAGAGAATACGCGGGAGAGGTCCACTGTTTGAAGCGTAAAAAGACAGGGTTCCCAGCGGAAAAATGAATAAAAATTATTTCCTCACAAAACAAGGAACGCAAAACCATTTCAATGGAAACGATCGGACTTTACCTTGGAACGTAGCGGACGTATGAGCGCGGCTTTGGAATTATTCAAAACAGCGTCCGCTCTAACACGATCAAAGAGAATACGCGGGAGAGGTCCACTGTTTGAGGCGAAAAAAGACAGGGTTCCCAGAGGAATAAAAATGAAATATCCCAGTGTTCCTAACAAAACAAAGAACCCAAAACCATTTCAATGGAAACGATCGGACTTTACCGTGGAATGTAGCGGACGTATGAGCGCGGCTTTGGAATTATTCAAAACAGCGCCCGCTATAACACGATCAAAGAGAATACGCGAGAGAGGTCCACTGTTTGAGGCGAAAAAAGACAGGGTTCCCAGCGGAAAAATGAATAAAAATGAGTTCCTCACAAAACAAGGAACGCAAAACCATTTCAATGGAAACGATCGGACTTTACCTTGGAACGTAGCGGACGTATGAGCGCGGCTTTGGAATTATTCAAAACAGCGTCCGCTCTTACACGATCAAAAAGAATACGCGGGAGAGGTCCACTGTTTGAGGCGAAAAAAGACAGGGTTCCCAGAGGAATAAAAACGAAATAAAAATGAAATATCCCAGTGTTCCTAACAAAACAAAGAACCCAAAACCATTTCAATGGAAACGATCGGACTTTACCGTGGAATGTAGCGGACGTATGAGCGCGGCTTTGGAATTATTCAAAACAGCGCCCGCTATAACACGATCAAAGAGAATACGCGAGAGAGGTCCACTGTTTGAGGCGAAAAAAGACAGGGTTCCCAGAGGAATAAAAACGAAATAAAAATGAAATATCCCAGTGTTCCTAACAAAACAAAGAACCCAAAAACATTTCAATGGAAACGATCGGACTTTACCGTGGAATGTAGCGGACGTATGAGCTCGGCTTTGGAATTATTCAAAACAGCGCCCGCTATAACACGATCAAAGAGAATACGCGAGAGAGGTCCACTGTTTGAGGCGAAAAAAGACAGGGTTCCCAGCGGAAAAATGAATAAAAATGAGTTCCTCACAAAACAAGGAACGCAAAACCACTTCAATGGAAACGATCGGACTTTACCTTGGAACGTAGCGGACGTATGAGCGCGGCTTTGGAATTATTCAAAACAGCGTCCGCTCTTACACGATCAAATAGAATACGCGGGAGAGGTCCACTGTTTGAGGCGAAAAAAGACAGGGTTCCCAGAGGAATAAAAACGAAATAAAAATGAAATATCCCAGTGTTCCTAACAAAACAAAGAACCCAAAACCATTTCAATGGAAATGATCGGACTTTACCGTGGAATGTAGCAGACGTATGAGCGCGGCTTTGGAATTATTCAAAACAGCGCCCGCTATAACACGATCAAAGAGAATACGCGAGAGGTCCACTGTTTAAGGCGAAAAAAGACAGGGTTCCCAGGGGAAAAATGAATAAAAATGAATTCCTCACAAAACAAGGAACGCAAAAGAATTTCAATGGAAACGATCGGACTTTACCTTGGAACGTAGCGGACGTATGAGCGCGGCTTTGGAATTATTCAAAACAGCGTCCGCTCTAACACGATCAAAGAGAATACGCGGGAGAGGTCCACTGTTTGAGGCGAAAAAAGACAGGGTTCCCAGAGGAATAAAAACGAAATAAAAATGAAATATCCCAGTGTTCCTAACAAATCAAAGAACCCAAAACCATTTCAATGGAAACGATCGGACTTTACCGTGGAATGTACCGGACGTATGAGCGCGGCTTTGGAATTATTCAAAACAGCGCCCGCTATAACACGATCAAAGAGAATACGCGGGAGAGGTCCACTGTTTGAAGCGTAAAAAGACAGGGTTCCCAGCGGAAAAATGAATAAAAATTATTTCCTCACAAAACAAGGAACGCAAAACCATTTCAATGGAAACGATCGGACTTTACCTTGGAACGTAGCGGACGTATGAGCGCGGCTTTGGAATTATTCAAAACAGCGTCCGCTCTAACACGATCAAAGAGAATACGCGGGAGAGGTCCACTGTTTGAGGCGAAAAAAGACAGGGTTCCCAGAGGAATAAAAATGAAATATCCCAGTGTTCCTAACAAAACAAAGAACCCAAAACCATTTCAATGGAAACGATCGGACTTTACCGTGGAATGTAGCGGACGTATGAGCGCGGCTTTGGAATTATTCAAAACAGCGCCCGCTATAACACGATCAAAGAGAATACGCGAGAGAGGTCCACTGTTTGAGGCGAAAAAAGACAGGGTTCCCAGCGGAAAAATGAATAAAAATGAGTTCCTCACAAAACAAGGAACGCAAAACCATTTCAATGGAAACGATCGGACTTTACCTTGGAACGTAGCGGACGTATGAGCGCGGCTTTGGAATTATTCAAAACAGCGTCCGCTCTTACACGATCAAAGAGAATACGCGGGAGAGGTCCACTGTTTGAGGCGAAAAAAGACAGGGTTCCCAGAGGAATAAAAACGAAATAAAAATGAAATATCCCAGTGTTCCTAACAAAACAAAGAACCCAAAACCATTTCAATGGAAACGATCGGACTTTACCGTGGAATGTAGCGGACGTATGAGCGCGGCTTTGGAATTATTCAAAACAGCGCCCGCTATAACACGATCAAAGAGAATACGCGAGAGAGGTCCACTGTTTGAGGCGAAAAAAGACAGGGTTCCCAGCGGAAAAATGAATAAAAATGAGTTCCTCACAAAACAAGGAACGCAAAACCACTTCAATGGAAACGATCGGACTTTACCTTGGAACGTAGCGGACGTATGAGCGCGGCTTTGGAATTATTCAAAACAGCGTCCGCTCTTACACGATCAAATAGAATACGCGGGAGAGGTCCACTGTTTGAGGCGAAAAAAGACAGGGTTCCCAGAGGAATAAAAACGAAATAAAAATGAAATATCCCAGTGTTCCTAACAAAACAAAGAACCCAAAACCATTTCAATGGAAATGATCGGACTTTACCGTGGAATGTAGCAGACGTATGAGCGCGGCTTTGGAATTATTCAAAACAGCGCCCGCTATAACACGATCAAAGAGAATACGCGAGAGGTCCACTGTTTGAGGCGAAAAAAGACAGGGTTCCCAGCCGAAAAATGAATAAAAATGAGTTCCTCACAAAACAAGGAACGCAAAACAATTTCAATGGAAACGATCAGACTTTACCTTGGAACGTAGCGGACGTATGAGCGCGGCTTTGGAATTATTCAAAACAGCGTCCGCTCTTACACGATCAAAGAGAATACGCGGGAGAGGTCCACTGTTTGAGGCGAAAAAAGACAGGGTTCCCAGAGGAATAAAAACGAAATAAAAATGAAATATCCCAGTGTTCCTAACAAAACAAAGAACCCAAAACCATTTCAATGGAAACGATCGGACTTTACCGTGGAATGTAGCGGACGTATGAGCGCGGCTTTGGAATTATTCAAAACAGCGCCCGCTATAACACGATCAAAGAGAATACGCGAGAGAGGTCCACTGTTTGAGGCGAAAAAAGACAGGGTTCCCAGAGGAATAAAAACGAAATAAAAATGAAATATCCCAGTGTTCCTAACAAAACAAAGAACCCAAAAACATTTCAATGGAAACGATCGGACTTTACCGTGGAATGTAGCGGACGTATGAGCGCGGCTTTGGAATTATTCAAAACAGCGCCCGCTATAACACGATCAAAGAGAATACGCGAGAGAGGTCCACTGTTTGAGGCGAAAAAAGACAGGGTTCCCAGCGGAAAAATGAATAAAAATGAGTTCCTCACAAAACAAGGAACGCAAAACCACTTCAATGGAAACGATCGGACTTTACCTTGGAACGTAGCGGACGTATGAGCGCGGCTTTGGAATTATTCAAAACAGCGTCCGCTCTTACACGATCAAATAGAATACGCGGGAGAGGTCCACTGTTTGAGGCGAAAAAAGACAGGGTTCCCAGAGGAATAAAAACGAAATAAAAATGAAATATCCCAGTGTTCCTAACAACACAAAGAACCCAAAACCATTTCAATGGAAATGATCGGACTTTACCGTGGAATGTAGCAGACGTATGAGCGCGGCTTTGGAATTATTCAAAACAGCGCCCGCTATAACACGATCAAAGAGAATACGCGAGAGGTCCACTGTTTGAGGCGAAAAAAGACAGGGTTCCCAGCCGAAAAATGAATAAAAATGAGTTCCTCACAAAACAAGGAACGCAAAACAATTTCAATGGAAACGATCAGACTTTACCTTGGAACGTAGCGGACGTATGAGCGCGGCTTTGGAATTATTCAAAACAGCGTCCGCTCTTACACGATCAAAGAGAATACGCGGGAGAGGTCCACTGTTTGAGGCGAAAAAAGACAGGGTTCCCAGAGGAATAAAAACGAAATAAAAATGAAATATCCCAGTGTTCCTAACAAAACAAAGAACCCAAAACCATTTCAATGGAAACGATCGGACTTTACCGTGGAATGTAGCGGACGTATGAGCGCGGCTTTGGAATTATTCAAAACAGCGCCCGCTATAACACGATCAAAGAGAATACGCGAGAGAGGTCCACTGTTTGAGGCGAAAAAAGACAGGGTTCCCAGCCGAAAAATGAGTTCCTCACAAAACAAGGAACGCAAAAGAATTTCAATGGAAACGATCGGACTTTACCTTGGAACGTAGCGGACGTATGAGCGCGGCTTTGGAATTATTCAAAACAGCGTCCGCTCTAACACGATCAAAGAGAATACGCGGGAGAGGTCCACTGTTTGAGGCGAAAAAAGACAGGGTTCCCAGAGGAATAAAAACGAAATAAAAATGAAATATCCCAGTGTTCCTAACAAATCAAAGAACCCAAAACCATTTCAATGGAAACGATCGGACTTTACCGTGGAATGTACCAGACGTATGAGCGCGGCTTTGGAATTATTCAAAACAGCGCCCGCTATAACACGATCAAAGAGAATACGCGGGAGAGGTCCACTGTTTGAGGCGAAAAAAGACAGGGTTCCCAGAGGAATAAAAACGAAATAAAAATCAAATATCCCAGTGTTCCTAACAAAACAAAGAACCCAAAACCATTTCAATGGAAACATCGGACTTTACCGTGGAACGTATCGGACGTATGAGCGCGGCTTTTGAATTATTCAAAACAGCGCCCGCTATAACACGATCAAAGAGAATACGCGAGAGAGGTCCACTGTTTGAGGCGAAAAAAGACAGGGTTCCCAGCGGAAAAATGAATAAAAATGAGTTCCTCACAAAACAAGGAACCCAAAACAATTTCAATGGAAACGATCGGAGTTTACCTTGGAACGTAGCGGACGTATGAGCGCGGCTTTGGAATTATTCAAAACAGCGCCCGCTCTAACACGATCAAACAGAATACGCGGTAGAAGTCCACTGTTTGAGGCGAAAAAAGACAGGGTTCCCAGAGGAATAAAAACGACATAAAAATTAAATATCCCAGTGTTACTAACAAAACAAAGAAGCCAAAAACATTTCAATGGAAACGATCGGACTTTACCGTGGAATGTAGCGGACGTATGAGCGTGGCTTTGGAATTATTCAAAACAGCGTCCGCTGTTACACGATCAAAGAGAATACGCGGGAGAGGTCCACTGTTTGAAGCGTAAAAAGACAGGGTTCCCAGCGGAAAAATGAATAAAAATTATTTCCTCACAAAACAAGGAACGCAAAACCATTTCAATGGAAACGATCGGACTTTACCTTGGAACGTAGCGGACGTATGAGCGCGGCTTTGGAATTATTCAAAACAGCGTCCGCTCTAACACGATCAAAGAGAATACGCGGGAGAGGTCCACTGTTTGAGGCGAAAAAAGACAGGGTTCCCAGAGGAATAAAAATGAAATATCCCAGTGTTCCTAACAAAACAAAGAACCCAAAACCATTTCAATGGAAACGATCGGACTTTACCGTGGAATGTAGCGGACGTATGAGCGCGGCTTTGGAATTATTCAAAACAGCGCCCGCTATAACACGATCAAAGAGAATACGCGAGAGAGGTCCACTGTTTGAGGCGAAAAAAGACAGGGTTCCCAGCGGAAAAATGAATAAAAATGAGTTCCTCACAAAACAAGGAACGCAAAACAATTTCAATGGAAACGATCAGACTTTACCTTGGAACGTAGCGGACGTATGAGCGCGGCTTTGGAATTATTCAAAACAGCGTCCGCTCTTACACGATCAAAGAGAATACGCGGGAGAGGTCCACTGTTTGAGGCGAAAAAAGACAGGGTTCCCAGAGGAATAAAAACGAAATAAAAATGAAATATCCCAGTGTTCCTAACAAAACAAAGAACCCAAAACCATTTCAATGGAAACGATCGGACTTTACCGTGGAATGTAGCGGACGTATGAGCGCGGCTTTGGAATTATTCAAAACAGCGCCCGCTATAACACGATCAAAGAGAATACGCGAGAGAGGTCCACTGTTTGAGGCGAAAAAAGACAGGGTTCCCAGCCGAAAAATGAGTTCCTCACAAAACAAGGAACGCAAAAGAATTTCAATGGAAACGATCGGACTTTACCTTGGAACGTAGCGGACGTATGAGCGCGGCTTTGGAATTATTCAAAACAGCGTCCGCTCTAACACGATCAAAGAGAATACGCGGGAGAGGTCCACTGTTTGAGGCGAAAAAAGACAGGGTTCCCAGAGGAATAAAAACGAAATAAAAATGAAATATCCCAGTGTTCCTAACAAATCAAAGAACCCAAAACCATTTCAATGGAAACGATCGGACTTTACCGTGGAATGTACCAGACGTATGAGCGCGGCTTTGGAATTATTCAAAACAGCGCCCGCTATAACACGATCAAAGAGAATACGCGGGAGAGGTCCACTGTTTGAGGCGAAAAAAGACAGGGTTCCCAGAGGAATAAAAACGAAATAAAAATGAAATATCCCAGTGTTCCTAACAAAACAAAGAACCCAAAACCATTTCAATGGAAACATCGGACTTTACCGTGGAACGTATCGGACGTATGAGCGCGGCTTTTGAATTATTCAAAACAGCGCCCGCTATAACACGATCAAAGAGAATACGCGAGAGAGGTCCACTGTTTGAGGCGAAAAAAGACAGGGTTCCCAGCGGAAAAATGAATAAAAATGAGTTCCTCACAAAACAAGGAACCCAAAACAATTTCAATGGAAACGATCGGAGTTTACCTTGGAACGTAGCGGACGTATGAGCGCGGCTTTGGAATTATTCAAAACAGCGCCCGCTCTAACACGATCAAACAGAATACGCGGTAGAAGTCCACTGTTTGAGGCGAAAAAAGACAGGGTTCCCAGAGGAATAAAAACGACATAAAAATTAAATATCCCAGTGTTACTAACAAAACAAAGAAGCCAAAAACATTTCAATGGAAACGATCGGACTTTACCGTGGAATGTAGCGGACGTATGAGCGTGGCTTTGGAATTATTCAAAACAGCGTCCGCTGTTACACGATCAAAGAGAATACGCGGGAGAGGTCCACTGTTTGAAGCGTAAAAAGACAGGGTTCCCAGCGGAAAAATGAATAAAAATTATTTCCTCACAAAACAAGGAACGCAAAACCATTTCAATGGAAACGATCGGACTTTACCTTGGAACGTAGCGGACGTATGAGCGCGGCTTTGGAATTATTCAAAACAGCGTCCGCTCTAACACGATCAAAGAGAATACGCGGGAGAGGTCCACTGTTTGAGGCGAAAAAAGACAGGGTTCCCAGAGGAATAAAAATGAAATATCCCAGTGTTCCTAACAAAACAAAGAACCCAAAACCATTTCAATGGAAACGATCGGACTTTACCGTGGAATGTAGCGGACGTATGAGCGCGGCTTTGGAATTATTCAAAACAGCGCCCGCTATAACACGATCAAAGAGAATACGCGAGAGAGGTCCACTGTTTGAGGCGAAAAAAGACAGGGTTCCCAGCGGAAAAATGAATAAAAATGAGTTCCTCACAAAACAAGGAACGCAAAACCATTTCAATGGAAACGATCGGACTTTACCTTGGAACGTAGCGGACGTATGAGCGCGGCTTTGGAATTATTCAAAACAGCGTCCGCTCTTACACGATCAAAGAGAATACGCGGGAGAGGTCCACTGTTTGAGGCGAAAAAAGACAGGGTTCCCAGAGGAATAAAAACGAAATAAAAATGAAATATCCCAGTGTTCCTAACAAAACAAAGAACCCAAAACCATTTCAATGGAAACGATCAGACTTTACCGTGGAATGTAGCGGACGTATGAGCGCGGCTTTGGAATTATTCAAAACAGCGCCCGCTATAACACGATCAAAGAGAATACGCGAGAGAGGTCCACTGTTTGAGGCGAAAAAAGACAGGGTTCCCAGAGGAATAAAAACGAAATAAAAATGAAATATCCCAGTGTTCCTAACAAAACAAAGCACCCAAAAACATTTCAATGGAAACGATCGGACTTTACCGTGGAATGTAGCGGACGTATGAGCGTGGCTTTGGAATTATTCAAAACAGCGCCCGCTGTAACACGATCAAAGAGAATACGCGGGAGAGGTCCACTGTTTGAAGCGTAAAAAGACAGGGTTCCCAGCGGAAAAATGAATAAAAATCAGTTCCTCACAAAACAAGGAACGCAAAACCATTTCAATGGAAACGATCGGACTTTACCTTGGAACGTAGCGGACGTATGAGCGCGGCTTTGGAATTATTCAAAACAGCGTCCGCTCTAACACGATCAAAGAGAATACGCGGGAGAGGTCCACTGTTTGAGGCGAAAAAAGACAGGGTTCCCAGAGGAATAAAAACGAAATAAAAATGAAATATCTCAGTGTTCCTAACAAAACAAAGAACCCAAAACCATTTCAATGGAAACGATCGGACTTTACCGTGGAATGTAGCGGACGTATGAGCGCGGCTTTGGAATTATTCAAAACAGCGCCCGCTATAACACGATCAAAGAGAATACGCGAGAGAGGTCCACTGTTTGAGGCGAAAAAAGACAGGGTTCCCAGCGGAAAAATTAATAAAAATGAGTTCCTCACAAAACAAGGAACGCAAAACCACTTCAATGGAAACGATCGGACTTTACCTTGGAACGTAGCGGACGTATGAGCGCGGCTTTGGAATTATTCAAAACAGCGTCCGCTCTAACACGATCAAAGAGAATACGCGGGAGAGGTCCACTGTTTGAGGCGAAAAAAGACAGGGTTCCCAGAGGAATAAAAACGAAATAAAAATGAAATATCTCAGTGTTCCTAACAAAACAAAGAACCCAAAACCATTTCAATGGAAACGATCGGACTTTACCGTGGAATGTAGCGGACGTATGAGCGCGGCTTTGGAATTATTCAAAACAGCGCCCGCTATAACACGATCAAAGAGAATACGCGAGATAGGTCCACTGTTTGAGGCGAAAAAAGACAGGGTTCCCAGCGGAAAAATGAATAAAAATTAGTTCCTCACAAAACAAGGAACGCAAAACCACTTCAATGGAAACGATCGGACTTTACCTTGGAACGTAGCGGACGTATGAGTGCGGCTTTGGAATTATTCAAAACAGCGTCCGCTCTTACACGATCAAAGAGAATACGCGGGAGAGGTCCACTGTTTGAGGCGAAAAAAGACAGGGTTCCCAGAGGAATAAAAACGAAATAAAAATGAAATATCCCAGTGTTCCTAACAAAACAAAGAACCCAAAACCATTTCAATGGAAACGATCGGACTTTACCGTGGAATGTAGCGGACGTATGAGCGCGGCTTTGGAATTATTCAAAACAGCGCCCGCTATAACACGATCAAAGAGAATACGCGAGAGAGGTCCACTGTTTGAGGCGAAAAAAGACAGGGTTCCCAGCCGAAAAATGAATAAAAATGAGTTCCTCACAAAACAAGGAAAGCAAAACAATTTCAATGGAAACGATCGGACTTTACCTTGGAACGTAGCGGACGTATGAGCGCGGCTTTGGAATTATTCAAAACAGCGTCCGTTCTAACACGATCAAAGAGAATACGCGGGAGAGGTCCACTGTTTGAGGCGAAAAAAGACAGGGTTCCCAGAGGAATAAAAACGAAATAAAAATGAAATATCTCAGTGTTCCTAACAAAACAAAGAACCCAAAACCATTTCAATGGAAACGATCGGACTTTACCGTGGAATGTAGCGGACGTATGAGCGCGGCTTTGGAATTATTCAAAACAGCGCCCGCTATAACACGATCAAAGAGAATACGCGAGAGAGGTCCACTGTTTGAGGCGAAAAAAGACAGGGTTCCCAGCGGAAAAATTAATAAAAATGAGTTCCTCACAAAACAAGGAACGCAAAACCACTTCAATGGAAACGATCGGACTTTACCTTGGAACGTAGCGGACGTATGAGCGCGGCTTTGGAATTATTCAAAACAGCGTCCGCTCTTACACGATCAAAGAGAATACGCGGGAGAGGTCCACTGTTTGAGGCGAAAAAAGACAGGGTTCCCAGAGGAATAAAAACGAAATAAAAATGAAATATCCCAGTGTTCCTAACAAAACAAAGAACCCAAAACCATTTCAATGGAAACGATCGGACTTTACCGTGGAATGTAGCGGACGTATGAGCGCGGCTTTGGAATTATTCAAAACAGCGCCCGCTATAACACGATCAAAGAGAATACGCGAGAGGTCCACTGTTTGAGGCGAAAAAAGACAGGGTTCCCAGCCGAAAAATGAATAAAAATGAGTTCCTCACAAAACAAGGAACGCAAAACAATTTCAATGGAAACGATCGGACTTTACCTTGGAACGTAGCGGACGTATGAGCGCGGCTTTGGAATTATTCAAAACAGCGTCCGCTCTTACACGATCAAAGAGAATACGCGGGAGAGGTCCACTGTTTGAGGCGAAAAAAGACAGGGTTCCCAGAGGAATAAAAACGAAATAAAAATGAAATATCCCAGTGTTCCTAACAAAACAAAGAACCCAAAACCATTTCAATGGAAACGATCGGACTTTACCGTGGAATGTAGCGGACGTATGAGCGCGGCTTTGGAATTATTCAAAACAGCGCCCGCTATAACACGATCAAAGAGAATACGCGAGAGAGGTCCACTGTTTGAGGCGAAAAAAGACAGGGTTCCCAGCCGAAAAATGAATAAAAATGAGTTCCTCACAAAACAAGGAACGCAAAACCATTTCAATGGAAACGATCGGACTTTACCTTGGAACGTAGCGGACGTATGAGCGCGGCTTTGGAATTATTCAAAACAGCGTCCGCTCTTACACGATCAAAGAGAATACGCGGGAGAGGTCCACTGTTTGAGGCGAAAAAAGACAGGGTTCCCAGAGGAATAAAAACGAAATAAAAATGAAATATCCCAGTGTTCCTAACAAAACAAAGAACCCAAAACCATTTCAATGGAAACGATCGGACTTTACCGTGGAATGTAGCGGACGTATGAGCGCGGCTTTGGAATTATTCAAAACAGCGCCCGCTATAACACGATCAAAGAGAATACGCGAGAGAGGTCCACTGTTTGAGGCGAAAAAAGACAGGGTTCCCAGAGGAATAAAAACGAAATAAAAATGAAATATCCCAGTGTTCCTAACAAATCAAAGAACCCAAAACCATTTCAATGGAAACGATCGGACTTTACCGTGGAATGTACCGGACGTATGAGCGCGGCTTTGGAATTATTCAAAACAGCGTCCGCTCTTACACGATCAAAGAGAATACGCGGGAGAGGTCCACTGTTTGAGGCGAAAAAAGACAGGGTTCCCAGAGGAATAAAAACGAAATAAAAATGAAATATCCCAGTGTTCCTAACAAAACAAAGAACCCAAAAACATTTCAATGGAAACGATCGGACTTTACCGTGGAATGTAGCGGACGTATGAGCGTGGCTTTGGAATTATTCAAAACAGCGCCCGCTGTAACACGATCAAAGAGAATACGCGGGAGAGGTCCACTGTTTGAAGCGTAAAAAGACAGGGTTCCCAGCGGAAAAATTAATAAAAATCAGTTCCTCACAAAACAAGGAACGCAAAACCATTTCAATGGAAACGATCGGACTTTACCTTGGAACGTAGCGGACGTATGAGCGCGGCTTTGGAATTATTCAAAACAGCGTCCGCTCTTACACGATCAAAGAGAATACGCGGGAGAGGTCCACTGTTTGAGGCGAAAAAAGACAGGGTTCCCAGAGGAATAAAAACGAAATAAAAATGAAATATCCCAGTGTTCCTAACAAAACAAAGAACCCAAAACCATTTCAATGGAAACGATCGGACTTTACCGTGGAATGTAGCGGACGTATGAGCGCGGCTTTGGAATTATTCAAAACAGCGCCCGCTATAACACGATCAAAGAGAATACGCGAGAGAGGTCCACTGTTTGAGGCGAAAAAAGACAGGGTTCCCAGCCGAAAAATGAATAAAAATGAGTTCCTCACAAAACAAGGAAAGCAAAACAATTTCAATGGAAACGATCGGACTTTACCTTGGAACGTAGCGGACGTATGAGCGCGGCTTTGGAATTATTCAAAACAGCGTCCGTTCTAACACGATCAAAGAGAATACGCGGGAGAGGTCCACTGTTTGAGGCGAAAAAAGACAGGGTTCCCAGAGGAATAAAAACGAAATAAAAATGAAATATCTCAGTGTTCCTAACAAAACAAAGAACCCAAAACCATTTCAATGGAAACGATCGGACTTTACCGTGGAATGTAGCGGACGTATGAGCGCGGCTTTGGAATTATTCAAAACAGCGCCCGCTATAACACGATCAAAGAGAATACGCGAGAGAGGTCCACTGTTTGAGGCGAAAAAAGACAGGGTTCCCAGCGGAAAAATGAATAAAAATGAGTTCCTCACAAAACAAGGAACGCAAAACCACTTCAATGGAAACGATCGGACTTTACCTTGGAACGTAGCGGACGTATGAGCGCGGCTTTGGAATTATTCAAAACAGCGTCCGCTCTAACACGATCAAAGAGAATACGCGGGAGAGGTCCACTGTTTGAGGCGAAAAAAGACAGGGTTCCCAGAGGAATAAAAACGAAATAAAAATGAAATATCTCAGTGTTCCTAACAAAACAAAGAACCCAAAACCATTTCAATGGAAACGATCGGACTTTACCGTGGAATGTAGCGGACGTATGAGCGCGGCTTTGGAATTATTCAAAACAGCGCCCGCTATAACACGATCAAAGAGAATACGCGAGATAGGTCCACTGTTTGAGGCGAAAAAAGACAGGGTTCCCAGCGGAAAAATGAATAAAAATTAGTTCCTCACAAAACAAGGAACGCAAAACCACTTCAATGGAAACGATCGGACTTTACCTTGGAACGTAGCGGACGTATGAGTGCGGCTTTGGAATTATTCAAAACAGCGTCCGCTCTTACACGATCAAAGAGAATACGCGGGAGAGGTCCACTGTTTGAGGCGAAAAAAGACAGGGTTCCCAGAGGAATAAAAACGAAATAAAAATGAAATATCCCAGTGTTCCTAACAAAACAAAGAACCCAAAACCATTTCAATGGAAACGATCGGACTTTACCGTGGAATGTAGCGGACGTATGAGCGCGGCTTTGGAATTATTCAAAACAGCGCCCGCTATAACACGATCAAAGAGAATACGCGAGAGAGGTCCACTGTTTGAGGCGAAAAAAGACAGGGTTCCCAGCCGAAAAATGAATAAAAATGAGTTCCTCACAAAACAAGGAAAGCAAAACAATTTCAATGGAAACGATCGGACTTTACCTTGGAACGTAGCGGACGTATGAGCGCGGCTTTGGAATTATTCAAAACAGCGTCCGTTCTAACACGATCAAAGAGAATACGCGGGAGAGGTCCACTGTTTGAGGCGAAAAAAGACAGGGTTCCCAGAGGAATAAAAACGAAATAAAAATGAAATATCTCAGTGTTCCTAACAAAACAAAGAACCCAAAACCATTTCAATGGAAACGATCGGACTTTACCGTGGAATGTAGCGGACGTATGAGCGCGGCTTTGGAATTATTCAAAACAGCGCCCGCTATAACACGATCAAAGAGAATACGCGAGAGAGGTCCACTGTTTGAGGCGAAAAAAGACAGGGTTCCCAGCGGAAAAATTAATAAAAATGAGTTCCTCACAAAACAAGGAACGCAAAACCACTTCAATGGAAACGATCGGACTTTACCTTGGAACGTAGCGGACGTATGAGCGCGGCTTTGGAATTATTCAAAACAGCGTCCGCTCTTACACGATCAAAGAGAATACGCGGGAGAGGTCCACTGTTTGAGGCGAAAAAAGACAGGGTTCCCAGAGGAATAAAAACGAAATAAAAATGAAATATCCCAGTGTTCCTAACAAAACAAAGAACCCAAAACCATTTCAATGGAAACGATCGGACTTTACCGTGGAATGTAGCGGACGTATGAGCGCGGCTTTGGAATTATTCAAAACAGCGCCCGCTATAACACGATCAAAGAGAATACGCGAGAGGTCCACTGTTTGAGGCGAAAAAAGACAGGGTTCCCAGCCGAAAAATGAATAAAAATGAGTTCCTCACAAAACAAGGAACGCAAAACAATTTCAATGGAAACGATCGGACTTTACCTTGGAACGTAGCGGACGTATGAGCGCGGCTTTGGAATTATTCAAAACAGCGTCCGCTCTTACACGATCAAAGAGAATACGCGGGAGAGGTCCACTGTTTGAGGCGAAAAAAGACAGGGTTCCCAGAGGAATAAAAACGAAATAAAAATGAAATATCCCAGTGTTCCTAACAAAACAAAGAACCCAAAACCATTTCAATGGAAACGATCGGACTTTACCGTGGAATGTAGCGGACGTATGAGCGCGGCTTTGGAATTATTCAAAACAGCGCCCGCTATAACACGATCAAAGAGAATACGCGAGAGAGGTCCACTGTTTGAGGCGAAAAAAGACAGGGTTCCCAGCCGAAAAATGAATAAAAATGAGTTCCTCACAAAACAAGGAACGCAAAACCATTTCAATGGAAACGATCGGACTTTACCTTGGAACGTAGCGGACGTATGAGCGCGGCTTTGGAATTATTCAAAACAGCGTCCGCTCTTACACGATCAAAGAGAATACGCGGGAGAGGTCCACTGTTTGAGGCGAAAAAAGACAGGGTTCCCAGAGGAATAAAAACGAAATAAAAATGAAATATCCCAGTGTTCCTAACAAAACAAAGAACCCAAAACCATTTCAATGGAAACGATCGGACTTTACCGTGGAATGTAGCGGACGTATGAGCGCGGCTTTGGAATTATTCAAAACAGCGCCCGCTATAACACGATCAAAGAGAATACGCGAGAGAGGTCCACTGTTTGAGGCGAAAAAAGACAGGGTTCCCAGAGGAATAAAAACGAAATAAAAATGAAATATCCCAGTGTTCCTAACAAATCAAAGAACCCAAAACCATTTCAATGGAAACGATCGGACTTTACCGTGGAATGTACCGGACGTATGAGCGCGGCTTTGGAATTATTCAAAACAGCGTCCGCTCTTACACGATCAAAGAGAATACGCGGGAGAGGTCCACTGTTTGAGGCGAAAAAAGACAGGGTTCCCAGAGGAATAAAAACGAAATAAAAATGAAATATCCCAGTGTTCCTAACAAAACAAAGAACCCAAAAACATTTCAATGGAAACGATCGGACTTTACCGTGGAATGTAGCGGACGTATGAGCGTGGCTTTGGAATTATTCAAAACAGCGCCCGCTGTAACACGATCAAAGAGAATACGCGGGAGAGGTCCACTGTTTGAAGCGTAAAAAGACAGGGTTCCCAGCGGAAAAATTAATAAAAATCAGTTCCTCACAAAACAAGGAACGCAAAACCATTTCAATGGAAACGATCGGACTTTACCTTGGAACGTAGCGGACGTATGAGCGCGGCTTTGGAATTATTCAAAACAGCGTCCGCTCTTACACGATCAAAGAGAATACGCGGGAGAGGTCCACTGTTTGAGGCGAAAAAAGACAGGGTTCCCAGAGGAATAAAAACGAAATAAAAATGAAATATCCCAGTGTTCCTAACAAAACAAAGAACCCAAAACCATTTCAATGGAAACGATCGGACTTTACCGTGGAATGTAGCGGACGTATGAGCGCGGCTTTGGAATTATTCAAAACAGCGCCCGCTATAACACGATCAAAGAGAATACGCGAGAGAGGTCCACTGTTTGAGGCGAAAAAAGACAGGGTTCCCAGCCGAAAAATGAATAAAAATGAGTTCCTCACAAAACAAGGAAAGCAAAACAATTTCAATGGAAACGATCGGACTTTACCTTGGAACGTAGCGGACGTATGAGCGCGGCTTTGGAATTATTCAAAACAGCGTCCGTTCTAACACGATCAAAGAGAATACGCGGGAGAGGTCCACTGTTTGAGGCGAAAAAAGACAGGGTTCCCAGAGGAATAAAAACGAAATAAAAATGAAATATCTCAGTGTTCCTAACAAAACAAAGAACCCAAAACCATTTCAATGGAAACGATCGGACTTTACCGTGGAATGTAGCGGACGTATGAGCGCGGCTTTGGAATTATTCAAAACAGCGCCCGCTATAACACGATCAAAGAGAATACGCGAGAGAGGTCCACTGTTTGAGGCGAAAAAAGACAGGGTTCCCAGCGGAAAAATGAATAAAAATGAGTTCCTCACAAAACAAGGAACGCAAAACCACTTCAATGGAAACGATCGGACTTTACCTTGGAACGTAGCGGACGTATGAGCGCGGCTTTGGAATTATTCAAAACAGCGTCCGCTCTAACACGATCAAAGAGAATACGCGGGAGAGGTCCACTGTTTGAGGCGAAAAAAGACAGGGTTCCCAGAGGAATAAAAACGAAATAAAAATGAAATATCTCAGTGTTCCTAACAAAACAAAGAACCCAAAACCATTTCAATGGAAACGATCGGACTTTACCGTGGAATGTAGCGGACGTATGAGCGCGGCTTTGGAATTATTCAAAACAGCGCCCGCTATAACACGATCAAAGAGAATACGCGAGATAGGTCCACTGTTTGAGGCGAAAAAAGACAGGGTTCCCAGCGGAAAAATGAATAAAAATTAGTTCCTCACAAAACAAGGAACGCAAAACCACTTCAATGGAAACGATCGGACTTTACCTTGGAACGTAGCGGACGTATGAGTGCGGCTTTGGAATTATTCAAAACAGCGTCCGCTCTTACACGATCAAAGAGAATACGCGGGAGAGGTCCACTGTTTGAGGCGAAAAAAGACAGGGTTCCCAGAGGAATAAAAACGAAATAAAAATGAAATATCCCAGTGTTCCTAACAAAACAAAGAACCCAAAACCATTTCAATGGAAACGATCGGACTTTACCGTGGAATGTAGCGGACGTATGAGCGCGGCTTTGGAATTATTCAAAACAGCGCCCGCTATAACACGATCAAAGAGAATATGCGAGAGAGGTCCACTGTTTGAGGCGAAAAAAGACAGGGTTCCCAGCCGAAAAATGAATAAAAATGAGTTCCTCACAAAACAAGGAAAGCAAAACAATTTCAATGGAAACGATCGGACTTTACCTTGGAACGTAGCGGACGTATGAGCGCGGCTTTGGAATTATTCAAAACAGCGTCCGTTCTAACACGATCAAAGAGAATACGCGGGAGAGGTCCACTGTTTGAGGCGAAAAAAGACAGGGTTCCTAGAGGAATAAAAACGAAATAAAAATGAAATATCTCAGTGTTCCTAACAAAACAAAGAACCCAAAACCATTTCAATGGAAACGATCGGACTTTACCGTGGAATGTAGCGGACGTATGAGCGCGGCTTTGGAATTATTCAAAACAGCGCCCGCTATAACACGATCAAAGAGAATACGCGAGATAGGTCCACTGTTTGAGGCGAAAAAAGACAGGGTTCCCAGCGGAAAAATGAATAAAAATTAGTTCCTCACAAAACAAGGAACGCAAAACCACTTCAATGGAAACGATCGGACTTTACCTTGGAACGTAGCGGACGTATGAGTGCGGCTTTGGAATTATTCAAAACAGCGTCCGCTCTTACACGATCAAAGAGAATACGCGGGAGAGGTCCACTGTTTGAGGCGAAAAAAGACAGGGTTCCCAGAGGAATAAAAACGAAATAAAAATGAAATATCCCAGTGTTCCTAACAAAACAAAGAACCCAAAACCATTTCAATGGAAACGATCGGACTTTACCGTGGAATGTAGCGGACGTATGAGCGCGGCTTTGGAATTATTCAAAACAGCGCCCGCTATAACACGATCAAAGAGAATACGCGAGAGAGGTCCACTGTTTGAGGCGAAAAAAGACAGGGTTCCCAGCCGAAAAATGAATAAAAATGAGTTCCTCACAAAACAAGGAAAGCAAAACAATTTCAATGGAAACGATCGGACTTTACCTTGGAACGTAGCGGACGTATGAGCGCGGCTTTGGAATTATTCAAAACAGCGTCCGTTCTAACACGATCAAAGAGAATACGCGGGAGAGGTCCACTGTTTGAGGCGAAAAAAGACAGGGTTCCCAGAGGAATAAAAACGAAATAAAAATGAAATATCTCAGTGTTCCTAACAAAACAAAGAACCCAAAACCATTTCAATGGAAACGATCGGACTTTACCGTGGAATGTAGCGGACGTATGAGCGCGGCTTTGGAATTATTCAAAACAGCGCCCGCTATAACACGATCAAAGAGAATACGCGAGAGAGGTCCACTGTTTGAGGCGAAAAAAGACAGGGTTCCCAGCGGAAAAATGAATAAAAATGAGTTCCTCACAAAACAAGGAACGCAAAACCACTTCAATGGAAACGATCGGACTTTACCTTGGAACGTAGCGGACGTATGAGCGCGGCTTTGGAATTATTCAAAACAGCGTCCGCTCTTACACGATCAAAGAGAATACGCGGGAGAGGTCCACTGTTTGAGGCGAAAAAAGACAGGGTTCCCAGAGGAATAAAAACGAAATAAAAATGAAATATCCCAGTGTTCCTAACAAAACAAAGAACCCAAAACCATTTCAATGGAAACGATCGGACTTTACCGTGGAATGTAGCGGACGTATGAGCGCGGCTTTGGAATTATTCAAAACAGCGCCCGCTATAACACGATCAAAGAGAATACGCGAGAGGTCCACTGTTTGAGGCGAAAAAAGACAGGGTTCCCAGCCGAAAAATTAATAAAAATGAGTTCCTCACAAAACAAGGAACGCAAAACAATTTCAATGGAAACGATCGGACTTTACCTTGGAACGTAGCGGACGTATGAGCGCGGCTTTGGAATTATTCAAAACAGCGTCCGCTCTTACACGATCAAAGAGAATACGCGGGAGAGGTCCACTGTTTGAGGCGAAAAAAGACAGGGTTCCCAGAGGAATAAAAACGAAATAAAAATGAAATATCCCAGTGTTCCTAACAAAACAAAGAACCCAAAACCATTTCAATGGAAACGATCGGACTTTACCGTGGAATGTAGCGGACGTATGAGCGCGGCTTTGGAATTATTCAAAACAGCGCCCGCTATAACACGATCAAAGAGAATACGCGAGAGAGGTCCACTGTTTGAGGCGAAAAAAGACAGGGTTCCCAGCCGAAAAATGAATAAAAATGAGTTCCTCACAAAACAAGGAACGCAAAACCATTTCAATGGAAACGATCGGACTTTACCTTGGAACGTAGCGGACGTATGAGCGCGGCTTTGGAATTATTCAAAACAGCGTCCGCTCTTACACGATCAAAGAGAATACGCGGGAGAGGTCCACTGTTTGAGGCGAAAAAAGACAGGGTTCCCAGAGGAATAAAAACGAAATAAAAATGAAATATCCCAGTGTTCCTAACAAAACAAAGAACCCAAAACCATTTCAATGGAAACGATCGGACTTTACCGTGGAATGTAGCGGACGTATGAGCGCGGCTTTGGAATTATTCAAAACAGCGCCCGCTATAACACGATCAAAGAGAATACGCGAGAGAGGTCCACTGTTTGAGGCGAAAAAAGACAGGGTTCCCAGAGGAATAAAAACGAAATAAAAATGAAATATCCCAGTGTTCCTAACAAATCAAAGAACCCAAAACCATTTCAATGGAAACGATCGGACTTTACCGTGGAATGTACCGGACGTATGAGCGCGGCTTTGGAATTATTCAAAACAGCGTCCGCTCTTACACGATCAAAGAGAATACGCGGGAGAGGTCCACTGTTTGAGGCGAAAAAAGACAGGGTTCCCAGAGGAATAAAAACGAAATAAAAATGAAATATCCCAGTGTTCCTAACAAAACAAAGAACCCAAAAACATTTCAATGGAAACGATCGGACTTTACCGTGGAATGTAGCGGACGTATGAGCGTGGCTTTGGAATTATTCAAAACAGCGCCCGCTGTAACACGATCAAAGAGAATACGCGGGAGAGGTCCACTGTTTGAAGCGTAAAAAGACAGGGTTCCCAGCGGAAAAATTAATAAAAATCAGTTCCTCACAAAACAAGGAACGCAAAACCATTTCAATGGAAACGATCGGACTTTACCTTGGAATGTAGCGGACGTATGAGCGCGGCTTTGGAATTATTCAAAACAGCGTCCGCTCTTACACGATCAAAGAGAATACGCGGGAGAGGTCCACTGTTTGAGGCGAAAAAAGACAGGGTTCCCAGAGGAATAAAAACGAAATAAAAATGAAATATCCCAGTGTTCCTAACAAAACAAAGAACCCAAAACCATTTCAATGGAAACGATCGGACTTTACCGTGGAATGTAGCGGACGTATGAGCGCGGCTTTGGAATTATTCAAAACAGCGCCCGCTATAACACGATCAAAGAGAATACGCGAGAGAGGTCCACTGTTTGAGGCGAAAAAAGACAGGGTTCCCAGCCGAAAAATGAATAAAAATGAGTTCCTCACAAAACAAGGAAAGCAAAACAATTTCAATGGAAACGATCGGACTTTACCTTGGAACGTAGCGGACGTATGAGCGCGGCTTTGGAATTATTCAAAACAGCGTCCGTTCTAACACGATCAAAGAGAATACGCGGGAGAGGTCCACTGTTTGAGGCGAAAAAAGACAGGGTTCCCAGAGGAATAAAAACGAAATAAAAATGAAATATCTCAGTGTTCCTAACAAAACAAAGAACCCAAAACCATTTCAATGGAAACGATCGGACTTTACCGTGGAATGTAGCGGACGTATGAGCGCGGCTTTGGAATTATTCAAAACAGCGCCCGCTATAACACGATCAAAGAGAATACGCGAGAGAGGTCCACTGTTTGAGGCGAAAAAAGACAGGGTTCCCAGCGGAAAAATGAATAAAAATGAGTTCCTCACAAAACAAGGAACGCAAAACCACTTCAATGGAAACGATCGGACTTTACCTTGGAACGTAGCGGACGTATGAGCGCGGCTTTGGAATTATTCAAAACAGCGTCCGCTCTAACACGATCAAAGAGAATACGCGGGAGAGGTCCACTGTTTGAGGCGAAAAAAGACAGGGTTCCCAGAGGAATAAAAACGAAATAAAAATGAAATATCTCAGTGTTCCTAACAAAACAAAGAACCCAAAACCATTTCAATGGAAACGATCGGACTTTACCGTGGAATGTAGCGGACGTATGAGCGCGGCTTTGGAATTATTCAAAACAGCGCCCGCTATAACACGATCAAAGAGAATACGCGAGATAGGTCCACTGTTTGAGGCGAAAAAAGACAGGGTTCCCAGCGGAAAAATGAATAAAAATTAGTTCCTCACAAAACAAGGAACGCAAAACCACTTCAATGGAAACGATCGGACTTTACCTTGGAACGTAGCGGACGTATGAGTGCGGCTTTGGAATTATTCAAAACAGCGTCCGCTCTTACACGATCAAAGAGAATACGCGGGAGAGGTCCACTGTTTGAGGCGAAAAAAGACAGGGTTCCCAGAGGAATAAAAACGAAATAAAAATGAAATATCCCAGTGTTCCTAACAAAACAAAGAACCCAAAACCATTTCAATGGAAACGATCGGACTTTACCGTGGAATGTAGCGGACGTATGAGCGCGGCTTTGGAATTATTCAAAACAGCGCCCGCTATAACACGATCAAAGAGAATACGCGAGAGAGGTCCACTGTTTGAGGCGAAAAAAGACAGGGTTCCCAGCCGAAAAATGAATAAAAATGAGTTCCTCACAAAACAAGGAAAGCAAAACAATTTCAATGGAAACGATCGGACTTTACCTTGGAACGTAGCGGACGTATGAGCGCGGCTTTGGAATTATTCAAAACAGCGTCCGTTCTAACACGATCAAAGAGAATACGCGGGAGAGGTCCACTGTTTGAGGCGAAAAAAGACAGGGTTCCCAGAGGAATAAAAACGAAATAAAAATGAAATATCTCAGTGTTCCTAACAAAACAAAGAACCCAAAACCATTTCAATGGAAACGATCGGACTTTACCGTGGAATGTAGCGGACGTATGAGCGCGGCTTTGGAATTATTCAAAACAGCGCCCGCTATAACACGATCAAAGAGAATACGCGAGAGAGGTCCACTGTTTGAGGCGAAAAAAGACAGGGTTCCCAGCGGAAAAATGAATAAAAATGAGTTCCTCACAAAACAAGGAACGCAAAACCACTTCAATGGAAACGATCGGACTTTAACTTGGAACGTAGCGGACGTATGAGCGCGGCTTTGGAATTATTCAAAACAGCGTCCGCTCTTACACGATCAAAGAGAATACGCGGGAGAGGTCCACTGTTTGAGGCGAAAAAAGACAGGGTTCCCAGAGGAATAAAAACGAAATAAAAATGAAATATCTCAGTGTTCCTAACAAAACAAAGAACCCAAAACCATTTCAATGGAAACGATCGGACTTTACCGTGGAATGTAGCGGACGTATGAGCGCGGCTTTGGAATTATTCAAAACAGCGCCCGCTATAACACGATCAAAGAGAATACGCGAGAGGTCCACTGTTTGAGGCGAAAAAAGACAGGGTTCCCAGCCGAAAAATGAATAAAAATGAGTTCCTCACAAAACAAGGAACGCAAAACAATTTCAATGGAAACGATCGGACTTTACCTTGGAACGTAGCGGACGTATGAGCGCGGCTTTGGAATTATTCAAAACAGCGTCCGCTCTTACACGATCAAAGAGAATACGCGGGAGAGGTCCACTGTTTGAGGCGAAAAAAGACAGGGTTCCCAGAGGAATAAAAACGAAATAAAAATGAAATATCCCAGTGTTCCTAACAAAACAAAGAACCCAAAACCATTTCAATGGAAACGATCGGACTTTACCGTGGAATGTAGCGGACGTATGAGCGCGGCTTTGGAATTATTCAAAACAGCGCCCGCTATAACACGATCAAAGAGAATACGCGAGAGAGGTCCACTGTTTGAGGCGAAAAAAGACAGGGTTCCCAGAGGAATAAAAACGAAATAAAAATGAAATATCCCAGTGTTCCTAACAAATCAAAGAACCCAAAACCATTTCAATGGAAACGATCGGACTTTACCGTGGAATGTACCGGACGTATGAGCGCGGCTTTGGAATTATTCAAAACAGCGTCCGCTCTTACACGATCAAAGAGAATACGCGGGAGAGGTCCACTGTTTGAGGCGAAAAAAGACAGGGTTCCCAGAGGAATAAAAACGAAATAAAAATGAAATATCCCAGTGTTCCTAACAAAACAAAGAACCCAAAAACATTTCAATGGAAACGATCGGACTTTACCGTGGAATGTAGCGGACGTATGAGCGTGGCTTTGGAATTATTCAAAACAGCGCCCGCTGTAACACGATCAAAGAGAATACGCGGGAGAGGTCCACTGTTTGAAGCGTAAAAAGACAGGGTTCCCAGCGGAAAAATTAATAAAAATCAGTTCCTCACAAAACAAGGAACGCAAAACCATTTCAATGGAAACGATCGGACTTTACCTTGGAACGTAGCGGACGTATGAGCGCGGCTTTGGAATTATTCAAAACAGCGTCCGCTCTTACACGATCAAAGAGAATACGCGGGAGAGGTCCACTGTTTGAGGCGAAAAAAGACAGGGTTCCCAGAGGAATAAAAACGAAATAAAAATGAAATATCCCAGTGTTCCTAACAAAACAAAGAACCCAAAACCATTTCAATGGAAACGATCGGACTTTACCGCGGAATGTAGCGGACGTATGAGCGCGGCTTTGGAATTATTCAAAACAGCGCCCGCTATAACACGATCAAAGAGAATACGCGAGAGAGGTCCACTGTTTGAGGCGAAAAAAGACAGGGTTCCCAGCCGAAAAATGAATAAAAATGAGTTCCTCACAAAACAAGGAACGCAAAACCATTTCAATGGAAACGATCGGACTTTACCTTGGAACGTAGCGGACGTATGAGCGCGGCTTTGGAATTATTCAAAACAGCGTCCGTTCTAACACGATCAAAGAGAATACGCGGGAGAGGTCCACTGTTTGAGGCGAAAAAAGACAGGGTTCCCAGAGGAATAAAAACGAAATAAAAATGAAATATCCCAGTGTTCCTAACAAAACAAAGAACCCAAAACCATTTCAATGGAAACGATCGGACTTTACCGTGGAATGTAGCGGACGTATGAGCGCGGCTTTGGAATTATTCAAAACAGCGTCCGCTCTTACACGATCAAAGAGAATACGCGGGAGAGGTCCACTGTTTGAGGCGAAAAAAGACAGGGTTCCCAGAGGAATAAAAACGAAATAAAAATGAAATATCCCAGTGTTCCTAACAAAACAAAGAACCCAAAACCATTTCAATGGAAACGATCGGACTTTACCGTGGAATGTAGCGGACGTATGAGCGCGGCTTTGGAATTATTCAAAACAGCGCCCGCTATAACACGATCAAAGAGAATACGCGAGAGAGGTCCACTGTTTGAGGCGAAAAAAGACAGGGTTCCCAGCCGAAAAATGAATAAAAATGAGTTCCTCACAAAACAAGGAAAGCAAAACAATTTCAATGGAAACGATCGGACTTTACCTTGGAACGTAGCGGACGTATGAGCGCGGCTTTGGAATTATTCAAAACAGCGTCCGTTCTAACACGATCAAAGAGAATACGCGGGAGAGGTCCACTGTTTGAGGCGAAAAAAGACAGGGTTCCCAGAGGAATAAAAACGAAATAAAAATGAAATATCTCAGTGTTCCTAACAAAACAAAGAACCCAAAACCATTTCAATGGAAACGATCGGACTTTACCGTGGAATGTAGCGGACGTATGAGCGCGGCTTTGGAATTATTCAAAACAGCGCCCGCTATAACACGATCAAAGAGAATACGCGAGAGAGGTCCACTGTTTGAGGCGAAAAAAGACAGGGTTCCCAGCGGAAAAATGAATAAAAATGAGTTCCTCACAAAACAAGGAACGCAAAACCACTTCAATGGAAACGATCGGACTTTACCTTGGAACGTAGCGGACGTATGAGCGCGGCTTTGGAATTATTCAAAACAGCGTCCGCTCTTACACGATCAAAGAGAATACGCGGGAGAGGTCCACTGTTTGAGGCGAAAAAAGACAGGGTTCCCAGAGGAATAAAAACTAAATAAAAATGAAATATCCCAGTGTTCCTAACAAAACAAAGAACCCAAAACCATTTCAATGGAAACGATCGGACTTTACCGTGGAATGTAGCGGACGTATGAGCGCGGCTTTGGAATTATTCAAAACAGCGCCCGCTATAACACGATCAAAGAGAATACGCGAGAGGTCCACTGTTTGAGGCGAAAAAAGACAGGGTTCCCAGCCGAAAAATGAATAAAAATGAGTTCCTCACAAAACAAGGAACGCAAAACAATTTCAATGGAAACGATCGGAGTTTACCTTGGAACGTAGCGGACGTATGAGCGCGGCTTTGGAATTATTCAAAACAGCGTCCGCTCTTACACGATCAAAGAGAATACGCGGGAGAGGTCCACTGTTTGAGGCGAAAAAAGACAGGGTTCCCAGAGGAATAAAAACGAAATAAAAATGAAATATCCCAGTGTTCCTAACAAAACAAAGAACCCAAAACCATTTCAATGGAAACGATCGGACTTTACCGTGGAATGTAGCGGACGTATGAGCGCGGCTTTGGAATTATTCAAAACAGCGCCCGCTATAACACGATCAAAGAGAATACGCGAGAGAGGTCCACTGTTTGAGGCGAAAAAAGACAGGGTTCCCAGAGGAATAAAAACGAAATAAAAATGAAATATCCCAGTGTTCCTAACAAATCAAAGAACCCAAAACCATTTCAATGGAAACGATCGGACTTTACCGTGGAATGTACCGGACGTATGAGCGCGGCTTTGGAATTATTCAAAACAGCGTCCGCTCTTACACGATCAAAGAGAATACGCGGGAGAGGTCCACTGTTTGAGGCGAAAAAAGACAGGGTTCCCAGAGGAATAAAAACGAAATAAAAATGAAATATCCCAGTGTTCCTAACAAAACAAAGAACCCAAAAACATTTCAATGGAAACGATCGGACTTTACCGTGGAATGTAGCGGACGTATGAGCGTGGCTTTGGAATTATTCAAAACAGCGCCCGCTGTAACACGATCAAAGAGAATACGCGGGAGAGGTCCACTGTTTGAAGCGTAAAAAGACAGGGTTCCCAGCGGAAAAATTAATAAAAATCAGTTCCTCACAAAACAAGGAACGCAAAACCATTTCAATGGAAACGATCGGACTTTACCTTGGAACGTAGCGGACGTATGAGCGCGGCTTTGGAATTATTCAAAACAGCGTCCGCTCTTACACGATCAAAGAGAATACGCGGGAGAGGTCCACTGTTTGAGGCGAAAAAAGACAGGGTTCCCAGAGGAATAAAAACGAAATAAAAATGAAATATCCCAGTGTTCCTAACAAAACAAAGAACCCAAAACCATTTCAATGGAAACGATCGGACTTTACCGCGGAATGTAGCGGACGTATGAGCGCGGCTTTGGAATTATTCAAAACAGCGCCCGCTATAACACGATCAAAGAGAATACGCGAGAGAGGTCCACTGTTTGAGGCGAAAAAAGACAGGGTTCCCAGCCGAAAAATGAATAAAAATGAGTTCCTCACAAAACAAGGAACGCAAAACCATTTCAATGGAAACGATCGGACTTTACCTTGGAACGTAGCGGACGTATGAGCGCGGCTTTGGAATTATTCAAAACAGCGTCCGTTCTAACACGATCAAAGAGAATACGCGGGAGAGGTCCACTGTTTGAGGCGAAAAAAGACAGGGTTCCCAGAGGAATAAAAACGAAATAAAAATGAAATATCCCAGTGTTCCTAACAAAACAAAGAACCCAAAACCATTTCAATGGAAACGATCGGACTTTACCGTGGAATGTAGCGGACGTATGAGCGCGGCTTTGGAATTATTCAAAACAGCGTCCGCTCTTACACGATCAAAGAGAATACGCGGGAGAGGTCCACTGTTTGAGGCGAAAAAAGACAGGGTTCCCAGAGGAATAAAAACGAAATAAAAATGAAATATCCCAGTGTTCCTAACAAAACAAAGAACCCAAAACCATTTCAATGGAAACGATCGGACTTTACCGTGGAATGTAGCGGACGTATGAGCGCGGCTTTGGAATTATTCAAAACAGCGCCCGCTATAACACGATCAAAGAGAATACGCGAGAGAGGTCCACTGTTTGAGGCGAAAAAAGACAGGGTTCCCAGAGGAATAAAAACGAAATTAAAATGAAATATCCCAGTGTTCCTAACAAATCAAAGAACCCAAAACCATTTCAATGGAAACGATCGGACTTTACCGTGGAATGTACCGGACGTATGAGCGCGGCTTTGGAATTATTCAAAACAGCGTCCGCTCTTACACGATCAAAGAGAATACGCGGGAGAGGTCCACTGTTTGAGGCGAAAAAAGACAGGGTTCCCAGAGGAATAAAAACGAAATAAAAATGAAATATCCCAGTGTTCCTAACAAAACAAAGAACCCAAAAACATTTCAATGGAAACGATCGGACTTTACCGTGGAATGTAGCGGACGTATGAGCGTGGCTTTGGAATTATTCAAAACAGCGCCCGCTGTAACACGATCAAAGAGAATACGCGGGAGAGGTCCACTGTTTGAAGCGTAAAAAGACAGGGTTCCCAGCGGAAAAATTAATAAAAATCAGTTCCTTACAAAACAAGGAACGCAAAACCATTTCAATGGAAACGATCGGACTTTACCGCGGAATGTAGCGGACGTATGAGCGCGGCTTTGGAATTATTCAAAACAGCGCCCGCTATAACACGATCAAAGAGAATACGCGAGAGAGGTCCACTGTTTGAGGCGAAAAAAGACAGGGTTCCCAGCCGAAAAATGAATAAAAATGAGTTCCTCACAAAACAAGGAACGCAAAACAATTTCAATGGAAACGATCGGACTTTACCTTGGAACGTAGCGGACGTATGAGCGCGGCTTTGGAATTATTCAAAACAGCGTCCGTTCTAACACGATCAAAGAGAATACGCGGGAGAGGTCCACTGTTTGAGGCGAAAAAAGACAGGGTTCCCAGAGGAATAAAAACGAAATAAAAATGAAATATCCCAGTGTTCCTAACAAAACAAAGAACCCAAAACCATTTCAATGGAAACGATCGGACTTTACCGTGGAATGTAGCGGACGTATGAGCGCGGCTTTGGAATTATTCAAAACAGCGCCCGCTATAACACGATCAAAGAGAATACGCGAGAGAGGTCCACTGTTTGAGGCGAAAAAAGACAGGGTTCCCAGCCGAAAAATGAATAAAAATGAGTTCCTCACAAAACAAGGAACGCAAAACCATTTCAATGGAAACGATCGGACTTTACCTTGGAACGTAGCGGACGTATGAGCGCGGCTTTGGAATTATTCAAAACAGCGTCCGCTCTTACACGATCAAAGAGAATACGCGGGAGAGGTCCACTGTTTGAGGCGAAAAAAGACAGGGTTCCCAGAGGAATAAAAACGAAATAAAAATGAAATATCCCAGTGTTCCTAACAAAACAAAGAACCCAAAACCATTTCAATGGAAACGATCGGACTTTACCGTGGAATGTAGCGGACGTATGAGCGCGGCTTTGGAATTATTCAAAACAGCGCCCGCTATAACACGATCAAAGAGAATACGCGAGAGGTCCACTGTTTGAGGCGAAAAAAGACAGGGTTCCCAGCCGAAAAATGAATAAAAATGAGTTCCTCACAAAACAAGGAACGCAAAACAATTTCAATGGAAACGATCGGAGTTTACCTTGGAACGTAGCGGACGTATGAGCGCGGCTTTGGAATTATTCAAAACAGCGTCCGCTCTTACACGATCAAAGAGAATACGCGGGAGAGGTCCACTGTTTGAGGCGAAAAAAGACAGGGTTCCCAGAGGAATAAAAACGAAATAAAAATGAAATATCCCAGTGTTCCTAACAAAACAAAGAACCCAAAACCATTTCAATGGAAACGATCGGACTTTACCGTGGAATGTAGCGGACGTATGAGCGCGGCTTTGGAATTATTCAAAACAGCGCCCGCTATAACACGATCAAAGAGAATACGCGAGAGAGGTCCACTGTTTGAGGCGAAAAAAGACAGGGTTCCCAGAGGAATAAAAACGAAATAAAAATGAAATATCCCAGTGTTCCTAACAAATCAAAGAACCCAAAACCATTTCAATGGAAACGATCGGACTTTACCGTGGAATGTACCGGACGTATGAGCGCGGCTTTGGAATTATTCAAAACAGCGTCCGCTCTTACACGATCAAAGAGAATACGCGGGAGAGGTCCACTGTTTGAGGCGAAAAAAGACAGGGTTCCCAGAGGAATAAAAACGAAATAAAAATGAAATATCCCAGTGTTCCTAACAAAACAAAGAAACCAAAAACATTTCAATGGAAACGATCGGACTTTACCGTGGAATGTAGCGGACGTATGAGCGTGGCTTTGGAATTATTCAAAACAGCGCCCGCTGTAACACGATCAAAGAGAATACGCGGGAGAGGTCCACTGTTTGAAGCGTAAAAAGACAGGGTTCCCAGCGGAAAAATTAATAAAAATCAGTTCCTCACAAAACAAGGAACGCAAAACCATTTCAATGGAAACGATCGGACTTTACCTTGGAACGTAGCGGACGTATGAGCGCGGCTTTGGAATTATTCAAAACAGCGTCCGCTCTTACACGATCAAAGAGAATACGCGGGAGAGGTCCACTGTTTGAGGCGAAAAAAGACAGGGTTCCCAGAGGAATAAAAACGAAATAAAAATGAAATATCCCAGTGTTCCTAACAAAACAAAGAACCCAAAACCATTTCAATGGAAACGATCGGACTTTACCGCGGAATGTAGCGGACGTATGAGCGCGGCTTTGGAATTATTCAAAACAGCGCCCGCTATAACACGATCAAAGAGAATACGCGAGAGAGGTCCACTGTTTGAGGCGAAAAAAGACAGGGTTCCCAGCCGAAAAATGAATAAAAATGAGTTCCTCACAAAACAAGGAACGCAAAACCATTTCAATGGAAACGATCGGACTTTACCTTGGAACGTAGCGGACGTATGAGCGCGGCTTTGGAATTATTCAAAACAGCGTCCGTTCTAACACGATCAAAGAGAATACGCGGGAGAGGTCCACTGTTTGAGGCGAAAAAAGACAGGGTTCCCAGAGGAATAAAAACGAAATAAAAATGAAATATCCCAGTGTTCCTAACAAAACAAAGAACCCAAAACCATTTCAATGGAAACGATCGGACTTTACCGTGGAATGTAGCGGACGTATGAGCGCGGCTTTGGAATTATTCAAAACAGCGTCCGCTCTTACACGATCAAAGAGAATACGCGGGAGAGGTCCACTGTTTGAGGCGAAAAAAGACAGGGTTCCCAGAGGAATAAAAACGAAATAAAAATGAAATATCCCAGTGTTCCTAACAAAACAAAGAACCCAAAACCATTTCAATGGAAACGATCGGACTTTACCGTGGAATGTAGCGGACGTATGAGCGCGGCTTTGGAATTATTCAAAACAGCGCCCGCTATAACACGATCAAAGAGAATACGCGAGAGAGGTCCACTGTTTGAGGCGAAAAAAGACAGGGTTCCCAGAGGAATAAAAACGAAATTAAAATGAAATATCCCAGTGTTCCTAACAAATCAAAGAACCCAAAACCATTTCAATGGAAACGATCGGACTTTACCGTGGAATGTACCGGACGTATGAGCGCGGCTTTGGAATTATTCAAAACAGCGTCCGCTCTTACACGATCAAAGAGAATACGCGGGAGAGGTCCACTGTTTGAGGCGAAAAAAGACAGGGTTCCCAGAGGAATAAAAACGAAATAAAAATGAAATATCCCAGTGTTCCTAACAAAACAAAGAACCCAAAAACATTTCAATGGAAACGATCGGACTTTACCGTGGAATGTAGCGGACGTATGAGCGTGGCTTTGGAATTATTCAAAACAGCGCCCGCTGTAACACGATCAAAGAGAATACGCGGGAGAGGTCCACTGTTTGAAGCGTAAAAAGACAGGGTTCCCAGCGGAAAAATTAATAAAAATCAGTTCCTTACAAAACAAGGAACGCAAAACCATTTCAATGGAAACGATCGGACTTTACCTTGGAACGTAGCGGACGTATGAGCGCGGCTTTGGAATTATTCAAAACAGCGTCCGCTCTTACACGATCAAAGAGAATACGCGGGAGAGGTCCACTGTTTGAGGCGAAAAAAGACAGGGTTCCCAGAGGAATAAAAACGAAATAAAAATGAAATATCCCAGTGTTCCTAACAAAACAAAGAACCCAAAACCATTTCAATGGAAACGATCGGACTTTACCGCGGAATGTAGCGGACGTATGAGCGCGGCTTTGGAATTATTCAAAACAGCGCCCGCTATAACACGATCAAAGAGAATACGCGAGAGAGGTCCACTGTTTGAGGCGAAAAAAGACAGGGTTCCCAGCCGAAAAATGAATAAAAATGAGTTCCTCACAAAACAAGGAACGCAAAACAATTTCAATGGAAACGATCGGACTTTACCTTGGAACGTAGCGGACGTATGAGCGCGGCTTTGGAATTATTCAAAACAGCGTCCGTTCTAACACGATCAAAGAGAATACGCGGGAGAGGTCCACTGTTTGAGGCGAAAAAAGACAGGGTTCCCAGAGGAATAAAAACGAAATAAAAATGAAATATCCCAGTGTTCCTAACAAAACAAAGAACCCAAAACCATTTCAATGGAAACGATCGGACTTTACCGTGGAATGTAGCGGACGTATGAGCGCGGCTTTGGAATTATTCAAAACAGCGCCCGCTATAACACGATCAAAGAGAATACGCGAGAGAGGTCCACTGTTTGAGGCGAAAAAAGACAGGGTTCCCAGCCGAAAAATGAATAAAAATGAGTTCCTCACAAAACAAGGAACGCAAAACCATTTCAATGGAAACGATCGGACTTTACCTTGGAACGTAGCGGACGTATGAGCGCGGCTTTGGAATTATTCAAAACAGCGTCCGCTCTTACACGATCAAAGAGAATACGCGGGAGAGGTCCACTGTTTGAGGCGAAAAAAGACAGGGTTCCCAGAGGAATAAAAACGAAATAAAAATGAAATATCCCAGTGTTCCTAACAAAACAAAGAACCCAAAACCATTTCAATGGAAACGATCGGACTTTACCGTGGAATGTAGCGGACGTATGAGCGCGGCTTTGGAATTATTCAAAACAGCGCCCGCTATAACACGATCAAAGAGAATACGCGAGAGAGGTCCACTGTTTGAGGCGAAAAAAGACAGGGTTCCCAGCCGAAAAATGAATAAAAATGAGTTCCTCACAAAACAAGGAAAGCAAAACAATTTCAATGGAAACGATCGGACTTTACCTTGGAACGTAGCGGACGTATGAGCGCGGCTTTGGAATTATTCAAAACAGCGTCCGTTCTAACACGATCAAAGAGAATACGCGGGAGAGGTCCACTGTTTGAGGCGAAAAAAGACAGGGTTCCCAGAGGAATAAAAACGAAATAAAAATGAAATATCTCAGTGTTCCTAACAAAACAAAGAACCCAAAACCATTTCAATGGAAACGATCGGACTTTACCGTGGAATGTAGCGGACGTATGAGCGCGGCTTTGGAATTATTCAAAACAGCGCCCGCTATAACACGATCAAAGAGAATACGCGAGAGAGGTCCACTGTTTGAGGCGAAAAAAGACAGGGTTCCCAGCGGAAAAATGAATAAAAATGAGTTCCTCACAAAACAAGGAACGCAAAACCACTTCAATGGAAACGATCGGACTTTACCTTGGAACGTAGCGGACGTATGAGCGCGGCTTTGGAATTATTCAAAACAGCGTCCGCTCTTACACGATCAAAGAGAATACGCGGGAGAGGTCCACTGTTTGAGGCGAAAAAAGACAGGGTTCCCAGAGGAATAAAAACGAAATAAAAATGAAATATCCCAGTGTTCCTAACAAAACAAAGAACCCAAAACCATTTCAATGGAAACGATCGGACTTTACCGTGGAATGTAGCGGACGTATGAGCGCGGCTTTGGAATTATTCAAAACAGCGCCCGCTATAACACGATCAAAGAGAATACGCGAGAGGTCCACTGTTTGAGGCGAAAAAAGACAGGGTTCCCAGCCGAAAAATGAATAAAAATGAGTTCCTCACAAAACAAGGAACGCAAAACAATTTCAATGGAAACGATCGGACTTTACCTTGGAACGTAGCGGACGTATGAGCGCGGCTTTGGAATTATTCAAAACAGCGTCCGCTCTTACACGATCAAAGAGAATACGCGGGAGAGGTCCACTGTTTGAGGCGAAAAAAGACAGGGTTCCCAGAGGAATAAAAACGAAATAAAAATGAAATATCCCAGTGTTCCTAACAAAACAAAGAACCCAAAACCATTTCAATGGAAACGATCGGACTTTACCGTGGAATGTAGCGGACGTATGAGCGCGGCTTTGGAATTATTCAAAACAGCGCCCGCTATAACACGATCAAAGAGAATACGCGAGAGAGGTCCACTGTTTGAGGCGAAAAAAGACAGGGTTCCCAGCCGAAAAATGAATAAAAATGAGTTCCTCACAAAACAAGGAACGCAAAACCATTTCAATGGAAACGATCGGACTTTACCTTGGAACGTAGCGGACGTATGAGCGCGGCTTTGGAATTATTCAAAACAGCGTCCGCTCTTACACGATCAAAGAGAATACGCGGGAGAGGTCCACTGTTTGAGGCGAAAAAAGACAGGGTTCCCAGAGGAATAAAAACGAAATAAAAATGAAATATCCCAGTGTTCCTAACAAAACAAAGAACCCAAAACCATTTCAATGGAAACGATCGGACTTTACCGTGGAATGTAGCGGACGTATGAGCGCGGCTTTGGAATTATTCAAAACAGCGCCCGCTATAACACGATCAAAGAGAATACGCGAGAGAGGTCCACTGTTTGAGGCGAAAAAAGACAGGGTTCCCAGAGGAATAAAAACGAAATAAAAATGAAATATCCCAGTGTTCCTAACAAAACAAAGAACCCAAAAACATTTCAATGGAAACGATCGGACTTTACCGTGGAATGTAGCGGACGTATGAGCGTGGCTTTGGAATTATTCAAAACAGCGCCCGCTGTAACACGATCAAAGAGAATACGCGGGAGAGGTCCACTGTTTGAAGCGTAAAAAGACAGGGTTCCCAGCGGAAAAATTAATAAAAATCAGTTCCTCACAAAACAAGGAACGCAAAACCATTTCAATGGAAACGATCGGACTTTACCTTGGAACGTAGCGGACGTATGAGCGCGGCTTTGGAATTATTCAAAACAGCGTCCGCTCTTACACGATCAAAGAGAATACGCGGGAGAGGTCCACTGTTTGAGGCGAAAAAAGACAGGGTTCCCAGAGGAATAAAAACGAAATAAAAATGAAATATCCCAGTGTTCCTAACAAAACAAAGAACCCAAAAACATTTCAATGGAAACGATCGGACTTTACCGTGGAATGTAGCGGACGTATGAGCGTGGCTTTGGAATTATTCAAAACAGCGCCCGCTGTAACACGATCAAAGAGAATACGCGGGAGAGGTCCACTGTTTGAAGCGTAAAAAGACAGGGTTCCCAGCGGAAAAATTAATAAAAATCAGTTCCTCACAAAACAAGGAACGCAAAACCATTTCAATGGAAACGATCGGACTTTACCTTGGAACGTAGCGGACGTATGAGCGCGGCTTTGGAATTATTCAAAACAGCGTCCGCTCTTACACGATCAAAGAGAATACGCGGGAGAGGTCCACTGTTTGAGGCGAAAAAAGACAGGGTTCCCAGAGGAATAAAAACGAAATAAAAATGAAATATCCCAGTGTTCCTAACAAAACAAAGAACCCAAAACCATTTCAATGGAAACGATCGGACTTTACCGCGGAATGTAGCGGACGTATGAGCGCGGCTTTGGAATTATTCAAAACAGCGCCCGCTATAACACGATCAAAGAGAATACGCGAGAGAGGTCCACTGTTTGAGGCGAAAAAAGACAGGGTTCCCAGCCGAAAAATGAATAAAAATGAGTTCCTCACAAAACAAGGAACGCAAAACAATTTCAATGGAAACGATCGGACTTTACCTTGGAACGTAGCGGACGTATGAGCGCGGCTTTGGAATTATTCAAAACAGCGTCCGTTCTAACACGATCAAAGAGAATACGCGGGAGAGGTCCACTGTTTGAGGCGAAAAAAGACAGGGTTCCCAGAGGAATAAAAACGAAATAAAAATGAAATATCCCAGTGTTCCTAACAAAACAAAGAACCCAAAACCATTTCAATGGAAACGATCGGACTTTACCGTGGAATGTAGCGGACGTATGAGCGCGGCTTTGGAATTATTCAAAACAGCGCCCGCTATAACACGATCAAAGAGAATACGCGAGAGAGGTCCACTGTTTGAGGCGAAAAAAGACAGGGTTCCCAGCCGAAAAATGAATAAAAATGAGTTCCTCACAAAACAAGGAACGCAAAACCATTTCAATGGAAACGATCGGACTTTACCTTGGAACGTAGCGGACGTATGAGCGCGGCTTTGGAATTATTCAAAACAGCGTCCGCTCTTACACGATCAAAGAGAATACGCGGGAGAGGTCCACTGTTTGAGGCGAAAAAAGACAGGGTTCCCAGAGGAATAAAAACAAAATAAAAATGAAATATCCCAGTGTTCCTAACAAAACAAAGAACCCAAAACCATTTCAATGGAAACGATCGGACTTTACCGTGGAATGTAGCGGACGTATGAGCGCGGCTTTGGAATTATTCAAAACAGCGCCCGCTATAACACGATCAAAGAGAATACGCGAGAGAGGTCCACTGTTTGAGGCGAAAAAAGACAGGGTTCCCAGAGGAATAAAAACGAAATAAAAATGAAATATCCCAGTGTTCCTAACAAAACAAAGAACCCAAAACCATTTCAATGGAAACGATCGGACTTTACCGTGGAATGTAGCGGACGTATGAGCGCGGCTTTGGAATTATTCAAAACAGCGCCCGCTATAACACGATCAAAGAGAATACGCGAGAGAGGTCCACTGTTTGAGGCGAAAAAAGACAGGGTTCCCAGCCGAAAAATGAATAAAAATGAGTTCCTCACAAAACAAGGAACGCAAAACAATTTCAATGGAAACGATCGGACTTTACCTTGGAACGTAGCGGACGTATGAGCGCGGCTTTGGAATTATTCAAAACAGCGTCCGCTCTTACACGATCAAAGAGAATACGCGGGAGAGGTCCACTGTTTGAGGCGAAAAAAGACAGGGTTCCCAGAGGAATAAAAACGAAATAAAAATGAAATATCCCAGTGTTCCTAACAAAACAAAGAACCCAAAACCATTTCAATGGAAACGATCGGACTTTACCGTGGAATGTAGCGGACGTATGAGCGCGGCTTTGGAATTATTCAAAACAGCGCCCGCTATAACACGATCAAAGAGAATACGCGGGAGAGGTCCACTGTTTGAGGCGAAAAAAGACAGGGTTCCCAGAGGAATAAAAACGAAATAAAAATGAAATATCCCAGTGTTCCTAACAATTCAAAGAACCCAAAACCATTTCAATGGAAACGATCGGACTTTACCGTGGAATGTACCGGACGTATGAGCGCGGCTTTGGAATTATTCAAAACAGCGTCCGCTCTTACACGATCAAAGAGAATACGTGGGAGAGGTCCACTGTTTGAGGCGAAAAAAGACAGGGTTCCCAGAGGAATAAAAACGAAATAAAAATGAAATATCCCAGTGTTCCTAACAAAACAAAGAACCCAAAACCATTTCAATGGAAACGATCGGACTTTACCGTGGAATGTAGCGGACGTATGAGCGCGGCTTTGGAATTATTCAAAACAGCGCCCGCTATAACACGATCAAAGAGAATACGCGAGAGAGGTCCACTGTTTGAGGCGAAAAAAGACAGGGTTCCCAGCGGTAAAATGAATAAAAATGAGTTCCTCACAAAACAAGGAACCCAAAACAATTTCAATGGAAACGATCGGAGTTTACCTTGGAACGTAGCGGACGTATGAGCGCGGCTTTGGAATTATTCAAAACAGCGCCCGCTATAACAAGATCAAATAGAATACGCGGGAGAGGTCCACTGTTTGAGGCGAAAAAAGACAGGGTTCCCAGAGGAATAAAAACGAAATAAAAATGAAATATCCCAGTGTTCCTAACAAAACAAAGAACCCAAAACCATTTCAATGGAAACGATCGGACTTTACCGTGGAATGTAGCGGACGTATGAGCGCGGCTTTGGAATTATTCAAAACAGCGCCCGCTATAACACGATCAAAGAGAATACGCGAGAGAGGTCCACTGTTTGAGGCGAAAAAAGACAGGGTTCCCAGCCGAAAAATGAATAAAAATGAGTTCCTCACAAAACAAGGAACGCAAAACAATTTCAATGGAAACGATCGGACTTTACCTTGGAACGTAGCGGACGTATGAGCGCGGCTTTGGAATTATTCAAAACAGCGTCCGTTCTAACACGATCAAAGAGAATACGCGGGAGAGGTCCACTGTTTGAGGCGAAAAAAGACAGGGTTCCCAGAGGAATAAAAACGAAATAAAAATGAAATATCCCAGTGTTCCTAACAAAACAAAGAACCCAAAACCATTTCAATGGAAACGATCGGACTTTACCGTGGAATGTAGCGGACGTATGAGCGCGGCTTTGGAATTATTCAAAACAGCGCCCGCTATAACACGATCAAAGAGAATACGCGGGAGAGGTCCACTGTTTGAGGCGAAAAAAGACAGGGTTCCCAGAGGAATAAAAACGAAATAAAAATGAAATATCCCAGTGTTCCTAACAAATCAAAGAACCCAAAACCATTTCAATGGAAACGATCGGACTTTACCGTGGAATGTACCGGACGTATGAGCGCGGCTTTGGAATTATTCAAAACAGCGTCCGCTCTTACACGATCAAAGAGAATACGTGGGAGAGGTCCACTGTTTGAGGCGAAAAAAGACAGGGTTCCCAGAGGAATAAAAACAAAATAAAAATGAAATATCCCAGTGTTCCTAACAAATCAAAGAACCCAAAACCATTTCAATGGAAACGATCGGACTTTACCGTGGAATGTAGCGGACGTATGAGCGCGGCTTTGGAATTATTCAAAACAGCGCCCGCTATAACACGATCAAAGAGAATACGCGAGAGAGGTCCACTGTTTGAGGCGAAAAAAGACAGGGTTCCCAGCGGTAAAATGAATAAAAATGAGTTCCTCACAAAACAAGGAACCCAAAACAATTTCAATGGAAACGATCGGAGTTTACCTTGGAACGTAGCGGACGTATGAGCGCGGCTTTGGAATTATTCAAAACAGCGCCCGCTATAACAAGATCAAATAGAATACGCGGGAGAGGTCCACTGTTTGAGGCGAAAAAAGACAGGGTTCCCAGAGGAATAAAAACGAAATAAAAATGAAATATCCCAGTGTTCCTAACAAAACAAAGAACCCAAAACCATTTAAATGGAAACGATCGGACTTTACCGTGGAATGTAGCGGACGTATGAGCGCGGCTTTGGAATTATTCAAAACAGCGCCCGCTATAACACGATCAAAGAGAATACGCGGGAGAGGTCCACTGTTTGAGGCGAAAAAAGACAGGGTTCCCAGCGGAAAAATGAATAAAAATGAGTTCCTCACAAAACAAGGAACGCAAAACAATTTCAATGGAAACGATCGGACTTTACCTTCGAACGTAGCGGACGTTTGAGCGCGGCTTTGGAATTATTCAAAACAGCGCCCGCTATCACACGATCAAAGAGAATACGCGGGAGAGGTCCACTGTTTGAGGCGAAAAAAGACAGGGTTCCCAGAGGAATAAAAACGAAATAAAAATGAAATATCCCAGTGTTCCTAACAAAACAAAGAACCCAAAACCATTTCAATGGAAACGATCGGACTTTATCGTGGAATGTACCGGACGTATGAGCGCGGCTTTGGAATTATTCAAAAGAGCGCCCGCTATAACACGATCAAAGAGAATACGCGGGAGAGGTCCACTGTTTGAGGCGAAAAAAGACAGGGTTCCCAGAGGAATAAAAACGAAATAAAAATGAAATATCCCAGTGTTCCTAACAAAACAAAGAACCCAAAACCATTTCAATGGAAACGATCGGACTTTACCATGGAATGTAGCGGACGTATGAGCGCGGCTTTGGAATTATTCAAAACAGCGCCGGCTATAACACGATCAAAGAGAATACGCGGGAGAGGTCCACTGTTTGAGGCGAAAAAAGACAGGGTTCCCAGCTGAAAAAAATGAATAAAAATGAGTTCCTCACAAAACAAGGAACCCAAAACAATTTCAATGGAAACGATCGGAGTTTACCTTGGAACGTAGCGGAGGTATGAGCGCGGCTTTGGAATTATTCAAAACAGCGCCCGCTCTAACACGATCAAAGAGAATACGCGGGAGAGGTCCACTGTTTGAGGTGAAAAAAGACAGGGTTCCCAGCGGAAAAATGAATAAAAATGAGTTCCTCACAAAACAAGGAACCCAAAACAATTTCAATGGAAACGATCGGAGTTTACCTTGGAACGTAGCGGACGTATGAGCGCGGCTTTGGAATTATTCAAAACAGCGCCCGCTCTAACACGATCAAAGAGAATACGCCGGAGAGGTCCACTGTTTGAGGCGAAAAAAGACAGGGTTCCCAGGGGAAAAATGAATAAAAATGAGTTCCTCACAAAACAAGGAACGCAAAACCATTTCAATAGAAACGATCGGACTTTACCTTGGAACGTAGCGGACGTATGAGCGCGGCTTTGGAATTATTCAAAACAGCGTCCGCTCTAACACGATCAAAGAGAATACGCGAGAGAGGTCCACTGTTTGAGGCGAAAAAAGACAGGGTTCCCAGCCGAAAAATGAATAAAAATGAGTTCCTCACAAAACAAGGAACGCAAAACAATTTCAATGGAAACGATCGGACTTTACCTTGGAACGTAGCGGACGTATGAGCGCGGCTTTGGAATTATTCAAAACAGCGTCCGTTCTAACACGATCAAAGAGAATACGCGGGAGAGGTCCACTGTTTGAGGCGAAAAAAGACAGGGTTCCCAGAGGAATAAAAACGAAATAAAAATGAAATATCCCAGTGTTCCTAACAAAACAAAGAACCCAAAACCATTTCAATGGAAACGATCGGACTTTACCGTGGAATGTAGCGGACGTATGAGCGCGGCTTTGGAATTATTCAAAACAGCGCCCGCTATAACACGATCAAAGAGAATACGCGGGAGAGGTCCACTGTTTGAGGCGAAAAAAGACAGGGTTCCCAGAGGAATAAAAACGAAATAAAAATGAAATATCCCAGTGTTCCTAACAAATCAAAGAACCCAAAACCATTTCAATGGAAACGATCGGACTTTACCGTGGAATGTACCGGACGTTTGAGCGCGGCTTTGGAATTATTCAAAACAGCGTCCGCTCTTACACGATCAAAGAGAATACGTGGGAGAGGTCCACTGTTTGAGGCGAAAAAAGACAGGGTTCCCAGAGGAATAAAAACGAAATAAAAATGAAATATCCCAGTGTTCCTAACAAAACAAAGAACCCAAAACCATTTCAATGGAAACGATCTGATTTTACCGTGGAATGTAGCGGACGTATGAGCGCGGCTTTGGAATTATTCAAAACAGCGCCCGCTATAACACGATCAAAGAGAATACGCGGGAGAGGTCCACTGTTTGAGGCGAAAAAAGACAGGGTTCCCAGCGGAAAAATGAATAAAAATGAGTTCCTCACAAAACAAGGAACCCAAAACAATTTCAATGGAAACGATCTGAGTTTACCTTGGAACGTAGCGGACGTATGAGCGCGGCTTTGGAATTATTCAAAACAACGTCCGCTCTAACAGGATCAAAGAGAATACGCGGGAGAGGTCCACTGTTTGAGGCGAAAAAAGACAGGGTTCCCAGAGGAATAAAAACGAAATAAAAATGAAATATCCCAGTGTTCCTAACAAAACAAAGAACCCAAAACCATTTCAATGGAAACGATCGGACTTTATCGTGGAATGTACCGGACGTATGAGCGCGGCTTTGGAATTATTCAAAAGAGCGCCCGCTATAACACGATCAAAGAGAATACGCGGGAGAGGTCCACTGTTTGAGGCGAAAAAAGACAGGGTTCCCAGAGGAATAAAAACGAAATAAAAATGAAATATCCCAGTGTTCCTAACAAAACAAAGAACCCAAAACCATTTCAATGGAAACGATCGGACTTTACCATGGAATGTAGCGGACGTATGAGCGCGGCTTTGGAATTATTCAAAACAGCGCCGGCTATAACACGATCAAAGAGAATACGCGGGAGAGGTCCACTGTTTGAGGCGAAAAAAGACAGGGTTCCCAGCCGAAAAATGAATAAAAATGAGTTCCTCACAAAACAAGGAACCCAAAACAATTTCAATGGAAACGATCGGAGTTTACCTTGGAACGTAGCGGAGGTATGAGCGCGGCTTTGGAATTATTCAAAACAGCGCCCGCTCTAACACGATCAAAGAGAATACGCGAGAGAGGTCCACTGTTTGAGGCGAAAAAAGACAGGGTTCCCAGCCGAAAAATGAATAAAAATGAGTTCCTCACAAAACAAGGAACCCAAAACAATTTCAATGGAAACGATCGGAGTTTGCCTTGGAACGTAGCGGACGTATGAGCGCGGCTTTGGAATTATTCAAAACAACGTCCGCTCTAACAGGATCAAAGAGAATACGCGGGAGAGGTCCACTGTTTGAGGCGAAAAAAGACAGGGTTCCCAGAGGAATAAAAACGAAATAAAAATGAAATATCCCAGTGTTCCTAACAAAACAAAGAACCCAAAACCATTTCAATGGAAACGATCGGACTTTATCGTGGAATGTACCGGACGTATGAGCGCGGCTTTGGAATTATTCAAAAGAGCGCCCGCTATAACACGATCAAAGAGAATACGCGGGAGAGGTCCACTGTTTGAGGCGAAAAAAGACAGGGTTCCCAGAGGAATAAAAACGAAATAAAAATGAAATATCCCAGTGTTCCTAACAAAACAAAGAACCCAAAACCATTTCAATGGAAACGATCGGACTTTACCATGGAATGTAGCGGACGTATGAGCGCGGCTTTGGAATTATTCAAAACAGCGCCAGCTATAACACGATCAAAGAGAATACGCGGGAGAGGTCCACTGTTTGAGGCGAAAAAAGACAGGGTTCCCAGCGGAAAAAAATGAATAAAAATGAGTTCCTCACAAAACAAGGAACCCAAAACAATTTCAATGGAAACGATCGGAGTTTACCTTGGAACGTAGCGGAGGTATGAGCGCGGCTTTGGAATTATTCAAAACAGCGCCCGCTCTAACACGATCAAAGAGAATACGCGGGAGAGGTCCACTGTTTGAGGTGAAAAAAGACAGGGTTCCCAGCGGAAAAATGAATAAAAATGAGTTCCTCACAAAACAAGGAACCCAAAACAATTTCAATGGAAACGATCGGAGTTTACCTTGGAACGTAGCGGACGTATGAGCGCGGCTTTGGAATTATTCAAAACAGCGCCCGCTCTAACACGATCAAAGAGAATACGCCGGAGAGGTCCACTGTTTGAGGCGAAAAAAGACAGGGTTCCCAGGGGAAAAATGAATAAAAATGAGTTCCTCACAAAACAAGGAACGCAAAACCATTTCAATAGAAACGATCGGACTTTACCTTGGAACGTAGCGGACGTATGAGCGCGGCTTTGGAATTATTCAAAACAGCGTCCGCTCTAACACGATCAAAGAGAATACGCGGGAGAGGTCCACTGTTTGAGGCGAAAAAAGACAGGGTTCCCAGAGGAATAAAAACGAAATAAAAATGAAATATCCCAGTGTTCCTAACAAAACAAAGAACCCAAAACCATTTCAATGGAAACGATCGGACTTTACCGTGGAATGTACCGGACGTATGAGCGCGGCTTTGGAATTATTCAAAAGAGCGCCCGCTATAACACGATCAAAGAGAATACGCGGGAGAGGTCCACTGTTTGAGGCGAAAAAAGACAGGGTTCCCAGAGGAATAAAAACGAAATAAAAATGAAATATCCCAGTGTTCCTAACAAAACAAAGAACCCAAAACCATTTCAATGGAAACATCGGTGTTTACCTTGGAACGTAGCGGACGTATGAGCGCGGCTTTGGAATTATTCAAAACAGCTCCCGCTCTAACACGATCAAAGAGAATACGCGGGAGAGGTCCACTGTTTGAGGCGAAAAAAGACAACGTTCCCAGAGGAATAAAAACTAAATGAAAATTAAATATCCCAGTGTTCCTAACAAAACAGAGAACCCAAAACCATTTCAATGGAAACATCGGACTTTACGTTGGAATGTAGCGGACGTATGAGTGCGGCTTTGGAATAATTCAAAACAGCGCCCGCTATAACACGATCAAAGAGAATACGCGGGAGAGGTCCACTGTTTGAGGCGAAAAAAGACAGGGTTCCCAGAGGAATAAAAACGAAATAAAAATGAAATATCCCAGTGTTCCTAACAAAACAAAGAACCCAAAACCATTTCAATGGAAACATCGGACTTTACCGTGGAACATATCGGACGTATGAGCGCGGCTTTTGAATTATTCCAAACAGCGCCCGCTATAACAGATCAAAGAGAATACGCGAGAGAGGTCCACTGTTTGAGGCGAAAAAAGACAGGGTTCCCAGCGGTAAAATGAATAAAAATGAGTTCCTCACAAAACAAGGAACCCAAAACAATTTCAATGGAAACGATCGGAGTTTACCTTGGAACGTAGCGGAGGTATGAGCGCGGCTTTGGAATTATTCAAAACAGCGCCCGCTATAACACGATCAAAGAGAATACGCGGGAGAGGTCCACTGTTTGAGGCGAAAAAAGACAGGGTTCCCAGCGGAAAAATGAATAAAAATGAGTTCCTCACAAAACAAGGAACGCAAAACAATTTCAATGGAAACGATCGGAGTTTACCTTGGAACGTAGCGGACGTATGAGCGCGGCTTTGGAATTATTCAAAAGAGCGCCCGCTATAACACGATCAAAGAGAATACGCGGGAGAGGTCCACTGTTTGAGGCGAAAAAAGACAACGTTCCCAGAGGAATAAAAACTAAATGAAAATTAAATATCCCAGTGTTCCTAACAAAACATAGAACCCAAAACCATTTCAATGGAAACATCGGACTTTACGTTGGAATGTAGCGGACGTATGAGTGCGGCTTTGGAATAATTCGAAACAGCGCCCGCTATAACACGATTAAAGAGAATACGCGGGAGAGGTCCACTGTTTGAGGCGAAAAAAGACAGGGTTCCCAGCGGAAAAATGAATAAAAATGAGTTCCTCACAAAACAAGGAACCCAAAACAATTTCAATGGAAACGATCGGAGTTTACCTTGGAACGTAGCGGACGTATGAGCGCGGCTTTGGAATTATTCAAAACAGCGCCCGCTATAACACGATCAAAGAGAATACGCGGGAGAGGTCCACTGTTTGAGGCGAAAAAAGACAGGGTTCCCAGCGGAAAAATGAATAAAAATGAGTTCCTCACAAAACAAGGAACGCAAAACCATTTCAATAGAAACGATCGGACTTTACCTTGGAACGTAGCGGACGTATGAGCGCGGCTTTGGAATTATTCAAAACAGCGTCCGCTCTAACACGATCAAAGAGAATACGCGGGAGAGGTCCACTGTTTGAGGCGAAAAAAGACAGGGTTCCCAGAGGAATAAAAACGAAATAAAAATGAAATATCCCAGTGTTCCTAACAAAACAAAGAACCCAAAACCATTTCAATGGAAACGATCGGACTTTACCGTGGAATGTACCGGACGTATGAGCGCGGCTTTGGAATTATTCAAAAGAGCGCCCGCTATAACACGATCAAAGAGAATACGCGGGAGAGGTCCACTGTTTGAGGCGAAAAAAGACAGGGTTCCCAGAGGAATAAAAACGAAATAAAAATGAAATATCCCAGTGTTCCTAACAAAACAAAGAACCCAAAACCATTTCAATGGAAACATCGGTGTTTACCTTGGAACGTAGCGGACGTATGAGCGCGGCTTTGGAATTATTCAAAACAGCGCCCGCTCTAACACGATCAAAGAGAATACGCGGGAGAGGTCCACTGTTTGAGGCGAAAAAAGACAACGTTCCCAGAGGAATAAAAACTAAATAAAAATGAAATATCCCAGTGTTCCTAACAAAACAAAGAACCCAAAACAATTTCAATGGAAACATCGGACTTTACGTTGGAACGTAGTGGACGTATGAGCGCGGCTTTGGAATTATTCAAAACAGCGCCCGCTCTAACACGATCAAAGAGAATACGCGGTAGAGGTCCACTGTTTGAGGCGAAAAAAGACAGGGTTCCCAGCGGAAAAATGAATAAAAATGAGTTCCTCACAAAACAAGGAACCCAAAACCATTTCAATGGAAACGATCGGAGTTTACCTTGGAACATAGCGGACGTATGAGCGCGGCTTTGGAATTATTCAAAACAGCGCCCGCTCTAACACGATCAAAGAGAATACGCGGGAGAGGTCCACTGTTTGAGGTGAAAAAAGACAGGGTTCCCAGCGGAAAAATGAATAAAAATGAGTTCCTCACAAAACAAGGAACCCAAAACAATTTCAATGGAAACGATCGGAGTTTACCTTGGAACGTAGCGGACGTATGAGCGCGGCTTTGGAATTATTCAAAACAGCGCCCGCTCTAACACGATCAAAGAGAATACGCCGGAGAGGTCCACTGTTTGAGGCGAAAAAAGACAGGGTTCCCAGGGGAAAAATGAATAAAAATGAGTTCCTCACAAAACAAGGAACGCAAAACCATTTCAATAGAAACGATCGGACTTTACCTTGGAACGTAGCGGACGTATGAGCGCGGCTTTGGAATTATTCAAAACAGCGTCCGCTCTAACACGATCAAAGAGAATACGCGGGAGAGGTCCACTGTTTGAGGCGAAAAAAGACAGGGTTCCCAGAGGAATAAAAACGAAATAAAAATGAAATATCCCAGTGTTCCTAACAAAACAAAGAACCCAAAACCATTTCAATGGAAACGATCGGACTTTACCGTGGAATGTACCGGACGTATGAGCGCGGCTTTGGAATTATTCAAAAGAGCGCCCGCTATAACACGATCAAAGAGAATACGCGGGAGAGGTCCACTGTTTGAGGCGAAAAAAGACGCGGTTCCCAGAGGAATAAAAACGAAATAAAAATGAAATATCCCAGTGTTCCTAACAAAACAAAGAACCCAAAACCATTTCAATGGAAACATCGGTGTTTACCTTGGAACGTAGCGGACGTATGAGCGCGGCTTTGGAATTATTCAAAACAGCTCCCGCTCTAACACGATCAAAGAGAATACGCGGGAGAGGTCCACTGTTTGAGGCGAAAAAAGACAACGTTCCCAGAGGAATAAAAACTAAATGAAAATTAAATATCCCAGTGTTCCTAACAAAACAGAGAACCCAAAACCATTTCAATGGAAACATCGGACTTTACGTTGGAATGTAGCGGACGTATGAGTGCGGCTTTGGAATAATTCAAAACAGCGCCCGCTATAACACGATCAAAGAGAATACGCGGGAGAGGTCCACTGTTTGAGGCGAAAAAAGACAGGGTTCCCAGAGGAATAAAAACGAAATAAAAATGAAATATCCCAGTGTTCCTAACAAAACAAAGAACCCAAAACCATTTCAATGGAAACATCGGACTTTACCGTGGAACATATCGGACGTATGAGCGCGGCTTTTGAATTATTCCAAACAGCGCCCGCTATAACAGATCAAAGAGAATACGCGAGAGAGGTCCACTGTTTGAGGCGAAAAAAGACAGGGTTCCCAGCGGTAAAATGAATAAAAATGAGTTCCTCACAAAACAAGGAACCCAAAACAATTTCAATGGAAACGATCGGAGTTTACCTTGGAACGTAGCGGAGGTATGAGCGCGGCTTTGGAATTATTCAAAACAGCGCCCGCTATAACACGATCAAAGAGAATACGCGGGAGAGGTCCACTGTTTGAGGCGAAAAAAGACAGGGTTCCCAGCGGAAAAATGAATAAAAATGAGTTCCTCACAAAACAAGGAACGCAAAACAATTTCAATGGAAACGATCGGAGTTTACCTTGGAACGTAGCGGACGTATGAGCGCGGCTTTGGAATTATTCAAAAGAGCGCCCGCTATAACACGATCAAAGAGAATACGCGGGAGAGGTCCACTGTTTGAGGCGAAAAAAGACAACGTTCCCAGAGGAATAAAAACTAAATGAAAATTAAATATCCCAGTGTTCCTAACAAAACATAGAACCCAAAACCATTTCAATGGAAACATCGGACTTTACGTTGGAATGTAGCGGACGTATGAGTGCGGCTTTGGAATAATTCGAAACAGCGCCCGCTATAACACGATTAAAGAGAATACGCGGGAGAGGTCCACTGTTTGAGGCGAAAAAAGACAGGGTTCCCAGCGGAAAAATGAATAAAAATGAGTTCCTCACAAAACAAGGAACCCAAAACAATTTCAATGGAAACGATCGGAGTTTACCTTGGAACGTAGCGGACGTATGAGCGCGGCTTTGGAATTATTCAAAACAGCGCCCGCTATAACACGATCAAAGAGAATACGCGGGAGAGGTCCACTGTTTGAGGCGAAAAAAGACAGGGTTCCCAGCGGAAAAATGAATAAAAATGAGTTCCTCACAAAACAAGGAACGCAAAACCATTTCAATAGAAACGATCGGACTTTACCTTGGAACGTAGCGGACGTATGAGCGCGGCTTTGGAATTATTCAAAACAGCGTCCGCTCTAACACGATCAAAGAGAATACGCGGGAGAGGTCCACTGTTTGAGGCGAAAAAAGACAGGGTTCCCAGAGGAATAAAAACGAAATAAAAATGAAATATCCCAGTGTTCCTAACAAAACAAAGAACCCAAAACCATTTCAATGGAAACGATCGGACTTTACCGTGGAATGTACCGGACGTATGAGCGCGGCTTTGGAATTATTCAAAAGAGCGCCCGCTATAACACGATCAAAGAGAATACGCGGGAGAGGTCCACTGTTTGAGGCGAAAAAAGACAGGGTTCCCAGAGGAATAAAAACGAAATAAAAATGAAATATCCCAGTGTTCCTAACAAAACAAAGAACCCAAAACCATTTCAATGGAAACATCGGTGTTTACCTTGGAACGTAGCGGACGTATGAGCGCGGCTTTGGAATTATTCAAAACAGCGCCCGCTCTAACACGATCAAAGAGAATACGCGGGAGAGGTCCACTGTTTGAGGCGAAAAAAGACAACGTTCCCAGAGGAATAAAAACTAAATAAAAATGAAATATCCCAGTGTTCCTAACAAAACAAAGAACCCAAAACAATTTCAATGGAAACATCGGACTTTACGTTGGAACGTAGTGGACGTATGAGCGCGGCTTTGGAATTATTCAAAACAGCGCCCGCTCTAACACGATCAAAGAGAATACGCGGTAGAGGTCCACTGTTTGAGGCGAAAAAAGACAGGGTTCCCAGCGGAAAAATGAATAAAAATGAGTTCCTCACAAAACAAGGAACCCAAAACCATTTCAATGGAAACGATCGGAGTTTACCTTGGAACATAGCGGACGTATGAGCGCGGCTTTGGAATTATTCAAAACAGCGCCCGCTCTAACACGATCAAAGAGAATACGCGGGAGAGGTCCACTGTTTGAGGTGAAAAAAGACAGGGTTCCCAGCGGAAAAATGAATAAAAATGAGTTCCTCACAAAACAAGGAACCCAAAACAATTTCAATGGAAACGATCGGAGTTTACCTTGGAACGTAGCGGACGTATGAGCGCGGCTTTGGAATTATTCAAAACAGCGCCCGCTCTAACACGATCAAAGAGAATACGCCGGAGAGGTCCACTGTTTGAGGCGAAAAAAGACAGGGTTCCCAGGGGAAAAATGAATAAAAATGAGTTCCTCACAAAACAAGGAACGCAAAACCATTTCAATAGAAACGATCGGACTTTACCTTGGAACGTAGCGGACGTATGAGCGCGGCTTTGGAATTATTCAAAACAGCGTCCGCTCTAACACGATCAAAGAGAATACGCGGGAGAGGTCCACTGTTTGAGGCGAAAAAAGACAGGGTTCCCAGAGGAATAAAAACGAAATAAAAATGAAATATCCCAGTGTTCCTAACAAAACAAAGAACCCAAAACCATTTCAATGGAAACGATCGGACTTTACCGTGGAATGTACCGGACGTATGAGCGCGGCTTTGGAATTATTCAAAAGAGCGCCCGCTATAACACGATCAAAGAGAATACGCGGGAGAGGTCCACTGTTTGAGGCGAAAAAAGACAGGGTTCCCAGAGGAATAAAAACGAAATAAAAATGAAATATCCCAGTGTTCCTAACAAAACAAAGAACCCAAAACCATTTCAATGGAAACATCGGTGTTTACCTTGGAACGTAGCGGACGTATGAGCGCGGCTTTGGAATTATTCAAAACAGCTCCCGCTCTAACACGATCAAAGAGAATACGCGGGAGAGGTCCACTGTTTGAGGCGAAAAAAGACAACGTTCCCAGAGGAATAAAAACTAAATGAAAATTAAATATCCCAGTGTTCCTAACAAAACAGAGAACCCAAAACCATTTCAATGGAAACATCGGACTTTACGTTGGAATGTAGCGGACGTATGAGTGCGGCTTTGGAATAATTCAAAACAGCGCCCGCTATAACACGATCAAAGAGAATACGCGGGAGAGGTCCACTGTTTGAGGCGAAAAAAGACAGGGTTCCCAGAGGAATAAAAACGAAATAAAAATGAAATATCCCAGTGTTCCTAACAAAACAAAGAACCCAAAACCATTTCAATGGAAACATCGGACTTTACCGTGGAACATATCGGACGTATGAGCGCGGCTTTTGAATTATTCCAAACAGCGCCCGCTATAACAGATCAAAGAGAATACGCGAGAGAGGTCCACTGTTTGAGGCGAAAAAAGACAGGGTTCCCAGCGGTAAAATGAATAAAAATGAGTTCCTCACAAAACAAGGAACCCAAAACAATTTCAATGGAAACGATCGGAGTTTACCTTGGAACGTAGCGGAGGTATGAGCGCGGCTTTGGAATTATTCAAAACAGCGCCCGCTATAACACGATCAAAGAGAATACGCGGGAGAGGTCCACTGTTTGAGGCGAAAAAAGACAGGGTTCCCAGCGGAAAAATGAATAAAAATGAGTTCCTCACAAAACAAGGAACGCAAAACAATTTCAATGGAAACGATCGGAGTTTACCTTGGAACGTAGCGGACGTATGAGCGCGGCTTTGGAATTATTCAAAAGAGCGCCCGCTATAACACGATCAAAGAGAATACGCGGGAGAGGTCCACTGTTTGAGGCGAAAAAAGACAACGTTCCCAGAGGAATAAAAACTAAATGAAAATTAAATATCCCAGTGTTCCTAACAAAACATAGAACCCAAAACCATTTCAATGGAAACATCGGACTTTACGTTGGAATGTAGCGGACGTATGAGTGCGGCTTTGGAATAATTCGAAACAGCGCCCGCTATAACACGATTAAAGAGAATACGCGGGAGAGGTCCACTGTTTGAGGCGAAAAAAGACAGGGTTCCCAGCGGAAAAATGAATAAAAATGAGTTCCTCACAAAACAAGGAACCCAAAACAATTTCAATGGAAACGATCGGAGTTTACCTTGGAACGTAGCGGACGTATGAGCGCGGCTTTGGAATTATTCAAAACAGCGCCCGCTATAACACGATCAAAGAGAATACGCGGGAGAGGTCCACTGTTTGAGGCGAAAAAAGACAGGGTTCCCAGCGGAAAAATGAATAAAAATGAGTTCCTCACAAAACAAGGAACGCAAAACCATTTCAATAGAAACGATCGGACTTTACCTTGGAACGTAGCGGACGTATGAGCGCGGCTTTGGAATTATTCAAAACAGCGTCCGCTCTAACACGATCAAAGAGAATACGCGGGAGAGGTCCACTGTTTGAGGCGAAAAAAGACAGGGTTCCCAGAGGAATAAAAACGAAATAAAAATGAAATATCCCAGTGTTCCTAACAAAACAAAGAACCCAAAACCATTTCAATGGAAACGATCGGACTTTACCGTGGAATGTACCGGACGTATGAGCGCGGCTTTGGAATTATTCAAAAGAGCGCCCGCTATAACACGATCAAAGAGAATACGCGGGAGAGGTCCACTGTTTGAGGCGAAAAAAGACAGGGTTCCCAGAGGAATAAAAACGAAATAAAAATGAAATATCCCAGTGTTCCTAACAAAACAAAGAACCCAAAACCATTTCAATGGAAACATCGGTGTTTACCTTGGAACGTAGCGGACGTATGAGCGCGGCTTTGGAATTATTCAAAACAGCTCCCGCTCTAACACGATCAAAGAGAATACGCGGGAGAGGTCCACTGTTTGAGGCGAAAAAAGACAACGTTCCCAGAGGAATAAAAACTAAATGAAAATTAAATATCCCAGTGTTCCTAACAAAACAGAGAACCCAAAACCATTTCAATGGAAACATCGGACTTTACGTTGAAATGTAGCGGACGTATGAGTGCGGCTTTGGAATAATTCAAAACAGCGCCCGCTATAACACGATCAAAGAGAATACGCGGGAGAGGTCCACTGTTTGAGGCGAAAAAAGACAGGGTTCCCAGAGGAATAAAAACTAAATAAAAATGAAATATCCCAGTGTTCCTAACAAAACAAAGAACCCAAAACCATTTCAATGGAAACATCGGACTTTACCGTGGAACATATCAGACGTATGAGCGCGGCTTTGGAATTATTCAAAACAGCGCCCGCTATAACACGATCAAAGAGAATACGCGGGAGAGGTCCACTGTTTGAGGCGAAAAAAGACAGGGTTCCCAGCGGAAAAATGAATAAAAATGAGTTCCTCACAAAACAAGGAACGCAAAACAATTTCAATGGAAACGATCGGACTTTACCTTGGAACGTAGCGGACGTTTGAGCGCGGCTTTGGAATTATTCAAAACAGCGCCCGCTATCACACGATAAAAGAGAATACGCGGGAGAGGTCCACTGTTTGAGGCGAAAAAAGACAGGGTTCCCAGCGGAAAAATGAATAAAAATGAGTTCCTCACAAAACAAGGAACCCAAAACAATTTCAATGGAAACGATCGGAGTTTACCTTGGAACGTAGCGGACGTATGAGCGCGGCTTTGGAATTATTCAAAAGAGCGCCCGCTATAACACGATCAAAGAGAATACGCGGGAGAGGTCCACTGTTTGAGGCGAAAAAAGACAGGGTTCCCAGAGGAATAAAAACTAAATGAAAATTAAATATCCCAGTGTTCCTAACAAAACATAGAACCAAAAACCATTTCAATGGAAACATCGGACTTTACGTTGGAATGTAGCGGACGTATGAGTGCGGCTTTGGAATAATTCGAAACAGCGCCCGCTATAACACGACCAAAGAGAATACACGGGAGAGGTCCACTGTTTGAGGCGAAAAAAGACAGGGTTCCCAGAGGAATAAAAACTAAATAAAAATGAAATATCCCAGTGTTCCTAACAAAACAAAGAACCCAAAACCATTTCAATGGAAACGATCGGACTTTACTGTGGAATGTAGCGGACGTATGAGCGCGGCTTTGGAATTATTCAAAACAGCGCCCGCTATAACACGATCAAAGAGAATACGCGGGAGAGGTCCACTGTTTGAGGCGAAAAAAGACAGGGTTCCCAGAGGAATAAAAACGAAATTAAAATGAAATATCCCAGTGTTCCTAACAAAACAAAGAACCCAAAACCATTTCAATGGAAACGATCGGACTTTACCGTGGAATGTAGCGGACGTATGAGCGCGGCTTTGGAATTATTCAAAACAGCGCCCGCTCTAACACGATGAAAGAGAATACGCGGTAGAGGTCCACTGTTTGAGGCGAAAAAAGACAGGGTTCCCAGCGGAAAAATGAATAAAAATGAGTTCCTCACAAAACAAGGAACGCAAAACAATTTCAATGGAAACGATCGGACTTTACCTTGGAACGTAGCGGACGTATGAGCGCGACTTTGGAATTATTCAAAACAGCGCCCGCTATAACACGATCAAAGAGAATACGCCGGAGAGGTCCACTGTTTGAGGCGAAAAAAGACAACGTTCCCAAAGGAATAAAAACTAAATAAAAATGAAATATCCCAGTGTTCCTAACAAAACAAAGAACCCAAAACCATTTCAATGGAAACGATCGGACTTTACCGTGGAATGTAGCGGACGTATGAGCGCGGCTTTGGAATTATTCAAAAGAGCGCCCGCTATAACACGATCAAAGAGAATACGCGGGAGAGGTCCACTGTTTGAGGCGAAAAAAGACAACGTTCCCAGAGGAATAAAAACTAAATGAAAATTAAATATCCCAGTGTTCCTAACAAAACATAGAACCCAAAACCATTTCAATGGAAACATCGGACTTTACGTTGGAATGTAGCGGACGTATGAGTGCGGCTTTGGAATAATTCGAAACAGCGCCCGCTATAACACGATTAAAGAGAATACGCGGGAGAGGTCCACTGTTTGAGGCGAAAAAAGACAGGGTTCCCAGCGGAAAAATGAATAAAAATGAGTTCCTCACAAAACAAGGAACCCAAAACAATTTCAATGGAAACGATCGGAGTTTACCTTGGAACGTAGCGGACGTATGAGCGCGGCTTTGGAATTATTCAAAACAGCGCCCGCTATAACACGATCAAAGAGAATACGCGGGAGAGGTCCACTGTTTGAGGCGAAAAAAGACAGGGTTCCCAGCGGAAAAATGAATAAAAATGAGTTCCTCACAAAACAAGGAACGCAAAACCATTTCAATAGAAACGATCGGACTTTACCTTGGAACGTAGCGGACGTATGAGCGCGGCTTTGGAATTATTCAAAACAGCGTCCGCTCTAACACGATCAAAGAGAATACGCGGGAGAGGTCCACTGTTTGAGGCGAAAAAAGACAGGGTTCCCAGAGGAATAAAAACGAAATAAAAATGAAATATCCCAGTGTTCCTAACAAAACAAAGAACCCAAAACCATTTCAATGGAAACGATCGGACTTTACCGTGGAATGTACCGGACGTATGAGCGCGGCTTTGGAATTATTCAAAAGAGCGCCCGCTATAACACGATCAAAGAGAATACGCGGGAGAGGTCCACTGTTTGAGGCGAAAAAAGACAGGGTTCCCAGAGGAATAAAAACGAAATAAAAATGAAATATCCCAGTGTTCCTAACAAAACAAAGAACCCAAAACCATTTCAATGGAAACATCGGTGTTTACCTTGGAACGTAGCGGACGTATGAGCGCGGCTTTGGAATTATTCAAAACAGCTCCCGCTCTAACACGATCAAAGAGAATACGCGGGAGAGGTCCACTGTTTGAGGCGAAAAAAGACAACGTTCCCAGAGGAATAAAAACTAAATGAAAATTAAATATCCCAGTGTTCCTAACAAAACAGAGAACCCAAAACCATTTCAATGGAAACATCGGACTTTACGTTGAAATGTAGCGGACGTATGAGTGCGGCTTTGGAATAATTCAAAACAGCGCCCGCTATAACACGATCAAAGAGAATACGCGGGAGAGGTCCACTGTTTGAGGCGAAAAAAGACAGGGTTCCCAGAGGAATAAAAACTAAATAAAAATGAAATATCCCAGTGTTCCTAACAAAACAAAGAACCCAAAACCATTTCAATGGAAACATCGGACTTTACCGTGGAACATATCAGACGTATGAGCGCGGCTTTGGAATTATTCAAAACAGCGCCCGCTATAACACGATCAAAGAGAATACGCGGGAGAGGTCCACTGTTTGAGGCGAAAAAAGACAGGGTTCCCAGCGGAAAAATGAATAAAAATGAGTTCCTCACAAAACAAGGAACGCAAAACAATTTCAATGGAAACGATCGGACTTTACCTTGGAACGTAGCGGACGTTTGAGCGCGGCTTTGGAATTATTCAAAACAGCGCCCGCTATCACACGATAAAAGAGAATACGCGGGAGAGGTCCACTGTTTGAGGCGAAAAAAGACAGGGTTCCCAGCGGAAAAATGAATAAAAATGAGTTCCTCACAAAACAAGGAACCCAAAACAATTTCAATGGAAACGATCGGAGTTTACCTTGGAACGTAGCGGACGTATGAGCGCGGCTTTGGAATTATTCAAAAGAGCGCCCGCTATAACACGATCAAAGAGAATACGCGGGAGAGGTCCACTGTTTGAGGCGAAAAAAGACAGGGTTCCCAGAGGAATAAAAACTAAATGAAAATTAAATATCCCAGTGTTCCTAACAAAACATAGAACCAAAAACCATTTCAATGGAAACATCGGACTTTACGTTGGAATGTAGCGGACGTATGAGTGCGGCTTTGGAATAATTCGAAACAGCGCCCGCTATAACACGACCAAAGAGAATACACGGGAGAGGTCCACTGTTTGAGGCGAAAAAAGACAGGGTTCCCAGAGGAATAAAAACTAAATAAAAATGAAATATCCCAGTGTTCCTAACAAAACAAAGAACCCAAAACCATTTCAATGGAAACGATCGGACTTTACTGTGGAATGTAGCGGACGTATGAGCGCGGCTTTGGAATTATTCAAAACAGCGCCCGCTATAACACGATCAAAGAGAATACGCGGGAGAGGTCCACTGTTTGAGGCGAAAAAAGACAGGGTTCCCAGAGGAATAAAAACGAAATTAAAATGAAATATCCCAGTGTTCCTAACAAAACAAAGAACCCAAAACCATTTCAATGGAAACGATCGGACTTTACCGTGGAATGTAGCGGACGTATGAGCGCGGCTTTGGAATTATTCAAAACAGCGCCCGCTCTAACACGATGAAAGAGAATACGCGGTAGAGGTCCACTGTTTGAGGCGAAAAAAGACAGGGTTCCCAGCGGAAAAATGAATAAAAATGAGTTCCTCACAAAACAAGGAACGCAAAACAATTTCAATGGAAACGATCGGACTTTACCTTGGAACGTAGCGGACGTATGAGCGCGACTTTGGAATTATTCAAAACAGCGCCCGCTATAACACGATCAAAGAGAATACGCCGGAGAGGTCCACTGTTTGAGGCGAAAAAAGACAACGTTCCCAAAGGAATAAAAACTAAATAAAAATGAAATATCCCAGTGTTCCTAACAAAACAAAGAACCCAAAACCATTTCAATGGAAACGATCGGACTTTACCGTGGAATGTAGCGGACGTATGAGCGCGGCTTTGGAATTATTCAAAACAGCGCCCGCTATAACACGATCAAAGAGAATACGCGGGAGAGGTCCACTGTTTGAGGCGACAAAAGACAGGGTTCCCAGCGGAAAAATGAATAAAAATGAGTTCCTCACAAAACAAGGAACGCAAAACCATTTCAATGGAAACATCGGTGTTTACCTTGGAACGTAGCGGACGTATGAGCGCGGCTTTGGAATTATTCAAAACAGCTCGCTCTAACACGATCAAAGAGAATACGCGGGAGAGGTCCACTGTTTGAGGCGAAAAAAGACAACGTTCCTAGAGGAATAAAAACTAAATGAAAATAAAATATCCCAGTGTTCCTAACAAAACATAGAACCCAAAACCATTTCAATGGAAACATCGGACTTTACGTTGGAATGTAGCGGACGTATGAGTGCGGCTTTGGAATTATTCAAAACAGCGCCCGATCAAAGAGAATACGCGGGAGAGGTCCACTGTTTGAGGCGAAAAAAGACAGGGTTCCCAGCGGAAAAATGAATAAAAATGAGTTCCTCACAAAACAAGGAACGCAAAACCATTTCAATGGAAACATCGGACTTTACCTTGGAACGTAGCGGACGGATGAGCGCGGCGTTGGAATAATTCAAAACAGCGCCCGCTCTAACACGATCAAAGAGAATACGCGGGAGAGGTCCACTGTTTGAGGCGAAAAAAGACAACGTTCCCAGAGGAATAAAAACGAAATAAAAATGAAATATCCCAGTGTTCCTAACAAAACAAAGAACCCAAAACCATTTCAATGGAAACGATCGGACTTTACCATGGAATGTAGCGGACGTATGAGCGCGGCTTTGGAATTATTCAAAACAGCGCCCGCTATAACACGATCAAAGAGAATACGCGGGAGAGGTCCACTGTTTGAGGCGACAAAAGACAGGGTTCCCAGCGGAAAAATGAATAAAAATGAGTTCCTCACAAAACAAGGAACGCAAAACCATTTCAATGGAAACATCGGTGTTTACCTTGGAACGTAGCGGACGTATGAGCGCGGCTTTGGAATTATTCAAAACAGCTCGCTCTAACACGATCAAAGAGAATACGCGGGAGAGGTCCACTGTTTGAGGCGAAAAAAGACAACGTTCCCAGAGGAATAAAAACTAAATGAAAATAAAATATCCCAGTGTTCCTAACAAAACATAGAACCCAAAACCATTTCAATGGAAACATCGGACTTTACGTTGGAATGTAGCGGACGTATGAGTGCGGCTTTGGAATTATTCAAAACAGCGCCCGATCAAAGAGAATACGCGGGAGAGGTCCACTGTTTGAGGCGAAAAAAGACAGGGTTCCCAGCGGAAAAATGAATAAAAATGAGTTCCTCACAAAACAAGGAACGCAAAACCATTTCAATGGAAACATCGGACTTTACCTTGGAACGTAGCGGACGGATGAGCGCGGCGTTGGAATAATTCAAAACAGCGCCCGCTCTAACACGATCAAAGAGAATACGCGGGAGAGGTCCACTGTTTGAGGCGAAAAAAGACAACGTTCCCAGAGGAATAAAAACGAAATAAAAATGAAATATCCCAGTGTTCCTAACAAAACAAAGAACCCAAAACCATTTCAATGGAAACGATCGGACTTTACGTTGGAACTTAGCGGACGTATGAGCGCGGCTTTGGAATTATTCAAAACAGCGCCCGCTCTAACACGATCAAAGAGAATACGCGGGAGAGGTCCACTGTTTGAGGCGAAAAAAGACAACGTTCCCAGAGGAATAAAAACTAAATAAAAATGAAATATCCCAGTGTTCCTAACAAAACAAAGAACCCAAAACAATTTCAATGGAAACATCGGACTTTACGTTGGAACGTAGTGGACGTATGAGCGCGGCTTTGGAATTATTCAAAACAGCGCCCGCTCTAACACGATCAAAGAGAATACGCGGTAGAGGTCCACTGTTTGAGGCGAAAAAAGACAGGGTTCCCAGCGGAAAAATGAATAAAAATGAGTTCCTCACAAAACAAGGAACCCAAAACCATTTCAATGGAAACGATCGGAGTTTACCTTGGAACATAGCGGACGTATGAGCGCGGCTTTGGAATTATTCAAAACAGCGCCCGCTCTAACACGATCAAAGAGAATACGCGGGAGAGGTCCACTGTTTGACGCGAAAAAAGACAGGGTTCCCAGAGGAATAAAAACGAAATAAAAATGAAATATCCCAATGTTCCTAACAAAACAAAGAACCCAAAACCATGTGAGGAAATTGCCTAGCCAAGAGATTTGGTATAGAGAGAGAACAGTAAGGGCCCTAAGACAGAGCTGACAGCGATCCTCTCCGCGTCACCTGGTAAGAGCGATCGGCCAGGTAGGATACAAACCAGGAGAGTGTAGAGCTAGAGATACCCAGTTCTGAGAGGGTGGAGAGAAGGGTCGGGTGGTTTACTGTGTCGAATGCAGCAGACAGGTCCAGAAGAATGAGAACAGAGGAGAGGGAGGAAGCTCAAGCAGAGTGGAGGGCCTCCATGACAGCAAGGAGAGCAGTCTCAGTGGAGTGCCCAGCCTTAAAGCCAGATTGGTGAGGGTCAAGGAGGTTGTTCTGAAGGATTTTAGATAAGAAGGAGAGAAGGGATACCGGTCTGTAGTTATGGACAGCAAACGGTCAAGAGTTGGTTCCTTGAGAAGAGGCTTGACACTAGCTGTCTTAAAGGCAGCTGGGACAGATCCTGTGGACAGAGAGGAATTGATTATGGTGGTAAGGAACGGAAGGAGGTCTTTAGAGATGGACTGAAGAAAGGGGGAGGGGATAGGATCGAGGGGGCAGAACAGTTGAAACTGGAGAACAGTTTCCTTGGGTCAGAGGCAGAGGATTGAATTTTGGAATGGTAGTAAGAAGCTTTAGCAGCTGATGCAGATGAGGTGTAGATAAGGTTTTAGGTCATCAGGGAGGCCGGTTTTTCTCCATTTCATGCCCGGAGCCCTATTCTACAAGCTTGCAGGGTTTCAGACAGCCAAGGAGCACATGGAGAGGATCTTGCTGGCCTTGAGGTTTGTGGACAGAGAGAGTTGAAAGATGAGGAAAGAGTGGACAGGAGGGTGGAGGAGGCTGCATCAGTGGATAGAAGGAAGAAGGATTCAACAGAGGAGGATAAGACAAAGGAAGAGACTGACTGGGAGAGGGTGGATTTGAGGTGATGGTAGAAGGATACAAAATAATGATCAGAAACTGGAAGAGGGGTAACAGTAAGATTGGAGGTATGGGAGGATCTGGTGAAGATAAGGTCGAGCTGATTGCCCGCGTTATGAGTCGGAGGAGAGTGGGACACGGTAAGGCCGAAGGAGGAGAGAAGGTCAAGTACTCCAGATGAGTGAAGCTCTGACTGGATGTAGAAGTCACCCAGTAGTAAGAGCGGTGTACCGTCCTCAGGGAAGAAGCTGAGAAGGACATCCATCTCATCTAAGAAGTGGCCAAGCTGACCTGGTGGACGATCGATAATAGCTATGTGAAGTTTGACAGGGGAGGTGACAGAAACAGCATGGAATTCAAAGGTGGATATGGACAGGTGTGACAGGGGAAGGACATTATGTGACCACTTAGGTGAGATGAGGAGTCCTGTGCCTCCCCCTCAACCAGAGTCTAGGGGAATGAGAAAAGGAGTAGGCATCAGAGAGGGATGCCAGAGTAGCTGTGTTTTCCAGTGTAATCCATGTCTTTGTGAGGGCAAGGAAGTGGAAGGACATGAAGCTGGCGGAAGCTGAGATAGCCTCTGCTTTCCGTACCGCTGACTGGCAGTTCCAAAGTCCTCCCACGACAGTGAGGTTGTGGTCAGTTGAGCATGGTGGGTAGATTAGATTGGAACGTTTGCGAGGGGAGGTGTAGCGTCGATGTGTCCTTCCGAGGGATGAAATAACAGGAATGGGAAGAAAGCACATTGTGATATTTGTCGATATAGGGATAGAGGGTTTGTGGGCAATACAAGATGAAGGTAGCTCTCAATACACTCAGAGTAGTGAAAAAATAAACTAATAGAATAAAAATACTTCGTAGTTTGGCCTTCCTCGATGGACTCCACAGATTGACTCTTTCGTCTTCGTGTCAGGAGGCTGTCACTCTGTGACCATCACGATAGAAATGCAGATTCTGTAATTTCTGATGACTAGCAGGGTAGCAGCCTCTCCCAGCTAACGATCAGTTGACACCATGACTGGTGGTGTTTCTAAGCAAGAGAGACATATTTATCAACATAAATGCGAGGCTGAAGCCACATTTATTTTGAATGGCCATACCTGAGTATTTGTCCAGGAAGACCAGATTTATAATTTATAGGAGTGTAGAGAACACACATATATGACAAAAGTGTGCCAGTTATGTGTGTCATTTAAATGGTTGGCAGAAATGTGACAACAAAGTACCCTATAAACAGTCAAAATCAATTCTTTTGCAGTTAAAAAGTTTGACGTCGTCACTACATCTCAACTACGAAAAATGTCTGATGGGCTTATGTTGCATAGATGTAGCATGGGGACCTTTTTCTCATGGGGCCTCCGTCGGTAATACATCAGAAAAAAAGTCTCTAAACTATCTTCAGCTGCACCTTTGCAAACATCAGTTACAGTAGGTCAGAGTTTAAAAGTTGGCCGCTGGTGTGACGATGTCACAGGCGTAAGGCGACGGCACTAGTGAGTTTTATTTCAGGTCATTCACCTCAGTAAAACAACCACCAGGAGGCATCGAGTATGTGAAGAGTAGCTTATGAGTTGAGGACAAATTATTGTCTGGCGGCGAAAATCGAAATGATGTCCTTGGATAAACCTTAATTTAGAAGAAATCATGTCTTTATGGACACATGTGCAATGATGTGAATAAAACTAATTATATTTTCACTGTTTTACTGCCTGTGTCCAACAAGTCATTTGTAGTTGCCTACTGTCTGTATTTGACTGTTCTTTTTTGCCCCTGTCCGTCATACAGTATATGTGTTAATATACATATAATGTCTAATGTCTGCTCATTTCAGTGCATTTCAGTGGTCTATAAGGACACTGACAATGACAAGAATAAATCTAAGTAGGGCGTCAAGGGATACATTTTTATGAGACCAAGCAGGTGGGGATAAAATGTGGGACAGTGAGGGAGAGTATAGCAGATCAGCCCTTCTCATCTACTGTGAAAGTAAACTGTCATGTTGACATGCTATTATTCATATTATTCTGTCGGCTATAGCTTTATATATCAGACTCACAACTGTTATCTGTAAACAAATAATATTTTCACTGTTACTGCCCGTATCCAACAAGTCATTTATAGTTGCCTAACTGTCTGTATTTTTACAGTTCTTTTTCACCCCTGTCTTCCATATCATGAATCATAGTTGGCTACATATGAATAACTTTCATATCGGTGTCATATCATTGCTGTAGCCTTGGACAGTTCTTGATATGTGTGACATTCATGATCTCTAGGCTATGTCGGAACGTGTTCGTTTATTTGAAGGAGAAGACAAACTACTTCTTACTTTTAGCTATTTATTTATATATCAGAATTCTAGGCTTGTACAAGGACCACTTTTGGCGAAGAAAATCACAGTCAGTGTTAGAAATTATTTTTATAAAAACAGTTGCATTATAATGCTCAATAGCAGACGAGTAAATAAAGCTATTCAGTTCTTTATTTAGGGTGATTAAATTTACTAATTGTATTTGATATTCCATATGCAAATCAATTGAATTAATATGTTTTTTAATCATCTGAAATTTACTAATGTGATGGCCTGTTGATAAATGAGAGATGAATCAAGCATTAGTTCCATGGTACGTTGGATTAATACATGAAGAGGTAAGGGTCAGGTCATCAAGATAGATGTTGCAACACATGCATAACACAAGAATGATGTAATGGAAAAATACTAGGATAGGAAAGGACAAATCAGAGTAGGTATGTTTTCTTCAGCAGGTCAACTCGTTCCCCAGAGGGAACGGACCGGCGATATCTCTACCTGGAACGGATCGTGTGTCAGGGGCTGGGACCAGCCTAAAACACCAACGAGAGGAGAGCCAAGTCTAAACCGCGGCTCCTCCCCAACCAAATAGCCAATCACAATCATTTTGTTTACTGTAAAATGCTTTGTTTGACATTTTGAATGTATCCATTTTTGGAAGGTTGGTTACAGATTAACAGCTTGCTGACTGTGATTTTCTTCGCCAAAAGTGGTCCTTGTACAAGCCTAGAATTTTGACATATAAATAAATAGCTAAAACTAAGAAGTAGTTTGTCTTCTCCTTCAAATAAAGAACATGTTTTCTCACATCAGCAAGCTGTAACCAACCCTCCAAAAATGGATGCATTCAAACAGTCAAACAAAGCATTTACAGTAAACAAAGTGATTGTGATTGGCTATTTGGTTGGGGAGGAACCGTGGTTTAGACTTGGCACATCCCTTGTTGTTCACGGGCTGGTCACACGATTCGTCCCATCTGTGGAGTCAGCACCCTGTTAGAGATACCTACTCTGGTATGTCCTCCCTAGCCTGGTACTTTTCCACTATAGCTCTTTGTGTAAGCGTGTGTTGCAACATCTTTCTTGATGACCTGGCTTAACCTCTCCATGTATTAATCCAACTATGGGACTAATGCTTGATTCATCTCTCATTTATCAACAGGCCATCATATTAGTACATTTAGCACACTGCAGTAATGTATTTTTCTTATAGCAATAATAAACTGTTTTTCTAAAAATAATTTCTAACAGCTACACATTTTGCTGCAGCTCCAGTGTGTGCTTGCTTGAGCTCCCGTTCCAACAAGCTCAAATCAATACCCATTAACAAACAAAAACTTAACAATCTGTCATGTACTGTGGTTATTTTGTGGTTTATATCAAGTAAAACCACTTTTATCTGATGTAATATATCAGTAGCAGTCAGAACAAATTTCCCACATAGGCTATGGGTCAATAAAAGTGGCATTGGCCTCTCTACACATAAATTCAACAAGAAAAATGGCATGGCCCTAATTATGACACATTTGATCATTAAACGTTTTTTTTGGACATGCTACAGCGATGTTGTGGCCGATTTACCCACAGGTTAAACAAACTAAATACTTTTGGCATATGGTGGCTTCTGTAGCCTACCAAAAGTTGCTGGCTAGTTCCACATAGCATACACAGTAAATCCATGCATTATTGGAATGCTGACTATCTACAATGACATGACCATATCTAATCAATGACAAATGAGGCTAAATAAACTGGAAGTTTATGCAGTGGATCTGTCTGGAAATGTATGCAGTCGCCATATGCTCTCAACAAGCAAATCTCTGCTAGTTGAGAACCACCAGCTTGGCCAGCTCACATGTTTCATTCCATGTCATGTTGGTAGGTAGGTTAAGATAGATAGATAGTTACAGATACTGATACATTTTACCTCATGTTTACTGCAAACCCTTACCGTTTAAGTTTAGGCAGCTAGTGATGGTGATGATCTATTTGCTATTTCCACCATCAATAGTGGATTTGTCAGTAATCACTGGCTGGTCCACTTGTATTTAATATCACCCAAATATTAAATCATGTTGCCAATCATGATAGAACAATGTTTGACTGAGCAGGGTTTTACATTCACACCTTATTATGACGTTTTTAATAATAACAATGGTAGGCTACTGTTCTATCCACTCTCAATTGCTAACCCTAACCCTAACCCTAATCCCACTGAAACCCAAAATACTTTCTCCTGTCTCACATGAAAATTCCTAACTTTATTCTGTAATCAATATGTTGCATTATCAAAGCCGACTCGCACGTCAGATTGCGCTAAAACATTTACCCCACTTCGATAGGATATTTGAAAAACAGGAGTTGCTTGGTCCTTGTTAAGATAACCTGATATTTAAACCATTTCCACTCTTCCTCTCTGTAATTCATGAGCTGCTATCTCATTATCTTAAAAGGTAAGCTGATAACCATTCTCTTTTCAAACATCCTTCACAGCTCTTGTCACCACCTTGTGGTGGCTTTTGGCAGCACTTCACACGTCTTCACAACTCGTTTCTGTCACAGCAGCGACATTGAGGTAGACCACCGTTGCGATGGCAGTACAAACCTTCTAAACACTGGTTTACTGTACACGGTGGCCCAGATAGGTAACTTGCCCCTTGGCTATTTCACACAGGGATGTACAGCCTTAAATGGTGGCAGTTACAATACGAAGGGTTGGCAAGGAAATTTGGCTATATACTTTTAATAGCAAAACATATCTTAATATTATGAATGTAACTCCAAGTAGTTTAATTAACACTGTGTGAAGAATTGTTGAGTTTCTGTTGATTAGGGCAAAAATGGTCACGTTAGAATGAATTGAATGAGCCTTTAATAATACTGTAAACTTACAGTATACAATTATTACAAGGCATATACATCATAGGTAGTTACATTCTACCCTCATGGTAAATGATAGATGGGAGAGAGAGACACACAAATGACAGACCACATGATCTGTTACTGTACTCACAAATCAACACCTGGGACCTCTGATCTAAAAACAAAGAGAAAGAAGCTGCTCCTCAGCCCTGTTTTTATACCTGACTTCAAACCATAGTATTTAAATTAAGAGCTGTTTGCAAGGAGAACCAATGAGACCTCATCCTATCAATTATATTCAAATGACACAACAGCATTAACACATTCTCAATGCCTTGTAAAACCCATTGGGGGAAGGGATCTCAAGAAGGGGGGCAGAATTGATGTCTCCCCCTTCAGGGAGGTTCACCACTAAACCCAGAGAGTCACCATGCTGAGGATGAGGCAGCAAAATCAAAACCTGATCCCCTCTGAAAACACCCGCTCTGCTGCCTTCCTGTCAAACTGTCTTTCTCTCCCGAGCATCCTTAAGGTTGATCCTAGCCAGTTCACAAGCAGACTAAAGGTGGTCCTTAAAGGATGACACATACTGCAACACATTGTCCTCTGGATCTAATAACAAAATTTTGTTTCATCTGGTTTTCTTTTTGAGACTACATCAAACTCAGATAATCATGCATTTGTTGATGTAGTAGTGAGAAATTAAGTTTTAGTTTTTCCCCCTTTTCTGTTTCTGAGGTTCATAAAGCTCTAAAGGTATTGACTCAAAAAGCAGCTGGGCCTGACATTCCATATCTATTGAAACTTGCAGCTGACTTTATTGTTGAGCCCCTAACCTACCTCTTAAATGTCACACTTGAGCTAAATGTCATCCCTAGTGTTTGGAATTCAGTATACGTTCTGCCCCTGTTAAAAGGAGGAGAGCCCTCTAACCTGAATAATTACAGGCCTATTTCTAAGATATCAGTTCTAGCTACCCTTTTTTATGAGTTTTTATGTGTCAATGACATTTTATCTAAGTTTCAATCAGGTTTCAGGAAACAGCATGGCACTACTACTGCAGCAACAAAACGTATTAACAATGTAATTGATGCCATGGATAAGAAACAGCACTGTGTCTCATGTTGCAAAGACTTGTCAACATAGGTTTATCTGATCAGACAGTGTCATGGTTCAAAGGCTACCTGTCAGATAAAAGTCAGTGTTTCCAGTTTGATGTCAAGTCCATATGTCTGATATGGCAAGTCGATAAGTCAGATATGTTCATCCATGTCCAGAAGGGGCTGCCACAAGGCTCTGTTCTTAGGCCATTGTTGTTTACTATCAATGTTAAGAATGTTGGTAGGAATGTGTCAAATGCTAGTTTTCATTTTTATGCTGATGACACAGTTATTTATTATTGTGCAGCAACACTGAATAACGCCTTTGAATAACTGCAGTCTGCCTTTACTATTGTTCAGAGTTGCTTTTAAATGCTGAAGAGACAAAGTTGATGGTTTTCACAAAATCAAAGATGAAACCTCAGTCTCTTCACTATGCAGGACAAGTAAATAAAAAGAGTACCAACTTACAAGTAGTTGGGTTTCTTGATAGATGAGTGTCTCACTTTTAAACCCCATATCAAAGGTCTTGTGAAAAAACTGAGGCTCAAGTCAGTTTCTTTTTAAGCGAGAAAAAGACTTGTCTCCGCTACTTTCCTGCCTGTAATTGATTATGGTGATATCATTACGTTTGCTGGACCCATTATACTTGTGTAACTATATTGTCCAGCAGTCAATATAGTTACACAAGTAAAAGCAGAGCTAGGGAAAAAAAGCGTTCCATTCTCTGCCCCCTCCACTTGGAAAGAGCTTCAAAGATTCTGAAATTACAGGAGCTCATCCCTTTAAATGAGTATAAAGCTAGGGTAAACAGTACGATGGAAAATGAAGTGGTGGGTGTGTAAATGTTTTGACCCCTAGTTGCACCTCATTTTCCCAAACCTTCTTGCTCCTCAATATGTAAATTGTTGTTTTAAAATATAGTGCTTGTGTTTTATGCTCTAAATGTGTCTGAAACTTTGTGTGCTGCTATTTTGGCCAGGTCTCTCCTGTAAAAGAGATTCATAATCTCAATGAGACTAACCTGGTAAAATAAAGGTTAAATTAAAAAACATTTTAAAAGTTTTTCCTTCACCGTCTTCAGGGATCGTAAGACTTCATGCCCATACACCATTTCAAAAGGGGGGAACCCTGTGGACTCATTCACGGAGTGGAAAAAGCACCACAATGTCCCACTCCCCTGGCCGCTCCACACAATATGCCTTCATCATAGTGTTTAATGTCTGATGCTGTTGCTCCAACAGACCCTGCGGGTGATAGGGTGTAGACCTATCTGTTTCATTCTCAGCTCGTACATAATCTTTGAAACACCCCAGACAAGAAATTTAAACCACAATTGGATTGGACTTCCCTGGATAAGCCAAATCTGGTAATGCTGTAATAAAGCATCCAAAGCAGTTCTAGCCCGAATATTCTATAGCTGCCTTCAAGACAGCCAGAGTCAAGCCTCTTCTCAAGAAACCAACTCTTTACCCGTCTGCTGTCCATAACTACAGACCGGTATCCCTTCTCTCCTTCTTATCTAAAACCCTTGAACGTGCTGTCTCTAACCAACTGTCTAATTACCTCCTTCAAAACAACTTCCTTGACCCTCACCAATCTGGCTTTAAAGCTGGGCACTCTACTGAAACTGCTCTCCTCGCTGTCACGGAGGCTCTCCACTCCGCTCAAGCTTCCTCCCTCTCCTCTGTTCTCATTCTTCTGGACCTGTCTTGCTGCATTTGACACAGTAAACCACCCAATCCTTCTCTCCACCCTCTCAGAATTGGGCATCTCTGGCTCTGCACTCTCCTGGTTTGCATCCTACCTGGCCGATCACTCCTACCAGGTGACGGGGAGAGGATCGCTGTCCTCTCCACGACCCCTCACCACTGGTGTCCCTCAGGGCCCTGTCCTTGGGCCTTTACTGTTCTCTCTCTATACCAAATCTCTCGGCTCTGTAATTTCTTCATATGGTTTCTCCTACCACACCTACGCAGATGACACTCATCTGGGCATCTCTAGCTCTGCACTCTCCTGGTTTGTATCCTACCTGGCCGATCGCTCTTACCAGGTGACGCGGAGAGGATCGCTGTCAGCTCTGTCCTAGGGCCCTTACTGTTCTCTCTCTATACCAAATCTCTTGGCTAGGCAATTTCCTCACATGGTTTCTCCTACCACTGCTATGCAGATGACACTCAACTCTTTCTCTCCTTCCCCCCTTCCGACTCACAGGTGACAACACGTGTCTCGGCATGTCTTGCAGACATTTCTGCTTGGATGTCAGCCTACCACCTAAAGCTCAGCCTTGACAAGACTGAGCTGCTCTTCCTCCCAGGGAAAGCCTGCCCTCTCCAAGACTTCTCCATCACAGTAGAAAACTCTACTGTGACCTCCTCCCATACAGCCAAGAACCTTGGGGTGATCCTTGACAACCGCTTATCCGCTTAAATGTTTTACTTTTAGTATGTGTTATCTGTTGTGCCTGGGCACTTTATCTGTCTCACCGTGGGAGAGTGAGAAACGTCCTCTCGATTCCTTTGTATGTCTTGACATGTGAAGAATTGACAATAAAGCCACTTTGACTTTGACTTTGACTGTGTGACGAACATCACAGCGACAGCACGCTCCTGTAGATTCTTCCTCTACAACATCAGAAGGATATGTCCATTCCTCACCAGAGAAGCAGCACAACTTTTGGTCCAAGCACTTGTAATCTTTCGCCTTGACTACTGCAATACACTCTTGGCCGGACTCCCCGCCTCCTCCATCAGGCCTCTGCAGCTCATCCAGAACACTGCCGCTCGTCTGGTGTTCAATCTCCCCAAATTCTCCTATGTCATGCCCCTCCTCCGCACCCTCCACTGGCTCCCGGTAGCAGCTCGCATCAAATTCAAGACCCTGGTGCTTGCCTACCGGGCGGCAAAGGGAACAGCCCCTCCCTACTTGCAAGCAATGGTTAGCCCCCAAACCCCTGCAAGATCACTCCGCTCATCCAGCACGGCTGCCCGACTGCCCGCCTACGTGGATGCAGTGGCCGTGCTACTCGGTCACGGCTTTTCACTGTCCTGGCGCCCCGCTGGTGGAATGAGCTTCCCACAACGGTCAGGACTGCAGAGTCACTTCCGATCTTCCACCGTAGATTGAGAACTCATCTCTTCAAGCTACATCTTAACAGTCCCTCCTAAAGACCGCTTCACCCTCACTATACCCCATACTAACCCTAACCCAGAGACCTCTTCTCCCCTGCTACCCCCCTGTACAAGTTCTCTCCTGCTAATAAAATATATTTAAAAATAATAATAATAATTAGCCTACTGGCATTACGATTGCCAACGGCCCCTGGTGTGAGCATTGATTACTTTGTCTTATGATGACTGTTGGATAGATGATTCACTTACTTAAACAAATGTATTGTTGTATGTAGCTTTGGATAAAGGCGTCTGCTAAATGCCATAAATGTAAATGTAAATGTAAAATTCTTGAGAGGGACTGCTTCCAGAAAGAGTGGTCACATCTAATATAGTCAGCAAACACCCATTAATTACCCTTCTTTGATTTGGACAATGGCCCCACACAGTCCACCAGTTGTTCCAATGAAATCAATACACTATTTTTTACATATGTCCTGACCTTTTTAAAAGCAGCAAGGTGCAGTAACTCATAGTAATGACAGTATTATTACAGACCTTTAATATGGCCATATTATTCACATTGTTCTCACACCTCCTTTGGATTTTAGATTAGTGATCTGGCTTGGGTTGAACCTGGACAGAGTGCTGTGAGAACACAAGAGCTCGCAATTTCATTGGATGTTACATTCCAAGAACCCTCCCCCAACATGCCCATAGATAGTTGCTTGTTGTTATGGACTAAACTGGGTAGGACTATTTTGCAGAGAGTTGTTGCCTATGTTAACTTGCAACATTGAAGAAAATTAAAGGAAAAAAATCTGTTTCGCCCAAGCAAGGTATTTGATTGGTTTGACAGCAAGGTGTTACTCATTTCAAACAGGTTTCCACCCCTTTGTAGCTACCATCTGCAAAAGATTTCCCCAGGCATTCTGAACTAGGAAAGGCTGGTCTCAATGAAGTTACAGACATATCAATAGACAGACATATTTTTTATCAACAATCGTGGCAAAGTCGTGGCTTAGTGGTAACACTAATAGCACACACATATTCTCTTCTAATGGTCGTGATCATTTTATCAACAATCAAACCAAAATACCTTTTTACGAATAATATGTATTCCAAATTGTCACAAGAACCATATAGCAAATGTTTCAGGAGATGAGAACCCAGTCTTGAACACAAAAGGGCAATTTGAAGCAGAGGTAAAGCTCATTTAATGGGTGTCCACATCTCTGAGGATCTCTCCTGGACCCTCAACACCTCTCCCCTGATCAAGAAGGCTCACCAGCGTCTCTTCTTCCTGAGGAGACTAAAGAAGGTCCATCTGTCTCCCTCTGACTCAGATCCTGGTGAACTTCTACCGCTGCACCATCGAGAGCATCCTCACCAACTGTGTCACAGTATGGTATGGCAACTGCTCTGCATCTGACCGGAAAGCACTGCAGAGGGTGGTGAAAACTGCCCATCGCATCACTGGTTCCTCACGTCCCTCCATTGAGGCTGTCCAGGGTAAACGATGCTTGTGTAAGGCACGCAGCATCGTCAAGGACATTTCTCACCCCAATCATAGACTGTTCACCCCACTCCCCTCCGGGAGGCGCTACAGGTCTCTCCGCACCCGAACCAGCAGGTTCAGAAGAAGCTTCTTCCCTGCGGCTGTCACCCTACTGAACTCCAACTCTGCACCTAGGTGACAACCTACCAACACCCCCCCCCCCCCCCCCCCCCCCCCCGGACAATTGCACTACTCCACTACTCTTACCCTACAGTATTCCTATAAACTGTACATACTGTATCCTCACTTGTACACACTGCTCTTACTACATACCACTGCTCTTCTGTACATATCTGTCTATACTGTTCATAATCTGTCTATACTGTTCATAATGCACATATCCTTATATTTTTCTTTTAATACTGTTAATACACTGCACATATCTGTACATACCTGTTTATACTGTTCATACGGCGTTCCATATTTATTCTGCTATTTACTCTAATGTTACTGTTAATACATATATACTGCTTATACTGCATTGCCTATACAGCTCATATGCTGCTTACACTGTTCATACTGCATTCTATTTATTCTGCTTATAATGCTACTGCTAATTCATATACTGCTTACACTGCACTACTTATACTATACTGCACTACTATACTGCTCATATACTGCACTACCTGTATATACTGTTCACATTGCACTTTTCTGCTTTTTTGCACTTCTGGTTAGACGCTAACTGCATTTCGTTGTCTCTGTACTTGTGCTCTGCACAATGACAATGAGGTTGAATCTAATCTAATCATTATGATGGCTACATGATGGCCACACCCCTGGGGTGTTCAGTATTAGTATGGTGCCCACGGGCACAAATGTTCACTCCTTTGACATCAACAAACAATTTGTTTGTCAACAATGTATAAAATGTCTATACAGTCCACAAAATTAATGACTGCATTACTTGATAACTGAACAACTTTTCAATAGATATATAGCTCTGATTCCCATCAAATAGGCTAATGGTGTAGGCTCTACATTTACATTTACATTTATGGCATTTAGCTGATACCTTTATCCAAAGCGACTTACAACAAATACATTCGTTTAAGTAAGTGAATCATCTATCCATCCGTTATCATAAGAAAAAGTAATCAATGCTCGGACCAGGGGCCATTGGCAGTCACAATGATAAAACAAGGAAAAATGACTCTTTTTTAATTATTATTAATTTTTTTCAACAGGAGAGAAACTTGTACAGGGGGGTAGTGGGGATGAAGAGGTCTTTAGGAAGGACCGTTAAGATGTAGCCTGAAGAGATGAGTCTGCGGAATAACTTAACTTGATAAGTTGAATAAGCTCTAACTTGAATAATAACAATAACATGGTTTCTAATAACAGATATGATTCAATATGCGTCAATATCATTATTAAATCCTAAGCCAATCAGTCCCATTTGCTTGTTTTATTCAAGATATCTTATTTTGTCAGAGCGCTTTTATTTTGAAGTTTCAACCCAACCGGATGTTGTTTGAAATCTGCTGGTTCGCTAGTTCGTCTGGCCCTTTTCCCTGGGTGGAAACTTATTTATCAAAGGCAAAGATACACTCTGAATTGAGTGATATGGTTATGGTGCATATGTATAGGCGGAGACAACATATTTCTGTCGCTAAACCAGGTAAGAGTTACAAAATAATAGAATTATAAGTTGGAAAGCCAGCTATTTGAGCTAACGTCAGCTAAATTAGTTAGCCAACCAGGAAGTGCTGGTAATTCAATCAATGGAGCGTTATACTGGTCTCTGCCACTTGTAACTAATGATTGCTTGGGTACTAAACTCTTTGTCGTCTTATCATCAGTCCAAATGTCAGGCTGCCCTTAACTAACTAGGAAGCTGCTCAGTTAGCTACCTAGCTAGTTTAGCTAACCAGCTAAATGAAGACCCGTAAGAAACAACCTGAACTTCTGGCTACACGATTAATGTAGTTGTAGCTAATAAGCATATGTAGCACTGATATGACTAAGCTTTATTTAAGCATTGGTTTCCTGGACACAGATTAAGCGTGTCTCATTCCTAGTAGCGTGGTCAAACGTTCTGGCCACAATACTGTCCCAATGGGGACGAGTTGACAGTTCTAAGTCGGCTGTCAAGCAAAATAGCCGTTTCGGGACTTTTTAAACTGTTCAAAATATCCAAAATAATGCGAAATAGTGTACATTTACCTGTCAGTTCATGTTATCTTTTCTTCATAGAAACAATAGCGTATAAGCAGTTAGCATTTGTTGACAAGCAAAGGGTTGTGCTTTGCGCAGCAAGCAAATCAAAAGACGAAGCTTAATAATAAACACATATTTATAACAAGCAATTTGGTGACTTAGTACATGAAAAAATAACTGTGAAACGAACTACAAGTCAATCGATATCTAAGAGTGGTTCTTTTGGTCTAAAAATACGGTTTAAAAAGCACCGTAGCGACGGCGCCAGTCAAGAGAGCCGCTGTTAGAATTCTAGGCCCGTTTTAGAAGCAAAATGTCCAGAGAAATATTTGTCAGTCTCCTAATTCAACTCAAAAGTCCCCGACCACACTTTCTATTGGTTTTTCAAACTATCACTCAATTAAGAGCCAACCCCTGTTTTATCGTCCCCCGGGTTGTTGGATTTTGATTGCGTTACGATTAACGGGTGAAAAAATGTAGTTTTACCTTGACCTCAATGGCCAGCTCCGGAATCAAAATCCAACAAGCCGAATTTGATATGGGTGTCTTCGCCAATGTGTTGTCTACAACAAACTGAAAACCGCTAACATTTTCCGTTTGCGCCTTTTTTTTTGTTGTTGTGTAAATAGCAGACGTGCGCCCTAGTTCACTTATCAAGGCAATCGAATTTTCGCCTAGCAAAATCATCTCAGTGCGCGCGAGCGAGATGAAGAGCTAGCCAGGCTGCAACATAACAGGCGGAACATTTATGTATAGCATACTTATAATATTTATGCTATACATATTTATGTATAGCATAATATTTTCTGACTAAACACAATGGCTAGCATGCTACTTGTGTTTAATAGTTAGCTTGGAATATCAGACATTTTGAGAATAAGATAAGACAAAGGCTCGTTTAAGAGCCACGAACAAAGCATAAATAAAGCAAATTTGTTCATCCTACTAATGTGTGTGTGCGCAGGCGTGTGTGTCAGTCGGCTTCTGTTTCCATGGCTGATTTATTGTGCATTTATTGTGCCAATCAAATGAAGCTGCTTCTGATGATGCCGCAGTAGCTGCCAATCAAAATGTTGCATATAAATCCTCAGACACTATCCCCCCACACATCCTCCTGTTCTGTCATAATTTCACTAACAGCAATTTCCACATGAAGTTTAACTTTTAGCTGGAAAACACTGATAGGAGTTTTGAGTAAAATAATATATAATATGAAAGGACAACATGAGTTGCAGCGAAATGAGATGGATGGTGGCAGTATGGTGTTTAGAGAGTGTGCTAGGCTACAGATAGAACTGAGAGATTTGTCTGTAGAGAGAACTGTAAAGTTGAATTTAAACTTGTTGACCAATGAGGTCATGTTTGAAATGGATAGGTTTGTACTCGAGACGGGTGATGGAAATGTTAGACTTTTAGCTGACATACTTTGTCACAATTTTGATGTACAGGAAGACATGGACGTGCTTCTTAGATGTGTTGGTACATACTTGCATAGAGCCAAGTCTAAGAATAGAAAGTTGAAGTGTAGTGACAGGGATATTTTTGACCGGTCAATTTTTATCTTGCCCAGACACCAAAGACATGCTGAGATAGAAGGAGGTAAGGATAGCACTGATGATGCTGAGTGTGTCAGGGATGTGGACATTGTTATTAAGGATTTAGGGAGGGAACTTGGTGACAGGAATAGGTTAATGAAGGAGTGCGAGAGTCTCCAGGAAGAGAGAGACAAGCTGGACAGAGATAGGAAAGAGAGGGGGCTGAAGCTGTGTCAGGCAGAGCTCGAGATACAGGGTTTACAGTCAAAATCAGATATAGGTTGTCAGAGATTGTCTCAGCAATCATCTGAATCTCTCTGTAAGAAGTTGAAGCGCAGGGAGAGCAAGATAACGGGGGTTGTGTTACTGTGACAATCTCACCCAATGGGGTAGATATAGATATAGATATAGATATAGATATAGATATGTGTATAGTTGAAATGACCGAACAGTTGAATAACAAAAACCGTTGTATTGAAAATGGGCAAATAACCCGGCGAATGGGAAGAAAACAAGAAGCGTAGCGTGAAATCAAAATCATTATTTTAAGGATATAAATGGTCGTTTTAGAGCAAGTTTATTTCCCAGATATTTCCCACATTGTCCACTGGAAAGTATTAATAAACACACTGTTGCCTCAGCCTACAGTGTGCAATTGTGAAATATTCTCAGATACATGAAGGGCAGTTCCAGGTAAAAGGATCCACGAGGACCAAAATGTGAAATTCAATCAAATTGGGTGTCTAATGAAAGCTAAGAGTCTATATTTCAGGGAAATGAAGTCAGAAACACATTCATCAACCATCTTCCATCATAGGAATAGGGATAAACAAAGGCTTTAACTTTTGGTCAAACATATATGGAAAAGTGTCAACCAGAAAAAGTATTTAAAGGTGTTTGAAAAAAACATCAAACCTCATTCATTTTCAAGTATAGACCCAGGTCAACTAATATCAACAATTCTATTTATTTTTACAGAAAGGATTTGGCTTCTGTAAGTTTAAGAATCAATGCCTAGTCTCCGGGTCATTCTGTTACCAAAAACCCACGCTTTTAAATTTCTCTGCCTCTTGAGGAGCAAGAATAATGAAAGTTAACAAAAGTAAGAAGTACAAGTAGACCTACTGCCACTGCATCAGCATGCTCATCTCATGTACCAAAACATTTAGACTTCATTGTTGTTGAGAGCAGTGGGGAAATCAAAGACAGCAAATCACACAAATATGAATCGCATGTAACTGCCATTGAGAATGATGACATGCATGTTGTGCCCTTCTACAAAAAGGACAGCAAGTCTTCTTCATTAAAGAGCGCTTTGACACATGGTGTGGTGTCCCTAAGACAGATTCTTAATGGGGGAGTTAAGACAAATCACTTGCTCTGATTTCAGCTGCACACTATCCCTAGGTCACCACAAATTGCTATGTAATATTATTTCTTGTCAAAATCTTCACAATGCAATACAACACGGCTTTCTCATGCCTACATTTACCTGGAAAACAAAGCATGCCGACTGGTTGGGCGTAGTAATAAAATGAATGTCTTCTCTGAATATTCAGCATGAACATAACGTTACCGAACACAACATCAATTTATATGAAACCTACCTTTGACGCAGTCTCCTGCTGAAGCAACAATCTATTTCCATTGCCTCCTTTTGAATACACACACAGCACCTTTTTCGATTGTTGATAGGGGCCTAACTAACTCCACTGTCAACATTCCATAACGTTCATGCCTTTCAGTAACTAATTAAACTGACCCGCGATACGAAATAATGATGAGTCGATAACATCACAATTTCACTTATTACGTGGCTATATGCTTCTTTTCAAAGCTTCTTGTTTACTTGTTTCAATCTGAGTGGGCATTTTGAATGTATCTAACATGTAGTTAACAAGTAGCAAAAGTTGTGTTGATCCACCTGGAGAAAATCCTGTGGCAGTCAAAAAAAGGGATTTGAAAACTGAGATCAACACGTTATTGGCAGATGTTAATGAGCGACGATGTGAGGTCGCACTCGACTAAATAAATCAGACCGATTCAGACTTTTGGTATAATAAAGAAAAAGATACCAAAAACCACAAATGTCATTGATTCAAATTACTTGAGTTTGAATCAATTTTACTTTGTGTTATGTATACGTTTATAAAATAATACATTATTACTATAATGAGAGTGTCTATTATACTTTTATATATTTGTTTCCCTATTGTAGCTACATCATCATGTATACAATGAAATTCAGATGCATAAATCATGCATTCCTCTGGGGGACCCATTTAGTCATTCTGTTACCAGATGTAAATCCACTTCACCTACTGTAGTTCAACAATCAAAAGAGATTTTTTCAAACTCAAGGTATCATATGATGGCTAACACCACACTCTCCAGACATATTAACATTTTAATTTGGAGCAGATATTTAAGACTCTTGGGGAAACGTGGTTATATGGAACCCAGTTGGAATTGTTAGAAGTAGTCTTTATGCATAGAGTTGTAATGGTTTGTTAAACTTTGCTATCAAGGGTTTTTGTTTGGCATATATTTGAAAGTGAAAAATCTCTGCATCATTCTGTGACCGTAGAATTGCCCTGAAATATTGTTTTGGAGGAACAACTGGCTGAAGAAATCTCTTTGCTAGAGTAATAATGTGCTCTCATGACCTGACACTGGGCATATGCAGTGTAGTGGTGGTCCCTCAGGCTAAAACAGTCTTGACACAGATTAATGATACATTTTATTCAATACATTCACAGTTTTTTGCTTTAACCAATGTACACTTTTTATGAACCTGTTGATGGAACTGTAACATACTGTAACATAGTCATGAAATTATTTATCCATGTCATGGATGAATAACAATGTAATTCTAATGCCCAGGTGTGCAGGGAGAAGGTGAAGAGTGGTGGCACCATGGCAGACCACACTGACGTGAGTCTATTGCCGGAGCAGCGTGTCCGTGCCCTGACTAAGAAGGGCAGCTCAGTTGACGTTAACGATGATGTCCCCCCGCGCCGCTACTTTCGTTCTGGCATGGAGATGATCCGCATGGCCAATGTCTACACGGAGGAGGGAAACACAGAGCACGCTTTTGTCCTCTACAACAAGTATATCACGTAAGGAGTAGCTGTCTGTTTGGTTTGGATATTCTGATGTACCACAATATCAGATGATGAAATAACCCTATTAATGTATGGTAGTCTGTGATGTGTGGCTTTAAAGGGATGTTCACTATTTTGAAACCTTTGTTTTTAGATACTGTATTTCTAGTTGAGCGATCCAGATGGGTTTTTAAGTGTGTGTCTTTTTAGCTACTTCCAGCAGCCTGCTTACTAGCAATTTAGGCCTAGTGGGAGAAAGCGGGGCACGTAACTTCTACGTAACACGTAAGTTCGGCACGTAAGTTCTATCAGCAAAAAATGTCGTGGGAACTTGGTGACAGGAATAGGTGCGTGCGTGTTGTTTGAAACACACCCAGAAGTTGTGGTGTTATGCCAACGACTTGGGAGAGTCACAAGACTATAGCTGAGCAATGTAAAAACTGGTTATTGGGACATCTCAAGACTATAGCAGAGTAACGTAAAAACTGGTTCTAAATCCAGTTAGACTTTTCCAGTCAGCAGTCAGACACTGTAATGTTCAGAATTGCGGGAAAAAACACAGCAGAACTCATCTAAGAAGTCATTTTATATGCAGAATCTGAACATAAAATCACTACTGTAGGGCACTTTGTAAAAGGATGTTTTTGTACTTTTTAGAGTAGGTTAGGTACACTATATTAGGGGGCTAGTGGGCTTTTGTACATAGCTAAATAACAAAGATACACACTTCAAAACCATCCGGTTTCATTGACAATATGAGAGACGATGGGCACCTCAACTTCAGACAATTATTGAGGCCTAGGCAGGTCTAACAAATTTAGGTTATGTAGTGAATTACCATTCTAATGCCAATGTCACACATTGTATAATTATCTGTTATGTTTATGTCTAGGCTTTTCATTGAGAAGCTACCCAAGCATCGAGATTACAAAACGGCTAATATTCCGGAGAAGAAGGACACTTTAAAGGTAGGTTAACAGGACTTGTAGTCTACTTGTGTTCTCGAAGACTCAAAACTCTTATTAATTGGATTAATTGTTTTACAATGCTCTTTCAACAGCGATTGAAGGAGGTTGCCTTTCCTCAAGCAGAGGTGCTGAAAAAAGCTCTCTTGAGGAGATATGAGCAAGAACATGCGCAGTATCTTGTCAAAAAGGTAAACTGCTTAACTGAAATCTGACACCGTTAATAGTGGAGGTAGCTAACCTTATGGAACATGTTGGGCCTTTTAGCTACGGTCAAAGGGTTTGCAAACTTCCAGGGTGATTTTCAAAATAATGTTATTTCAGTATTTGTGCCCACTTTTGGCAAACATTAGAAAATTGTGCTAGGCGGTTGAATACACATTTTGTATGTGTACTTTGTGTGTAGAAAGTGGAGGAGAAGGCCCTTGCACAGCAGCAGTCAAAGCAGAAAGCCCTGGATGCAGAGCGGGAGCGTGTGGCTGAGCTGCACCGGCGCCAGCGAGAGCAGGAACAGTTTAGTGCTTTTGAAGAGATGATCCGCCGCCAGGAGCTGGAGAAGGAGCGCCAGCGGATCCTCCAGGAGTTTGCCACCCCGGGCACCCCTCCGCCTGATGCACCTCTAATCCCGGGCGTCCATGGCCCCCCTCTGCCGCTGGTGGTGTCTCCAACCCCGCCACAAAGCCCAGGGGATACGCCCAGCAGCACCATCCACCACAGCCAACCCCCCGCCGCCACCCCTCAGTTTGACCGCTCGCTCAAGCCTGGGTCCCTGGTCAGCCCTGGCAGTGAGTTGGTTACAACTTTGATCCACTTCTTCCCTTGTTGCTTTTCCTCCCGTCCTTACCTTGAACTTTCTTGTTTTTCAAAAGAAGGTCAAGGTAAAGTCACAAAGAAAGTAAAAGGAACATATGAAGTACAGTACATATGGTTAAATTATGTATGCTTGCAGGGTATACGTCAGGCAGATTTTTTCAGCTTTCACCCTTGAATTTTCCCCCTTCCTTTATTTTCATTATTTATTATTTGTTTGTGTATCTTAATCTAGATACCATGGACGATGCCCTCCGTCAGTTGGCAGTGCCCGCTGAGCTGTGCAGGAGTTTTCTGAGGCTGGCAGATGCCAACACAAGCCGATCTGTAGAGACCTGTGGCATCCTCTGTGGCAAGTTGGTAAGACCTGGCTGGAGGAGCTCAATTATGCACATGTTGGTTGTATTGAACTTTTTACAGTGTTCTTAACTTTGTCTGGTATTGAAACCCCCATAAAGCTAGTGCTTAGCAACCATGCCAATAGAACTCTCAAGGTTATTGTTTGGGTAACATTTTACAGGCACAGCCTCACACACTGTAGTTCTAACAAAACTATCACTAGGATACCTTGAAACATCTCTTTTGACCCTTTGATGCATACTGTACGATCATGTGTGATCAGTCAAGAGTGGTCCCTTAAGATACGATGAAACCAGTGTGATTAGAACACTTGATTAGAACGCCTATTAACGATTGACGCAACAATCAGCGTTTGGGCTGACCAGACTGTTTGGGCTGAACATTTTGCACAAATGATAAGTCTTTACAACTGGAACTGGAAGGAAAATACAAGGGATGAGTTATGAAGGAACTGAACTAGTCTGAACTAGTGATGGCAGTTTGACACTGAAGCTTCGATACGTGCTTCAAACACTGAACAACAATTCCATCGAAGCACTGCTTCAAAGCTTGCTTTGGTGCGAAAAAAATCACGTGACATATGACGTCCGAAGCAGCAACTGCTTCGTTGCCTGAATGAATCACCTGACTGGTTCGCGGTCTAATCAGGTGATTCACTGGCACTGCCTCGTCTCGATTCTGACAGGTGATAGGTTGCGACAGTTTTGAATTTGAGTGCCTCAACACTTTATAACCGCTCTAAACAGTGCACAATTTGTGGATTGTCGTAGTAGGTGCGTTGTTGCTGTTGAGTTGTTGGTATTGCGTATTCTCTGAGTGTTCTTCTTGTAATCTTTGAGTGTTCCCCATCCCACATAATCACCCCCTGCCATAGTTACACAAACACACCCAACCTATGCCATATTTTCCCCAGCACTCTCTCCTCAATAACACAATACACACATTCATCAATCTTTATTTGTAAATAGAACATGATATTCAGTCTTAGTGTGTGTGTGCATCAAAGAATTTCATCAAAGCAAAGATACTGTAGCGAACGGCGGGGTAGAGCAGCTTGCCTTAAGCGGGTATCGAACTCGCAATCTTTCGCTTACAAACCGGCCGCGCTAGCCACAACACCAAGAGCGGTAACTCCCTTGGCGGAATTGCTAACGGGCCTTTCACAGGGTCGTTACAATACTTTAAATCCAAGGGTGATCAAAGCAAAGATGCTTCAGAACAAAAGATCTTTTCTACAAAAGTAAAGTAGTTTCTCCAACACAGCTCATTGAGGTGTGTGCGTGCGTGCGTGCGTGCGTGCGTGCGTGCGTGCGTGCGTGTAATTAAAAGCCTCCTGTCCACCAACTAGCCTGCCTAATTTGACTGCAGCCTTGCACTTTGCCAGGAGAGGTCACTGTAACTGAAGCTTCGAGTAATGAACCCATTTTCGAAACAATTGGCTCAAGTGGTTCAGTGCTTCACAAAAGCTTCATTTGCCCATCACTAGTCTGAACAGAGAATTGTCACAATGATTTTACAGACACACGCTCTGAACAGACAGAAACAAAAGGATCTAGTGAGGGGTGGAAGTGCAGGGTTTAAATACATCGGGGCCATCCTCTGATTGGCTATAGCGGTGATGAGGAATGAGGTGCAGCTGAACCAAATTGATTGCCAGAATGCCTGGGAAGGATGGAGATAGGTAAAGGGACGGAAACACAACAGAACACAAGACACAAACAAAACATTTCTAACAGTCCTCAATGTGAGTGGTTTATTTTTGTTGATGTAAATGTTCAGACATTCACAGAAGTAGCAACAGCATAGCCCACATTTTCGAATTTGGATGAGAAATGTGTTATGTTATTTCTAGCTCTGGGGAAAGAGTGAGCTTACAAGCAGTATAATTGAGCCAACTCTAGGCTGACAGAAACCATAATATAAATGAGATAATAGCAAATAATAGCAAAATTACAATTTACAATGCATCACATCACAAATGTGCTTGAAATAATTGACTAAAACACTTCCAGAAGTTGAAAGTAATCCGACAGTAGCTATTGTTTGTGCTTCAAGGAAGCTTTTTCACCTCATCTAGTTGAAACAACAGTTTGTTCAAATCCAAACTGTTGGGAGTATAGAGCTAAAAGAAGACAAAATGCTTCCTCTTTCCATTACTTATGGAGGAGGGCACTGTACATATAAATATAACCAATTTAGACCCTTCGCACTTTGTTAATGTCATAAATGTATAATGTCTCTGTGTTTGTGTTTCAGACCAGGAATGCCTTTACAGTGACTCATGTGATTGTCCCAAAGCAATCTGGTGGACCAGACTACTGTGACACAGAGAATGAGGAGGAGCTCTTTCTGATCCAAGACCAGTATGATCTCATAACGCTGGGCTGGATCCATGTGCGTAACACCAACTAGCTGACTGGGAAATAGGCTGTCAATGCCTTTGTTAGCTATCGTCTTGCATTTGAATGAATCTCCATAACAAAATATTTGTATTGACCCAGAGTTGGCCTTTTGGTGTTTTGTAGACCCACCCGACTCAGACAGCTTTCCTGTCCAGTGTTGACCTGCACACACACTGCTCCTACCAGATCATGATGCCAGAGGCCATCGCCATCGTCTGCTCGCCCAAGTTCAATGAGTGAGTGTGGTGTCTGACAGCTACACAGTACTATTCACAGATAACTTCAGCCATAGAGGAGACTATGGAAACTACTATTCAAAGATAACTACAGCCATAGAGGAGACTATGGAAACTGCTGTTCCATAACAAAATGGTTACATGCTAGCTATCTAGGGTTGGGGTATATTCCTCTTTAATTCAGTCCATTCAGACGCTAGTGTTTCCAGGGAATTACCTTGATTTTTCATGAGACTGATCTGATACTCAGTTTAAGCATAGTATGATGCTACACTGTAAATTCATGACCCAGCAAGAAACCCCTCCCCCATCACCCAATCCTGTCGTAATTTAAAATATATATTAATAACACTGTGAAGATATTGGACAATCTAATGCACATTATGGTGTGTTGGTGTAGGCTGTTTATCTGTTTAGGTAGGTATGCAGTGTGCCATGCCTGTTGCTTGCTGTTTCCTACCCGTAAGTTGCTTTGGCTTGTTGACGTTGCAGGACTGGCTACTTCAGGCTAACGGACCATGGAATGGAAGAGATCTCAACATGTAGAGAGAAAGGCTTCCACCCCCACAGCAAAGAGCCACCCCTCTTCACAGTGAGTACCTCCTCTTTCAAAATTATATTTATATCAATATATGTTTGTGATGTGATCTTCATAATGACATTGATCAGAGTTAAGTCCCAAGAAAAGTAACCATAATGTGCATTTTGGAGTTTCGCTGCTGCTAATTACTGAGATATCCACTTCAGTAAAACCAGTATGCATGCTGTTAGGCTGTGTGAACTAGTGTAAAATGTTATTTCAATAAATGCCTACCGGTATCTTCATTTGAGCCTGGACTCACGATGGGCAGCGGTGCTGCGAATGGAATGAGTTTGCCATTACCTAAAAAATACACTCAGGAATGGAATTCTCCTAATCACTGTTCAGTAATACTCGAACTGGCTCTTTCTCACTCATTATTGGTTGAGACACATTTAGCATGGTTAGAAAGCTGAGATTCTTGTCTTTTTAACAGCCATCAGAACTCAATATGCTTAGCGGTCCAATCGACTGAAAATGTTGGAGCAAGTCACATATGAGAGGGGACGTTTGGCATGATTTGTTAACATTAATAAACCCTACAATTTGGAAATATAACAGTTTGTTATAGAATATTATTACAGTTTGTTATAGAATATAATTTTTTAATAGTGTTGCACCATTTTTCGAGCATAATACCTAATAGTCTAATGAATAGCCTAATAGTCCTGTTAGCCTAAACAGCTAACTAAACAGGCTCAGCCCTCCGAAGCACACTACTCACTTAGACCTCATCACATATGGAAATAAGCAAAAGTAGCTGAATGTGTGACATGTTTGATAAATGAACCTTTATCTGACTGACCTGTGGCCCTCCTGTTGCTCCTCCCAGGGCGCAGGCCACATCACCATCACCAACGACAGAGTGTCCATGCTGGACCTGCGGTGATTATCTCCACCATCCTTCTCTGAACAGTAAACCAAACACTGACAGACGTCTGGTTTTGTTGAAAAACTTATTGGGAATCGGTACTACACTAACATTGGTGCCTTGAATTGGTTCCGACCAATCACTGGACCTCACTTTCTCTTGGAAAGGGACAGGAATGTGGACTCATACTCAAACAGCCCTCTACCAGGGGAACACAGCTGGCAGAATCCCATTATGTGTGTGCTTTTTTATGTGCTCTTTTCCTTGCTTAATTATTATTATTATAATCAGAAATTGATTTATGCCATAGGTTAATGTGCAGTCCACATAATGCAGCCTGCAGTAAATAGTATGTTGATGAGGTTGACAGATGTTGAGAGAGGCTTCTTGGGCTTGTCCCAGGCCTGAATTTACAAAGTCTGTTCTCCTAAATCATTCAAAAAGATTGGTTAGTTTGTTGGTTAACAAAAACCAATGTGTGGGTTGAAGTTTGTCCTTGTCCATAGACTCCTTTCAGGGTAAGGAACCAAATATGTGATTTTGAACTTGGGTGGACTACCCCTCCCTTTTCACTATCTTTTCAGAAAGGTGTTCCTTCATCACCATTTCACTTACGTAATGGGGTGGTAGCCTGGGGCGGTGCTTAAGTAATGCATAGAGCATGATTTGTTAAAATTCGAAAAGGGGGTAAACCAACCAGCAATATGGCACAGCACAGGCTTATCAACCTGTCGTGCCGACAACATCAAAGAGCCACTCCAGTCTGTCGCTTTAGCCAGGCTTGCTTAAAGCAACTTTGAGCAAAACAAAGAGCATAGTTGATTTATCTCACCATTATCATGGCTAAATGTGGAGATCCATTGAGAGCTTGTTTGGCCAATCCATATTATAGCACTGTTGAATCAAATGACTAATGAATTAATACCGTATTAGTGACTACGCTTGTGAAATAATACATAATGGTTTACCGACTAAGCCTAGACTGGGAAAACCAAAGGCGAAAAAACGACCAGGCGAAACGATATATGATAGGGTAGTGTACTTTATAGCGTAGCAGTGTCACCTTAGCGGTATGTACTGCGCTCAAAGCAAGGTATGGCACAGCTTGTGCCCAAAGTTCAATTGGTGCTGGCGCTACCTCAAAAGTCTGCGGCGCGCACCACCACTTAGAAAACAGCTGATTAGGAAAGTGCAGTCCTCCATTGAAAACAATGGCTTTGCCTGGCGCAGTGTAGTTTTTGCGCATAGCATGTGAAAGCTCTATAAGCCACCAATTTCAACTGTAATGACATGGCCTGTAGCATTGTGCTAATGCAGCTTCCTCCTCTGTACAGACTGAATTTTGCCACCATGTGTGATACAACACCTTCACCTTAGCCTGACAGCACTATAGCTACCTCATCTTCAATGGCACATCTGAGAACTTTTTTGCGTGTACTTACCAACGTAAATAGAGCAGCTCTCAACGGCTAATGTTCCAGCAGGTTATCTTCATTGCTAAATAGCAATTTAGGAGGAGAGTTTGAGATCCGCATTCAAATTTATTTCAAAAAAGTTCCTCAGCTTCCATGTTGAAATATTTTTTATGTGACGGCCCTTATTCTAACCATGTCAGTAAAGTGACCAAAATGGCATATCAAGATAGGGACATTGAATGCATTCCTGTGACGCAATGTTGACTAAGATGAAGAGTGTACAATTCTACTGTCTACTGTTATAAATATCTTAAGATAGTGTCATTTACCTCTGTCCCTATTTAGATCCTGTAAAATAAAGTAACAATTCTACTGTGGTAAAGCCATACTAGTGGAGTATTCTGTCTTGCTTTGGAGATTATGATGGGTTGCATTTGTATATCAGTTTTTTTTTGTTTGTTTTTTTAAATCTCAAAGCACTTTACACTAGGCGAGTCTCCCTCCACAGCCGCTGTATTTGAAGTAGAGTCTTGGCAAACAAGACAACACACACAACAATACAAGTCACCCTATCCACTGCCAATGTGAGGCATCCATTCTGTGTTGTATGGCAGCCATGTTGCAAATTGCTTGTCACCACAGGTGTACTTAACATGCAGAAACATTGAGTGAACTTTCCAAAACATAAAGTGATCAATTGAATGAGAATGTTTTCATTAAAAAAAACATAGCTACAACATGTATGTTAACTTGCTCTCATGGCAAGCATTGCCTAAATTTAAATGTACCACTGGAAATATTCAAGTTTATTTACTCATTTTACATTTACATTTATGGCATTTAGCAGACGCCTTTATCCAAAGCGACTTACAACAAATACATTTGTTTAAGTAAGTGAATCATCTATCCATCAGTCATCATAAGATAAAGTAATCAATTCTCAGACCTGGGGCAACTGGCAGTCACAATGCTAGAAGAAGGAAAAAATAGGATTTTTATTTTTTCTTAACAGGAGAGAAACTTGTAGTTGGGGTGAAGATTTTCTCTTCAAACAAACATTCTTGCCTTAAATGGTGGTATTATCATCACCTGCCCCTCAATAAATTGGTCTACCTGATGGGACAGACAATTCCACCTGCTTGTCATGTCCACAAAAATGCCCATGTGCTGTGTTGTTCAATGTGAACCATCCATTTATTTGAAAAACGTTTTCCAATGTTCTGCATTTTGAATACACCCCAGACCTTGACGTGTATATACTGTACAGTGATCATTGTGATGTCAGCCTCTGTCTTCCATTTCTCCACTCTTCTCCTGAAGCATGCATATGGGTGTTAGTGGGCTCAGACCAAACCTGTGCTTTTAAATCTGTGGGAAAGTGCACAGGTGCATACTTTAGGGGAAGGGTGGAGAAGTGGAATGCAGAAACTTGCCAAACGTCTATGGTAAGGAAATGCTATGATTGTTTATTTTTCTTTATCAATTGTATCCACTAGATGGTGCCAAGTAGTTGAGAATATTGTGACGCTTCTTTAGATTATCCTTGAATAAACAATACCTTAAAAAATTCATGCATCAAAATGAAATACTTTTTCCCATTTTGTTTTAAACCATTGTTTGTCAGCCATTTGCTTGTTAAATTTCAGCGAAATTAATTGTTGTTTGTAAAATACTACACATCCATAAGCCTTGCCTCCGTTTTTTTACCATAGGCCCGACCAAAAGTAATTGAGGGAAATCAGAGAGTACTGTACATGTTGCCAAGCAGCCAAAGCTAAGCAACTTTGACGCTAAGAGGGATTTTGACATGTGTGAGAAGACTGCAACAAACAATACAATCAAGATTAATTCAAGCAGTTGACAACTTGTAATGTTGGAGTGATGACATGGATGAAGTATGTTGAGAATGTTTTGTCTTCCTTTCCCCTCTTGTTAATAGACAGACTTTGAGGTTGAGGGATATAAGCAGAAGTGGTATGATGTACTGACTGGTGGTGTTGTTATCGCTCTATGTTGACATAACAACAGGATTTAGTCAGTTGACCTGAGATGGGTGCAGTCAGGTGGTCAAAGTAATTTCCACCTTCAGAGGTGTATGTGTGTGTGTAACATGCACAATTTCTGAAGCATACACATCAAGTACATGCTGCCTTTGTGGACTAGGACTGAAATTTGCACATCATGCAAATTAATTTGCCAATTAAACATACGAAACAAACCTGATGACGGACTCGGGGAAATAAAACACCAGTGTATTTGAGAAGGGAAGAATAGGGCCTCTAAAAAACATGACTATAAAACACATTTCAAAACTGAACGATCCTTTCATTTGTGGAATACACACCTATGTTGTACATGGGACATGGCAACGAGTTCCTCCTCCACCATGGCTATCCTAAAGCTTAAGAGCATCAATGCTGCCACCTACGACAGGATTTACAGAGCCGCTGTCCAGGTGATCAGCTCCACAGCCCTCCTCTCTGTCTTCTTGGCAGTGTAGGCTAAGGAGCTGTGTGACTGATCCTAGGTGCTACGGTCGAGCGCAATAAATTGATGGAGCTACTGGCAGAGTAATGGGGCATGTGGTCGTTTGCCAGCAAACTCTCTGGCTCGACAAAACTGAACCGTCAGAGAAGGAGAGGAAACGTAATCTTGATGACCTGTGCTGGGACCTCCTCTCTGTCTCGTTGTGGGGGTCTTGGAGGAAGGAGCCACACGCCTAGTGCCAGGGGATGTGAAGGCCCAGGGAGCTGTTGGCTCCCCCAACCTAGACACTGTACCCCAGCCGGGGGACACTGTTTGTTCCAGGTGTAATTCACAAGCCCCCAAGCCCTTTTAGCCACTGAGCGGCCGCACGGGCCATTGGTGAGCAGAGCTTCTGCAAAATAATAATTTGTTGCTGAACTCTCACAGGCAGGTCAGCCGGACCTTCAGGTGATGTGGAGACGACACGGCAGGGCCACCATAGATCTTTACACTTCGCAGGACAACTCGCATTGCCGTCTGTCTTTAGCGATTAAGGATCGTAATGTTCATCTGGGTATGGACGCCCTGGCTAGTAACCAGACATGCTCCTTCATGCATTCCCTCCTGTCAGCCTAATTTCTCCCACTCTGAACAGAGTGAGGTTGCGCAGTCTATCTTTTTTACTGATTGCCACATTGGCCAAGGAGACCTCGGCGGGCAGACATGGCATTGCATCTTTACACACGACCTTGGCCCCTCCCATTGCGCAGAGACTTGCTATCCCAATCGCAGGGCCAAATATTCCACCCACACCCCGAGTTGATGGATCTATGGGTTAGCCCGTGTAAGGTCCAATTTACACTTGGATGGCTTGGCCCCAAACATGTTTAAGCACGATTCAGGGTGCTAGAACCTGTCCACAGCAACTCTACACAACCTCAAGTAGAGGGCGTTTGAGAGGCGGGGTGTGGTGCCTTTTCAGTGCTCCATTCCCACAGCCCTCTCCTTCTTACAGGACCTGCCATTAAAGGCTATATGGCCACCATCTATGTTGGTCCTGGTGAAATGACTATAGGGGCTCACCCCTGGTTCGTCTTTTTTTTTGCAAAGGGACCTGCCATCCATCCGGTCTCCAAGCTACCTTTCCCATTTGGGACTTGTCCCTGGTTCTTGATACGCTTACAAGTGCCTTTGGTGACTGTCGATTTTGAGGCGTTGTCTTATAAGACGCTTTGTTGTTAGCCTTGACCACGGTCAAGAGCGGGAGCGACCTCCATGCGCTCTTGGTTCATCCTTCATGCAATCAGTTTACCCCTGGCAACTCTAGGGTGACAATACGTCCTAATTCCACATTCCTTCCCAAAGTAATTTCTATGACGTACAGGAGTCGTGCTAGTCGTGTGGAGGATAGGTGTCTGAACACTCTCTGCTCAGCTGTGTACTAGTGGTGGATAAAATTAATTCCAGATCTGCAAGATTTAATTACTGGGGGGGATAGCTTAGAAACCGTCCGTTTGTCTGTCTGTCTAGTTTGAGAGAGGTACATAATAGTGTCTGTTTTGTACTATTATGTAGTAATTAACAGATCAAAAACCCCTCTCTCTCTCTCTCTCTCCACCCAACCACCCACCCCCCTGGCTGCCTTTTATTGCTTCACGGGAAACAATGCAAATGACATTTAGGGGCAGGCACTTTTCCTCATTAACGAGCAGGGCTCTTCAGGGGAGCCGCACGAGAGAGGCAGATCGTTTCCCCCTCATCTGCATTGCTAATGAGCCTTTCATAGTAGGTGCAGTGCTAATACACACAATTACTCCCAAGTGCATGCCTAACACTTGCAAATTAGCAGCGCTGCCAATTAATTGCCACCATTTTTTGGAGGTTGGAGTTCTCTGCTTGTCGGCGGGAAATATTTACATTCTTAATGAAGAGAGAATTGGCAAGGACTGTCATTTGTAATGAACAATTTGGCAGTTTAACAATGAGGCACTAACTCTGCTAGAGGAGCAGGGGATGATTAAAATATGCTACATGTGTATGGTCACTCCATATCTCTTTAACTTAAACATACAAACATACAAATGTACCAACACAGGAACACATATGCAGTGTGTGGCTATAGTCAGTTATCTGTAAGATAGCCTTCTGCTATCCCCTGTATTTACAGGATTTGTTATAATTTGCTTTAGTGTGAAGGTGCACTCTTTTTGTCTCTGTCTCTTTGCAGACATGCATGCAGACAGACAGACAGACACAAACAAACACTGTATTCACTCCCAGACAACTGAGAAGGCCCTCTCTAGACAGTTATGCGGGCATACACTAACCATGTCCTACTCTGTGTACACAGAGACACCTCATCACCTACACACATTCACATCTGCTGTTCAAATGTGTACATTCAAACATTACCATAGGTAAAACCTGTGTGTAGTGTATGTGGATGTGGATGGTGTGTGCATCTGCATGTGCGTGTATCTTCTCCAATATTTGGACAGTGCTCAATTAGACAAAGCAAACTCTTTGTGTAGACCCAGACATAAAGATGGAGGATGCCTAGTTTCTGCTTGGGTTTCGCCTAGGTAAATACTGTATTGGGGAATAGGTCAAATGAAAATCATGCATGAACATGTCTATGCTGCTCCTTATAACGCAGCAAAGCCCAAAAGTAACCCAGTAGGCTGGTGATACTTTAGGCGCTGTAGGAGCCATTTAGTCACCTAAATTGAATTTAGAATATGAATTATGATTTGATAGAACCCCTCCCAATGGAACAGGATGTTAGAGCCTACAAGGGAAGTAGTTGGGGTTGGGATCGGGATCTGGATGGAATCCTAGGACTAGTGGGAAGCCACACAGTTTTCAACCACTTCACCACTACATTGCACTTCTTTATACACCCCACTTGAAATTACTGTAATGACTGTAGTACACAGGCAGAGAACTCAACTGCACAACTCAGAGACAAAAACTTAAATCCAAAAGAATAGTCTTTACTTCCAAAAAGCAGGGTTCGGTACACAGTTAGGCAGTCAATGAGTAGGTAGATAATCCAGTAAGGGGTAGGCAAAGCAGGGTACGGTACACAGGTAGGCAGTCAATGAGTATGCAGATAATCTAGTAAGGGGTAGGCAAAAAGGCAAAGTCATAAAACCAATCAAAGACCAGGAATACTTAACACTAGGAAACTTGCTGCGACATGACATGAAGGTACAAAGACGAACTGGCACAGAGACAGGGGAACACACAGACTAAATACACAGGGAAGGATGATGAGGGACAGGTGAAACCAATCAGGGCGGGGTAGACAATCACACAGACGGGAGACACACAAGGGCAGGTAGCAAAGTGTCTGAAACGAGAGACAAGATGAGTAACACAAAAATAAACAGGAAACAATAAATGAATAACATGAAACAAAGACAAACATAAACTAAGGAACAGGACGAGACGTTACAATTACACACGTTCAACAATGTATACACTAAGTACCATCCCAGTAACATACATTGCATTATTTGTAGATGGATAGATTCATGTTGGTTTGTTAGAAACAAATGTCTATGCCTATCAAACAAGTGGATCCATTCTACAACAACAAAAGAACAAGGTGCGTTGAAACAACAACCATAGGATAGTGGCTATTATTACGAGGTGGAAACCACTGGAGGCACACTTAAGAACAGTTATATTAAGGTATAGATTAAACTCTTGGTAATGACAAAGCAGTCGAAATTAAAGTAATTTGAGTGTTTCATTATGAAAAGCAGATACTTAGACATGAAAATGTATGTCAGTGTGAAGAGTTTTGAAAAGGTCATTTATGATTGTCAATATCTAGTTTTGCCCAAAAAAAAAAAGAAAAACAAATTGGATGGTAGAGATGATGATGGTTAAGCCATTAAAATACAATTGGACAAAGTGTGTCGACGTAAGTTTCAGCATTCTGGTCTTGAAAAATGTAATAAACAAAACCTCTGCCTTCCAACCTCCTTGTCTTTTTTTTTGCATATATGCCCAGTAGGAACGGCTTAACTTGAGTATATATATTAATCTATAGACTTTTGTGATACAAATAAAGAATGTTTCCAAAATCTGCACCTAAGCATAAAAACAACAACAAAAAGCGAACTATTATCATGGCATCCCATCTATTTACTGGTTCATTTATGCACTGCGCGGATGCATTAAGACAAGGAAATAGGGTAATTCAAAGTGTGTTTAGCCGACAGAGGATGTCATCCTGTTTCTTCTATCTCTATTAGGATTACTCTGAAATCCACTATGGTTCCTTACACAGAGTGGGCCGTGGTTTAGAAGTTGGAGTGAAACTATAAGCCATAAAACACCTTATCAGGTACGAGTGCTCTGTGTTTAGGTGGAGTCCTTTCAATAGTGGAGAGGATGGGTTATACATTCAGAGAGATTTTTGTTCATTTAGATCCCCCCCCCCTCTCCAAACACTCCTACCTATAATTCCACAAGTACAGTATGCATGGAAACGGCCATGACCTCCACTTAAATCTGTGCTGCTGTTTTAAGAGAATATGAAAACCTCCACTCTCCTCGTTGACCCCCCCAGCTCTGCTCTCCACGGTGACCCTCCAACCCTCTCACTGTCACTGCAGAGGCAGACTGGCGGCAAAGAGCCTCTGGACAGAAAGGAAAGTAACAGAGCAAAGTGGAATCTGAAGAGTATAACACACCACTTTACCCGAAAGAGAGAGAGAGAGGGGGGGGGGGGGTCAGAGAGAACAGACAGACAGACCAATAGATAGTTTCATGGTCTAAGCGAATAGACAGACAGACAGACAGACAGACAGATAGATACTGGATATATAGTTTTGTGAAGTACAGGGTAGCAAATGTGTACTACTTATTGAGGCAAGAATACATGCTTTTGTCTCACTGTCAAATGTAACCATCAAGCACAAAAGCTGGGATTTTTTTTCCATACACACATTAACACTCTTTCCTGCTTTCACTCTCTCACTCTCATACACACACACATGCATGCACACACACACACACATACTGTTCCCGTCTGATCACTTTCCCTCTCTTTATGCAGCGAGAGCAGAAATCTCTCATCCTGCTTCCCTTTGTGGCTTGGGATAATGGTGCTCGTTTCACAGCTCAAAGAAGTCATTACAGCGTTACATAGCCCCGACTCTGGGATATCAAAGAGCTGCAGAGCCCCCAAACCCAGCACATCCTCGTTAGACTGCAGAAATATGAATTAATCATCACTTCACCTCGTTAGGGGCGAGACCTCGTTAGCAGCTCCTCTCGTTAGGAGAAATATCCCACTTTAATCACTCTGAGGCATAACACTCTCAAATCCTCTATTTAATTACAGGATCACTGCCAAATTTACCCCACCAGAGATAAGCTAATGTCTGAGGGAGGGAGTGAGAGGGGGTGGGGGTAGACAGAGGAAGGCCAGGGCAATTAAAGCACAGAACAATCCCACAATCCTACCTAACAACCTGAAAAATACCGCCATTATCTTGACTTCCTCATATTGTGTTATTTGAATGATGATTGTGATCTTAATCTGTTGTCATGCCAGAGGACTGTGGTCATGTGACTGGCTCATCAGTCAGGGTGAATGGTCACAGGTGGTTTTGTAGATGGGGACAGGCAGGCAGGCAGACAGAGACAGATTCCACTTTGCTGTTACTTTTTTTTTGTCTTCCTACAAAATGAAGAGTAGCTCACGTTGTATGTTTATACCAGTGTCACCCCACCTATTTCAGCATACAGTCAATCAAGCACAGGCCTACACTATTTGAGCATGGGATCTCTTAAGCCAATATGATATAATAAGCCAATGTTTTTTTTATTTACAATGGTGGCTGTATAAAGCCATAGGAATAGCCAATATTTATAGCCTACATTTGATACTGTACTCTGCCTGAATAGAGCCATTTAGAAATGTAGATATATTTTTCTTTTCTTTTCTAAGCCTTTTCACCACCTCAAGCTCAAGCTCTTCCTCCCTGCCCTCTCCAAGACTTCTCCATCACAGTAGAGAACTCTACTGCGACCTCCTCCGAGACAGACACGAATCTTGGTGTAATCCTTGACAACCACTTATCCTGTGCGGCGAACATCACAGCAACAGCACACTCCTGTAGATTCTTCCTCTACAACATCAGAAGGATACGTCCATTCCTCACCAGAGAAGCAACACAACTCTTGGTCCAGACCCTTGTGATCTCCCACCTTGACTACTGCAGCGCACTCTTGGCCGGGCTCCCTGCCTCCACCATCAGATCTCTGCAGCTCATCCAGAATGCTGCTGCCCATCTGGTGTTCAATCTCCCCAAATTCTCCAATGTCACCCCACTCCTTTGCACCCTTCATTGGCTCTCGGTAGCAGCTCAGCTCAGATCAGATTCAAGACCCTGGTGCTCGCCTACCGGGCGGCAAAGGAAACAGCCCCTCCCTACTTGCAAGCAATGGTCTTCCCCCAAACCCCTGCCCGATCACTCCGCTCTTCCACCTCGGCTGGCCGCCTCTACGTGGATGCAGCAATTGTGCTATTCGGTCACAGCTTTTCACTGTCCTGGCGCTCTGCTGGTGGAACGAGCTTCCCACTGCTGTCAGGACTGCAGAGTCACTACCTATCTTCCGCCGTAGACTGAAGACCCATCTCTTCAGGCTACATCTTAACTGTCCCTCCTAAGGACCACTTCATCCCCACTACCCCCCTGTACAGTTTCTCTACTGTAAATAAATATATAAAAAAGTAATTCTTCCTTCTTCTAGCATTGTGACTGCCAATGGCCCTTGGTCCTAGCATAGATTTGTTTTTCTTATGATGACTGATGTATAGATTCACTTACTTAGACAAATGTACTTGTGTGTAAGTCGCTTTGGATAAAGGCGTCTGCTAAATGTCTAAAGTGTAAAAATGTAAATACCTAGCCTATACCTAGTCTATACCTAGCCTATACCTAACCTATGACAAGCCTTCATACCTAGCCCATACCTAGTCTATACCTAGCCTATACCTAACCTATGGCGAGCCTTCATACCTAGCCTATAACTAGTCTTCATACCTAGCCTTCATAGCATGGTTATTGGTAAATTCACTGCCCATTCAAACACAGTGACTGAATGAGGCAGATGGATGGAGAAGTGGGGAGACTACTGTAGCTGGGAGGAATAGCTAGGGCAAGGTAGAGGGATAAAGAGAGAGAGAGAGAGAGAGAGGGAGAGAGCTCCTGAAAGGTGATTCCACTGAGGCCCCAGAGAGGTGTGGCTGCTTGATTCCCTGGGAGTTGGGGCTGTAGGCTAGCAGAGGCGGGCAGAGATAAGATTAGTGTGGCGGCGCTATCACCGGCTCCACAGCTCCCCCGGGGGCCATCCCCAACAGCGCGCGGCTAATGATTATACAGCACAGCTCCGGAGTGCTCTCGTTGATAGGATTAAAACCCTGTCAAACGCCCCTCCCTTCCTCCCTTTGCTCAGGTTAAAGAAGGACAAACCTCTTTTTTTGCCGCATAAAGTTACAGCGGCGGCAGCCTTTTGAACATGTAATGAATATGGATGTTTTTCAATTAAGGCTGGTGTCCAAAGCTACTTCAAAGGGGACATCAGTCCACTCGCACTCCCTCCCAAAGCGAGGGAGATGGTGGGAGGGGGAGGGGGGTTGAAAGAGAGTAGGAGATGTTTAGAAAGTGAGAAGTGTGATAGTGGGAAGTAATGTGGTAAAGAGCAGTTCGCTCTAACACAGCACGGTATACAGGATATTTGTGCAATATATACCAGAACACAGCACAGTGCGAGGCCATTGATTGACTTGTGGACTGTGTGTGTGTGTGTGTGTGTGTGTGTGTGTGTGTGTGTGTGTGTGTGTGTGTGTGTGTGTGTGTGTGTGTGTGTGTATGTGTGTGTGTGTGAGAGTGAGTGAGTGAGTGAGTGAGTGAGTGTATATAAGGGTAATGGTAGTCTGGAAGCACACGTACTGTAGATAAGCACAACAGTAATGATGTTGTTACTGGGGCCTGGACCAAGTCAATACTGAGAGAGATGCAGGCACACACACACAAACACACACCCACGCAAATACACACATGCACGCACACCCAGTCTTACAAGCAATTTTTTAGAAATGAAATGTTCCTTTGAATGCAATTCCTCGTTCGACAGAGGAACCATCCAAATACAAAGAGACAATTCACTGCAGATCTCTTGTGGCCTTAAGATACAGGTTTACATTTCATATAGCCAAGAAGCAGGAAATTGCATATTATACTGTCCTTTTTGTCTGGAATACAATCATCAACCAGCAAAATGCATTGAAAACACACATACACACGTGCACACAAATCACACTCACCTACTTTCATAGTCTCACACTCTCATAACCACACATGCACGATGACAGTACAGAGAGACACACACACATACACACACTCTCTCTTCCTTTATCTCTCTGGATCACCCTCTCCCTTCCTCTCTCTGAACCCGGTCCCATGTTTTATTGCTTTAAACGACAGGGCTGATAATCGCCGGCCCACCTCCTCTCAGGAGACTAGGTTGCCATGGAAACAGATGTTAAAGAACAATGACTTGCAGGTCTTGCTGATCCCAGCCTTCTACCCCCCAATGACACATACATACACACACATATACATACAGACTCACACACACACACACACACACACACACACACACACACACACACACACACAAACATTTCCATGCAAGTTAATAGGTCTAGCCTTCTTTCCTGTAGTTACCACTTTATTGTAGTGTAGAGCTGGCTGTAGCATACTGTCACCGTCACAGTTACATTAGTGTAACATTTGTATTCCATGTGATATAGCAGTAGCAATTTTTTGCACATAGCTATGTAGCCTGCATTTCATTGGTTGTCTATTGTGTAGCATTATAATAAGGGATGCGTTATTGTACAAAAGCTTCAATAAATCTGGCCATTTGTCTACATTTAGGATTTCAAGCAGTGATGGGTTTGACTCATAATTCCTGAACACCACATGATATGAATAGCAAATATTGGATTAGTGTTTTGACAAGCTGAGCTTGTGTGTGTGTTCTTGAGGTGTTAGAATTAATTGGGAACAAATCTCTGTCCTCGCAACGCTCTTTAACCACAGAGTTTTGTGCAAAACACACACACATACAAACATACACACAGTCCTTATTGTAATCTTTGACTCTCAAACTCTCTTTCTCTCTCACACACACACACACACACACACACACACACACACACACACACACACACACACACACACACACACACACAAACATACACACAGTCCTTATTACAATATTTTGCGCTCAAACTCAGACACACACACACGCACACACAGTGATGCTTACATTTGATCATCTCGCCTGTTTGTTTAATCTTATTTTTTTCCAAAGGGAAGTGGATCATTGCCACAGTGTGAGTGCTCTTAGTGTAAAGCGCTGGGGTGGGAAACCAGCCCCCCCCCCCCCCACACACACACACACACAACCCTCTCTCTCCAATTCCGCCCTTCGCAGTGCTGGTGGAGTGCTTTACCAGAAGTATACTTCACTCTAATGGTACTGTGTCCTCCTCCACAGCTCTCACTAAATTCCACTTAATCCACTTCAACAGCTCAGCGGAGAGTTCTGGAACACACTCCAGCCATATTGAGAGAGGAGACAGGGCAGGTTTTGACCGGATAGCTCTATTCTCTCCAAAATCCTGCACAATAGCACAGGAATCACCTCATCTAACCTTTCACTGTATAAAACATACCATATGAGAACATAAGAGTTCATAATAATATCACATGGTTCCAGAGGCACTAAGACTGGGCCATGTGGGGCTCTTGCAACATTGGAGAATGACTGTAACCTCCCCGGCAGTGTGTTCTGAAAAAGTTTAAGTGTAAACTCAATTGCAACGTCAAGTTGCCTCGGTTTAAAACAACTTTAATTGGATGTACTTGCACAGCAGTGCTCATGGTTTAATCTCACCTGATGCATACCATGAACGAGTCCTCGAGGAAGCATGTGTTTCTAAACACGTTAGACCTGTACGAATTCAAGGTGTTACAAACGTGCCGACACAGTGGAGTACAGTCTACGAGAGTGCTACATTGTTTTGCCCAGGAAATCAAAAGCACACATGCTTTATTTATCAGTTCCTAGGTTATGCAATATTTCCACATAGTTGCCAATATTGGGCAACAGGCTTTGCTATTTAGGCTGTGATTTTCTAATTGTTATTGACCATATTCAATGTGTAGCTGTGTACGTTGCCAAAGAGCTCAGTCCACAGAACAATTTACCACGAGGATTCCCAGAAGGTTCTGTGGACCGATCTGGCAATGCAGATCAGCACTATGTTTACTGATGACCAAATAAAGCATTCAAAGAAAATAACATCCTGCCTACAGTCAAATATGGGGGAGGTTCGATACTGTTGTGGGGTTTCTTTGCTGCCTCTGCTACTGGAGGCCTTGAACGTTTACATGGCATCATGAAATCGGAAGATTATCAGGGCAGCTTGGAACGAAACGTTCAACCCAGTGTCCAAAACATGGGTTCTCCAGCAGGATAACAAACCCTAAACATACATCCAAAAGCACCCAGGATTGGTTCAGAAATAACCTGGACTACTCTTGAGTGGCCAACGATGAGTCCTGATCTGAATCCCATCGAAGACCTGAAAAGTTGGTGCAAATTGTCAGTACAAAGGTACATACAAGTTATTTAAGGATCATAGTAAGGCAGTCTGAAAGTGTAATTGAGGCAACGTGTCACACCAAACGTCAACCAGGCGTCTAAACGTAAAGTTTGCAAGATATTATCATGTTAACGTCCCAGAGATGTTATATTAGTCTTCATAGTTTCCATTGTTCCACTCAGATATTGTTCTGATGTATTCTTGGAAAAGCTGTATTAACATGTGACAAAGGTTACCTTCAGATTAGGCATCCATTATCCCCAAGTAGGGTTGGCGTCTGCACATATCTGGTGTTTTATGCACTTTTTTGGAGCATATTGTGATATTGTTCTCTTATTGACAACAGTCTGTAAAAGTGCTTAAAACACCAGATATGTGCATAACTTCTCAAACATTTGATTGTGATATTTCGTCAACAATACATACAAACCCATGTTTCCTTTATGATGTTATAGGCCTACATTTTAAAAAGCATTAATTCCTCTGAGTTCGTATTACTGGTTATTTAAAAAAACTAAAAAACATCCAGCATTAAAACCCTGTATTGTACATTTGTATCCAGACTCGTACTGACCAGTTATATTCAAAATCATTAGATATTATCATAAATGCAGTAGGACTGCTGTTCTGTTTACTAAGTATTAACACTTACCTTTAGATTTCTCTGTCTCCCCCTAGTGGTTATTTGTATAATCTGTTACTCTCTTAATTTATGTGACCCTGTGAGCTCTCATGTGACCTCTATCTTCTGTGTATGTTGTTTTCTAAGAGCCTCATTCATGGTTGTCTGCAACTACCTGTTCTAATCTAGTTAACTCTTAAAACATGTTATGCCTTTGGTTGCATTGTCGGTATGTAACAAATTCATTTACTATGTACCTAAATTTATAGATAGTTATTTTTGGGAACTTTGTTACAGTGTATGGTTATATTTGTACAAATTATCATAATGGAAGATGCTAGTTTAGCTTGTAATTATTGGTTTTCATGGTGATGTAAACGTACCTTTTATTTCTTCATGCGAGACCATACTAGCATTATATAAAAATACATTGGGCATTCTTGGTTATGTTAGCAAACAGGGGATACTTGGGGTGTATGATACTTTATATCAATGTTAATACAACATAGCTTTAGCTATTGTAGTTATATATAGCTATGACGTTGTTAGATCATTTCTCCATTGTGATGTATGGCAAAGCAATGTGTGGATGTAAAACCATATCATTGATTATTGTTTCTCTTTCTCAGTTTCACCCTTTCTAATTCAATAAACCTCAAGTCAGACTCTGTCTCCAGACTCTTGATGATGGGAGGTGTTTAGCTGCCTGTCTAGCTATACTTAGCTATGTATAATGAGGACAGAACAACTGCTGTATATAGGCCTAGAAAAATAAAACAATAATGCTGTCATATAGACAAATGAGAAGACTAATCACATCTGGGGAGTAGCAGTGCAGGACAGGCTCATCATGGATGGTTGTTGTTGGAGAAGAGCTCTCTTTTACTGAAGACAGGATTTAACTGGTCAATAACAATTTAGACAAAAAAGTGAAGCATGAGTTAGTCCAAGCAAGGAGTAAAATCACATTGATGTGTAATGGGGTTGTGTTTGTATGTGACTGACTACATATAGCAACTAGAAAAAGAAGTTCCAGAAGAAACTTTGTGGGCTTGCAAAGCCTTATTTTGGTAGTAGAAAAAGTTTAAAGATGGTTTGGACGGTAGATAGATTTGCTGGGTAGTTGAAAGAAAGTATCTTATTTTTGTAGAGGATAAAGTTTAAAGATGGGTTGGTTGGTTGGTTGGTTGGATGGATAAATAAGGTTAGATAGATAGATAGATGGATGGATGGATGGATGGATGGATGGATGGATGGATGGATGGATGGATGGATGGATGGATGGATGGATGGATGGATGCATATGATGAGCCTGGGTGAGCCTGGGGTAGTTCAGTGGAGTGGGTAGAGAATGATTTCAGTGGTAGCCAAGAATATAGCTTATTGTTAGCTGGCTACTTCTTGAGTCCAGCCTAAACCAATCAAATTAGTCTTGTTTTTGGAGGCGGTGGAGCAACGAGGGGATCTTGAGACAGTTAACCCTTTGTGGAGTGGATAAAATGACTTGACAAAACATGTTTCAGATTTGTCAAAATGATTGGGGCACAATACTGAGGGGACACACAATTCAAACTGAGGGGGCATCGCCGGCTCAAGCCCCCTTGTGGTGCTGGGCCATATAGGCATGAATAGGATTTCATGCACATTCGAGTAAAGCTGAGAAAGTGTAACTACTATCACAAATCTGAATAGAAATTGTGGAGTTAAATGTGGAGTCAGTCTGCACAGTTTATTTATGTATGGATGAATTAGAGGATGGAAAGATGAAAAAGGGGAGGTATAGATAGGTAAATACAATTAAGAGGTTAATCAGTATGGGTTATACTGAGTGAAGTAGTAGTTACTGGTGAAAGGAAGAAAGGATGATGCTAGGTAGTTGAAAGGTTAGGTAGATATAAGGTTGGAAAGATAGGAGGTTAGATAGTAAGTGTGCTAGAAGGTCATAGATAGATAGATACAGTAGATGAGAGGTTTGATAGATAGATAGATAGATAGATAGATAGATAGATAGATAGATAGATAGATAGATAGATAGATAGATAGATAGATAGAGAGGATGAGCCTGGGGTGGGTAGAGAGTTGGTTGTTTGAGTGGTTGAGAGTGGTAGAGTTGGTTGGTTTTTGGAGTTACAAAAAGCTTAATACTTAAAAAAGTATCAGAAAGCTTTGTATCAGGGTTAATGAAGATTTTCTAGGTAGTTGAAAGAAAGTGAGACATGTTGGTTGGTTCATTGGATGGATGAATGGATACATGAAAGAGAGGATGGATAGATGAGAGAGGGGATGTATAGAGAGATCAAAACAATTGAGAGGACTGGTGAAAGGAAGAAGGGATGATGCTAGGTACAGTAGTTAAAGGTTTAGATAGATATAAGGTTACAAAGATAGAAGGTTAGATTGATAGTATGTTAGGTGAAGTTCAGTGGAATGGGTAGAGGGTTGAGTATATATATAAAAAAAAAAATAGAGGGTGCTAATAGAATTAGCCCCAACTGTATCTTCACTACTCATTCTGGATTGAAATTGCTGCAGGTGTGAAATCAGGATCCACGTTTATGACACTGAGGAAGCCTGAATCTGAATTTAAGCCCGCTAATTTTGGATAATCCTGAATATGTATAGATGGCTTCGTAGTATAGCCCTCTGATGTCTCCCAAGCCCACATCTCTTGGAACCCTATGTTGAGTGTGTGGACATTTCAAAGGACAGTGTAGCTGCAGGCAAAGCTGTAGCAGTTTCTCTAACCTTTATAGGAGATCATCTGTACGTGTTGCTCTCAGCCTTTTCCAGTGGATCATTTATCTCAGTGTAAAGTGAATGTTCACTGGACAATGGCAGGGTATATACAGTGCCTTCGGAAAGTGTTCAGACCCCTTCACTTTTTCCACATTTTGTTGTGTTATAGACTCAATTTAAAATGGATTAAATTAAAAGAATTTGCCGTCAATCCACACACAATACCCCAGAATGACAAACTAAAACAGGTTTTTAGAAATTTCAGTAAATGTATTCAAATTGAAATACAGAAATACCTCATGTACATAAGTATTCAGACCCTTTGCTATGACATTCTTAAAATTAGCTAAAATGCAAAAAAATGTCATCAACAAATCACTCAATAAGTTGAATTGAGTCCATCTTAATGCAAGGATAATAGTTCATGTAATTTTGGAATTAATATCTTTGTTTTTATAGGATCTCTGATTTGCATAGGAATCAATTACACACTGTGTGGATCAAGTTGTCATTACAGAAAATGCTCAGCAATGCGACCCTGAGGCCTGGGGAGACTTACAAAATTCTACAAAGTTGAATGGTGGAGAGGAAAAAGCACAGTTGATGGGACAACATAATCTCAGTCACTCTACAAAATTGGTCTATAACCAAGTGGCCAAAAAGAATCCCTTAATGGAAAATCTCATATCCATAATTGTGTTTGCAACAATGAATTCAAGTGATACGGCAAAGAAAGTGGCTGAAAATGTGGTTTTACTACAAAGCATTAAGTTTGTGGTAGCTGCATTAGAATAGTGGTAGCTGCATCAAGTTATGGGTATGTTACTGGCAGCGACTGGGGAGTTTGTCAGGATCAAGAGAAAATTATGAAATTAGTTGAGTTGGTAGTGACATCTTCATTCCTATGCAAATCAGAGACCCTATACAAACAAAGATATTAATTCCAAAATTACATGAACTATTATTCTTGCATTGACCTTGCATTGACTCAATTCACCTTATTGAAAAAAGTGATTTGTTGATGACATTTTTGCATTTTAGCTAATTTTAAGAGTGTCATAGCAAAGGGTGCGAATAGTTATGTACCGGAGGTATTTCTGTATTTCAATTTGAATAAATTTACAGAAACTTCAAAAAACTTGTTTTCGCTTTGTCATTTTGGGGTATTGTGTGTGGATTGATGGCAAATTCTTTTAATTTAATCCATTTTAAATTGAGTCTATAACACAGCAACATGTAGAAAAAGTGAAGGGGTCTGAATACTTTCTGAAGGCACTGTAATTATTACAGTGCATTACAGTAATATACTGTATCTGTTCCTCTTAGATCAGGATTGTGAGCTGCAGAACGTCTCCTCAGGGTACTCCGCATGTCCTGGGCATTGATATTGATATTGATATATACACTTTTTCTCAATTGCTTAAACCATTTGAATGAAACTGAGTTCACATGCCCACCACAATATTTTCAATTGAAAGTTGGCCAACCTGCACAATGCATATTGATGGTTATAGTGATGGTTATAGTTACTATTTAGTGTGTCATTATGAAATTAATGGTACAATGAATTTGTGACAAATTATACTGTTTTGATGCACTGATTTGTTTTTGTGGTATGTATTTGTACGTTGTGAGAATTGTAGTCCATTTTACTGTAGTGTTTTGGCCACTGTGCTCAAGCAATCGGGGAAAAAACGGCAAATAACAGGATGAAGTAGACTGCTGATGGCCCAATAGAGAGACGTGATTGTCGCAATGAATCCAGTAAATGGCGTTAATGGGCGCTTTCATCATGAAATCTGAGTTGGTGGCACCAACCGTGGCTCCAACGCAGGCGCAATCCATTGCTAAAGTAGAGATGTGTTTCATTGTTTTTCTGACCTGGATCAGGTTAAATTTGATGTGCCTTGGACGTTCGTGTATGCTGGTGACGTACCCTCAATCCGGTGAAAATACCTAAATTAAAGTAATATGCTTCTAACATGGCTTATGGCCTATTAAAAAAAATGGTCCCAGGGAGAAGACTACATATAATAGTAGGAAATAATAGAAACTGAAATCGCAGTCCAAAACAGTCATATTTGGCCAGATCGGCCCGCTCTATGCCTCGTGGTATTTTGCAGAATGGGCACACTGACTGGGCCAGGCAAGGCAAAGAGTACCCCCCCCTCCTCCATTTACCCAAGCAAGTGGTTGCTTCCAAGGTGCACAGAGCAAAGGGATGCAAAGTATGAAGCTAGATATTCTTGGAGTGTGTGCAGTATCAGATACGGAAAGGAGAGAAAGGGTAGAGTGACACTGTTTGATTTGATTTGAGCTGCTGGTGATGGGCAGGATGTATGTTTGTAAATTACACCTGTAACATGCTTGTCACACTCCTCACCAGGCAATAGGCAGCTCAAAACAGAACAGCCAATAATTTTCAATGATTTAAATCAATTCCTCATAGCTTGCTACTCAGCCATTCTACGCTATCATTGAAGCTATCTTAGCTGGCATGCCTGCTGGCAAGGTTGCTAGACTTGTACTAAACTCAAGGCATGAAAAGTTACTACATTTTTTAAAAAGACCATTGAACAGGTAAAGAGGTATGCTTGATAACCTATGCCAAAAATAGACATATTTTATACATAGAACTAGGCATAATGATTATGGCTCACGATTGCAGAAAAAATACATTTCAGGCTTCCGTTTTCACCAGACTTCATGCCCCCTCTAAAAAAATTAGTGCATGACACAGCTGGATCAACACATAGTCTTCTTCTTCAAAAGGCTTTTAGGTGCATCTACTGGTGCCAATAAATGACTGACCTGAGATACTGATTTGATACTACATTTATGCCCACTCAAATCACAGAAGATGAAAAAAGTTGACAACATGGCACTCCCCATATCATCACAGGTCATTTAGGGGAGTCCGCCCTTGTTTGCCATTGTAATTGTTATCTAATAATAATAACAATGCATTTATTTTGTATAGTGCTTTTCTCAGTCCTCCAAGACAGTACATTTCACGGAGAGAGACCCCTTGTTCCCCCAGGTCCGGTGTTTAGTGCTGGTGATGGGGACAAGGAGGTTGGCCTCCTAATGTGTTTGTGACTCAGAAATAAAATAATATTTCTGGAAAAACAGAAGTCCTCAGTGCATCTGTAAATCTTACATCACAGCCATAGCTACATCCATCTCAAAACATAGATCAAGAAGAAAAACACACCGGTGGAGGCTGGTGGATTTCTGCCTCCACCAGCCTCCCCTGACACACCCACACTTGTGTCACTCCTGCTGAGTGAGTCTTAGCACAGTTTTGAGAGCTACAGTAAGTGTTTGAGATGCATAAAGTACAGCAGGTTTCCCTTTCAACTGCTCTTTAATACGCAAGCGTAGCCAACGTGAGCAGATGCATAATTGTCTCTGCTTGGTCCTTTGTGTGTATATCAGCATCTGTGGCCTTGAGAGTAGGAGTCATTGTATGTGTTTGAATGTTGAATAGTGATGCATAGTATGAGTGTGTTTGTGTGAACAACAGGCATCCCTTTTTCATATGATTCTCAATTCAAAGCATTACGAAAGTTAACTGAGCGGAATGCGTAATTGTGACCGACACACTCTTAGAATACATAGTTCTATATGGAACCAAAAAAGGTTCTACACTTTAATACATATGGCACCCCTAAAAGTTATATATAGAACCATTTTTAATGGTTTTGGGGTTTCTTTAAATCATTATGAATACAACCATGTATGGTGCCATTTATGAATCACGGTAGAGAACCTTTGTTTATGTTTAAAGAACTAAGGATGGCTCTATCTGATAGTACAAAGAACGCAAATGATTTTATTCGAGTCTAAGGAACCGTAAATGGTTAAATGTTTTAGATATTTTTTTTAACTAGTAGAAGTAGTAGCCTAGCTTCAGGAAAAGTGCAGTAAATTTCACATTGGCAGACCACACCATATCTCAAAGTTATAAACTTCAAGATATGTCAAAGGTGAATGGCCTTAAACAACAATTTGACTTATAAGAAGTGGAGGGCCGCATCGATAGACTTGCACACTTCACACCAATGGGTGCTGGACCAACCACCCCAATAAAACATGCATGAATATGAGCACAGATGTAATACAGTAGCATCAGTTACAATCAAACAAGAACCAACATCACAGGTAGTAAGATAACACAACACAAAAAACTAAATTCACAATTACCTACAATTTCCTGTAGGGTTAGGAAATTATAGCAAATTTGCTGAGGAATTGCAGGTAATAGTGAATTTCTTTTCTTTATGTTGTAATATTTCATGAAACAATGTACCTGTGATCTTGTTTGATTTGTCTGGTTCTTGGTTGATTCTAACTGTATTACATCTGTATTACATCTGTGCGTTGCATGGACTGAAATGGCAAAAAGGTTCCAAATAGCATCTCTTTAATGAAATGGCTGCGTTGCCATTAATAACCCCTAAGGACCAAGAGTGCAGTACCTATGTTCCAATATTGTTTACACCTTATCCATCCTTTAGATCTATCAATAACTGTAGTGTAGCTGTAGTGTAATCTGTGAGACAGGACAATCACACACCCATCTTACTCCACAGAAAATGTTTAATAAATTCAGACACAAACTAGGAAAACAGACAAAATGCATTTTGTATTTCAGAACTAGCAACATGTAGATTTTTTCATTGTAAGCTTAAATGTAACAATTTTTACAGTTTTATGTACTCTGGTTGATCGGAGAAGGTCAGTAAAAGCATATGCAATGATCATATTCAGATATTTCAGGTCAGTGCTTTTCTTCATTCAATTGTTGCTATTGATTTTGGAGTATGAAAACGTGATTGGGCAATGAGTCAGTCATCAAGGAAGTTTCAAGTTTCTCTTTCAGCGTGAACTTGGAAAATACAGTCTGCAGTCAGTTATCAGACTGCCGTGTTGTCTACTAGCTCAGTTGTTCTGGTCCAGTGTTTAACATGGAGGTTGTTCTGGTCCGGTATATAATTGTGTTAAACATGAAAGAAAACAGATTGCTATACGATATTCATGTGGTTCATGAGATGTGAAACTTTAGGTTACGGTATGTAAAGCTGGTTCTCTGAAGGAGATGAGGAAGACATCTCACTATGGGATACGCCCTTGTGCGGTGGGTCATTCACTGAAGCCTTATTGAATCACGCCTAGGAGGCTGGAGAGGACTTTGCAGAAAAATGCCCTGCCTTATCCCTGCATAGTCCACTCGTGCTCATTCAGCGAACCACCTCTTAAACGAGCCGTGCAAGAGGGGCAATCTGATGATGTTTCTTTCATCTCCTTCAGAGAACCAGGGTTACATACCGTAACCTAATGTTCTCTTTCAGTCTTTTAATCTCACTCTGGGCCATGCGTAAAAGGCCATAGGCTCAGTGACGTCGAGGTGGGAGAACCTAATGAAAGTGAGAGGGGAGGCCCAACTGCCTGCAGCACAGACCTCTGTGACAGAGATCCCCCCTGAACAAAGCCCAAGACGGAGCAATTCCTCTGGTGGAAAGCGCCTGGATCCGCCTTGGCGATGGCCTCCACTAACCAGTTGGAACAAACTGTTTGGACAAAACTCTACCCTGAGCCAGGTTGGCAAAGCAAACAAGCAGTCGATCACACCCTTTGTTCTGTCCATGTACAGTGCCCTGCAAAGGGACAGTGAAGCATTTTTTCTTCTTTTGGCTCAATACTCCACAAGTTTCACCATTTAAAAACAACAACACTTTTTATACATAGTGCCTCTGTTTCAGGGCACCAAAAGTAATGGGACAATTGGCTTGACAACTGTTTCTGGTTAGTCAAGTGTGGTCTGTCACCTCATTTGTGCAGGCATAAGAGGGCTGTCAATGTCTAGTATTGATTCTAGGCTTTGTGTTTGCTTTTGAAATCTGCTATTGGTGTCTGTCCACATGAGGACCAAAGAGGTGTCAATGAAAGTCAAGGAAGTGATTATTAGGCTGAAAAATCAGAAAACAAATATCAGAAACATAGCCAAAACCTTAGGCTTGCCAAATTTGGAACATCATTAAAAAGAGCACTGGTGAGCTCAGCAATCGCAAACGGGCTGGTAGGCCAAGGAAGACTCCTACAATAGATGACCAAAGAATGCTCACCATAATCACGAAAAATCTCAAAACAACAGTCCCTCAGATCAGGAACACTCTCCAGGAGGTAGGTGTGAATGTGTCAGAGACTACCATCTGCAGAATACGTCACCAGCCGAACTACAGAGGCTTCATTGCAAGCTGCAAACCACTAGTTCACCTCAAAAAGGATGGTCAGATTACAGCTTGCTAAAAAGTACCTATAAAGTCTGCAGAGATATGGAAAAAGTTATTGTGGACAGATAATATTCATCTTATCATGTACAGAGTGATTGCAAGAGGAAAGTTTGGAGAAAAAAGGATCTGCCCAAGATTTACAGCATACCACCTCATCTGTGTTAGTTTTGGGCATGTTTTGCTGCCACTATAACTGGCTAACTTGTCTTAATTGATAATGTCACTGCTGACGGCAGCAGAATGTATTCTGAAGTGTACAGACACATCTTGTCTGCTTAAGTACAAGCAAATGCCTCCAAATTCATTGGATGACGCTTCATCATACAGTAAAACAATGACCCAAAACATACTGCTATAGCAACTAGGGAGTTTTTCAGGGCCAAAAAGTGGAAAGTTGTTGACTGGCCATGTTAAAATGTTAGCATCAGGACATGAAATGCATGTTCAATTGGATTCAAATCTGAAGATTTAAATCCAATTGAACATGCATTTCATTCCTGATGACAACACTTTAGGCAAAAATACCTCAAAACAAATAACAAGTTAAGATGCAATACAGGCCTGGCAGACCATCACCAGAGAAGATACCCTGTGTGAGGTGGGGTCAATGGGTCGCAGACTTCAGGCAGTTATTGCATGCAAAGGATTGTCGACCAAATACTAAACTAGCCAGTGCGTCCACACCAAACGGAGCACTGTAATCTCTCCTTGATGTGAAGAACAGGCGACAATACACACTTTCCCACAATGATAAAGATTGATGGCAGCCCTGCTGTAGCTCCCTGATGACAGCTGGGTGCAGTCGCCATTCTCTTGGTCAGGGTTTCCCTGACAAGAGCAGATCCACACCTGAGTTTAGTCTGCCTGGGAGATGTGTTGCTCTAGGAACAGATGTTCGCTGCTCTAGAGCAAGATCTCCCATGCCAAAGACAGAAGATGCTGGGACCACTTTCCTCCGTGCAGTTGATGTATACTACTGTGTATGTGTTGTCCAACCTGACCAGAACATGGTGTCCCTGTAGGAAATTGCCTCAGGTCTAGTAACACTGTGTAGAGCTCGAGAACCATGACATGGGCTCTGCTCAGCCAGCCTGACCATACGCCGTTCATAAACTGCTCTTTTGCGCCTGGGAGTCTGTGCATATCAACCAATTGTCGATGTATGTCAGGACCCATAAGCCTCTCTTTGAGAATGTCCATGATGCCAAAGACAAACTGAATGGTAGGGCTACATTCTCAAAGGCGAACCTGAGAAATCACCTGTGAGCAGGATAAATGCCAATGTGGAAATAAGCATTGTTGAGGTCTACCATGGTGAACCACTCATTGGATCGAATCGATTCTAACAACATATGAAACCGGTAGACGCGCTGTTGGGCTTCTTCCTTCTGAACCATATGAACGGCTCCCTTGGCCAGCAGAGACCGAGTCTCGTCTGTGTCTCCCTGTGGTATCATTCCCATGAATTGTGGGAATGGGGGTGGGTACCTTGTTCTACTGTGCTCCTTTGGGGAGGAGATGTTGAGGAGAGGAGTTTTGGCATAGGGCAGCCTCTCACTAGGCATAGGAATCTAGTTCCAGGTCCAGGACACACTGAGCAATTTTTTGTAGACAAACAGGGCAGGGATATTCATGTTGGAATAGAGCAGATAAAAGCAACTATCTGATGTTTTGAAGATGCAATACTATTCTAAAGACATTGGCATGGATAGAAGTTCTCATGCATCATCTGTTTATGATACGCAAAATCTCTTGGAACATCCTTTCATCTCAGAAACCTTTCTTTTCATTTTATTAGCAGAACATGTGCTAGTCTTGTTTGTTTTGTCTTTAACCACATTGGGGAAACTAGGACAATAGGCTATGGTTTCCAGAGAATCCCATTGTTGCCACATAGCAGTCAATGGGTGCCTCACTTTCATGTAGTCATATGATTATTAATATGATTAATCAGAAAAATAAACTTGCGAGTGGAGGATGTATAAGGTGTTCTACCATTGTTTGACTTCTTTTAGCTTGCTGCTTGCTAATGGTATCTCTAATGAGCAAAGTGTTTCATTCTCTTGACTGCAGTATGCATATGAGCTTAAATAAGACATGGTTAGGTTCTGGGACAAAAGCCCCAAGGCTTGCTTGTAGCCGCTGGTCTAGAAACAACAGTAGAAAGACTAAAGAGAATGGAGAATGGTCTCCACAAACTCCATATTGTTTTCATATATCTATCTCTCTGAGAGTTTGTGTCTGTGTGCTTAGGGTCAGCTATAAATAACCATGTGGATTTATGTTTGTGTGTGTATACGTACAATAAGACTTTTGGCAGATCATCATGTTTCACTGGTTGCATTCGGATTACCTAGTAATGTAACAGTTGGGCTGCTGTCTACTTGCTGTCTTTGGTGACCCAGAAGTTTCTTACTGGCAGACATAATATGGGTTGTTCAAATTTGACATTGGTTCAACTACGATTTGCTACCACCTTTTACCTAGGATGCAGGCAAGTAACCTTTACAGAAGCGATTTTAGGAATTTTGCCCAACAATGCATTACTCTGACAATGATACATCATTTGCCCCACAATGCATACATTTGCACCAGAATGCATTGCTCTGATAATGATACAAAAACTACATAATGATGTAGTTTGACAGGTTAAAACACTTGCGTATTATTCTCTGAAACATTTACTAACCCAATTGTATGCCCACTGTACCATCTTCTTTGTTGCTATAAGTGAATTTGTTGAATGGAATATGTATGTATAAATCAGTAAAAATGTTGCTTCACGTCACAGTTAGGTGACTTCAGAGTTCATTTTAGTGCTGCCTTTTCCTTGTAGCTTTTCCATCTATCCATGTAACATTTTCAAACAAGCTAAAGGAAAAGTCATAAGGTAATGAAAAAAGTTGTAACTCCTAAAGCTGGGTACAGAAACAACAGCTGAGAGGTGACGAGACTAAACTGCTCAGTTTTAGAACTTTGGGATAAAATGCAACAACACAGTTCTAACCCTAGAAAATGGTGTAACTGAAGTTATCTTGCTAGCTTGCCAAATTTCCATCACAGAAACAACAACAACAAGCTTGCTAGAAAGCTAGGTTTAACAACTGTCTTCTCTTCCAACTTTAGCTAAGATGTTGAATCTTGGAGATGCCAACAGCTGTCAGGAGACGTTCTAAAACTGGGTAGTTCACATCAGTGAAACTGCATTCAGAACCATCACGTCTCCCCTCTGCTGTTGTATCTTTACCCGGAATCCAAACGCAGCCACTAACCTTCCAAGAGCCCTGTCTGGACTACCCTGAAACCCATGCATGTATTCTTTGTCATGCCACCTTGTGGCTTGGAGCCAGCTGATCGTAATCAGCACATCAGGAAGGCCCTGTAGTGGTCTGGACCCAGAAAGCCCTTGGTGGTTCCTCAAGTCATTTTATATCAGTGTAGCCCAAACTATTAAGACCTTGGTTGAACAAAGTCTTCATTTTTGATCCATTTAATAACATATTAGACACAGCACTAACAGGGATGTGTCTTCCTTCACTTCTTGTTGACCTCAACCTCTGTTTTGCGGTTACACAAGCAACAGAAAGCAGACATGTAAACCAGGAGGATAAACATGACTGTAGCAATAGGAGCAGAAAGGCACGGTACTGAGCACTGTCAGTCCTAGATCCAAGCAAATTCACCATTTCAGGTTTTTGACTATCTGATGCACAGGTTCGTCAGAGAAGACATAGAGAATGAAACAGCTCCTAGAGTAATAGATAAAGTAGAGAGTCGTCCCCCCATGCTATGACATTCAAAGGCTTCTTCCATCCACCAAGGTTGGGGGAAACAAGTGGGGATTTTCCAGTTTAATCCAATTCCGGAGGGAGGAATTGGGTCCAGAATTTGGTAGTAAGAGTTTTGTAGGCAGTCTTGGCTCATAGTTCCATGTTCACAGGGCCCACTGACCCAGATTTGTCCCCCCTTCCACCCCACAAAAAACACACTTGACAACACAGTTGTGTGATCCGATTGGACTGCATTGTCATTTCATTTAGGCAAGCTTTAGCATTGTGTGATCCAACTGTATAGACCGATGAGGGTTGCCACTCAATTGTACAGTGCCGTATGTGCATTTGGCTTTTAAAAGAGTGGATGGGGCAGGGCCAGCCAATTGGAGAACATCCTTGGAAACCTGAGAGAGAGAAATAGTAGAAATAGATGTATATATGGTTTGTTTAATGTTACTAATACCAAAGACTGAATGTGATGGAATCATTTGTTATGTTAAGATGTTATAGAGACAGTATTTCTACAGGAGTTATAATTTCACCGTACCTCACATGTGGACTCCTGGGTGAGGCTTCATTCATTTCCATGAAAACAGCAGTTATAAAAGTAATCAGTTTTATAAAAAAAAATAAAAAAAAAGTTTGGTTCTGTTCAGCGTGTTTGGTCCATATAACCAGCCAAGAGGTCAAAAGGTCAGGGCTGAAGGGGTCAGGGTCAACAGTTCTGTTTGTTTGTCTTATGCAAATCCTTTTATACAAAGAGGAGATGTACATGGGAAAGTGGGCAAAGTTCTTGGGTGGGTTATTATTCCTGCTTGTCTAGTAGATGACCTCATAGACAGTGGCCTTCTTATCACCGGAGCCCGTCACAATGTACTTGTCATCCACCGAGATGTCACAGCTGAGCACTGAGGAGGATTCTTTAGACTGAGGAAGGTGGGAGTGAGAGATGGGGGGGGGGGGGGGGGGGGTAAGAATGGTGCATGTAGAGCAAGAGAAATGAGTAATAGAGGGAGGGAAGACATGGAAAACAAGAGAAAGGGGGAGAGCAAGAGAGAGACAGGAAGAGAAAGAAATGGAGTAAGAAGAGAATTGGAGACGGAGAAAAGGAAAGAGAAAGACTGATCCTGTATTATGCTTGGTATTAGATAACATAGCAAGTGACCTGGTTTATCAACCGAACATATGCTAGCTCTGTAAGTGCCCTTTCACAGTATACTGTAGTCACCTGGAATATGCTGGCTCCATAAGGTGTTCTCCACGCATTTAGTAGGTTGTCCTTCCCTGTGCTCACAAACCATTTGCCTGCATAGAGATCACACACAAGGCAATCTAACAGAGCTGTAAACTTGTGGTTCAAAGGAATCCGATTAAAATATACAGGAATAACATTTTAAAAACCAAAAAATTAAAAATCCAAAACACTGTTGCATACCAAACAATGACAGGTGGACTCTTACCACAGTGGGCAAACTTGAGAGACAGCACACAGCTCTCGTGGAGGTGAAGCTGGTACTTGTCAGGTTTAGTGACGTGTAGGACCTCTACATTACTGTTTTCCATCCCCACCGCAAGCCACTCCCCCGTCGGACAGTAGCCCAGAGAGAAGATCTACAGTAGAGAAGACACGCACGCACGCACACACACACGTTAAAATGGTGTGTGTGACCCTGTAAGTTGAAGTCGTATTCTTGTAGCTGTCTGCCCTCTATCACTCAACAAGCAGACCATGTCAGTGAGTGTTTGTGTGTGTGCACTGTATATGTGCGCTTGTGTATATACCTGTGAGGTGAAGTCGTGTTGCTGTAACTGTCGTCCCTCTCTCAGGTCCCAGGAGCGGACTGTGTTGTCCAGCCCTCCAGTCCACAGTTTGGTCCCATCGTTGGAGATGTCAATACAGCTGGCCCCATCGGTGTGTCCCTGGAACTGCCTGTGCAAACATAGCATACAATACACTGATCCCTGCATATCAATACGCACACACTACACATTTATAGGGACACTTAACCGATGTGCTACCACAAAATCATTGTCTAGATCACCCTACGAAGTGTAGGCATATGAACAGCTTCCAAATGGGTTCTGGAGATCAAAAGCTAGGTATTGCTAGTTTGAGGATTGTACCGAGAGACATGCGTATTTGGGGGTAATCACATGGTTTTTGAAAACTACAAGGAGCTTTAGGGAGGAGTGAGGTTTAGTGCCTTCTTTGTTTACATCCATGACCACCACATGGGCGCGTACATCGATCACTTGTGTTTACTAATGTATATCTTAGCTTAGACGCACCTCTGTGTCTGGCTGGGAGGCACAAAGCAATGTGGACGTTGTAGGAGTTCATTGTTCTGACATATTACTTCCTGATCCGATAAAAGGACTTACACACATGCACACACACACACACGCCTTCACCAGCTGTGTCGTACCTCACTAAGGTCTGGTTATGCAGGTCCCAGACTGCGATGTTGCCGTCGCTGCAGCAGGAAAAGCAGACTTTGGAGTCTGGGCTGATGGCCAGGGCGTAGCAGGCGGGGGCAGAGGAGGTCAGCTCCGCCTTGATCCGTGGGGTGGGCGTTGCCAGGTCCCAGATTGACAGAGTGCTGGCCTCACCCCCGACGATGAGGGTCCGGCCGTCAGGCAGCAGCCGACACGAGCGGATGTAGTTGTCTCTATTCTGATACACAGGTAAAAAGGACATATAAATAAATATGTCTAAATATATATATATACACTCACAGAGCACTTTATTAAGAACACCTGTACACCTTCTCATGGTGGAGGTGGTGTAATGGTGTGGGGAATGTTGTTTGAATGCGTGGCCACAATGTATCCATCTTCTAATGGCTACTTCCAGCATGATAATGCACCATGTCACAAAGCAAAGGTCGTCTCAAATTGGTTTCATGAACATGACAATGAGTTCAGTGTTCTTCAGTGGCCTTCCCAGTCACTGGATCTGAATCCAATAGAACACCTTTGGGATGTGGTAGAACAGGAGATTCACAGCTTGAAAGTGCACCTGAAAAATCTACAGGAATTGCGTGATGGAATCATGTCATCATGGACCAGAATCTCAAAGAAATGTTTCCAACATCTTGTGGAATCAATGCCACGAAGAATTGAGGCTGTTTTGAGAGCAAAGGGAGGCCCTACCCAGTATTAGAATAGTGTTCCTAACAAAGTGTTCGGTGAGTGTATATATCATAGTTCTCTGTTCTGAAAAATACACATACGCACACAAACACAGAAATGCACACACATGCACACTGATATTCTAGTGCATACAATACAAACACACATACGCTTTACATTAAGGTCCCTCTCAACTTAGGAGTTATAACTGTTTGTAAATGGTTTATAATTGAATAATTCACCAAATTGTACAGAGTGGTAATTTGAGTTACCGTAGCCTTTCTGTGAGCTCGAACCAGTCTGGCCATTCTCTGTTGACCTCTCTCATCACCAAGTCAATTTCCTGTATGTGCAAATATACTTGGCCAAATAAAAGAATTCTGATTCTGATTCTGATAATAATCTAATAATTAACTAATTAAAAACATTCATAAACCCTTTATATAGGGGACCTTAATGTAAAAGGGTTACTAATACACATACTGCTGCGAAGTGACAGGAGAGGAAAAACAAGTGATGAGCCAGTGCTTAGATTCAAGCCAATGCAAGAGTGCTAATCCTACAGAAACACACATACACACACACACACACACATACACACACACACACACACACACACACACACACACACACACACACACACTGTGTGTCCCATCTAGGGCAGCCACTGTTCTCGCTTAATTTATCACTTTCAACTTTAGTTTTGAAGAATTCTAACCGGGCCCCTATCTCGACCAAAGAACCCTACCTTCTAACATTGACTCCACCCTCTCATTGGCTACTATCTCTGCCACTCACCAGGCAGTCCAATTGCGAGACAGGGCTCTTGTTGCCGGGGTGACTGATGTCCCAGACCTTGACACAGCCCTTGCCACCGGTGTAGACGTGGCGTGTGGGGTTGCTGATGGTGACGGCACACACCACCTCGCCGTGGCTCAGCGTGTTGATCTGGCGGGCGTGCCGTGGGATGCCCGGGCCTATCAACGCATCTGGAGGGAAAGGCACAGGCTGCATCTGTCCATCAGCACTGACGTGAAAGGAGTAGGCCCTGAGAGGAAGAGGAGAATGAGAAGAGAAAGAAGAGGTGGTGAGGAGGGGGGGGGGGGCGGGTAATGAGGAAGGTGGATAGATTGGGAATGGGAGAAGAAAATGTGAAGAGAAGGAGGGGAGAGGAGAAGGGGATGGGGAGGCGGAGGAGGGAGGAAGAAGACATGAAGGGGAAGATACAGAAGTAGCATTAGAGAAGAAGCGCAAAGAAGGAAGGAGGGAATTGGAGGAGAGAGGTGGATGACGGAGGAACAGAGATAAGGGAGTAGAGAAGAATGGAGAGATAGGAAGAGTGGGGAGGATAAAGATAAAGAAAGCAGAAAAGAATAGAGTGGTTGAGTACATATGACAGCCAAATAATCAATGTGCACGTTCACACATCTATTTCTTTCTTTCTTACAGGGATAGTTCTCTCAAAAATCTAATTTCAGTGATTAACCACATACCATCACTCCAGTCAAAACATAAGACTCAAGTTTATCACAGTTATTACATTCTGTAATATAATGGAAGCAGATGGGGGCCAATTTCTGCCATTTCTGAATTTCTTCCATTACATTGACAGTCTTGGCTGCTGCTGCAAGTTGCTAAATAACTCGGATACTGACAAAAAAAGTGTCATGTGTAATGGAATAGAATGACTGGAATTAAGGCATGTGTTTATTCACAGAAATGTAGTTTCCCTTTAAGTCCTAAGTGGGGGAAGGAGAGGACACATACGGTTTTCCACCAGGAATGCCAGACATGTTGGGAGGAAGACCAGGGACACGCATGTGGTGGTGTGGGTCAAATCCCATCTAAAGGAGGGAAAAAAGTTAAAGAGAGAGGCAGGGGAGATAGGGAGAGAGAGAGAGAGAGAGATACAGTGCCCTCCATAAGTATTGGAAAGAGGAAGCATTTTGTCTTCTTTTAACTCTATACACCAATAGCAAACTCCAAAAGAAAACATAGAGGCTAGAATCAATACTAGATATTGACAACTCTCTTATGACTGCACAAATGATGTCGAGGAACACACCTGACTAACTAGAAACACTTGTCAAGCCAATTGTCCCACTACTACTGGTTCCCTGAAATAGGCGGACCATGTAATAAAAAAGGTTGTACTTTCTAAATGGTGAAACCAATCTGAAAGAAAAAAACATTGAATTAAAGCTAAGAATCTATACTTTGACCCAATAGTAATTGTTTGATTTCAAATCATATAAAATCATATAAAACAATTGTATAAAATGCTTCCTCGATCCAATTATTATGGAATTTGTCCCTCAAAAATGTGAGTTGTGCGTGTTTCATTTGTGAATGTGTAGGTGTGTATGTCTATACACAAGTGTCTGTGTATGTGTGTGTGTGTGCATGTATGTGTGTACATGTGTGTGTGTCTGTATGAGTGTGTGTGTGAGTGTGTGTAAAGGTACCACTTGTGTGCGTCCATAGGCTGCCACAGCAGCTGCAGCTGCTGCACTCATCTGTGGGGAGATGTTGTGAAGGCTGGCGTAGGCAGCACCCACTCCGCCCAGGTCCCCATTCATCCCAGGGTGGGGCACCATGCCGAACGGGCCCGGGTATGGACAGGGCATGGCCAGTGGCGTACGAAGGCCAGGGACTGGGATTGCAGAAAACAATCATGTTTTAAAAAAAAATCAGCAGCTCAGTGTGTAGGTGCTGTTGTAAATACATGAGTTTAGGTGAGATGTGTGTGTGTGTGTGTTTGGGTTTGCAAGTGTGTGTAAACCCCCTTTCTCTTGATTTGCATGTGTCTCTGACCTCGGAACAGGATTGGTTGTATGAAAGTTGGAGAGTTTAAGGAGGCCTTTTGATGTTGTCGGCACGGTGAATCGATAATAAAGATATTGTGTATCTTTTTTAATTGAACGAACCATGAGGTTTATTTTAAGAAGCTCCCCATCACTTTTTCGCTCCTATATAAATATGTATTTATATACTTCTAAATATAATTATCCAGTATGTGTCTAACTTGGACTAATTCTGATGAGATTGGCTAAGTACTTTATTTGAGGAAAAGTATATACACTCTGAACACTTTATTAGGAACACTATACTAATACTGGGTAGAGCAAGGAACGAGATGCCTCGCCCAAATGAAAATACAAAGTATGTGAGAACCAATGAATGCGCCCGCTCAGAAATCGACTAGAATATGGACCACTCAACATGGAAGTTAATGAGAGTGAGGAAAGTAGGGTTTCTAGACCAAAGACCTCTCTCCATTAACAAAATATCTTGCTTGGCGTAATGTTTGTGTGAGTGTTTGCATGTATGTGTATGTCTCACCGAGGGACTCCATTCCTGGAGGTTTGCCTGGAATGGGCCTCAGGCCTGGGGTTGAGGTACTGCTAGGAGTAGGGGCATCCGAGCGGGGGGTGGGGGTACTCGACTTGGACACAGGGGTGCTGGACTTCTCGTTCTGGAGGACAAAGGGTTAACACCGTCCATTCAACACTCAACATTCACATTTAATTGGCCGTGTATTTTGACATTGTCTCGAAGGCCGGCCTATTTTGAGATAGATGTTGTTACCACAACAATACAGTACCTTTTTAGCATACTGTAAAATGTTTTACAGTACTGTTACTGTATAGGCAAAATACAGTAGCTAGCTGGCAACCGTGGTGACAGTACACTACTGTGACTCTACAGCAGAAGGTTTTACAGTGCAGGACCAATGACCTATATAAATGGATAGGGGTAGGGGGCACGATTTCAGCACAATTTCACTAACTACACTCAATTGGCTCACTTGTCCCATAGAAAGTCCCAATTTCACAATACTTCAGTGTCTTATTTTCTATACAAATTCACTAGTTATTTTTTTCTAGGTTATTCACATGTATATTAATGTCATCATTAGATATTAAAATAACTTCTAAATATAATTATCCAGTATGTGTCTAACTTGGACTAATTCTGATGAGATTGGCTAAGTACTTGTTCTTTATTTGAGGAAAAGTATATACACTCTGAACACTTTATTAGGAACACTATACTAATACTGGGTAGGGCCTCCCTTTGCTCTCAAAACAGCCTCAATTCTTCGTGGCACTGGTTCCACAAGATGTTGGAAACATTCCTTTGAGATTCTGGTCCATGATGACCTGATTGCATCACACCAGAATTGGGCATCTCTGGCTCTGCACTCTCCTGGTTTGCATCCTACCTGGCCGATCGCTCTTACCAGGTGACGTGGAGAGGATCGCTGTCCTCTCCATGAGCCGTCACCACTGGGGTCCCTCAGGGCTCTGTCCTAGGGCCCTGACTGTTCTCCCTCTATACCAAATCTCTTGGCTCGGTTTTCCTCACATGGTTTCTCCTACCACAGCTACGCAGATGACACTCAACTCTTTCTCTCTTTCCCCCTTCTGACTCACAGGTGACAACATGTGTCTCTGCGTGTCTTGCAGACATTTCTGCTTGGATGTCAGCCCACCACCTCAAGCTCAACCTTTACAAAACTGAGCTGCTCTTCCTCCCAGGGAAAGCCTGCCCTCTCCATCACAGTAAAGAACTCTACTGTGACCTCCTCCCATACAGCCAAGAACCTTGGGGTGATCCTTGACAACCACTTATCTTGTGTGGCGAACATCAGAGCAACAGCACGCTCCTGTAGATTCTTCCTCTACAATATCAGGAGGATACGTCCATTCCTCACCAGAGAAGAAGTTTTGGTCCAAACACGTGTGATCTCTTGCCTTGACTACTGCAACGCACTCTTAGTCGGTCTCCCCGCCTCCACCATCAGGCCTCTGCAGCTTATCCAGAATGCTGCCGCCCATCTGGTGTTCAATCTCCCCAAATTCTCCCATGTCACTCCCCTCCTCCGCACCCTTCACTGGCTCCTGGTAGCAGCTCACATCAGATTCAAGACCCTGGTGCTCGCCTACCGATCGGCAAAGGGAACAGCCCCTCCCTACTTGCAAGCAATGGTCAGTCCCCAAACCCCTGCCCGATCACTCCGCTCTTCCACCTCGGCTGGCCGCCTGGCACCGCCGCCTCTACGTGGATGCAGCAGCCACACTACTCGGTCACGGCTTTTCACTGTCCTGGCACCCCGCTGGTGGAATGAGCTTCCCCCTGCTGTCATAACTGCAGAGTCATTACCAATCTTCCCCCGTAGATTGAAGACCTCAGACTCTTAACATTCCCTCCTAAAGACCTCTTCACCCCCACTACCCCCCTGTACAAGTTTCTCTCCTGTTTAAAAAAATATATAAATACAGTACCAGTCAAAAGTTTGGACACACATTCAATGGTTTTTCTTTATTTTGATTATTTTCTACATTGTAGATTAATATTGAAGACATCAAAACTATGAAGGAACACATTATTACACAATTATGTATTAAACAAAAAAGTGTTAAACAAACCAGAATATGTTTTATATTTTAGATTCTTCAAAGTAGCCACCTTTTGCTTTGATGACAGCTTTGCACACTCTTGGCAGGGTGTGTCCAAACTTTTGACTGGTACTGTATATATATATATATATATATATATATATATATATATATATATATATATATATATATATATATATATATATATATACACACTCACCGGCCACTTTATTAGGTACACCTTGCTAGTACCGGGTTGGACCCGCTTTTGCCTTCAGAACTGCCTTAATTATTTGTGGCATAGATTCAACAAGGTGCTGGAAACATTCCTCAGAGATTTTGGTCCATATTGACATGACAGCATCACGCAGTTGCTGCAGATTTGTCGGCTGCACATCCATGATGTGAATCTCCCGTTCCACCACATCCCAAAGGTGCTCTATTGGATTGAGATCTCGTGACTGTGGAGGCCATTGGAGTACAGTGAACTCATTGTCATGTTCAAGAAACCAGTTTGAGATGATGTGAGCTTTGTTACATGGCACTATCCTGCTGGAAGTAGCCATCAGAAGATGGGTACACTGTGGTCATAAAGGGATGGACATGGTCAGCAACAATACTCAGGTAGGCTGTGGCGTTTAAACAATGCTCAATTGGTACTAAGGGGCCCAAAGTGTGCCAAGAAAATATCCCTTTATTCCTTTATATATATATATAAAGTAATTTTTCCTTCTTCTAGCATTGTGACTGCCTATGGCCCCTGGTCTGAGCATTGATTACTTCATCTTATGATGACTGATGGATAGATGATTCACTTACTTAAACAAATGCATTTGTTGGAAGTCGATTTGGATAAAGGCGTCTGCTAAATGCCATAAATGTAAATGTAAATGCAATTCCTGCTGATTTTTCAGGTGTACTTTCAAACTGTGAATCTCCCGTTCAACCACATCCCAAAGGTGTTCTATTGGATTCAGATCCGGTGACTGGGAAGGCCACTGAAGAACACTGAACTCATTGTCCTGTTCATGAAACCAGTTTGAGACGACTTTTGCTTTGTGACATGGTGCATTATCATGCTGGAAGTAGCGGAAGTAATGGTTAATTGGGGCGCTTAGTGGCGTAGCACACTAATGCGCTTACCATGTAATCGCAAGGTTCTTGGTTCGATTCCGACCCTCGACCTATCTTGCATGTCATCCCTCCTCTCTCTCCCATCCTTCCTGTCAATCTCTACTGTCTCTATCCCAATAAAGCAGAAATGCCCGAAAAACATAATTAAAAAAAAGAAAGAAAAAAAAAGAAGATGGTTAATTGTGGCCTTGAAGGGATGCACATGGTCAGCAACAATACTCAAATAGGCTGTGGCATTCAAGCGATGATTGATTGGTATTAACGGGCCCTAAGTGTGCCAAGAAAACATTCCCCACACCATTACACCACTTCCATCATGAGAAGGTGTACAGGAATTCCTAATAAAGTGCTCGGTGAGTGTATTTATATACTATAAATATATACTACAAATAGTATTCAGACCCCTTAACTTTTTCCACATTTGTTGTGTTATAGTCTCAATTAAAAATTGACTTAATTATGTTTTGCCATCAATCCACACAATACCCCACAATGACAGAGCGAAAAAACACATTTTTAGATTTTTTTTGCAAATGTGTTAAAATTGAAATTCAGATCATTTGCTATAACACTCTTAAAATTAGCTCAAATGCAAAAATGTCTTCAACAAGTCACTTAACAAGTTGAATTGAGTCCATCTGAGTGCAAGGATAATAGTTCATGTGAAATATTTTTTGTTTTTATAGTATCTGGTTTGCATAGGAATCAATTAGACACGAAGCCACTGTATTTCTAAAAATATAATTTTGTTTCCTGTAAAATTGCAGGATTCCAATACCATGACAAAATACACTACATGGCCAAAAGTATGTGGACACCCGAACATCACACCCATATGTGCTTGTTCAACATCTCATTCCAAAACCATGGGCATTAATATGGAGTTGGTCCCCCCTTTGCTGTTATAACAGCCTACACTCTTCTGGGAAGGCTTTCCACTAGATTTTGGAACATGGTTGCGGGGATTCGCTCCCATTCAGCCACAAGAGCATTAGTGAGGTCGGGCACTGATGTTGGGCGAGAAGGCCTGGCTCACAGTCAGCGTTCCAATTCATCCCAAAGGTGTTTGATGGGGTTGAGGTCAGGGCTCTGTGCAGGCCAGTCAAGTTTTTCCACACCAAACTCGGCACACCATGTCATTATGGACCTCGCTTTGTGCATGGGGGCATTGTCATCCTAAAAGAGGAAATGGCCTTCACCAAACTGTTGCCACAAAGTTGGAAGCATACAATTCTCTAGAATGTCTTTGTACGCTGTAGCATTAAGATTTCCCTTCACTGGAACTAAGGGGCCTAGCCCAAACCATGAAAAACAGCCCTAGACCATTATTCCTCCTCCAACAAACATTACAGTTGGCACTATGCATTAGAGCAGGTAGCGTTCCCCTGGCATCTGCCAAACCCAGATTCATCCGTCAGACTGCCAGATAGTGAAGCGTGATTTATCACTCCAGAGAACGTGTTTTCACTGCTCCTGAGTCCAATGGCGTGTGCTTTACACCACTCCAGCCGACGCTTGGCATTGCGCATGGTGATGTTCGGCTTGTGTGCGGCTACTCGGCCATGGAAACCCATTTCATGAAGCTCCCAACGAACAGTTCTTGTGTTGACATTGCTTCCAGAGGCAGTTTGGAACTCGGTAGTGAGTGTTGCAACCGAGGACATACGATTTTTATGCGCTACGTGCTTCAGCACTCGGAGGTCCCGTTCTGTGAGCGGCTAAGCTGTTGTTGCTCCTAGACGTTTCCACAATAACAGCACTTACAGTTGACCGGGGGAGCTTTAGCAGGGCAGAAATTTGACAAACTGACTTGTTGGAAAGGTGGTATCCTATGACAATGCCACGTTGAAAGTCACCAAGCTCTTCAGTGTGACCCATTCTACTGCCAATGTTTGTCTATGGAGATTGCATGGCTGTATGCTTGCTTTTATGCACCTGTTAGCAATGGGTGTGGCTGAAATAGCCGAACCCACTAATTAGAAGGGGTGTCCACATACTTTTGGCTATGTAGTGTAGCCTTGTATACCACGTGCTGCTGCTACTACGTACACATTGTCATTATGCCTGCATTTGGACTTGCATACGTTTTGTGCTGGCATGAAAATAGAGCCTGAAATGTTTTCCACATTCCTGGGATGAAATGAGATGTCATTTCATCAAAACCTGAAAAAATAGAAACAAATTGATACGCATCAATATCAATCGTTACAGCTGTCACTGATGACATGCATCTATCGACTGCTGCAGTCGGATGTTGTTTGTTTACTTCCGCATGTGTAGCCTTATTAGGATAATAGTTACATTGCGAAGGTTTGGCAAGGAAAATTTACTACATGTTGTTAATAGCAAAGCATATCTTAATATTAATAATCTGACTCCAAGTAATTTAATTAACACTGTGCAAATAATTGTTGAGTTAGTGCTGAATTAGTGCAAGAATAATCAAATAGGATGAATCAAATGAGGCTTTAATAATACTATACACTTATACAATTATTACAAGGCAAATATTTCATAGAAACATTAAACATTCTACCCTAAATGTTAAGTAGAGAGAGAGAGAGAGAGAGAGAGAGAGAGAGAGAGAGAGGGAGAGAGAGAGAGAGAGAGAGAGAAGGACAGACCACATGATCTATCTACTGTACTCACAACCAACAACCTGGAGCTCTGCCCAGGACACCAAGAAAAGAAAAGGAGCAATGCTGCCCCACTATCCATGCAGGTATCCAGGTATATAAATCAGTGGGACTCACCAAGTTGAGCTCTTTGGACTTGGAGGAGGGTGTGCTACTGGAGGAGGCTATTGAGGCAGGGCTAAGGGGCGGGTCCTTCTTTAGCAGGCGACTCTTGTCCAATCCGTTTTCATGAGGGGAGTGGGCGGGACTTCCTCTGGGAGAGACTGGATCCTGTGATGAAACTGATGGTGAGAGAGAGAGAGAGAGAGAGAGAGAGAGAGAGAGAGAGGGACGCCCCCTACCCCTCCCCCTCCCCCCTATGCACTTGTGGAGATCTGGTTGGAGAGGCAATAGGGTTGAAATTCCACCAAGCCTATCAGAGGGCAAGATGGAGGGATTACCATATAGCTTAGACCTATCAAATCCTCTCAGGTTTCCACATGTGCATAGAGAAATAAACAAACAGAAAAGCAGGCTGATGGTCAGACAGACGACTTAAAGCTTCTAACCTCATTGGAGACGTCCACCACCAAGTTATCATCACTCTTCTCTCCATCACTGTCCTGGGATGGACACAACACAGTCAGTCAGTCTTCTGCTACACACCTCACCATATATAAAAACACACCTCACCATATATAAAAACACACAGCATTATGTGGCCAACGCCGCCACTCCTACTGGGGTTAAGACTAGAACCTCCACGGGCATCATGTGACACTTGATAATAAAACAGTTCTGCTGTTTGAAACCCCTCCTTTCCTAATTTTTTCCTAAATGTCAGCATTGTTACAATTTTAAAAATTACACAGAAACAAATCTGGAAGGATTCTCATGACTACCATACCTTTTATTGATAACTAACACCTCCAAGTCACGCCTTGAGGGGCGATTAGCACTAGTTGTTTTCCCGCTTCACCCTAGATTTACCCTCATAATAGTAAATCGAAACTGACCTTACATTAATGAATGGCCTACCTATTTTAACCATAACGGCTATCAGCGACACTTACAGAAAGACAATAACAGTTATTTGTGATTGCATGTGAATAGAAGTGTGTGGAGCGCACACTCAGCCTCTGAAGAAGACACACCCTTCATCACACCCTGATGAAGACATGGATAGAATTAATTAGGGGTGAGCTTATTTTTTTCATTGACATGATATAAGCAGTCAGCTCATGAGAGATCTAATCAGTGTGTGTAATTCACAATGGCTGGAAAGAGATTTGATCCGAAGGCAGTGTTGGAGTGACTACAGAATGTTGACGGTGATTCGGACTGATGAAATGCCTGATGAAATGCCTTCTACCAGAACGGAACCGCTTGTGTCATCACCAGCCATGGTGAGACAGCAGACTGGGAAGGATGGGACAGTTTAAAAATAACAGCCTTTAGTCAACAACGCCGCAGGTAGAAAGGCATCACACAATGCCATTATGAAAGGCCAGGGCCTACAGCTCACGCAAGAGGAAAAATTAACAGCACACTCGACAGTTTCCATTATTTAGTTTATATGAGCATGTTGCAACAAATCAGAGACCATACTGTTGCTGAGGCGCACCGGGTCGAAGGAGACAATACAGTACATGGGACATGTCTCTTGAATTGCAAGCATTCATTTGTCTACTATATATCTGCGGGGCGTACGGTGCAATGTCCATGGAATTGGAGAGCTTTTGGAGACAATGGCACCTAATAAGGACACAAGACCCATGCGCAAGGAGACTGAGAAATTTGCCCTGATTACAGACATTTAGAGCACTTTTTTGCGTAACTCGATTACTTGTTATAAGCCAGGAGACACATCACTGAGGATGAGCATGTGTTTCCACCAAAAGCTTGGTGCTGCTTTATGCAGTTCATGGCTAACAAGCCCGACAAGTTTGGCATCAAGTTTTGGTTAGCCGCCAATGTCACCAAATACATGCTGAATGGATTTCCATACCTGGGGAAAGATGCATCAGGCCAGTGGGTGAACGAGAATATGGTGATGAAACTGATGGAACCTTGGACAGCTTCTCAATTATTGATTATTGATTATTATCAATTTCCCTGGCAAACAAGTTCATTGCAAAGAAAAGGAGCACAGGGAGAGCTTCTCTCAACAGTGGTGATGAAGAGACCCTCGCGGTTTACAGATGTAAGCCAAGAAAGAACGTCATTCTCAGCAGTGACCCGAAAAGAAAACCAGACACAATGTCCTACTTCAATCCCACAAAGGTATGCACCTGCCAATTATCTATACTGAATATGTTAGTATTATTTTCCTAAAGTAAAAAATAACAACTGTTTCTATACTATTCTATTCCATAGTTTGGTGTGGATGTGCTCAACCAGATGGCCAGATTGTACAGTACTCAGTTAAAGCAGGAACCCGCCACTGGTCGTGTTTTACAACATGCTCGACCTTGCTTGTATCAACACACACATTCTGTTCACGCAATGGATGAACAAGGACATAAGCAGGAGGGAGTTCATGTTTTGTCTGGGGTTTTAGGGCCCAGAGGTTCTAGTGTTAAACAAGGTTCTTCCATTGGTACCCAGCAAAATTAGCTACAACTTACCTAGTTTATTCCCTTAACTAAACCTGACTCTAATTTGTGTCCTCATTAACCCACTATATTATTTGTGGTATTGCTAAGAGCATATTTGGAAAAAAAATAAAAAATAAATACAGGCATCACTTCAATCACTTCCACCTCTGTTTGCTATGATAGTGTTTTATTCAACTGCTTTAATGGTTTTGTTATTGAAGTCAGATTTGGGTGTGTGTGTATTTGTTTTGTCACACACGAGATTCATAATATGCAAGCATAAGCACAGTGGCAAGGAAACATTTCCTAATAGGAAGATACCTAGAAATAAATCATTGGCCGGTCGGGTGAGTTTGTAGTATTGTCTATCAAGGTCAGATAGTTGACTTTGACCATTACAGAAATAAACACAATTTAACATAACATGACAGTAACATACAGTCATTAAAACCAAAAACTAAAGGTAGCATAATATAATGTTAACAAGATGGCCTATCATGGCATAGTGTCAGGTCACAGTGTAGTCCATAGTGTGATGTGGTGTGGGTATCACTCACATAGCGCGTGGAGGCCAGCTCCTTGTCCTCCGTCTTCTGTTTCTTGCTCTCTGAGGAGTAGTCCCCCGAGCTCCTGTGCTTCTCTCCAGCTCGGAAACTGGCCGAGGGGGACACAGATGAGCTCTGAGAGAGAGAGGTGGGGGGGGGGGAGATAGATAGATATATTGATAATAATGACAGAGAACTATAGAAATACAGACAGTGCTATGTATGTTGCAATTACATATGACTTGTTGTATATTTGTGAGTTTTATAGATTATAGCCTAAAGAATAATATGAATAACAACGTGTCAACATGACCACTTACTTTCACAGGAGGCCTATACCAGCCACACAAACACCAGTGATTGTCAACTTTACTTGATTGAATTGTGTCTCTCTAGTGGCTCGATAAATTGTCACGCTTTTGTTTGTTAATGGGAAACGGTTTGAACTTGTTGTAAGCGGAGCTCAAGCACACACACACAGGAGCTGAATCAAAATGTGTTGCCTACAGATCATGAATGTCACAAATATCAACAACTGTCTAAGGCTACAGCAATTATATGACACCTATATGAAAGTACTTCATTTGTAGCCAACAGTAATACATGATATGACGGACAGGGATGAAAAAGAACAGTCAGACAGCAGGCAACTACAAATTGACCGTTAGATATGGTCAGTGAAACAGTGAAAATATAATTTGTTTTATTCTTGTCATTGCACATGGCATGTACGCATTTTGATTGATTCATGAAAGCTCTCATTTCAAACATGTGAAATAAGTTCATTGTAAACTCGCGGTGCCAGAGCGGAAAATTATTGACACAAACTGCGCTCTTTGCTTTGTGAGACTGTTCATATAGCCTACTGCTGAAATGAACAGAATCAACTGAGAAAAATGATATTGCTATGAGATAATAATATTATTAACTTAATAATAGTAATTAAAGAATTACAATAATTAAAATGACATTAAAATAAATAATATCAAAAAAAATATATATCAGCTCACAAATGGGGCAAGTGGAAATGCAGGTATGGGCTACTGTTTAACAACACATTGCCTATTAGAATGCTCAACAATGTCCCCTGTTGGTTGTTTTGCCAAGGTGAAATACCTCAAATAAAACATGTAAAAAGTCAAGTTGACTCACTACTGCTGTGGCGGTACGACCGCGCTACCGTCGCTCAACCATGAACCTTTTAAACTCTGAGCTACTCTAGCACTATTTTAAATCTAAGATCTAAGAATGTTAAACGTTAACATTTACAATTTTGTAAACCAGAAGAACCTTACTCTATCTAACTCCTTCTCCTCCCCTCCCCAGCCTTCCTTACCTGACGGACAGTGAGGGAGAGGTGAGTAGAGGAAAATAAAACAGGACCTTTAGCTCAACCTTTACACTAACTCACACCATAACCTTTCCACTGCCCTTTACCGTGATGCAAGTGTTGATGACTCGGGAAGCCGTGTGTGTGTGTGTGTGTGTGTGTGTGTGTGTGTGTGTGTGTGTGTGTGTGTGTGTGCGCGCGCGTGTGTGTGTGAGTATGTGAGTGAGAGAGAGAGAGAAAGTGAGGAAGAGAGAAAGTGAATGTTTCATGACGTAGAGCAGCTTTTGCTCCAGACATTGATTTGATAAATTCGCCTGTAAATTAGATATTTAATTAACATAAAGATAAATCCATTTTACTGCAAAGAGACAAGCTCAGGTTCTGCTGGAAATGGTGTGTGATTGTGTGTATGTGTGTGTGTGTGTGTGTGTGTGTGTGTGTGTGTATTCATTGTACCGTAGAGAGATAATCAAAGGTTTTGCTGTTATTGAAGATGTCAGTGTGTCTGTGCTTGTGTGTTTTTAAACAGACGTTGAGCATGCCTGTTCTCTCATCCGTCGCCTATAAGACACATTCACAATCCCCAGGAGGTCTGTCTGCATTTTAGTCGTCTGTGTTTTAGTCTTCTCTGTTTTAGTCTGTCTATGTTTTAGTCTGTCTGCGTTTTAGTCTGTCTGCATTTTAGTCTGTCTGCGTTTTAGTCTGTCTGTGTTTTAGTCTGTCTCAGTTGCATTCAGTGGTTTGTTTCTCCCTCCTTTCCTCATCTATTCTCTCTTACCTCTCCTCTCCTCTATTCATCCCTCCTGTCCTGCATTTCCACCCCGCTTCTCCTTTTCCACTTCCACCATCTTTTCCTCCTTTTCCCTCCTCCTCCCCCTGCTCTATTCTCCTCCACCTATTCCCACCTCCACTCCCGGACCCTGACTCCATGGGAACACTTCCGGTGATCTGTCCCTCCCCTCCAGTGGGTGGTTAACAGCCATTATCCTACTTTTCCCTCAGGGACAGCCAATCAGTATATCTAAACATCATCAGACAGAGGGAGATAGAGAGGGAGAGATAGAGAGGGGAAGAGAGATGGCAATGCAACAATTTTCATCTTTGTCTTCTGGTTCTGTTTCTTCTTCTGTCACTTTCTCTCTCATAGAAATGCATGCACGCCTGCACACACAGACACACACACACAGACACAGACACAGACACACACACACACACACACACACACACACACACACACACACACACACACACACACACACACACAACACACACACACACGTTTAGAGCCCGACTGTACATCTCTGGGCAGTTGTCTGCTGGTGTAATCTGTTATCTTAGCCCTGTGTTTGTCCCAGTTTGAATCTGATGCTTCAGTCAACACACCATGGAGATCCAAAGTAAACACTCCATTTAAAGGAACATCACAGCACAACACAGGACTGCGGTGGCTTAGCGGTAACGCTCCTGATATTCGCACACATATACCTCCCCTCCCAAAGGTCGTGGGTTAAAGCCCCACCCTGGCCTATTCTGTCCTGTCTTCCCTCTCATCTGACTCCCTCTAGCTTCCTAATGTCTCAATAAAAATGGGAGAAAAAAACTGTCACACAGTACAGAAATCTGCACAACAAATGTCTATCAACAAAGAATCTAAAAACAAAAAGCTGCCATTATAATGACAACAGCACCACAATAATCTGAAATCGATAACAACACAGTTACCATGATTGATCCAAAGTTGATGCCTGAAATAACAAAAAGAAGCAACTCCTACAATAAAAAGTCTGTTTGATGACTGCCTTTTACACACGCATGTACATGCACACACACACGCACACACATGTTGAATATTTTTTGGGGATTCACAGTAATCATAACATTCAAAGCCAAAATATATATACAGTGAATATGACAAAGATGAGACAAAAAAGCAGTCTTCACACACGTGTTCACACACACACACACACACACACACACACACACACACACACACACACACACACACACACACACACACACACACACACAGGTCTGAGTGTGAGGGAGTAACACTGAGGTAACAGATGTTGATGCATTTCACATGCGCAGTACCCCGTGGATCGTTGCCAGGGCAACTGGAGACCACCGACGAGGGGCTTATTGGCTTCATGAAGAGTGACTGCTGGCCATGGTGTCAAAGAGGGACTAAGTGTGTGTGTGTGTGTGTGTGTGTGTGTGTGTGTGTGTGTGTCCTCGCTGTGTTATAATGAAAGACATTCATCATCTGTGTCTCTGTTCTCATGGGCACAGAACTGATTTGTAAACACACACACACACACACACAGCTAATCGCTCCCATCACAGAGCCTACAGCTCTAGGGAGTGTGTGGGGGAGGATTTGCCCTCACGGGGGGCAAGAGATAACATATTAAACATGCCCCCCCTTCCCCTGTCCTGTCCCCACATTATCCAATACACTGCAGAACACACATCAACTCCTCAGCTGTGTGTGTGTGTGTGTGTGTGTGTGTGTGTGTGTGTGTGTGTGTGTGTGTGTGTGTGTGTGTGTGTGTGAGTGTGTGTGTGCGTGTGTGTGTGTGTGTGTGTGCGTGTATAATAAGCTCACTAGCAGTGCTCAGAGTGTGGAATAAAGGAATGCTAATCTGCTCATTGCGTATTCAACAAACCAAATGTTTGTCTCTGAAAAAAGCCTGCTTTAGGGACTAATTACCATTAATGTGGAACAGTTCGTCTCTCTCTCTCTCTTTCTCTCCCCCTCGCTCGCTCTCTCTAACACTATCTCTCACTTCTTTCTCTCTCTCCTTCTCTGAGTCTCTTCCTCCCTGCCCTCTCTTTCTCAAACTCTCACCACCCCTCTCCTCTCACCTTTGTCTCCCTCTTTCTACATTCTTCACGGAAATGTAACAAGGAAATGAGTTAGTCAAGGCAACAAGAGAACTGGAGGGAAGCATTGATTACCAGCAAGACATCATCATTCTCTCAAGCATCACTTTGTCACCACCAAAATCAATGGTTATTCAGAGTGCCAAAATACTACTTAGACACATTGATTTGATGAGAAACCAAGCAACTCCCTTAAAATTTGTTTTCAAGTGCTACACTAGAGGAAAATCTATATGGTGACGAGAATTAGCCAATTGAAGTAAAAACTGGCCAATCCCATTTGAAGGGAAAAGGGAAGTCTTACCTTGACAGAGTCTCTGTCTGGAGTGATGAGGAAACAGGATGAGAAGGGATGGAAGAAATTAAGAAAAACACAATTAAAAACCAATGATCAATAAAAGGTTCCATAGCATTGATATTGATCATGAACTGAAGTTATTTGTAATCATTGGTGTATTATTCATGATGATGTATGATTATTTTTAGATCATTTACAAATGGCTTACAAAAGGACCTAATTAATGAAAATTATCATAAAGTGTAACCCCTTTATAAACAGCTTACTGACATCTGTAAACGATTTACGATATAAATGATTTAGCACATCCTTAACACATCCCTTATAAATGATCTATTAATGGATTATTAATTCAAATTAGCATAAAGTCTACCCTGTTGGCCTCTTTTTCATTCAAATGAACAGAAAGTAAGCTGCAAATCTGACATTTTCGCAAAAAAATTAACTGTGCTGCATTTGAAGCTGTGGTTTAATGGGGATTAGCTCTAGCCGCCGTAGCAACTTATAGCATAATTAGTGTAACAGAGGAAGAGTTACTGCCCTCTGCACTCCATAGATAGCCACGTGTCTCTACTTCTGTTAAAATCTACAACCCATAAAGCCGTAACTGGAGTAATTAAATGCTAACACACACACACGCACTCTCACTCTCTCAAGTAATTAAGTGCTTGAGCTAAAAGACGGCTCAGTAAGGGATTAGAGACGCGCTCTGTGTACAAGAGGAGCAAATTAGCATCACAAACTCCTGTGCTCTCTCCCTCCCTCTTTCTCCCTCTCACACACAATATACATTAGTAAGCTCTGACACTGTTGATGGTCTTTAAAACAACAGCACCGACGGCAAGAAAATAACCACTAGATTAGATTTGACAAATGGACTGATGCCTTCGGATAGTCCAATACCAAATCTAAGCACTTAGCATTACTTAGCCTTACTATAACAGCATCTTTGTGTTAGTGCACTGACATTCACATCCATCCATCCATCCATCCATCCATCCATCCATCCATCCATCCATCCATCTTGAATGAGGAGGACGGAAAACAGTTTTCCATTGTATTTCACTTTCCTATCCCTGTGATGTTACTCCTAAGTTTATTATAGAATGTTTTGAAAGTACTAGTTGTCTTAAACTGCTACATTAACAGAAATAAGCCAAACCCATACCCTGTCTTCAATCCCCAACCACTAGTACAATGTTAGCACCAGTGGACCAATACAAATAATGGGAAAAAAGTACAGTGCAATTACAATATCTGCTTACAATAGTAATTATGTTATGTAATATAATATGAACACTGTTGTAATGTGATGCCCGAATTTATCTAACCAACACTAATCTGTACTAATGTTCTATCTGGTTGACCATCTGGCTGACCCTCTGTACCTCTCTGGTGCTCGTTGTCATGGTGCTTCTTCTCATCTTTGGGTATCTGGTGGCCCAGGGCGGAGGAGAGTGCCAGGAGGGTGGCGCTGCCTGCTGCAGGGGGCAGGGGGGGCTGCAGGCTGGCCGGGTGAGGGGTGAGGGGCACGGGCAGGGCGTGGCCGTGGGAGAGGTGCTGTGCCTGGAGCTGCTGCTGCTGAACACACACCACACACACACACACACACACACACACACACACACACACACACACACACACACACACACACACAAAATACAAATCATACTAGTAGAAATGTACTGTATTATTTTCCAACACATCCTCAGATACGTGCAACAGACACAAGGCATAATGATTTAAATAAAACATACATAACATGTTAACATGCGCACGCACGCACACACGCAAACACACGCAACAGTGTTGGACACGCATTCTGGCAAATGCTATTAAACAAAAAGTGTCACACACATCATTATGCAAATAGTATAATCCAACAAATCTGCTTTGAGATATTCATAGTGCCTGCCGTTCTGTTTTTGTTAGTCAGATAGCAGTTTTGTTCAGAATATTCTGTTAGGACACACATACACACACACACACACACACACACACACACACACACACACACACACACACACACACACACTTTCAGTCCATTTTCATAGACATGCTACAAAAGGCACATATTATGTCTAGCAAGAGAGAGAAAGAGAGAGAGAGAGATTTTAAAAAGAGGGTGGGAGGGACGGAGGGAAGAGGTAGCGAGAGGCTGTAAATGTCAGAAAGAGAGGGAGAATGAGAGAGAGAGAAAGAAAGAGAGAGACAGTGTGACAGTGAGGACAGTGAGTTAATAGGCCGTAGAGGAGGCAGGCGCTCTACGGTGTGTGTCCTTAGCAAATGGCGAGAGAAAACAACGCTCTGCTCTGCCAGCCCCTTCCACACACACCCCGTAATAACACACTCCTAATTGGCCACTCTGCAGTCGCTTAGTGCTGCCTGGAGACCTGCCTTCCCCTCTCATCAGCACCTTTCTCCCTCCACATCCCTCTCTCCCTCGCTCTCCACGCTCCGGGCAGGTTGTTTCACTAACAGGGGAGGTGATGGCCCACATACGGCACGTTCCTGTTGCTTCTGTGTGTTTGTGTGTGTGTGTGTGTGTGTGTGTGGGTGTGGGTGTGTGTGTGTGTGTGTGTGTGTGTGTGTGTGTGTGTGTATCTGTCTGTCTGTCTGTCTGTCTGTCTGTCTGTTTGTGTGTCTGTGTGTGTGTTTGTGTCTGTTTGTGATCATGTAAAAGCCTAAAGGTGCATTTTGCAACTATATTACATAGAAATAATGTAATATAACAAACTTTTGCTAAAGAAGCTTTTGCTCATGCGTGTGGGGTGGTGTGCCCCTGTCTGTCCAAATCAGGTAATTTCTTGACAATATTTCTGTCTATTTAGGAGACCCACCTAGCTCAAGAGCTCCCCCATAGGTCGACCCCTAATTCTAACCCTAACCCTAACCCTATATACAGCAGTACATTTAAAAGCACAAAATTGGATGTACCAATCCCAGATTGGCTCTTTAAAGCTCCCTTATTAGACCACAATGACTTGTCCTCCCCCTCATTGTGTCGGTTTAGGAATACTACACTCTTCATCCCAAGGTAATGTTTACCTTCAACTGAGAGAGGAGAAGAGGGAGGAAGGGAGGGAAGGAGGGAGAAAGAGAGATTGGCAGGAGAAAGACAGAAGGGAACGAACCAGGAAGTGCTGCGAAAAATGGAGAGAGGAGAAAAGAGCAGAGAGAAAGAGGGAGAGAAGGGAGCAGAAACGACAGAAAGGACAGAGCGTCAGCGGAACGTCTTGTTCTTAAACTGCTACATTTGTTTTACCAATATTTTTGGTCTTTTGTCTCATGCCACACACACACACACACACACACACACACACACACACACACACACAGAGTTTCCAAGAACCTCTTCGAGCAATTCAAAGGGAAACAATGTACTTTCAGTCCATTTTCATAGACATGCTACAAAAGGCACATATTATGTCTAGCAAGAGAGAGAAAGAGAGAGAGATTTTAAAAAGAGGGTGGGAGGGACGGAGGGAAGAGGTAGCGAGAGGCTGTAAATGTCAGAAAGAGAGGGAGAATGAGAGAGAGAGAAAGAAAGAGAGAGACAGTGTGAAAGTGAGGACAGTGAGTTAATAGGCCGTAGAGGAGGCAGGCGCTCTACGGTGTGTGTCCTTAGCAAATGGCGAGAGAAAACAACACTCTGCTCTGCCAGCCCCCTCCACACACACCCCGTAATAACACACTCCTAATTGGCCACTCTGCAGTCGCTTAGTGCTGCCTGGAGACCTGCCTTCCCCTCTCATCGGCACCTTTCTCCCTCCACATCCCTCTCTCCCTCGCTCTCCACGCTCCGAGCAGGTTGTTTCACTAACAGGAGAGGTGATGGCCCACATACTATTCTTGTATGTTTTTTTTGTTTTTTTTCTTGTATGTATATTCTTGTATGTATTAATGTTCCTATTGCTTCTGTGTGTGTGTGTGTGTGTGTGTGTGTGTGTGTGTGTGTGTGTGTGTGTGTGTGTGTATTTGTCTGCCTGTTTGTCTGCCTGTCTGTCCCCCATAGGTCGAATCCTAACTCTAACCCGAACCCTAACCCTACAGTGCCTTCGTAAAGTATTCAGACCCCTTCACTTTCTCCACATTTTGTTGTTATAGACTCAATTTATGGATTAAATGGATTAAATTAAAAGAAATCTTGAAGCCATCAATCACACACAATACCCCAGAATGACCCTAGAACACGCTTTTTGAAAGTTCAGTAAATTTATTTCTCATGTACATAAGTATTCAGACCCTTTGCTATGACACTCTTAAAATTAGCTAAAAATCAAAGATGTCATCAACAAATCACTCAATAAGTTTAATT